>NC_090289.1:19867000-20520500 GCF_037392515.1 Haliotis asinina
TTCTGTCATAGGAAATGCAGTGACAGTATACCAATTTTTCATTGTGTCTTCCCTCTTTACGTATATCGTGTCAGTTCGTACAACACTTGGAAATTAAACAAACGATGCCTTTCTAAACCCAAAATCAAAGCGAAACGTGTCAGTTAATGACTTTTCGTCGTAAACAATCGTTTTTTCAATGAAGGTGACCACAGCAACACGTTTACTGGGTTTGGTATTTACATGTAGGAAGTGGTTGCAGTGCACTTTGAGTCTGGAACCAGACCAGAAGCCAGAAGGTGGACCGTCGCTTATATCATTTCAAAAGGAGAGTTATCGCCCCTCGCAACAAAAAGATCTCCCATTGCTGCTGGGGCTAAGAGTCAGTTAATGCCATGTCACAACACGCCCCCACTAAATTGTCAGGTGTTCGTTGAGAAGATACACCAATGCGAAAAAAAAACCTAAAAAAAGGCACTTGACACGGAACATGTCTTTTGTCAGCTGCAGGTGAATAGCATATTGTTAGACTCTTTCGTGTGAATATTGATAGGTACATTCCCCGAACAAGGTAATGGCCTAATGGTTAACGTTAGATTGTTTTAAGTTTGATATCTATGTTTTGTTTTCTTTCTTCTTGTAATAACATTTTAAAAAGTCATTGCATTTCAATTTTCTTTTCACTATGAATTTCTTCTATGCGAGACAGACAGCAGGTTACACTTGGGGCAAATGTGTGTGAAATCAGATTCACTTATGTTTTGTGTACCCTAGAACAAATTTTATAGATTTACTAAAACAGATTTGTTGTGTCTTGTATGATGTTGCTGTACAAAATATAATTCTGCCCCAGAACGTTCACGAAAATATTGTCCTTTTTGGTACAGTTATTATTATGTAATGTGCCTGATCACTCCCAGCGACTGTATATCAGTATGTACCACGTTGAGAAATATCACAAATGGAAACTGAAAACCAATGGTGTCTTGTTCAGTAATTCCTAGGCTTAAGATTTTTCCTAAGTTTCCCAAACAAGACCTAAAAGAGACTGAGTACAATCTTAAGTTTCCATCTTCTTTCAGTTAGATTTCCATTGTCCTGAAGTTAATATTATTGTATGTGACAATATCCTCTATTTGAATTCTGGTGTACAGAAACACTAAGACCACTAAGTTGAACATAGCACATTGGCAGTTTAATGTAGGTTTCGGGATATATGCATTTGGAGTCACACTTATTTTTCTACAATCATTTCATTCAACATCTCACTAATGGAAACCATCAGTGATGTTTTCCAGTTGTTTTGCGCTGTGGAAACTAACGATGATACTTTCCTGTCAGTTTCCATTTCTGGAAACTAACATTGTTGGTTTCCCACGTTTTCCAGACACTGAAAGTAATCTTGATACTTTCTGCCCCAAGAAACTGCCGTAAACCAATAGTAATAGTTTCCATTAAATTATATGGTTTGACAAACTTATCTGACATTTTTCATGTAGGTTTCCGGAAATCTCGAAATCTTAATATTATTTTTGCTTTGTTTTGTCTTTCGAAACTATTTTGCAAATGTAACAGCACATAAATATAGTCCCCAATGGAACAGCACCAAGCTAAGCTTGTCAGTTCAGATACACAGAAATGTTGTTGTTTTTTCAGTTTCCAGGTACAGAGACCTAGCAGAAACCTACATTACCCTGTATTCACTACAGTAGTTCTTCTTACTATGAATGTTTCAACGAACTGAAACCAAGTGGAAACTCCTAAAGACAGTTTCAGTTACAGAAACATGATGGAAAGGCTTGTTAGTTTCAGTTTTGTAAACTTTACGGAAACTCTCATTGCGTGTTTCACCCAGCGGAAACCTACATTACCCAGTATCCGTTGGGTTTCCGCAAAAAACGGAAACTAAGTTATTTTTGCTGTGTATATAATAAACAACCCAGCCCACCACCCCCAATGGGGGTGTTGGGTAAACCCCCAATCCGCATATTATGTTATAGATATATATATTTTCTATATTATATACAACATATCTGAGGGGAAATCGTTCATCAAAGACGCATAACATGTCACCGTGGTCTCCAACAGTCGACTATCCAGATAGATTTCAACTTGCAGGATATGGGAATGCTTACTATGAACCTTGGTATGGTGAAGGCCACCAAGGACGTCTTCGTGAAACAAGGTATTATACCAGAAAATATGTATATATAAATGGATAAAATAACTATGATGGTAGGCCCTGGCATTTTCTGGTAGAAATTCCCTATTCTCTAAACTACGGGAGTCGAACACAGTAGAGATAGAAGCGGAACGAAAATGGCATAATATAGCCATGGAGAAACTGCAAGCCATGCAAGCCGAGTACGTTAAAAAACGTATGATGACACTCAATTACATTAATGAACAAATCCAGCGTGAGAATCATGCCGTTAAAACGTTCCACAATGTTGATGAAGCAGTGATAGTATACTACCAGCTAACCAGTATGCAAATCAAACCACTCCACGAGCCAGCACTCGCTTCCTACTACAAACCTTCTGAGGAGCAGAAAGACCATGAATTGATCTTTCTTGGGTGAGTGAGTGAGTGAGTTAATATTTAATGTCACATCGACAATATCTCAGCCATGTCATGACGAGAACATTAAACATTTAAATGAAACATATACATGTGGTAAAATCTGTCAACAGAGGACAGTAAAACAACTAGAATATCACAATTTGAATTAAAACTAGCAAGGAAAGTTAAAACTAATATCACTATTTAGACAATACAATATAAAAACAGGCTATAGATCGCCAACAACAGAAGAAAGATCACCACACTAGGGACCACGGGGACTTACAGTACCTTTCATCGTGCTTGGCCTAGCTGCAACTTTGTGTGGAATTAAACTAATTTATCTACTCATATAAGTATACCAAATTGAGAGGACCCACACTGTGTCGATGCAAATTCGTACTTATGGGACAGACAGAGATCTGCAGCAGGGGGGAACACGTGTGAAGGCTACTGCTCTTTTCAAAGGAGAAGTGGCCATCACTGGTTGGTGATGGTGATTAACCTATAATATGTTGCTGGAAAATCACGTTTCAACCCAGGATAGATGTGTATTTCAACACCTTGGTACAAGACATAGAAGACCCCATTCCGCTTTTATATTTGGGGCTAGGTACGGTAATTACAGGTTCTCACTAGACATAGCTTATTAAAATAAAAAAAATAATGGAAAAGTAATTTTGATTTTATTTTTATTTATTATTTTATATTTCATGTTAGAGAGTGATACACATATATGCATATGCACAGAGAAAAAAATATTTACATATTAGAGACTTATTCAGATACACATATATGCATGTGCACTGAGTAAAAAAATAATTGAATATCCTATTAGAGAGTGATATACATATATGCATGTGTAGTGTCTACTGTCCGAGAGCTCAGACAGGCTGCGAAAGCACTAGGCGTAGCTGGTTACTCCCTAATAAGGAGACCAGAGTTATTTAGATCACTTGGCATACAACCCCCTCC
Source organism: Haliotis asinina (assembly GCF_037392515.1). NCBI lineage: Eukaryota > Metazoa > Mollusca > Gastropoda > Lepetellida > Haliotidae > Haliotis > Haliotis asinina. Next base: position 19,870,517 of record NC_090289.1, read on the forward strand.
AATGGTGAAGCAACTAAAACTCTGAGCGAAAGAGCTAGGGCTGACTGGTTAGTCTCGTATGAAGAAAGCCGCCCTAATCGAGACGATTAACAAACCAGTAGTGCACTGAGACAATGTGAAACAACTCAAGCAGGAAGGCAAAAGAGCTGGGGTGAGTAGGTTATTCCCGTGTGAGAAAGCCAGAGCAAGTCGAATTATTGCATCAGCATAGAGCTGTTGATATAGAGTTTGTGTGCACTCATGCTGTAGGTAAGTATCGGCATGTTGATAAAAACATAGACATCACCGACATCGCTGATAGCGTTAATGATGAACTAAATAATTTGGGAAGTATAAAGTTTCAAAGCACACTGAAAATGTCACCCAATAACGAGCAGAATGGGGTCACTGAGTGTGTTCAGCCTTACTTCCGAGGTAAACAAGAAGTCCTGACTGCCAAAATGACTATAGATGGGTCAATCGATAACAGTTTTCAGCAGATACGAGAATACCTAGAACGCTACAGGCACATGGATTCAGGGTGGGCCATTGATAAAATCGATAAGGTATATCTAGACATAGGTAAGGGTCGTACCTAGCTTTGCCTCCTTACTTCAAATCAAAAACAGGCCATGGTCAACGTCAAGAATAGAGGAGACGATTGCATGAGGTTAGCTATCAGGTCAGGATTCTTTCTAGCTGACATTCATTCTAGTGGGGCGGTTAAGGCAAAAATTGTGCACTTTTGGTTAAAAGCACCCACTTTTTCACACTTATATATTGAACCATTCAGAACATTTCTGGATATGGAGCCACCTCAGCAGCGCCCCCTGGTGGCAGAAAATCCAGGATGGCCACCAATCTGACTGAAATCTCTAATGATGTCAGTCTATGCTCAATATATCATAAATTATCTTGTCACATTCTTTGTTTTCTTTCAGGGTTATACTTAACCCTGCTCTATATATTCCTAAGTAATATGCAGTGCCATCTGGTGGTGATAAAAATCCAAGATGGCCACCAAAATAGCTTAATTTTCAGAATTTGCCTTGTACTGCATATGTTGATATCAATTTGTAAGTTGTTAACGTTTGGCTGTAGATAGATTGATTTAGATAAATCTAATATTGCAGAGGAGACATTTTGAACAGCAAAAGATGAAGGAATATACTTGTGCACTTTTATGTATGAACCCAAGAAAGCCACCTTACATTTCTAGAGATTTGACCACTTTCTTTCTGCACTTCCATAATTCTTGATCAGTCACTTGAAACACTTTCCTTCACATTGGCACAAAGCAGTTCAGGTCAGACTGGATTTGTAACATTTACAAATGCCCGTGCAAGACTTCTTGCAGGTGCAGTGTATTAGTTCATGACACTTTTCTTTTGAATGACCAAGTGTTGTCCACTGTGGTTTGCATGTATTATTACATGGCTTCTTCCAGCCCGAGTCTGAAGGACTCGACAGGACTGAACATTTGACAAGTACTTGACCCCATACATGTCTTAGGTTTGCCTATGTAGGCGGAATGTTTTCAATGGGCCGTCTTGAAAAGGGATGCTGTCTGGCTTATTGACATCCCAAGCCACACTAGTTCTGTTATACCTAAGGATGACAAAGCGCTCAAGGAGCTGCATTGTATTGACAGAGATATCTGCTAGGGCATCTGCAAGTGAAAGGAATGCTGTGGTGACTTCTGGATATGCATTCCAAGTATTCCAAGCAGTTTTTTTCCCTATCCCAGCTATAAATAAAGTGACAACCGGTGAAGGCATGAAATACTGACAATGCCTTTGATTTCAATGGACCACTTGCTATTTCACGTGCAGCTATATATCTGCTGTGCTTGCCAACGCCAAATGATATCCATACTTCATTAACTGGTATCTTCTTGATGTTTGTTAACGTCATGACAACAACATATGGGTCGGCAGTCCTAATCATGATCTTCTTGTGACCACTATGTGAAACAGCAGCTAGGTGCAATACAAGACGAGTGCCAGCTTCTTCATGTGAGCACTCCTCCAGAAGTCTTCAATGCTAAAAGCTCAGTTTTGTTCTCATCAACTCACAGGAAACTTTGCCAGATACTAATGGCACATGTGATCATGTTTGGACTCTTCTTCTTAGACCCTTGCCACATTTTTCTCTGGTGAATGCTTTAAGACTGTCTGTTTCATAGGTGTCCCAAACAATGTCAGGTCTGTCCACATGTTCAAGATACTGGAAAATGTATGGCAGAAATACGTTCTTGATACAGTCTTGAAATGTTATGGATGTTCTGAGATGAAGCATCGGCACAATCATGGAACCATCAAGTATCACTGCAGAAACATCAGGAGTTGCATGTGGAGGCTCCTCTTGTAGATGCTCAAGCTGTACAAGGAGGTCTGCTTTGTTTCCTGATCTAATTTCTCCAATCTTGGACAATGAAGGTGGCCATGGCTGATTTTTGTGGTGGAAGAAATGTTCAAGGTTTCCTTCTCTTGACTGACATGCTATGTATAACCTGGAAAACAGAGTACAGTCGCCCTTGAGTGCTGCAACATGAATCTTCTCTTCAGTCTTGAAAATAGTGGCAATTTGTTCTTCTTTATTTGGGTCCTTTAATGGTTTTGATCTGCCAGCAAATCTTTCTTTTACAAATTGTAGATATTGCTCCCTATCTGTTTTGCATCCATTTCTGACTGTCAGCACTACATCACTGTCCATAATGTCCCTGGTGACCAGTGTAAAGAGATCACCACTGTCCTCGCTGAAGGGATTCCCCATGATGTTTGGCATTTTCTTGATTCCTTCTGATGAGTTCAAATTCTTACATCATCCTTGACACCTCTGGTCCTGCAACAATCCATCACCTGAGTGCTGATGGGTTTTCTGTCAGTCCAACAGCACCTCCATCTGCTTTCACGAGTGCACTGACTTGTCCATGAGCCTGATCCTTTGCCATAGCAGAGAATGGTTGTTTAGTGGTATATGCTACAAATCCACCGGAACAAATTTTGTGGTACAGCGCTGAATGTTCGACTGACAAAGAAGGCATATCTCTGATGTGAACAGAAAGCCACCGTGCATACTTGACACGGTCTAACATAAAAACCCACACTATTAATCTGACAAGTGATGCTACATACTTTGGGAAGTCTGCAAAGATCAAGTTCAAGAACAAGGGGCCAATACTGGAACTGTGGTTGAGAAGCCGACTTTGCATCACACCACCTTCTAGACAGCAAAAGGTCTTTTTTGTTTGATTCTGCTTCCTTATGGTGAGCATACGCCTGGTGCTGTAGTAGTAATAGTGAAGGTGCTGTGATTTGATAGGCATGTCTATTTCTGGCAAGGTGGGTACATTTGATGAAGGAATCGGCAACACTGCTTTAGGCAATACCAGAGATTGCAGTTGTCCATCCTCTTCCTTTAAGCCAGTTGCTGTCTCAGGATCTCGAATGTAGCTATTTCAATATGCAATCTACCAACCATAATAAGGAAGTTGGATTCTCCATACGATTCTGGAAAGTTCCACTGGATTGTTTTAGCAATTGCATACAAAGGTTGATCCATGGTAAGTATAGGCATCTGGCCTGGATTTACAAGCTCAACAGCCTTCTTTACAACACTCATTCAATGCTGTATCATAGAAACAGAGTGTGCATAAGCCCAATCGTGGTTGGAGGATCTGTTGGTGGGGTCTGTTATGATGCAGTGAATGCTGCCCATGAGAGGAAATAATCATTTCCCAAATCTTCTTTTCCCAGTACTTCCTTCACATGTTCCAACCACTCATACACATGATCAAGTATTGTGTTCAACCTGTACATCTTGAGTGTAGGGTCCAATTTAGCGAGGCACATACTGGTCTGTTTTGGTAAAACATGCTGTGGGTACATTGGTATAGACTAACAGCAGCTTGGCAGTGGCAAGTTTTTGCTACTTTCTCCATTCAGTTGATGGGTGCTGCATTAAAGAAATACTGGTACCATGAAAGGAATTTGTTGCTGTTGTAGAGCTGGGATCGTGATCAATGTTATCAACACTCGATGTTGTGAAGAAATCTCTTGAGAGTTGTGGTGGGCACACCAAACCTCGTCCTCTTACATATTACAGGCTTTGTTGGCTATGTGTGTTGAAATACACAAGACACAGTCATGAAAAGTGCACAAACCCATATTGTGAAATGTGTCAACAAGATGACTTTTTCTTAGTTTCACCATTGATCTTTAATCAAAGGTAAACCAATATTGGTGTTTCTCGATCTCTGTTGTGTCTTGTTGCAGACGATTCCTATGCTCCTATTTTTCACACTTTTGAAAACAAGAAGCTGTGAGATAGTTTTGGATGCTAAGGACTGTTTATCTCTTGTTGATGATTGTTCCATTTATACCTGGTTCATTCAAAATCATTCAGACAAGGGATTTCAAATTGATAGGGACAGACTGTTTATTGCAATCGGGAAGAAATGTGCCACTGAAAGTTTGTTTCAAGCTAAAGACATCTGCGGATAATCGCTGCTGCCCTAGCTAGCACCAATGCCTTGGAATCATAATCATGACTACAAACATGCTTAAGTGCCAGACTAATATCTTTATTAAATGCCAGGAAGGCCTCTTTGCCTTGATTGTGTGCTCTCAGATCTGGTATTGCTGACAACATTCAATTCTTTAGAGTCTTGTGGTGTGTATAGTTGCAGAATTCAACCCAAGTTCATGCAATCTACATCAGTATAGATTTCGCAGATCTGCCAGGTGGAATACAGGCCTCACTTCAAATGAATTTCTAAATGTTTCAAAGTGAGAGACTAGTTCAGCAAAGACTACGCCATGTAGAGAATTATTTTCACTTGCAATTCTGAGATTCAATGTCTGTCTCTGAGCTGTGCACGTTTGTATAGCATAGCCAAACAGCTTGCATGGTGCTGAGCATCTACTGCCATCATATCTCCAGCTGACAGTTTTCCGAGGAGTTTGGTGTTAACAGCTAAAACATTTAATAACTCATAAAATGGAATTGTTTCATCCAAAATTGAATCTTGAACAAATACTAATAACATTCAGTTGTAAAAACATGAATAATTCTTTCAAAATGCAATTTTGGCGTCCATCTTGGATTTTTATCACCACCATGGCACTGCATATTAGCTTAGGAAGATATAGAGCACTGTTAAGTATAACCCTGACAGAAAACAGTGATTATAACAAGATAATTTATGATATATTGAGCATAGACTGACATCATTAGAGATTTCAGTCAAATTGGCAGCCATCTTGGATTTTCTGCCACCAGGGGGCGCTGCTGAGGTGACTCCATACCCAGAAATGTTCTGAATGGTTCAATATATAAGTGTGCCAAGTTTGGTGCTTTTAAGCCAAAGTGCACAATTTTGACAAAATCCTGGCCTTAACCGCCCTACTATTCGGACAAACCTTCTAGCTATCCGCAAGATGATGGGCTCAACTGAGATGGTATAGACGAATCAAACCCCATATTCCAGATCGATAAAATAGAAAAACAGACCCCCCACATAGCCATCAACGTATTCAGTCATGAAGGCAAAACAGTCATCATACTCGAAATACGTCTTTACTTGTATATTCGTAAAACAATTAACATATTCATGAACCAACAAGGTGAAAAATATCACTATGCATGGATAGAACACCCAGGCAGGCTGCTGAACAACCACTTGAAACACAAGGAGAAAACACAGAGGGTATGACTCTCACTTGATCATGCAGGCTATTTTGAAGGCAGACTGCAACATGACGTGCATACCTAACAACATGGAAAGATACATCTCCTTCTCTCTGAACGGCCCGAGATTTATTGATTCAGCAAAGTTCTGACAGTCTGGTCAAGGAGAGTGACACTTTCCACATCACCAGTCAATACACCGACGTCAAGACTCGGCCCCTGCTGATAAAGAAGGGCGTGTACCCATATGAGTACATGGACAGCAGTGGGCCAACGTGATTACTTCCTATTGACCAATTTTACAGCGTCTGATGCGTCTGCCTCGCAAGACGATTACTTGCACACGTTAATGTATGGCATTACTCATCACCCAGTCTTTCTCGGGGTGCCCTACTGAAAATGACTGGTGTGAAATTATTTACTGATTATGATATGCATCTGTTTATCGAGAAAGGGATACACGGTGGTATTTCAATGGCCTCTAAACGCTGCTCCCGTGCCAATAACAAATATGTGGAAGGCTACGACGCTAATAAACCTACCGAACACCTACTCTTTCTTTAGGCTTATAACTTGTATGGCTGGGCAATGAGTCAGTATCTACCGACAGGTAGATTTGAATGGTGGCCTGCGGCGTCCTGCGCATACTGCCGGATTTGGTCAAAGGATGTTTCTACGGGTGAGAGATAGAACCTACAAGTATGCTCGGACCTTCGTAGATGTAGCCAGCCGCTACAAGGAAGTCAAACCCTTGACCTCGAAGGATGCGGCTCAAGTTGCCCATGGGTTCGAATGAATATACAAACACAGTTGTCTTATATGGCCTGATTTATTGCAAGTGGACTCCAGCGGGGAATTCATGTGCGCCGTGTCACAGCTGCTGGCCAAACATGATACCAGTATCAGATGAGGCGAGGCTGGACAACATCGTTGACCACTATAGTCAAGAGATTCAATCGCTCACTGTCCAAGCGCTTGTTCAGGCATCAATACGCAGAGGGAGATGGTCAACCCGGGTAAACAATCAACTAAATGGGTAGCGCAGCTACCTCATGTACTTGACGCCATGAATAATGAAATAATGAGACTACTGGGTAAGAGACAAATCAACGCTGTCAAACTGAAATCAGTGGTAGCTGAGTCAGCTGCCCCATCACGTGGTAAGGAGATAGGGTCCTATTGATATACCTCTACCAGCCGGGTGAGCACGTGGGGGACACATTGAAACGAGCCACACATCCGATATGGTCAGTTTAAACTTACAACATAGTTAAAGTGGACAAAAAAGCTGATGAGCCAAACTTGTACTACTTGAAAGACGGACCAGGGAGAGGTTGCACCAGACAGGAATTATTGATCATGTCATACAACACAATGTTGCCACCCATGCAAAGGTAGTAAAAAATCGATATGTCACGAGATAACCTCAGGATAAACCCGTTAAAACGAGATTATAGCTCTCGATCCTGAGTAGCTCAATCCGTTGAGGTGCAGCCTTATCATGTACAGTTGCACAGCTGTGCATTCTGAGTTTGTATCCCACCATTGCATGAGTAGGATTCCTTGCACGATTTCCTGACACAAGTGTTATGATATGGGTCTGGGGTCCAAGTGAAGGTTCCAGTGAAACCCCTTATCTAACCGGCGTGCTGGTTTGTTTGGGGGAATTAACTCAGCAAAGAGTCCGAAGTCACAGGAAGCTAATTACAATTTTATTTACAAGAGATAGAATAACAAGGGTGGCCACAGAGAGTCGGTACAACCCTCTGGGCTGAGGTCTAGAGCTCACCTGTGTTAGGAGTCTAAAACCTACTGATGGACAAATGAAGGTGCATTGAAAAGTACCAGCAGATTTAACTTTTTCATCTGACAGAGTGTAGATCACATTTATTTCATAAACATGCAATCTTAGAACTGAATTTTTAAGAGTGCGTAACAAAATAACAGGTAATGTAGGATTTACAATTCAATATCTTTAGGTATCAATGTATATTTAAGTAAAATATAAGTATTACTGTTGTTACAGGAAAGACATTGTGGCTTTGACCTAATTTGTTTCATAAGTCTTCATGACAATACTGAACACAATTAAGCCTCAAATATTATTGATATGTGAACCTTAACAATGTAGTTTGCCATTTGTGTAAATAGTGATTGATTATTTTGTATTTGAATTATGTTGTCTTTTGTACACTAAATAGCTGCAACTTTTGAGAATGACTCATATGTTTTTGTTATCAAAATAGTTAACATGTATGGTCTGTCTGCGTTCGGCATAATTCTTTATGCTTGAATTTCATCTGTGAATCTAAGCCCAAGTAGTTTCTTTTTGAAATAAGTTTTAACATTACTTGCTTCATGTTTCATTAATGCTTCTTTATCCCAGTCGAACGTTACCAAATCAGGGAAAGTATTATTTTCGATTTCTTTTTCACAAGCGGTAACAAAATCGTTTACGTGGGTTGTCATGGTATACTAGTTAAAACATGAAGAATTAAGGAGCACATACGAAATGACTATTCAATTTGTAGGAAACACCAGCCCAACTCCCTATAGCTGCTAATTCAAGACCTAACACCACTGCGTTCATATAGGAACTTGGTATCCAAGGTAGACAACGGCATAGCAACGGCGTTCATTCAGGAACGACATTGGTTTCATTTGCAGCTCTACGTTGTCAACAAAACATTTATACAACTGGCGGGATACAAACTCAAAATGCACAGCTGGACTGGATAAGTCTGCACCTCAACCGACTGTCAGCTATGCAGGACTGAGAGCAAAAAAATCTCGGTTTAATGGGTGTATCCTGGCATTAATACTGTGATATCACTTCCTCGATGTACATTTAGACAATTGTTCCACATATAGTATTAACACTGCAACATGATTACAGTGCATGAGTTGAAAAAGCAAGCATGTGAGCGTGGAATTGCGAGGGTATTCTCGTATGAGGAAAAATGTGTTACTAGATTTATTAGGTTGAAAGTATCAAAAAACACCTACTGTAAAAGAGCTTATAAAGGAAGCTCGTTAATGCGAGGGTATTCCCATATGAGGAAACCTGGGCTCATCGAATTACTAAAGGAACAACAGCCAATAGAATTACAATTCATGCCTACTGAACATGCTGTAGGAAAATATTTGAGAGGATGGAAGTTCAAAGAAATACAGATGTTAGAGATATAAAACAATTGGTATTTCATAAAGTGAACGAAGAATTGAAAGATTTAAGAGGTATTAAATTTCAACTAACGGTAAAGATGGCACTAGAGAAACAACAGGCGAGTGGAATAACTGAATACACCAATGTTTACTTCAGAGGTAATCAGGAAGTTACAACGCAATCCAGTGCTTTCAACTCTTCTATTGACAGATCGTCCCAAAAAATTCGGGAAACACTGAAATGTTACACTAATAGGGGGTCTAGCTGGGTTGTCGATAAGATTAACATGGCTTACCTGGATATAGCAAACTATGTCTATACCTGTCCCTATATATTTTAGGGATAAACACGCTATAGTTAACGTTGAAAATGAAGGTGACGATTGTGCGAGGATAGCGGTAAGAGTCGCTAAGTTTCCAATGAAAAATCATCCCAACAGATTTTCCAGTTAACCCAATGATGAGGAGCCCACTCCTATCTCTCAGTGGCCAAAAATAGAAAAACAGAATCCAGACTTAGCTGTAGATATATTCGGGTACGAAGGTAAACACTTAACAGTGCACAGGATAAGTCCTTTAGTTTCTAGTGCAGGAGGGTGAAAAATATCGCTACACAACTATACAACATTTCAGTTGTTTGGCGTACAATGAAGTAAAACATGGGAGAAAAAAACACTTCTGGGAAAGGTGTTTTCACGGGTTTTCTAGGTCCGATCTGCTCAATTTGCACATGGAAGATTGCCTAGGTGTAGGGGGGACAGTCATACGAATATAGATGCCAGGAGAAAAGAACAATATCTTGAAATTTATCAACCAAAAAAATCAAATGCCAGTACCATACATTACCTACACAGACTTTGAAACTATCATTAAACCAATCGATACAGTAGCTCAATCCACTGATAAAAGTTTTACACAAAAAGTTCCAGAGCATGAAGCATGGGGGTAGGGGTATGTGGTTGTTCTTTGTGATGGCCAGACTAAACCCCCTGTTATTTATAGAGGGCCCAGGCCTCTGAAGTGTTTACAAAACGATGAGAAAGTGATTAAGAAAACATTGTACAACAAAGCACCAATGCATATGACACAAGAAGATCGAAAGGACCACTACAAAAGCACGCATTGCCATGTATGTAGTAATCCCCTGAATGGCGATTCAGTTAGAGATCACTGTCACATTAGCGGTAAATACATAGGTGCGGCTCACAGTGAATTTAACTTGAAGCTAAGGATAAAACCTAAACTGATGCACATCCCAGTAGTGTTGGGTATGATTCACACTTGATTATGCAAGCTAGAAGGTAGAAGGCAACATATCCTGTATCCCAAACAATATGAAAAGATATACAGTCAGTGGCCAAAAGTCTGTTCGCACCGGCAACATCACAGCTATTTATAGCGAAGTGCTGTCCCTTCTTGTAAGTAATAAAGGTACTCACCTCATATTTTCAGAATTTAGAGATATGACCCTGTTGTCTTAGGACATCTTGCATCTTGGCAAACTGTCATATAGACAACGAATGTAAACGGGATTAAGCCCAGTCCAAATGTGATTCACCACACGGATGAGATCTTCTCTCGAGTTAATGTCACCTAATCTTGCTTTGAGTTGACATTTAACATTTTTCCACACATTTTCAATAATATTGAGATCTGTGCATTTTCGGGGCCACAGCTAAGTCGGAATATGATTTGCCTGTTTCCAGCACTTAGCCTGAACGGACACATGACAAGGAGCACTGTCTTCTTGGAAAATCCAGTTGAGGTTGGCAAAATGCCTGGCAACTACAGGCCTCAAATGGTTATCAAGAATGACAATGTACTTATCAGTGTTCATGTTGCCATCAACGACAGTTAAAGTTCCCACACCATACGCCAACACACATCCCCAAAACATCACTGAAAAATTAGAATTTCGTTCATGATCGGCACGAATCCCAAACAATCAGGTAGCAACAGCTTATCCAACTTTCTCCACACAGAAACTTTTCTGTCTTTCCCGATCTGGACTTGTGTTTCATCACTAAAATGACAATTTCCGAATGATGTCTTCCCCAGTGCAATTTTGTCCACCAAAATCAGCGTCTCTTCTCTCTATTAATACGAGAAATGGTGATTTTCTTGCTTACCACACATCTACGGTAACCCTCAGTGAACAGTCTTCTTCTGACTGTGCGAGAAGAAACTGTAGTGTGTACCTGATTGTTGAATTTTCCTGTCAAATCCCCAAGAGTTTGACGACGATTTCTTTTCACAAGACGAAAAAGTCGTCGTTCACTTCATGGTGACGATTTGCAAGGCCGCCCACTTCTAAGCAACGATTACACTGAACCGCGCTCCCGTAAATGCTTTAAAGTTTTCTGAATCGTTCTAGGGTTCAAACTTGTCAAATCAGCAATTTTGTAGCTTGATTGGCCTTGTTGATCCAACTCAGCAATTAGATTTCTTTGATAAGGTGTCCATTCTCGGTTGACAGGCAGCATGATAGCAGACAACAAAATTGTGAACAAAGAAAGGGAGGTAATCGAGCATTATGGGTGCAACACATTTTGTGACCTGTGAAATTTGTTCTCCGAATTGCATTACAATTGGTGGCTTATCAACCCGGCGAGATGCTTTCAAAGTCAGCCTGCAGCTCAAAACATGGGCAACGTAATATGATTTGCGAATAGACTTTTGGGCACAGTATATCCTTTTCACTAAATGGCCTGAGATTCATAGATAGTGTTCAGTTACTGTTGTCATCTCTAGACAGTTTGGTAAAGGCTAATAACCCAAACGATTTGGCTATAACTAATCTTAACACACATTCCGCTTCTAACTCAGCTGTGTTTGACTCTCTTAACTGAGAAAAAAGAAAATACTGTTAGGGCATTCACAAGAGCTCCACCAACCATCATTGCTATCGTAGCCATATTACATCATGTTTTACCAGAACGTCCTTGGTGACCATCACAAAAGCAATGTTCATAGTAAGCATAAAAATATCTTGCAGGTCGAAGTCGAATTTTATAGTCGGTTGTTTTATAGTCATTTTAGTCAACCAAGCGTATCCTACTGCTAATCCAGAAAGCACTAATGCGTGGTATGTATTTTTAACGAATGCTTTTCCCTCAGACATAATATATATTAAAGGAAATATGATTTTAATTATAACATAATATGAGGGTCAATTACTGGGGGCTGTGGTTGGGGGCGGTTGCTCCCACTTTGGTTTGAATAACAATTATATAATGAAACAGCAGCAGTGGCTACTATGCCACCTACGGTCACCCACAATGTGTAATTATTTTTTTTCATGCCTGGCTAAGGCGTTCTTTCTACCAGCTTCAACTCTTTTTTGGTTCTTCTTCTTGGTAACATGCGTCACTGGCTCCTGACCTTGCAGCCAACTGTCCCCGGGACTGTCCGCAGACTGGGGGTGTGGGGGTAACCCCAACAGCTCCGGTGTTCCTCCATGGTTATCTCTTGCTGGGCAGCATCCATCTTGTATAATATTATTATTATGGTTTACAGTTTAAGGTTGATGGAGAGGGTTTGGATGATCCTGGCACAGTCAGGCCGGTAAGGCTCATCATCAGCTCAGGGCCCTCGCCCTCTCTACACGCAGCCCAGACTGCGAATGGGACTTCTCCCAGAAAACACTGCCTAGTCAAACCCACCAAGAACTTTCCGGAGAATATGAAGGCTCCCCAACACTGCAGCCTTCTGCATTGCCCAGTTTGTCAGAAGGGCTGTGCTCCCGTGGAAAACCCGGGCACTCTCCTGATATGCGCCAAGAGATCAGGAGGTACCGAACCAAGGGCACCAAGAACAATGGGGAGCCTGACAACAGTGTATTTGGTATACAAGCGAGACATTTCAAAGGTGAGGTCGGCATATTTATCATGCTTTTCCAGACTCTTGCCAATCACGTTGCTGTCAAAAGGGACAGAAAATTCTATGATATAAATAATTTCAGTAGTTTTATCAAAAAGGGTAAGATCAGGTTTGTTGGCTGGAATTCGTCTCAGGTTGTACATTGGCCTATTCCAGAGAAGTTTGAAAGCATAATTTTCCAGGACTCCCTGGGCGTGTTCAGGGTTGTACCAGGGATGGACCTCAGGGTCAAAGCCACAGGCATGGCGGAGAAAATAGTGAAAGCAGCGAGCCAATGATTCCCCTGCAAAATTCAGTTCATGAGTTCATGAAGTTCATGAAGAGTTCATGAAGTGTTCATCAACTTTAGCTTAAATCTTCATGAACTTACTTCATGAAGACACACTTCATGAAGACTTCGTCAACTTCATGAAGTAATTTCACACTTCATGAAGTTTTGTTACTTCATGAAGAAATATTTCATGAAGACTTCGTCAACTTCATGAAGTTATTTCACACTTCATGAAGTTATATGTTACTTCATGAAGTTTTTGTTCATGAAGCAAGTTTAATCTTATTCACTACAAATTGCCAGAGTAAACTACATTAAAAAGAAAATACAGAATAAATATTACAAGCTACAATACTTTTATTCATGTTAGATAAGTTGTTATGTAAACGATTACAGATGAGGCATAAACATACTTTCAACATATTTAATTAAGTTTAAATTATCTGTAAATTCTATCTCTCGTGGCATTACTAGTGTTTGTCTAGTAACTTTTGTTGTTGTTTAATAATATATACAACAAACAATGCATAAAAGAACGCTAAACGATTCTGTGCCTAACAGGAGTTGTTTTAGTAACATAGGGACAGTTCAAGTTAAAACTTACCTTCTTAAAATAGCTGCGTAACCAGTTGGTACTGTGGAAGTTTTATACTTGTCTTCCTTATTCATATTTACTCCATAAGGTAAAGTTTTCCTGTCAAAATCGTCTCATTTCTTTGAATTTCTCCCATGAATACTCACGATCGGACATGCATGCAGATACTTTACTATCGCAAGAACGTCTTCCGCAAAGTTCATAACGAAGCAAAAACATAAAACAGTCAAAAACATTAACAGTCGACTCGTTACTAGAAAAAAAAGAAATGTGGAAAAATATTTTGATATCGCCATGCTTCTGACAGCTTTCATAACCCGCAAGTTGATCTTCTCATTGAAAACATTCCATGCTCTCGATTTTAGAACACAATCCATTGTCACTCCCTGCCCAGCACAATATGACCCTAAAACTACGTCAGTTTAGACTAATGAAATAACATTTACGACCAGGGACATGTGCATTATAAACTATTGTTCCAAGTTATGATCGACAATGGAACGTGAACTCAGAACATGTTTTTACGGGATCCCCGCCGGTGACAATAATACGACATGTATATTTACAAGTTGTAATTTCGATATTGATATCTAAATATTGTAATTCTTGCCATTAATTGTTCATAAGATGAGAAATTATACACTGTTGGTATGATGGAGTAACTTTCGCGCCAAAACTGCCCCGCCCTTCGTTCTTCCGAAATCTATTGTGACTTTAAGAACAGATAACAATAATCATACATCTTATTTTATTTATAGACACGATTTATTCCTGATCTAAGGTTTATATTTACACTTAACTTTTCTTTTCTATCAAAAAATGTCTTAACTTCAAACTTGCAACATTCGATACGGAAAGATGCGACCGTTTCCCGGCATGACGCCATTGCTGCTGTCTTCGAGCGCGAGAGCGAGGCAGAAGGCGCCAAATGCAACTTCGCCAACAGACAACGATTCAGGCGATAAATATCACTAATGAATTTGCGATTCGCGCATTTCGTGGATAATACAACGATGGATGTGTCAAGAACTGACTCAAGATAAAGGAATCGACTAGATCAACTGCCTATGGATGTGTGGTGATCGGAGCCGTACGCCGGAAGCCCCGAGGTCATGACCCAAGGCGGAAGGAGCCGGAGATTGCCGATCACCAGCCAGAGTTCGTGGAAGCCATTACCGTGAGTATGTTGACTAGCTGTCAGGTTGAATCATTTCCCTCAGTTTAGTAGGCATATTCGCCCGGTGGCGTCTGCGACCGACTCTACTAGGTGCATAAACCGATAGTGAAGTAGGAAATCACTACAGTGGTGCTGCAAACACCGAAACTGGGCGAGAAATAACTTTTTTCGCCCATCGGACCATCACTGCCCAAGTCTCGGTTTTCCCGCGCTTGGGAGGTCACATGGTCTAACGCCTTGTTGGCGTAATTCGGCAAGTTTAGCCTTTTTATTGCGACCAAAGGTGGTTTTTCATTATCTCCGGACTGTTGGCGGAGAGGATTAGGTTGCATTTTGTGGGAAATTTCCTTTAAGTGGAGATTTTATCGCTTAGCTAGCTACCCACGTGGGGGGGCGCGTGGACGGGAGGGGGGAGACCTATTGGTCTCCCAACCAAGTGGCTGGGAGCATCGATAGGGAAACAGCGCTAACCGACCTTTTCTCTCTGTCAGGGGCTAGTTATCTACCAATTTATTAGAGGTACATAGCTTTCGGGGTGGCTTATAGTGAAAAATTACGATTAAATTGGAAATTGCTATTTCTGTGCACTGTGCTGCCTCGTGCCTCTTACTGCGCATGTGCGGGAGGAAGTGCCACCATATTCTTCCGGAGAGAGTGTGTTGACATTGAACATGGACAAGTTACGTGTGAACTTTGTGTGTAAAGGACGGTAAACCGCCGGACATATTTTTCATTTGTGGATTTATGTGCTTCGGATTCTATTCGGATTGGATGTGACATTCTAGGAACCGGATTGAATGCACAAGCGACCGGGGTAAGTGCATTTCGTTTGCTTGGCTGCTTGTAGACAGTGGTGTGCGGTGCACTTTCAGTGGATTGCATTGTGGTAGAAACTGTTGGAAGACATTTACATCCTAATTGCACAACTCGTGTGGCAGTATTTGTACGCTTCACGCTTACTTACGCTCTTATATATTAACACTGCTTGTAGTGTGTTAACAATCGCCTCTTTAGAATTAAGGGGAGTAGTTTGCCTAATTGCTCTTTCCCTTCGCTCCGGGAGAGAGTATAACTATCTATTAGTTTTAGCAGTGATATACCCTTGTGATTTCATTTAACAATAACCATGTTTTGCCGGAAGATAAGGGTGAACTTTGACATGCCTGCAGACATGAGAAACAAAGGGCTGTCTGAAAGACAAATAGGGCGTTTATCAGATATAAGAGAGCAAGGATATAATGTGACTAGGGAAGATGTGTTTGCTATGGAGGAATTCCGAGGGGAGAGTGACATATGGGCAGTATTGGACTTTCAGCCCAATGACCATAGGCGAACCCCACACCCTATGAATGTTGCGTCTGGCGGAGAGGCCGACGGGTCAGAGACAGGGGACATAGCTGGGCTTTCCCAAGAGGCTGATGGTGAGGGTGATGACGCCAACTATCAGGGCCATTTGTCCGGTGGGGAGGAGTGCGCCGGTGGCAGCCCCCCGGGGCAGATTCAAGGAACACCCGAGGGATTAGCAGTGGTGTTCGCCAAAATGATGAACACCATGCAAGGCCTAGATCGCAGAAGTGAGGAGACAGCCTCTCAGATGCTGGAGACTGAACGGAAGTATGACAAGATGGAGAACATGGACAAGAGGTGGTCAGCCGACAAGGAGGACATGATGTCAGCCATGTCCCTCTTACAGCATAGGTCAGAGGACCAGTCTGTGAGGACCTTTAGGGACTGTCAATCGTCAGGTTACCCAGAAGAGGAGTGCAGGGATGGCCCATACAGGGGGAACGATTTTGATAGGCCCCGGGAGGAAGGGGTGGATAGACCGAGTCGGAAGTCAAGGGCGACCTGGGGGTTCAAATGAGAACCCATAACTCCCACCCTGCCCCAAGTGGGGAATGCAGCAAAGCCGAGACTATCACAAGGGGAGGCTAGGGGTAGGGATGTTCGCCCGAAAGCCCGAGCAGAGAAGGCAGACACCAATATTCAGTGCATGGGTATGGGCTCAGTAACTGACATGATCAAGGAGCGGAATGCTAAAAAGTCAGCGTGCTATGTACCCCCGGGTGAGGCACTGGGGTGTAGAGTCAGCCTGCCTCACCGGGATTCAGGGCTCGGACTGGCAGAGCAGGAAGAGGGCCAGGATGGCACGGCAGAACCCTTTATGGGGGGACAGGGCTGGCGACATAGGAGGCAGGAGCCCCGTCAAGGTGCAATACAGCACCACCAGGACGAGATGTACCCGGGCACCCCTAGAGGACGGCGGAACCAGGGACCCCGCCCGGCTGATCAAGGGGGATCCCGGATAGCCTCTTCAGCACTGAGCTATGACGGGAAGGAGGCTTGGGCGCCGTTCAGGCTGAAGTTTGACAAGTTGGCAGAAAGAGAAGGATGGTCAGAAGAAGACAAGCTTTTTCAACTGTGCTTCTGTGTGCGGGGGCAGGCAAGTGCTTTCTTCACCACATGTCAGCTGAGGGACCCCTACTTGTCCTATGGGCAGATGATGGAAAAGCTACAGAAGAGATTTGGCATAGTTGAGCCTCCACTATCAGCAAGATTGAGGTTCCAATCCCTAAAACAGGAGCCAGGCGAGTCACTGGAAGCTTGGGCAGAGAGACTAGTAGCTACTTCGTCCTGAGCGTTCCCAGGTCTTCCAGAAGACTTTGTGGAACAGGAGACTATAACCAGGTTCTGCATGGGATGCGAGAACCGAGAGGCAGGGAACTTAATATATAACCTCAAACCTACCTCACTGGAGGACGCAATAGAGGCAGTGAGGCACTACCAACACAACTCCCAGGTGCCTTACAGTAAACCCCGTCGGGAGTTGCGGACAATGTCAGTGGAGGAGCCTGAAGAGCCACCAAGGGAAGTCCGAACCTCCCACAGGTGTGGGGGGGATATTAAGAAGAACGCACAGGTGGTGACAGATTTAGCCAAGAGAGTTTCGCTAATGGAGACTGAGATTGGAACATTGCACAAGGAGGTGAAGTGCGTCAAGTCGGAAGTATCACAGCTGGTACATTCAGTGCAGGAGCTAACAACTGCAATGAGGAAGCTGGGGAGTACGAAATCACGCTCCCGTACGCCCAGTCCAGGGAAATCACAAGGTTGTTTCAACTGTGGGGACACCGATCACTTCAAGGCTGCCTGCCCAAGGTTGAAAAGTAATTCACCGGTAGCCAAGTCAGTGTCCTTTGCAGACAAACCGTTAAACGGCCAGGGGACGAGCACATAGACCCGGTGACTCGCCCCCAGAAGGTTACAGATAAGGTTAAGGGTCTGCCTCCCTGGCCACCAGACACTAGCGGCGCCAGTCAGGACCAAGAGTGCACGGTGTGTGTAGCCCACAGTAATTCAGGACTAGACACTCCGGGGTTGCCGCCATGGCCACCACATGCTGGTGCCAAGACCGATAGCGTCCCACTTTTAGAAAAGGGGGGAGAGGTGGATGAGGAAACTGGATGGCCAATAATCACGATTAAGGCGCTGGATGACGGGACCTCTTACCTGATACCTGTGACGTTTCAAGGGACTGACACCCAGGGGATGGTAGACACCGCAGCCCAGAACACTATAGTGTCTGACTTGTTTTTTGAGCAGCTGCAGGATAAACCACCCATATCTAGACCAGTGATAGTAAACAACGCCGGTCGAGACCTTAAAATGAAAGGGTGGACATGGCCCGTATCCGCATTGGGGGTGTTACATACCGGCAAGAGGTGCTGGTAGCGCCGATCAATGACCAGCTCATACTGGGACTGGACTTCATAGATAAACACTGTACCAACATCAATGTTAGGCAGAGGACTATTACGATTGGCGGGTGCGAGATTCTTATGACGCTGAAGAAGAGGGAATCAGGGGCATGTAGAGTAACTGTGGCTCACACAACCTTGCTGGCGCCCCAATCCGTCTCCAGAGTGCCATGCTGTATGAGCCGGGAGTTGGAACAATATGTGGTGGAGCCGGTGTCAGGAGTCGAACGGTATGCGCTGATGCCGAGAACCTTGCACCAGGGTCACCAGTCCCCGGTGGTGTGCATGGTAAACACGGCAGATCATACTGTCAGATTGCACCAGGGCCAGCCGGTGGGTCAAGCCTCAGTGGCCGAGGTAATGGGCCTCGCCCGAGAGGGGGGCGACAGTGCCCAGACCATGGTGTGCCGGGCCTCTTCCACAGAGGAGTTGGGAGGGGAGGATGTTGGAGCAATGATCCCGGAACACCTGAAGGACTTATTCACACAGTCGAAGCAGGAATTGGGCCCCAGTGACCAAGTTGAATTAGCACACCTGTTGATAGAGTTTCAGGATGTGTTTGCAAAGCATGATTTGGACTTGGGAGACTTTACGGCTATTGAGCATGCCATTGTCACTGGAGAGGAGGCTCCGGTCAAGCAGCGTATGCGACGAACGCCCTTAGGTTTCGCTGAAGAGGAGGAGGCTCACTTAAAGAAAAGCAGGGGTGATCCGCCCTTCAGTATCGGAGTGGGCGTCCGCCCCAGTGCTCATACGCAAGGCTGACGGAGGCGTACGCTATTGTGTAGACTACCGCGCGGTGAACGAGAAATGCCAGAAGGACGTGTTTCCTCTTCCGCTGATAGACGAATGCTTGGACACTCTGGCAGCAAGCTCCTGGTTTTCGAAACTGGATGCCAACTCAGCATATTGGCAAGTCCGTATCAGGGAAGAGGATTGTAAAAAGACAGCTTTTGTGACCAAATATGGCCTCTTCGAGCATGTGAGGATGGCATTCGGGTTGTGCAATGCCCCAGCGACGTACGCCCGAGTGATGTCCTTGATACTTGCCGGCCTGAGCTGGGAGATTGCTCCAGCATTCTTAGACGACGCGGTGGTGACGGAACAAGCTGTACCTGATCATTTCCAAAATCTACGAACAGTATTGCAAAGATTCAGGGAATACAAGCTGAAATTGAAGCCACAGAAGTGTGAACTCTTTCAGAGAGAGATTGAATTCCTGGGGAGGATAGTGGTGGCCAGAGGGCTGGGGGGACGGCAGGAGGAGCCCACCCCGTGGGAGGCCGGTCGCCCCACCTATGCAGAGGTGGTAGTTCAGGGGGCAGGAGCCAGGAAGGTGGAGTTTAGGCCTGCCGGCGAGGGACAGCCGGCGGAGGTCATATGCCGTAGACGAAGGAGGACACCCTCAAGTCCCAGGAGGATTGTGAAGCGGAGGGTGCAACAGTTACCAAAGGCAGACCGGAGGAGACCGGAGTTCCCCAAAGGGGGGGACAGTGGAGGCGGCTCAAGGAAAAGAAGGAGAAGAGGCCCGGGGTGTGGGACCGCTTGGGAGAAAGGAGTGTGGGGAGGGGGCGCGCCTTGGAGCAAGGGAGAAGCGGCCCCCGTCCCGGTCACCGAGGAGCTCGTCCCCAGGGGAAGGCACCGGTGCAAACCAGGAGGCGAGAGGCCAGGGGTCACGGTGTCCCGTAGAGGGGTGCGGGACAGTGACGCACAAGATGCAAGATCACGCCTATTTTGCGCACCTACCAAGGTACTTTGGCCCCCGATTCCCCCAAGGACGCGCACCGGAGCGAGACGTAATGGAGAAGGTGGTACAGGGTCTACGCCAGTTGGGGGCGTGGATCCTGGGGCCGGGCACTTCCATTGAGGAACTACATCGGTTTTCCAACAGGAATGTCTGGCTGACCGAAAACTGCACCATCCACGAAGGAGCCATAGCCGGGATGAGACACTTGTGCCGGGCGCAGGGGTGGAGGGCGCCGGTGAAGTTTTCACTTCACTCCCTCAACTCGCCAGCCTGTCTGAGGCAATGGCGGGTGCTTCTCCACCTGCTGAACTTTATATCTGAAGACTGCCGGAGGGAGTTCCGTCTATTTTTGGTACCGACCCCATCGCAGCCAAGATGGACCGCCCGGAGCCAGTCCCCCCAAGCCTGGGACAAGGAGTTGATGGAGGTGGATGGTCCAGAGGAAATGTGGCTCCCGGAAGACAGGCCAGCCCCGGAGGAGGAGGCTGGGGCTGCCCTGACAGAGGGGGCGACTGGATGTGACCCAGGGGAAGAGGTCGGTAGATGCGAAGAGTGGTGGCAGCCTGAGGCGGCGGAGGCGACCGTCCAGGGGGCATCAGCACTGGGGCCGATGCAGGAGGGCGAAGCCCAGGGGTTGGCTCCATTGGAGCACCTAGTAGACTCCCATTTCCATCTGGACCGTACATGGAAGGCTACCTTTGGAGCAGCACCCCTGGGTACCACCCCAGATTTACTACAAGCAGCACCGGTAGTGGATCACAGGATGGCGCAACTTCCGGTCTGGGGAGTGGAAGTTTACTGTGATCCCCCACGTACCCAAGCCAGATCAGCGCCGATCCCAGGTATAGGACCGCTGTGGGGCTGCACCCCAAGAAGGTGGAGGCCCTCACTGATGGCATCTTCAGGCAGCTGCTGGGGCTGTGGGGAAATGCGGCATGCATTGTGGGGGAAATTGGATTGGACCACTCCGTTCCGGCCAAGGAATGGAAAAGGCAGGAACAAGCCCTAAAGGAGTTGTTGCCCCACGTACCGGCAGGGAGGCCGGTAGTCCTACACATCAGGGGACCCAATGGCGACGAAGAAGCTGGAGCGACATACGCTCGTATGATGCAGCTCCTGCTGGCCTATCTGCCTCCAGAACAGCCACTGGTCCTCCACTGTTTCTCTGGGGGTGAGGAGACGGTCCGGGAGTGGCTGAGGACCTTTCCGAATGTGTACTTTGGCTACGCGGGGCAGGTGCGAGGTTTCAACAGCGATCAAGTGGCAGGATTGAGAGCTGTGCCCCTGGACCACCTACTGGTGGAAACGGACTCCCCATATATGCCCCCAGAGGGACATAGGAGGAATTCCCCAGCGCTGCTGTGCCTGGTGGGGGACTTGGTCGCCGAAGCCAGAGGGATGACCACTGAGGACTTCCTGAGGGCGGCGACCGAGAACGCCACCCGGCTGTTCTGGTGGTGAGGAGCCTGGGGAAGTCACCCCGCACGGAAGTGGGGTGTGAGGAAGTCTGACAGTTGCACCCCCAGGGGGGAGGGGGTGTAACCCAAAAAACACCTGGAAGAAGAGGTGTGGGGAGAAAAACAAGTGTGCAGATTGACTCAGCCTACCCTCAAGAGAGAGGGTGCGTGGCTGGTTGTCCCGTAACAAGGGCGGGAACCAATCAAGGAATGACAAACAATAGATTGTGTGTGCTATCAGTTGTCCCTGACAGTGAGACAGTTAGAGGGGGTGAAAGAGTCTGTGATAAACTGTGAGAACTGTCACTTTTCCCTTCCACTAAGGATTCCTTGGAGAACACTCAAAACCAGCCTATGGAAAGGTTGGGGAATGGCTAGGTCTACCCGAGGAGCGTGTGGACCCGGAGGCATAAGGCCTTGCTCACGCGCTGTGGGCGGTGAAAGGACTGGCCTTTGAGGGGGGGAACCAGGACTGTTCCTCCAGGGCAGGTTGTTTTTAAGGTAGCCCCTCAGTGATTACCTTGGCAAGAGGGGTTTAATGGCTATGAAATCCACGGGAAGGAGCCTAGAAAACGGAGAGGGGTGTGGTGATCGGAGCCGTACGCCAGAAGCCCCGAGGTCATGACCCAAGGCGGAAGGAGCCGGAGATTGCCGATCACCAGCCAGAGTTCGTGGAAGCCATTACCGTGAGTATGTTGACTAGCTGTCAGGTTGAATCATTTCCCTCAGTTTAGTAGGCATATTCGCCCGGTGGCGTCTGCGACCGACTCTACTAGGTGCATAAACCGATAGTGAAGTAGGAAATCACTACAGATGCATCCCAAGTTGATTTCCATGAGCGGTACGTAAATAACAACAATTTTGAAATTATTTTGAGTGCCGGAATATGCATATACAAACATTGGTGAAGGGATAAGCAACTCTCTTTGAGGAGAATGACAGAAACATTTTTTAAACATATAGCAGTGTATCAAGTGTTGTTTTTACACAGTGTATGTCTCTTAGTCTCAGAAGGAAAATCAGTAATGTATACTGAATGATAATGTGAACTTTGTGTACGATGGGACTTACACAGGGGCATGTAGTGCTGGTGACTTAAATCTGAGCACATGCAGATGGTGTCAGAGTTCAAGGTGCTAGTTTGGTGCTAGGTTTGTTTGGTTTAGGTCATAAACAACAAAATAAATTTAAATGAAAAGGGAGATAATTGCTATAGGCACTTTCAGGGATGTTTCATTTTCTCTCCGTCGTTTTTGTATTCAGTTTTGGAATAATTACCGATTGTAAATTAAAAGTGAATGTGCCACAATGTTTAGTCATCTGAGTTGGAAATAGGTTCAGTTACATGAAGATATGTTTTTCTATTTTATGATGTATTATTAAATATTTCATATTATTTAAAATAGTTTAATTAATCAGGTGAAAAATTATCTGAAACAAGTTATATATACTTAACATTTTGAGCAATTATTTTTTTTTAAAACAACAAAGTTTCAGTATTTGCTTTAGACTCTTTGAAATGGAAAGACTATGATTAAATGTTGTTGGTTACAATGTTTTTCAAATTTCCACTGGGTGATTCTGAGGAAATGGGGGCGATTCTGAGGAAATGGTCCTAATCATGCAAATGTTGAGACAAAAAGATGAAGTTCTGCTCAATGATTATATTCCTGAGCCAAAGTGTTCACTCTTCACACTGAAGACTTGGGTTTGATTCGTCACATGAGTACAATGTATGTACCCCTTCTCTTGGGTTCCTTGTCGTGATATTGCTGGAACTCAACTCACTCAGTCACAAACCATTCTTAAACCAATGTGGGCATCTTCAGTGATGTTACCACTGCTTTTCCTGAAGGTTCTTCCATCCTGTTTCTTCTGAGATTAATTGTGATGCCCCATGTACAACTTCCAGGTAGATGATTATAGGCCCTGTTGTAAATTCTCTGTTGGTTGTGACTCTCATTGTCTACTTAAAAAACATATCGTCTGAAGGGATTACACTTTCTGAAATTGTATATTAGAATCTACTGCATGAAATGGTGTTCCTGAATAAGTTCATTTTCCTGGATACAGACTGATTGACATCCAAGCTGTAGTAGAGATAGAACAAGTATATATGGATGACAGCTTCTTTAATTCTAGAGCACAATGTTTGGATACAGGTTCTTGTGTTGTTTTTTAAATAATAAATCAGAATTTTCTGCTGAAGATTTGAATAAAAAGGAAATCCCTCATCAAAACTAGTTTTCTGTTTGTGTCCTCTTTGCTGCTTGATATTTAATTTATGTTACATCTATTGGTGATGAATTTATATGTTGCCTGCCAGCTTGCAAGGCATGGTCAGATTAGGTGACTTGTGTTGCAGAAAAAGGCTGAAAAGGCTCTTCAGGAAGTCTTCATGAACAGTTCAGGGGGTCTTCATGAACTATACATGAAGTATCTTCATGAACTCTTCATGAAGTAGATGTCTCATTTAATGTTCATGAATTTTTCATGAAGTTTTCATCATGTCTTTTAAGATCTGGTGTTTGTGTCAAGGAAGGGCATCCACAGACAAGGTGTTGGACAGTCTCTGTGAATTCATTGCAAAGACAACATTTCATGTTCACATTTTGATCAAGAATCACTTTTTAACGATTGCGAGTTAAATAAGTCCAAAAACTTTCAGGTCTATGTGAACTTTCCAGGCTTTTTAAACGTAGAATTCTTGTTATTTTGATTTTGGCTAACTTTTCCAATGATCGCTAGCAGCTGAAGGGATGGTGTTAATCCAACTGGGGTCCATGTAGGTAGCTAAGGTACTGTAAGTTCCCATGGTCCCTAATGTGGTGATCTACCTTCTGTTGTTGGTGATCTATAGCCTGGTTTTATATTGTATTGTCTAAATAGTGATATTAGTTTTAACTTTCCACACTAGATTTGTTCAAATTGTGATATTCTAGTTGTTTTACTGTCCTTCATTGACAGATTTTACCACATGCATATATTTCATTTAAATGTGAAATGTTCTCGTCATGATATGGCTGAGATATTGCCGATGTGATGTTATATATTAACTCGCTCGCTCGCTCACTCACTCACTCACTCACGATTGCAAGTGAGAAGTGACTGGTCCTGAGCAGCAAAAAGGAAGCCCTCAGTTTCACATTTGAGACCAGCCGACTTCTTCCAGGCAAAGGAGTTGGATTGCTGTTCTGTTCCACACACTGCATGTACACATGATGCAATGGCTTCTCAGACAGCTCCTCCACTCTGGGCAGACTTGGTGAAGGACTTCACCTGGTTTACTCCCATCACTGTACCGTCCAGCAGTACATCACCATCAACAAAATCAACATCAAATTTCAGATTGTGTCCAACAACCTTGGCATGCTTAAAATAGCTGTGGAATTCCTTACTTTCATCGTGAGTCTTCACATGCATCACCAGAGGATCATCAGATAAATAAATATGTGCAAACGTACACAATAAAATTCTGTCATGAAGAGCTTCCACATTAATCAAACCCCAACCTCCCGAATTAATTGGCATATATAAATGATTAAGAGAGGAATGAGGGTGGTGTGCTCTGTTATCAAACATAATCCTTCTGGTCAGGCGCTCAAGACCCTGGATGTCTAGTTTTGTCCATTCAACTACTCCAAAGGAATAGGAGAGGACTGGCACAGCAAAAGTATTGGTGGCTTTGACTTTGTTTCGAGCATTTAGCTCTGAGCTCCAGATTTTCTTTAAACAAGATTTATACTCGGCCCGAAGTTTATCTTGAATCTGGGCATTCTGGAGCTTGTCTTGAACTTGCATTCCAAGATAGGTGTAGGCCTGATCTTCCACAAGACGCTCAATAACTCCTCCCCTTTGTAACCTGACCGATCCATCATTGGTTACCTTGCCACGTTTCAAATGAAGAGTATTACATTTCTCGAGTCCAAATGTCATGCCAATATCACTAGAAAAGGAATTGACAAGGAGAACCTGTTGTTTCAAATTGGTCTCTCCTTTGGCAAGGAGCTCGATGTCATCCATGTAGAGGAGATTAGTAAGAGGTTTTGGGGATCTGTGCTGAGGAGGTCCGGGATGGTACCCCTCCTCCCTATTGAGCAGAAAACTCAAAGGATTTAGAGACAAACAAAAAAGCAAAGGACTAAAGGAGTTCCCCCTGGAAAATTCCCCTTCTGATTGGTATAGATTCCGAAGTCTCCACCTGCCCTTGCGAATACATCTCAAGTTGAGTTGACCAGCAACTCATTAAAGACTTGAGTAAATCAAGTAGTCGCTCAGGGAGTTCAATACACTGAAGAGACTTCAAAATCCATTTGTGAGGGACAGAGTCATACGCCTTTTTGTAGTCAATCCAGCACATGGAGAGGTTGCGGTGATACGTTTTAGCCTCTTCCAAAATCATTTTCTGTACAAAAAGTTGATCCTTGCACCCCCAACATCCCTTTCTCACCCCCTTCTGCTCTCTGTAAATTATCTCATTGGAAGAGCAGTGAGATGACATGATGTCAAACACCCTGTGAATAATTTGTATTGAGTATTTAGACATGTGATTGGGTGGAAGTTTTTGGGACCAGCAGAGGGAATGATTTACATATTTCCGTTTTTTTGTACTTATTTATTGTGTTTGTTTTTTATTCAAAGAAATGAATTGGGATTGTGAACAGCCTTACAGTTTGTATCAACACCGCTACCGCACGACATACAATACAAAATGTAAATATATATATATATAAATTACAAACATGGGTATAGCTTGAAGACAATCTTATATGGAAATAGTGAATTATTGATCTTGATAGTCTTCCCATCTTAAAATCTGTCTTCGTCACTGCTTCTTCTAGATTTGATGCTAAATATGATTGAAGAATCAACCTTGTGGTTTGTCATATGATAATCGTCTGTTAGAACTTTGGTTTATTTACCTTTGTAAAGTGCTTTGGAGAGGCATTAACATAAGCTTCTAGCTTGTTTGCCAATCCATTCCCTTTCACCATTAAATATGTTTCCACCATTTATATACGTACTACATCCCCTTCTAAATATTCCATACAAAGAGGTAACAAACTATTTGTAGCAATATGGAACATTTATGAGAATGTTAAGTTATTTATTTTTGGTGTCTTGGTGGTAAAATTCAGGATGCTCACTGAAGTCACTCACCATGGACTAAAGACAAAAAACCAACATCTTCAAGCATAAAGGAAGACCATGACAGAGAATGGAAACGTTTTTTCCCATCTTGTTTGACTTTAAAGTCAATTGTGTATGAAATGAATTATCATTGTGGACACTGATGATGTATGATTGTGTAGCACTTCAATTTCTTATTATTTTACGCAGTTACCAAATGCAAAGCATAGTGTACAGTTATTTATGTTATGTTTTATGTATGAATGATAAATTTACAATTTATGTACGCCGAACATAAACAAATAAATGATAGACCGGCGCTCACGGGCACGCATGCACACACACACACCGTTTAAACATTCTGTAACATACTTCTTGTATATGATTAATCTTTTAATTTATTTAATCAATTTGAGTATTCGCTCCATTCCACATGTATTGACAACACAACCAATTATCTATTGACGCGTTTATGAGCTTTCATGAATACGCCAATTGCATAACACTGTTAATGAGCACCAACACAAATGGTCTTGTGACAGGTGTTATTTAGAGAATGTAGAGAAGTAAACTTGTAAAATCACCACAATGAGTTTGTGATGATGATCTAGCGCCACTTTGGGTAAAGGGATACTGTACCACTTGTGAATCAACAAGACATGTGAGTACTCTTCGTTATGATTTAATTTCAACTCAAGCAGAACACGCGCATGTTCGTGCAACCCGGCCTCAGCCACCCCAGAGTTGACCAAAGGGGAATAACTCCCTTGCCTCATTACACTGCCAAGCAAACCTGCATTGGCGTGACAGTCTTTTTCTTTTCCTCTTTGAGGCTTAAGTTGCGTAAACTATAAAAGTAATACAGCGCGAAGTGATGTTGGTGTATGGCACATGACGAGCTTGTAACTATCATTATACGAACACAGAAAACATACATGAAAATTAGTACACCACCGATGGTTCTCAGACCATAGCGAACAATGGGCATGACTGCGCCCCTTGAATGGCATGTGGGACAAAACATAGAAGTATAACATTCAAAAGTCCATAACATAGTCATTAAAACGACATGGCCGTCTGTGTTCACGGGCAGGCCTTGTTCGTTGGCTGGGAACTACCTCTGATCAGGGTCAACAGAAGGCACATTTTCCTCTGATATAGTGAAGCCAGGTTGGTGAACACTGTTGGGCTCCTGATATCCTGGGTGTTGTGTAGGTGGAGTAAGGATTTCAAGAGGAATCTGTTTGGTACAAGGTAGGTGAAGAGGTTTATCAGGTTGGTCTTCACTGTCTGATGCGTCATCACATGTGAGTTTGTCCTGAGTGTTCACACAAGATGGCACCTTGTAGCACTCTGACAGCTTTAATGTCTGTATGAAGTGTTGCGTAGCTGAGATCCTGTAAACTTGCGAATGTTGCACCATATGCCATCCTTGGCAACTACTAGATAACGAGATCTTGCACATGTTTTGTTACGATCATTGTGCAGGTATACCAAGTCACCGATCTCAATTTGGTCAACGACAGGACATAGACCCTAAGGAGCCTTTGATTTCTCTACTGTGAGTGTGATTTGACGTATGGCTAACATGTTGGTCCATAATCAACTGTTTGTCAGACATAGGTAACTGACAGAGAGTAAACTGATCTCTTTGTGTCCACATCTCGCGAGAAGAGAAACCACGAGAGTGAATGCACGAGTTTAAACGAGCTACCGCAGTGGCAAGAGTAATCGCAGTGGTTGGGCCACGTAGGGGACCTTGACGTAAAAGCTCGTCCTCCAACTCTTGTATGGTCTTCTCAGCAACAGGGTTCTTGTTTCTGTTTTTAGTACTGCCTATTTCAAGTGACAATCTGTGATGCTGAAGTACCTCATTATTCTCAAGACTCTTGAAACCTGGGGCAGGATTGGTGCGAATAACAGCATGGGGACCATCAAGAGGACAGAATTCGATGCAAAGGCATATCAAAGCATCACAAAGAGTTTAGCTGCTTTCATCTTCAATAATGCAAACCGCAGTGTAGGATGTCACACACTCCCAGAGGACAAGAATGAACTGGCGTTCACGTCGCATGACATCTGATGCAAATGTCAAACCAACACTTTCAGGAGGAACACTGGTGCTTTGATCTACCACAACGTGTGGTGTCTTCCTCAAACAGGCACACTGATGGCATGATTTTGTGACATTCTCAATTGACTTGTCCAAAGCTAGAGCGAAGAAGTATCTGTGACATACTTGCTTGAGCTGATGGATGATCCAACGGAATATGCAAAGCAGTGATAAGTCCATCTAGAACCTGTCTCGGAATGATAATACACTCCCGTGTTTGACGGAGCGGGTCCGTCCTTCGGACCACAATTAAGCCATCATTGGAGACAGTGGCTGCATTCAAGTATCGCTTGACATCTTTGATATCTGTCAACTTTTTCGAGGGTCTTGTAAATTGGAGAAGATGAGCATGAGTTCGTCTGAGATCTGAGCACTCCTCCTGAAGGGAGCGACAAGCTGGCCTGCTGGTAAAGGGAAGTCGACTAGTGCCATTCAAGGTGTCAGAAATGGAGACTTTTCTGACAGCTGAGTCCTCGGTGCGCTCAATAAAGGAGCAAATCTGGCAAGACAGATCGCTACAATCTGGTGCATTTCTGCTAGCAAAATCTGATGGGGCATTGGCCAAGCCGGCAAGGTGTTGAACTGTAGCCTGGTACCGACTGACTGTTGACAAGAAGGTGGATACACGTGGACTAGCGGAAAACTCTCCTCTACATAATTTCTCAAAAGCCAACACACAGGGTCTGCTGTCGCTCAGGATACATGCTTTCAGTTTAGATTGGATGATGAAAGGACTGAAGTGCTTGGTGGCAACGGCTATGGACAGTGCTTCTATCTCACAGGGTAGCCAGGCAACCTGTTGCCTGCGGAGCTTGGCACTAAAGAAACCGGCTACGTGCAGTGATTGATCACGAGTAATGTACAGAGTAACACCGATTCCTGGCTTCCTGACAGCACCATCAGTGACTATCCACAATTGATCCTCAGGACATGGGAGAACTATAGACCTGTTTGAGGATAAGCCTTCCTGCGCCGTCTTAAAAGCTGCAAGTACCTGGTCAGTCCATAGTAACCTATCTTTTGATTGGTGTCCGGCAGCTGCATCATCAAGTGGGGCAAGAAGGGTGGAACAACCAGGTATCACACGTGACAGGACCTTGTAGGCACCAATAAACGATCGCAGTCCATGCACTGTTACTGGAGGTGGACATGAAGCCAGAGTGGAAATGCGGTGGGGGCTTGCTCTGATGGAACCCTGGTGCCAGTGCCAACCTAAGATGGTAACGGATGTGGGCGAAATGACCGTCTTGTGAGGAGTCAGTCATATGTAGCTTGAGTAGCTCTAGCACGCAGCGCCAATTAAACAGAAGGTCCTCAGGTGTATCACCTCTACAATAAAGGTCGTCAGCAAGTTTGGCAACAATCCCTTCTTCCAGTAGATCTCCTAACACACGGCACATAAGCTCTTCTAAAGCTGTCTCTGATCCTGGCATTCCCATGGCTGATCTAGCATACACCCTAACACCCCGAAATGGAGTTACTACGCCACAGTACTTCATGGATTCCTTGGCTAGTGGAATCTGGTAAAAGGCATTCGTTAAGTCAGTGGATATCAGATACCGGTATTTGGCGATTTGTCGGAGAGTTGAGTCCACATTCGGCATGAGTGCGGGTTGTGGCTTACTGTATCAGCCAACATCGGAGAATGAAGTCACCAGTCTGTAACCACCACTTGACTTCTTGACCAAGAAGGAGGGATTGACATATTCCACATGAACGCTGACATCCTCTGGTCGAACGAACACCCCCATGTCCTCTAGTTCATTAAACCTCTGTTGAAGTTCAAAGAGTTTGTCTCTTGAATACTGTGGAAGTGTGCCTTTTCGTTGAGGAGGCTGCACCGGACCCATGTTAACAAAGGCTTCAAATGGTCCTGATGCTCCATTATACCCCTCAATGTGTGGGTCAAAAACCTTGTCGAATTCTGTGAGAAGTGATGCAAATTGTGATCTAGTGGCAACTGGTAGGATGTTGTCTGGGTCTATACGGACTGGACCGGAGAAATTCTTTTCCTTAGTTTGAGTGAGTGCACTGGGTGTCTGTTCAGATACCTGCGCAAGGTCGGTAACAGGAACTTCTGGAATGAATACTGGACATATCTGACAAAAGTGCTCATGCTTCTTGAGCGTTTGTGGCGTATCTGTCAGATTAGGAATCCGTAGTTTGCCTGAGACACTAGAAAGGACATCTGGTTCTGGCCATGTTGATGACATGGTAGATGCTCCAGAGCGGGTATCAAATCAGGGTTCAATGGCAAACATCTCATCTGATGAGGAATAACTGTCTGGAACAGGTATCTCGATAAACTCCCCAGGCCATATGGTAGCAGATTTATTCGGGGCTCTGAGCACACAGGCTCTTCTAACAGTATGTTTGTCTGATGGGTTTCCTGAGCCATACATGTAAATCGTGCCATCACCAAGTATGATCTGCCTCTTTGCAGGATGTATAGCTATATCGTTGGCCTCCATAAATGGCATTCCTGCGAGAATATCCACATAAAGGTTCTCCACCACAAGACCATTGAAACTGAATTCCTTGTTGTCACGGCATAGAAGTATGCTTGTCTCTCCAACAACCTTAAGGGGAGATGAACCATCCGCCTGATGAGCTGACTGATAACAGCATCAAGATATGTCACCATGGAGAGGCAGATCAGGTTTCTATTATTAGACGAGTAGTCGCGTGACCACAGAAGGTGTCC
The DNA here is from genome assembly GCF_037392515.1 of Haliotis asinina. NCBI lineage: Eukaryota > Metazoa > Mollusca > Gastropoda > Lepetellida > Haliotidae > Haliotis > Haliotis asinina. The sequence goes on from NC_090289.1 coordinate 19,902,183, forward strand.
ATGGGTGGAGATTGTCGAACCTGAACTCAAAGTGTTGACAGAGAATCTACAGGGAGTTCTTCAGCATCCACACTGTCCAGTGTGTAACCAGGATCGATACAAGCCCCTTCTGAGTCATCAAGGATATTCACTATTTGCCTGTCCTTAAGCATGTACCTGCGATCATGATCTGGAAGGAACTTGCATTCACTGAGAAAGTGACCATGGTCCCCACGACCAGCAGCTTTGCATAATGGACACGATTTGCTGACCTTTCGCATTGGTTGAGAAATGAGAATGAGAAATGGCGCGAAATGCGCATCAAGTGATAAAGTATACAAGAGGTTTTGTCTCCAACTTTCAAATGAAGTCACTGTCTCTGCCTTGGTAAGACACCACTGTTTCGGTGCCCGCTGAGTATTCGCCATAATGAAAGAGTAGTTTCACGCGTTATCCAGGCGCGCTACCGCCTGACCTGTCAACCACATTCAGTGACACACAAGTAACACAGACCAATGGGACGCCTGCTTCGTTAGACGTGAGTCGTATCTCGCTGCCACCACGCCAGTTTGGGTAAAGGGATACTGTACCACTTGTGAATCAACAAGACATGTGAGTACTCTTCGTTATGATTTAATTTCAGCTCAAGTAGAACACGCGCACGTTCACGCAACCCGGCCTCAGCCACTCAAGAGTTGACCAAAGGGGAATAACTCCCTTACCTCATTACACTGCCAAGCAAACCTGCATTGGCGTAGAACAAAGGCAAGACGTCTGTTTTAATGGCACAAGTATTTGGTATATAGGTCAATGCGGACTGCATACATTAATGACGTGTGTGAGACTTGTTTAAAATACCTTTCTTATTCTTCTATTTGTAATAACAAAATTCACGCCCATTACGCCATGGCACGGGATCAGTTTTAACACATGTAATACAGCCTGTTCAGTCAGTCAGTGGGTCTGAAACATTCTTGTTTAGTTCATACCGTGGGTTATTTTTAATTACTTGAACAGTGTGAGGGGAGAAATGAAACATATTTGTGTTTTTGTGGATAGAACTAAAACATGCACATGCATTGTAAAATGCTTGCCATACTAGCAGTCAAAAGAACAGTCAATATAAATTTGTGACTCCTAGAACAAGGAGTGAAGCGCTATACAGGATTGGTTCCTAGTTGGACATACGGCATTGGACATAGGACAGCGAAAAGAAAACACACTAAACATGATCAACTTTCATCTCTTCACGCACCACATGCAGTTACATTGATATAAAGCACAAATGGACAATACAAAATACAGCTTATGCCTGCACTTTTCATGAATAAATATGTCACATGCAAGATCCATTATGCATATCAACAGTAAGATCTCTAACAGAACAAAAGAAATAATGAAATAGTAAGTCTACAGAGTCATGGGGATTCTTGAGAAATGGCAAAATTGAAAGAAGTAGTGGTAAAATCCTTCCTAAATTTACAAAAACTTACAAGCCTTGTAAACATCACCTTTACAATCTTGTAAATGTTTGTAAATATGATATTTACATTTTGTAAATCTTTGTAGATCACCATTTTTTTCATGTGGTCGCCATGGTACTGAATGTTTCTGTGTAAAACTAATCATGCAGGATTACGGTGGTGCAAAACATAAAATGGAGGTTTCCCCCATACCCCCGAAGGTCATTCAAGATCTGCAACCTACCAGATACGTGCATGGAGCACTCGTGAACAACATGGGGAAATTGAACGAAATCGACAAGCACATCGCTAGTGAAAAAAACAAACTCAGCGAAACGGAAGATGATGATATTATCGCAGAACGACTGTGCAATTTAGAAGACGAGAGACATACACGATTGGAATCCGCTTCCTCAAATTGAGAACAGCTTTGATCTCAGATCAGCCACTTTCGGGTAACAATCAGTCGAATACTGAACAAGGATACCATGTTAGCCGACAGGATCCGAATATTGTTCCGGGAGCAAGGCATCACCATTTCCAGCGTTCTAACAGCATGTTACGAGATTGACTGTAAGAGTTCTCTCCCTTTGGTTGATGGTGACCTGTTTTCGATAAAGTCCTATTTATGGACTTATTCGGTCACTTGTTTCCTATGTAAGACTCACCAAATTGATAGCTATTGGTAGCCTGTGTTTGTGGCTTACTTTTCAGGTGTGTTTTAACATCCATTAATCTCTAATTGTAGCACAGTTATTTTCTGAACTGGTAGCTTCATCATTTTCATGTAGGTCAGTAACGCATTAGGTTGTCTAGTTTATTTTTTAATGCATTACTGTTGACTTTCCTTACACGATAGGATTCCTCAAGTCGTGAACTCTGTAATGATGTTAAGAAATACTTCTTACGGCTTGTTATTGTTTCATAATAGTAATTTTATCGGGTTGGACAAAGCACACTCCGGCCTCGGCTGAGGAATAACCTACCATCTAATGACGTTGTCTACTTTGACGTCCGCACCTCTCATGTAAAATATGTTGAACGCTTGTTAGCGTTACTCAGTCAAGATCTCGCTTTCAGACATAATGCATATAACTTTGTAACTGGGCCTGTTACTATTGGGGTCGTAGATCGGCTACTGTTTGAAGGTGCCGATGTGTTACTGGGTAATGATTTGACTAGCAAATGTTGTCACTCCCCAACTCAGCCCCAGTTAGACATGTGTAGTTCTCCTGTTGAACAATGTAATTATCAGCAAAATTGTATTCCGCCTGTGTTACTACCAGGGCAATGTCTAAGCAAACCCCTTTGCCCGTGGATTTTGATCTCGCTAATACGTGTTTGACCCAACTTTTAGATGGCACTGTTGTAGAAACTAAGAGTACTTTGAATCGGGAGGAAGAGTTGATTTGCTCCGCAAGGGTGGATAAAATGGTTAACTATTCCCCATCAGATTTGAATGTCAGCTGGGATAGAGAGAGTCTGTGTAGTGCAGACAGTTGATGAGTCATTGTTATCTATTTGGTCTCAAGTGCGAGCAGATAGCGATCATAGTGAGCTCTACTTGTACAAAGATATTCTTATGAGACGTGTTCAGAAGGAAATGGAAGATACATTTCTGGAACAGGTAGTAGTTCCCAAACCCTATAGAGATCAGATTCTTAGTTTGGCGCATGAAAGTTTGTTTGCCAGACATTTGGGTAGGACTAAAACTAATGAACGTCTCCGTTCTGATTTTTATTGGCCTGGAATGTGCAAGTGTGTAGAAGATTACTGCAATGCTTGTCATGTTTGTCAAGTAGTAGGTAAACCAAATAAACTTATTCCACCTGCTCCTTTGAAGATAAATCCTTTGGTGGTCGAAGCTTTCTCCAAAGTATTGATTGATGTTGTAGGACCGTTACCTAAAACTTCCCAAGGCAATAAGTATATTCTGACTGTTATGTGTGTTAACATTAGGTTCCCAGAAGCGATTCCTTTGCGTAAGGTTACGGCTAGGATGTTGTCAAGAGCCCTTATGAAATATTTTACTCTGACTGGGTTACCAGAGGAAATACAATCAGATCAGGGAAGTAATTTCATGTCTGGGATCTTTGGGCAGACAATGGATATTCTAGCTGTTCACCAAGTTCATTCCAGTGCTTACCATCCAGAATCTCAGGGTGCTTTGGAGCATTTTCACCAGAGTTTGAAAAGCATTCTAAGGTGTTTTTGTCTTGAACATGTGACAGATTGGGATGAGGGTCTTCCCTTTATTCTTTTTGCTGCTAGGGATTCTAAGCAAGAGTCTTTAGGATTCTCACCCTTTGAACTAGTGTGTGGACATACTCCCAAAGGTCCCCTTATACTGGTAAAACAGAAATGGTTAGATGATAACTCTCAGGAAAGCCTGTTAAGCTATGTAGCTAAAATCAAGGACAGGTTAAGGCAAGCTACTAAAATGATTCCAAAACTAAAACTATGTGCTATGATAGGAAAACTAAGGACAGGCAATTTCAACCAGGTGATAAGGTCCTTTTGTACCTTCCTATCCCGAAATCATCACTTCAGGCTAGGTATTTTGGCCTTTACACTGTCAAAAGCAAGGTTAGTGACGTAGGGTATGTTATCAATACACCCGATAGGCGTAAACAGGAAAGACTTTGTCATGTGAATCTGCTAAAGGCATATCGTTCCCGTGAGACTGTCCCGGTTGCTTCCATCAACTCAGAAGCTGAACTGATTGAACATTCTAATGTGAAACTGAAGAATAGTGAAGTGCTAAATGACTTAGATACTCTCCTTGGACACCTTACGCCTTCTCAACGCCTAGAAGTGGAACTCTGCTTGCAGGACAACCTACCAGTCTTCTCGAATCAGCCTGGTGTTACAGGCATCATGAGTCTGGATCTCGATGTTGGAGATGCCTCTCTCGTTTGTCAGCATCCCTATCGGCTCAACCCCACCAAGAAGCCAGCACTCAAGAAAGAAATCAACGCCATGCTAGAGATGGGTGTGATTGAACGTAATGACAATGACTGGAGTTAGCCATGTGTCATGGTACCTGAACCTGGAAATCAGTTCTGCGTGTGCTCTGACCTGAGGAAGGTAAACTTACTAGTTAAAGGTGACTGTTCTCCCATGCCACGCATAGATGACTGCATAGATGGCACAGGACATGCTAAATTTCTGACAAAGCTGGACCTTTTGAAAGGTTATTACCATAGTCCTTTGACAGAGAATGCTAAGCGTATTCTCACCATTGCTTCTCGTGATGGACTTTACCAATATCGTGTGATGCCGTTGGGGTTGAAAATGGCAGCGGCGGCTTTTCCATGTCTGATGAATCGGCAGATGTACCCGATGTCTCCATCTACCTCAATGACATCGTCATTCACTCTGACTCCTGGGAAGATCATGTGAGCACTCTTCGTCTGGTGCTTGACAGACAGCGATCCACTCATTTGACTGTAAATCTTCACAAGTGTGAGTTTGGCCTTGCTAAGGTCAACTATCTGGGTCGCATTGTGGGCGGAGGTCACGTTGCTCCGAACAACGCCAAGATCTCTGCAATCTTAGACATGCTGCAACCTACAACTAAGAGGGAAGTCCAACGTTTTCTCGGCATGACTGGCTACTACCGGAAGTTCTGCCCTAACTTCGCTTCGGTGTCTGCTCCACTGACGGCTCTGCTGAAGAAGGGGACCCCTTTCAAGTGGATGGAAAGCTACAGTGAGGCGATGTCTACACTGAAATCTATGCTCTGTGATCGCCCGGTACTATCAGGACCTCGGTTCGACCGTCACATCAAGCTGGCTGTTGACGCCAGTAACTACGGCTGTGGTGCAGTTCTTTTCCAAGAGGACGACGCCGGACTGGATCATCCCGTCAGTTACTTCTCTCAGAAGTTTAAGGTCACCAAGTCAACTACTTTACTGTTGAGAAAGAGGCCCTTGGACTGATTCTTGCCCTGAGACATTTCGAGATTTATCTCACTAACTCTAATGGGACAGTTAAGGTCTTCACCGACCATAACCCATTAACTTTCGTACACAGGGTCAAAGACCCTAATCAACGTGTGTTTAAATGGAGTCTGTTGATACAGCAGTTTGACTTGTTGATACTCCATATTAAAGGATCTGACAATATAATTGCTGATGCCTTGTCTCGTGTGTGAGCTTATGATCAAAGACTCCTGAATCTGCAAATCTCTGGATGTTTACATGAACTCTAAGAATGTTATTGTTGTTGGTTGATTATTCAGCATTTCAGGAATTGATGTTAGCAAATTTCTACATGTTAGTCATATAGCAAATTTCCTAATTTTCTGGGGGAATGTGTTACGAGATTGACCGTAAGAGTTCTCTGACGTGTTACGAGATTGACTGTAAGAGTTCTCTCCCTTTGGTCGATGGCGACCTGTTTTCGACAAAAGTTCTATTTACAGACATATTCGGTCACTTATTTCCTATGTAAGACTCACCAAACTGATAGCTATTGGTAGCCCGTGTTTGTGGCTTACTTTTTAGGTGTGTTTTAACATCCATTAATCTCTAATTGTAACACAGTTATTTTCTGAACTGGTAGCTTCATCATTTTCATGTAGGTCAGTAACGCATTAAGTTGTCTAGTTTATTGTTTAATGCATTACTGTTGACTTTCCTTGCACGATAGGATTCCTCAAGTCGAAGAAATACTTCTTACGGCTTGTTATTGTTTCATAATAGTAATTTTGTCAGGTTGGACAAAGCACACTCCGGCCTCGGCTGAGGAATAACCTACCATCTAATGACGTTGTCTACTTTGACGTCCGCACCTCTCATATAAAATACGTTGAACGCTTGTTAGCGTTACTCAGTCAAGATCTCGCTTTCAGACACAATGCATGTCGGCATGAGTCAGTCGCTGATTCAGCGTTCCTTAACCAAGACAGTCAGGAGAATGAGATAGTGGGAACTTTATTCCTTTTTTGGATTGAACTATCAGTGTGTGGTGTTATATTCACTTACCGGATATTTATGGGAATTATGTGTTGGATGTGATTCTATGTCACGGTAGGTCCAGTACTGTTTTATGCCATATTATCAGGTGTAATAGATGTGTAGTGTAGTGAATCCTATTATAAGAATACTTTAACCTTTTATTGGAACACAGTAAAATTCCTCTGAGGTGTATTCAATTTCAGAATAAATCTCGGTAGACTACGAGTCTTTGAACTGTGTTTATGTATCCCTAATCAACTATCTTTTGATATCCTTGACTTGTCAAATTTTCATATTTAGACATAACCGTCTAAACGATAAGTTATCGCACCTATTCACAATTGACTCCTATCAAATCAATACCTTGGCTTCGAGTAAATATTCTTGAAAGCAATGTAAATCTTCTTAAACTCTGTACACTTGTGCATGGCGATATGAGCACTCAAATAAGTCTGCATATTTTGTAAGGAGACAAATTTAGGAGCAATGTAAATCTCCTTAAACACTATACACGTGCGCACGGTGATATAAGCACTCAAATAAGTCTCTGTGTATTTTGTAAGGAGTTGGGCAAGTTTATGCCTCAGGTGTGATACCAAGTTAGTGGCTTGTTATATCTCCATTGTGTGAATACAGAGATTATATTTAAATTCTATTTCTCATGTTCATTGTTACCTCATATGTAGCTCTGTTGTTGTTATAATAATATACTTCAGATCAAACTTTTATTCTTGAGGTTGCCCTTAGCCAAAAGTTGGAACCAAGTTACCTATACATATCTGAACCCACGGTTAAGGTTATTTACGGACCTCCCTCTAGTTAAGGTTGTTTAGACCAGCACCGTAACACAGCGTTAAGTTTCATCATATCAACTATTGTAGTATCTGTTACTGGAGGGGGTTCCCCAAGTGGGGTTGCCTCACACCCCACGCGAAGTGGTGATGTCAGAGACTGGATAAAAAAACTGAAATCACTTGGAGAGGCCCTGGCTAAACTCACGGGTAAGGCCGCAGAAGCTCTTCCTGGTATACTATGAATTATTGTATCGTGGCTGCACAGCACAGTGGGTAAAACTGTTATGTGGCTTAGTCAAAATCAGTGGGCGTTCATCGTCGCCGTGGCTGGGCTGGTGTACATTGAGGCTCAGGAATTTTTAGCCAAATAAGACAGTGACCCCTCCAACAACTAACGCTGTTTTACAGTCAATGTGCTGTTGATTAGATGTCTGCACGTGTGGTGGTTGTGGTTCTATTTGTTTAACCCTAGGATCTGGTGGTGATACCAATACACCCGTTTCACCAGTTTTGGATGGTGGCATGTGGGAGACGTTGACGTCCTCGTTGACACCCAATTTGTGGTCGGCCATGGCGATGACTGTTTCATTGTTGTAGCCCGTTATTTTTTTATTCTCAGATGCATGTCGCTCGGAGCTATGTACAATCCCGCAACAAACACGTAGTCGACTTTTGACGCGTCCTAGTATCATTTTATAGCACTAGGTAGATCTACTGGTGATCTGATAGCATCCTCAATGTTAGCCACAGACTATTTCTGTGCGTCGTAAGTGGTTCTGCTACCTATGATACTGCAGCGTGTTTACCCAATTTGTGGTCGGCCATGGCGATGACTATTTCATTGTTGTAGCCCGTTATTTTTTTATTCTCAGATGCATGTCGCTCGGAGCCATGTACAGTCCCGCAACAAACACGTAGTCGACTTTTGACGTGTCCTAGTATCGTTTTATAGCACTAGGTAGATCTACCGGTGATCCGATAGCATCCTCAATGTTAGCCACAGACTGTTTCTGTGCGTCGTAAGTGGTTCCACTACCTATGATACTGGAGCGTGTCTGCGATTGAGCCCCGAGAATAGCCCACACATGCGTTCTAATTGAATCGTTTAAACAGATAATACCAGCGCGAGTGATTCCTTTCAATGCTTCCAGCATAACTTTTTTCCAATCATCACCTGGCCCTTGTTTAAATCTCCAAACGCGGTAATCCATGCTGTTATCAAAAGCTCAGTAACAGTTGCCCCACTCGTTTGTTTTAAAGTAGTGATACAACTTGTAACCCCATTTTTTAACCACATCGTAGCCGGCTTCCACGAGAGACTGATTGTGAACAATAGGAGTTCCTAATCCGTGTTTTGGCCCAGGTAAACGGCAGTCCATCAACACCGAATTCATTAAAAACTCGTTTGTATGCCCGTCTACCATATGGATAGTTTATGGCATTCCATGCCTTATCCTGAGGTATTGGTGCACTTATTTCTTTGAGAATACCTCTGATATGGTAGTACACGTGAAATGTAAACACAGATTTACTGAGTTCATCACATCTAGTGCCTGTCAACGTCAAGACACATCCAGTCGTCACACACCACACAGCAAAATTGAATTATTCTACCAGAATTGCATCGGGTTGTTAACTCATTAAGTCTGAGAGCCACTTCACTGCTCAACACCTGGAGCCCCATGCTGATTGCCTGGTTGGCTGTGGGCTAATTAGGGCTATTCACGCCTGATATCTCTGACAGGTTTTGGTCATACAAGCAAGTCCTGATTGTTTAATTGTTTAATGGCGTTGTAAAGGTACATGTTGAAAGAAAGCAGGAGTGAATACATGTCATATATGTAACGTTTTAGGTAATTTTATTGTACTTTCTCTTGTAGACTTTTGGTGGCGTGTGCATGTGCATTTTCTTAACACGTTTGTATTCTTTGTATGTAAGACATACTTAAACAAATTGTCCCTCCCATATCATTGTGTGAGGTTAAATTGTTCAAAACATCTATGTCAATGGCAGTAAAGAAGAATTTACGCACATGCCTAATAATCTTCTGTGAAAGAAGCTTTTTTGCTGATACGTTGCTAGTGTATACTGAATATTTTAAGGTAAGTAGTAAATAGTTAGTGTGTGACATACATGGAACAGATTCATAGTTTGTCACTTTGGTTCATCTAGATTTAACGCAGAAAATATATGTTATCGCACGAACATACATGTATACATATTGTATAATACTATTCCTTGCACATACATAAGACAAAGGGTAATGGGATGGGCGTCATCAAAGTTCCCGAATAGGACGTTTTGTATCTCAGTTGTTCAGTATAGTCCCTGATTTGTTATGTATGACCAATCGTATCATGAGATACCTGTCACATAGGAAATGACAGGTGATGGGGCGTGGGCTAAATTTCTGAAGAGCACGTTCGGTCACTAGACAGCTTGGATACAGATTGACTATTGGTTAGATCGTTGACCAATCGATATGCTAGATTTCAGCTTTATCAACTCTCGCTATCATGAAAAAGTTTGTGTATTGTGAACATACATAATCGTAAGGATGCCTGAAATGTACACGTATAACTGACAAGGACTTTGACGAGTTTATTTTTCTTTGAAGCGCTACACTCAGATTATTTTTACCCCGGATTACCCAGTCCAAACATTAAGTAGAGATAGTATTTATTTGCATATACATTTTGCGCACTCTTCTTGTACATCACACATTATGGCTTGCTGAACATTTCAATATAATCTGCACATTGTTACGAATAAATATCATAATTCAAGTACATGTATTATAGAATTCAAAAAGTTACTCAATACTGATTTATTGTGATGTATACACTTGTAGTTGAATCTCCCCAAATATTTATGAAGATGGGCAGACTTATATTTGTTTTGAGAGGAAACGAGGTTCAGAAGATTGACAATTCGCGTGACTCCACAAAACAGGTTGTCCAATGATGTAACAGCGCATAAGTTTGTTTTACACTTGTCACGGGACAAAACTTTACCTGGACATGCATCCGGCCAGATCCTGTTATTTTGAGGTTGAAAGAGGTGTTCATATATCTCATTTAGTGTTGTCTGATTGAATGATTATACGCATCAATTAATTCCGTAACTGATATATTATCCTCCTTTTATTGATGTTGGATCTGATACACGTGATCATTACACTGGATCAGATAATTACAGACATCAAATACAAACGTTTCTTACACAATGCTTATGTAAATCGCATTGAAAAATCACATTTCAAATCAGCATGAAACAGCTTGAACAAAATGCCCCAGTGACCTTTATATGGTTTATGTGTACCATATATGTATATTATGAGTAGATGCAAGAGTTATCACTTCATATTCTATTATGTATTATTGTCAACTTTAAAAATCAATAGTCGCAAATGAATTAGGTCTAAATTAGTAACTTGGTTTATTTCAAATCAACACGAACATGGGTGTAATACAGTATTGCTATTTATGTCTACGATTCATTATATGGACTATTACAGCGAATGAATGAATGATTTAATTTAGAAGATGGTTTTGTAACCTTGTCACAGTTAATTCAATCAATGTGCAAACATAGTATCTTAGTATTCACTCCCAATGACGAGTAACAAACATACCTCCTGTAACAACATCTCATAATGCCTTTTCTCGCAGACATGTGTTCATTTGCCTGTATAAGCCCCCGACATTGCAAGCAATTGTTATCAAAACACATTAATAGTTCTTCTCATTAACACAGAAAGTAACCTCTCTCGTAAGAAAAGCTAATCTTTGATCATTACTGCTAAACTGATTGAAATTATAGGTACAGCACGAATTTAAAATGTAAAACCCCCAATACGCAGCTCTCGATGAATGAGAGGTGCTTTTCGTAACCCCCAATATGTGGCTCTCGCTGAATAAGAGGTGCTTTTTATTACCCCCAATAAGCGACTCTCGCTGTGAGAAGCTAATTAATTTGCCGCATATACGCGACTCTCGGCCTTAATGAGTTAAAACCAATGAGTTTATTCCTATCATCAAATTTCTGTCCCTTTTGACAGCAACATGATTTGCAAGATTCAGAAAACGCATGCTAAGTGTGTGGACCTCTCCCTTGAAATGTCTTGCTTGCATCTCAATCCGGGTTCTCCACCAGGGGCACAGTCCTGCTGACACTCTGGGACATGTAGAAGGCTGCAGTTTTGTGGATCTATGTGTTCTTCTGAAAGTTATTGGCGGGTTCGATCAGACAGCATTTCCTGGAAGATGCCCCATTCACTGTTTGGACTTGCATGTAGAGGGGACAGGGACCATGACTGTGGCAGGATCACGCGAACATCTGCTCTTCATTTTGCTTTAATCTGTAAAACAAGGACTACTGACTACCACACTACACTCACCCGGTATCCAATGTCTCATTTCTTGCTAAAGTCTTGGAGAAGAATTCCAGTCTGCCAATAAAGGAAACACGGTACCGAGACTACACTATTACATGGCAAAACGACATCATGCTTTCACTGGACAATCAAGACTCAGTTCTCTTAGTTCTGCTAGATGTTACTGCAGCTCTGCACTTAAAGGGTTCAGATCGTACCTGAACCACCAATACATTCAAGTTCATGTTGATGGATCCAGATCTCAAAAATGTGAATTTCTCTGAAGGGTTCCTCATTACTCTGTCCTTCGTCATCTCTTTTCTTTTTTAACAAGTACTTATTGCCTGTAGGGAATATCATCCATCAGCACAATATCAGCTTCAGTTACATATAGGAACAAAACCCACCCAAGCAGATGCTTCCAAGTTACAAATGGAACAGTATATCAGTGATATTTGACCACGGATAACAGCAAATGCACTCAAATTCAACATTTCAAAAACTAACTCATGACTGTTATCTCTGGAAAATTACTGTCCAAAGTTCCAGATTTAACTCCTGAGGTTAGTGGCAGTCACATCAAGGTAAGCAATGTATGCTTTGGTAAATAATTATTAGCAACAGCGTTCAAGAGTATACTTTTGTAAATTCTATTTATAAGAACTTACTTGCAATGTCAGAAGAATACACTAAACCATGAGTATCATTAATGCTATTCAAGTATGGTCACCATGAAGAAACTACTAATTCGATTGTTAGGCCCATGTTTCTAAAATAATAATTGTTGTGTTCGTACGATCCACCATCAGCGACCACATCAGTACCTGGTTTAGGTACGTCTCAGATAGCATTTACAACTCTCCTTCTTATCTTGAATATCCATGTCATACTGTCAAGTGTATTAAATCTGTAGACGCTTTCACCTTTCAGACTTTTCAACAAAACTTCAAACATCTGACTCAAGAGTTTGGATGAAGCCAGCAGCATCGGATTTCTCTGTTCCTCCTAGCAGGACTTTGCGACTCAAGGTGAAGACATGTCATTCTGCTCAGTTAGCACTGGCTGAGACAAACAGACGTCTGTACCGCATTGATCTTGGTCTCAAAAGGGGAAACGTAACTGAGATGTCAATCAAGAAAATCTGGCCAAGCAGACCTCCTGTTACTTTAGTTTACAAGGGGATCAGCATACTTAATTGTAACACTTTTAAATATGTATGGCTGGAATGGACTGACAAAACCCTGAGGGTAGGAGGTGGTGCGAGAGTTGGCGATCAACTGATCTTAATTGCCAAGGATTCCTGGCCATTTGATGTGAATTTTGTTATGTTCCGGAGCGGCATCAATTCTACTGCTGAATGGCAGTTCTAGGTGTTATGCAAACTTTTTTTATGTTTAATTAAGTCAAGACAACAAAAAACTCAATACCCTGAATATAGACAAAGACCATTAATACTGGTGTTTTAGACTTTCTACAGTGGCATTTACAAAATTCATTGGGTCATTTCTTGTAATTTATGAAAAATCAACAACAGCCTTATCGTTTTGATGTTGCAAAAAATCCTATTCAAAACCAAGCACTGAAGCACAGGAAGTGGTAATAGACCAGAATCTGGGTGAGATCATTTGCTGGTATAATTGTGTTGCATTGGTGACATGACAATGAGAGGGTCATGCTGAGCCTGTCTGTAGACTGCACGTATAATGTTCAAACCATGACAAGTGATCCTCATATATTGGTATGTTACCCAAGCAACTAGAACTGTCAATTCTGTCACGACTGAACGTTATGCTAACCATTGATGATGCATGGTTCTGACACTTTACGTTTATTTATCAAATGTTGATGTTAGAACGCTTTAGGTTGTGGTAACCTTAAAGGATACCTTGCTGGTTCACTATTATGCATTGTATTTGATACTGCATTCAAGGGCATGTGAATAGCATTTACAGCTGCCGGCACACCTAATTGATGTACATCTATGAGAGGTCAAGGTAGTAGCCATGCACTTGTACAGACATCTATGTACACACTGAATATGTACACTTAGTTGCAATACCCAGTAAAGGTACACCTAGTACTGATCAATCCATGAATGGTGTGAATCCAATAACAGTCCAAGGAGCATTTATCTTACCTAACAGATAAATGTTGTTTTTCTGATTGGCTAAGCATTCTTCTATCATTTCCAACTACTCTACTAAAAAGCGAGTAACATTTCTATATACAAGGCTGAGAGTGCCAAACACATTTGGTACATAATGTAGTTATCGATATTTTTGCAAATTCAAATCAATGGAAGGGAGATAACTTGAAGTCTGAAAAATCTGGCAATGGCTACAAAAAGATTTTTACTTGTGCTTCAAACGATTCAAATTAACATTGAGGTGTTCAGTAAGATAAATATGTTGATCACTGGTCCCTCCGCATCCATGGGTTGATGTTCCCTCGAAAGCAAACAAAGCAGAATACATCAAGTACATGTTTATCAAGCCAGGGTTCACACTCAGTAGTGATACTTCTGTTAAAGGTAAATCGAAAGGGCTACATCCAGCAGCGATCATGTTACACATCCAGAAGTCATACGCACAGTTGACTTATTCGTCAGATCTACATATATGTAAAGATACAGCTTTTTGAGGTAAATATACTCGGTAGAAGTATGTCCACAAGAGGTAAACAAAATAGTTCTACACACATTTAAGGTACACTGTGAAGCAGTACATCCAGTGGAGCTACTTCAAACAATAGTGTTTACCTTGCGAGAGGTAAACCCAATAGTAATAAGGTAAGGGTCCATTTAGCTGTGATTCATCCTTTGTTGTTACCCCTATTTTGATACAGGGACTAATCGATTTCAAACAATGATACAGGCATTGGAGATGCGACTATTAACGCCCAAAACACCTTTAAGTGATACATCATTTAGGGGTCTTTTAGTGGTACATCATTTAGGGGTACACCAGCTAGAGGACAACCCAGATGTGATACACCTGCAAGAGATCGTCAAGTAGTGCTATCCTTTCAAGGTAAAGTCATCAGTGGCACATCAGTTAGTTGTGAACCTATTACAGGTACACTTTGTTGTGATAAGCAAACGTCCATTACCAAACTTGCACCAATCAATTGTAAAACCGTTAGAGGTACACACAGCAGTTTCAATACACCCACTGAATTGCATTCCTTGGTGGTACAACCCAGGGGTGATACAGCAGGTTGATGAACATTCACTAGAGGAACACCTAGAAGTTGTCCTTCAAATCTGAGAGACACCCAGTAGTGGCTAAACCATTAGGCCCACACCCAATAGTGAGGGACTCGTAGATACACGCGAAACATACACTCGTCCATTAGTCATAAACCCATACACCCTGCAGATATGAATGTCTAGACACATGCCCAGTTGAAGTTCGGTATGAAGATGTATGATATATCTAGTAGTACCATTTCAAGTGAAGTGTGTGTATTCGTGTTTTTGGACGTTTGCCCACATACATACACATACGCACACGCACGCACACACACATACATACATATAGCATAAACAGTTAAACAGATTGTTATCACGTCAGTTCTTTTGTCTTGACGTCACAATACAACTGTATACAAATCTGACGTCAAGACAAAAGTTACATTTTAGCCAATGAACCATGATGGTTGTGTTCTATACAGTGTTCTTGAAAATGCATTATTAGTCAGAATGCAAATGTGGTATTGCAGCAAAAATTGCATCTGTGTACTCCTTTTGCTCGTCAGTTATTAATGTTCTTAAATCATTATAATGTTCACACACAGGTAGAAAATGATCTTTTTCCACGACTAATTCACGAAGTGGACACATTCACGAAGTGGACACAAGTGGACAATAATCAACATTCGATTACCTGCCTCCATTAACTTTTAACCCCATCAAACCAGATCTTAACCCAGTATGATGGCAGTTGAGTATTTATCCGTAGTTATAGAGAGTTTCAATCAGAAATACATCGGTACTGTCATAGCATATAGAGCTACATCCTGCAGACGTACAACACTAGTGATATACCAGTTAAAGGGTGCGTCCATCAAAGCTGACATCAGTGCTATACCTATTAGAGGTACGTCCACCATACGTGATGCAATTGTGATAACAAATTAAAGGTGCATCCTTCAAACCTTGCACGGTTGTTATATCAGTTAGAGGTCAGTGATATAGTGATATATAAAGACAAGAATTTTTGATGGATGACAACTTCTTTATTGTGAAGAGTCACGACGTTTCGAAGTATGTCCTTACTTCTTCATCAGGTGAATGAAACAATCGAGTACAGCCAGCTATATATGTACACGTAAAAACAACAACAGTATGACAAAAAAGCCAGTAGTTAATTGGTAGATGAACAGGAGTGGGGGCCAGAGTGTTGTTATCCCACATCAGTCACGCCTGGATTAACACTCCCTGGCTTCCCTTTGTCCATTATACCCCTCCCCATCTGGCTTCCTAGTTTTTATCTTCCTATTGTTTATCTTACCAATCATGTCTGGAATAACAACCCCCTGAAGAAGTAATAACATACTTCGAAACGTCGTGACTCTTCACAATAAAAAAGTTGTAATCCATAGAAACTCTTGCCTTTATGTGTATCACTTCTAAATGCCCTTCAAAGTCTCAATAGTGATATACCAATTAGAGGTGCGTCCATCAGAAGTACAGCGTTAGTGATATACAAACAAGTGGTGGAACCATCACCTCTACAACTAAAGTCATATACTAATTGGAGGTACGTCTATCAGGGAGAAGTTAACATGTTGCATCACACCGGGCCGTTGTAGTACTAAAGTATCACAGATTGCAAAACAGTACAATTATGAACAGGTGAAATAGGTCACCAGCACTTAAAGGAAGATCCCCGTAATAGGGAGAACGGTGATTTGCTTTTACTGCGATCTGCATGTCCCTTCTCATTTTGCGTCAAAATTTAAATATACGTGGCAGAACCAATTGCACCAGCAAATCATAGGATCATTATGAAAATACAGATTTGGATGTAACGTGTTTACTTGTTTAAGGAATAAATATAATGGAATTCATTGTTTCTGATTTATTGAATGCAATCTGCGTTAGGTCTACTTCTGGCCTCTACAAATCCAGCCCATGGAGAACCCATGGAAAAAGAAGCAGTATGACAGGAAATATGTTGTTCCTTTTGTTATTGTTTTTCCAACGCGACTACCCGATATCCAAGAAGTGTTGACTGTGTTGCGATCTCTGCTGTGTACCCCGCAAGCGCAATTGGTAGTAAAGTGTAATATGTATATCATGTTTCTCAGATTAAATAGGTATGTAGCAGAGAGGGCCCGGGTAATCCTGGCACCGTCAGGCAATTGAGGCTTATCAGCAACCGAGGGTCCTTGCACCCTTTCCACGTAACCCAGACAGCGACCTCTCCCAGAAAATGCTGTCCTGTCAGACCCACCAAGAACTTTCCTGGAAATAGACTCACCAACGCTGCAGCCTTCTGCATAACCTAAGTAGAGAGAAATTAATCTGTCATGCCCAAACAAAAGCTTTCCATAGCCAAACAAAAGCATTCCTGAACGAAACAAAAGCATTCCTTGTCACAACAAAGATATTCCTCAACAAATATTTCAGGCTCATAGGGTTCGGTAACTCATACAGTACACATTCCTTCAGACATCCATACAGGTGCACTCAGCTGCATACAGAATCACTAACTCACATTCCATAGGTACGGCATTTGGACAATACACATTCCTTCTATACAATATCAAATTCTTATAGTTTTTCTTTGTTTTATGTAAAATAAACTATTCAAGTTGTTTTACACTCCATTTAATCATGTTCACTTCAAAACAGTTTTACATGTAGACAACAGACACGTAAGTATGCTGTGATAGGCTTAATCGTGCTTACTCACGACATGCGACAAACTCTCCCGTGTATACTCAAACACCATGTTTACATAACGATAAATGTAGGTCGCCTCATCTCGCTTCGCGTTTCATACACAGTATAGTTATAATCTACCTCCCTAGTAGAGCATAAAATTCAAACACAAAGTATACTAGAACAGTGAGTTGAATTCAAGTCATAATGTCTTGCATACTCGTCTTGCATACTCATACTTAGAATTGTTTACTAGAACAGTGAGGTAAATTCAGCTTTAATCATTAAGTTTGTTTTACGCCCCTAGTCCTGCTTATTTAACACAGCCAAGTGCATTCACACCTCATGCTGTCATCACATGCTTTCATAACGTATATAATGTAGGTCGCTTTGTCACTCATGCAGAGTATCGTTATATAATGTTTGCTTGCTAACAATTCAAACATGCATTTAGAACTGATAAACTGTGTCAGCTGACTCTATGTATGTATTTTCCCAAAACTGACTGCAAAGTAAATAGGGTCTATGCGACACAGGGAGTGAGTTGAAAGAAGTGTAAATATCCAACACTTACTGAACCGAAAATTAGACTTGCAAAGTCCTTAACATGGATAAAAGGTTCATCACTTTTAGTTTAAAATACTGCTTTCATAGAAAGAAAACAAATGATTGTTGCTTAATAAACATATAATTTCACCCGCATTGAATGCATACATAGGCATCACAAATCCAGCATCAACACCAAAAATCTCATTCTCTTTATCCAATCAATCCACTCACTTCAGATCAAATCCCTTTTCGTGGAAGAACAAACATATACTTGTAGAAAAACAATCAGATGTTCGTGGAAGAACAAGCATATACTTGTAGAAAAACAATCAGATAAAGGTAATAGCAGTTATGTTATCTTACTCCACTAAAAACCACAAGTATACAAGCTTATGATAACTTATCCTGTTAACTTAATGTTCACATGACTATTATAATGAAACAACCATAACTGAGAGATGATATAACAAAATGTTAAAAGTAGAAACCCTTTTGTTCTTCCTATCTTTAACAGAAAAATCGTCCTCCTGATGGGAAACATCCATCTCCTCCTCCTGATGAGAACATTCCATTCCCTCCTCCTCATGGGAACATCCACGCCCCTCCTTCTTCTCGTCGTCCTCCTCCTGATAGACACACCAACTCCCTCCCTCCCTCTCTTGATGAGAACGTCCACCCTCTCCACACTTACATATGCATACTCAGTGGACTGAAGTAAACCTAGGTCTTTAACAGTCCTGTACATGTCAAAAAAAATAATAAAACCTCACTAGTATCTAGCAAAGAGACAGTTTTATGCTTTCCTCCCGGGAAAGCCACATTTCGAGAATTAGTAGCTGATTTTGGTGTGGCTCTCGTGGTAATAGTTACGGTCAAGTGATTACAGAATTTGGCTTTCACGGGGTATGTTGTCAAAACAAACCGGACGGTGCTTATAACTACCGTAGTAAACACAACAAATACCGTGGTCTCATTCTCTTTCTTTATTTAGATTACAGTGTTTGGGGTCATTTGAAATAATAATGAAATAATAATGAAATAATAAAATAAATACTAATAAATAAACAAATAATTATGATTTGATCAGCTGTGTGCTTATAGCCACTGTAATAGTCACTTCACTTCACTGAAATCACTTCATTGCAGATGCAGAAGGTCTCCCACATGGTCTGCATACGTTATCTCATTGAGACTCTGGTTTAATAGCTGCTGCTTCAAAGATGCTATATGTGCATCTATTGCACGATATCTCCTTCGACGTGAAGGTTCTTTGGGCTGATGTGAAAGTCTGAGTATGGTGACCTCTGTGAGGGACTGTTCCCGTTGGAAGAGCTGGATTACTTCGAAAATGTTCGGATGGGACTTTTTCAAAAGTTTCTTGATTGTGCCATCCTTCCAAATGATTATTCGTTCGGTGCCCTTGATTTTCAAAGTGATTCCAGATTTCTGGAATGAAAGCCTGGCCTTCAACCCAGCTTGTGGTTACGTAGTCCATGAAGGCAGTGACCTTAGGACTGGCAGGAGATTCCGCAACGGCATCGAGCCACACGTCTTCTATCTTGTCACAGGGCACCAGGGGCAAGGCAGCAGCTCGTCGCACCAACTTCTTGACTTCTCCATCTTCTTTGTAGTCACTAACCAGGCCTTCTTTCTGTACCCTCCTCCATATGCATTGCGTATAGTGAAAGAAGCATCCTCTCACAGAAGTAGCTGGAAATACACCTCTCACTGCATTGTGAGCTGCACGTTCAAAGTCCAGTTGTACAGTATGCGGGGCAAACTGCAAGCCTTGTCTTCCAGCAAGATCACACAGATACTCAAACATCTGAGTGTAGCATTCTGCGCTTCTGTTGGACAGTAAACAGTACACTAGTGGAACCATGTGACAAAACACCTCAGCATGTACACAATATATCTGATCAAACAATTTAGGACATGTATAGAACGTACCATCACAAAATACGGTGCTTGCAGTCCACAGATGTTCGATGTTCATGTCTGTAGTGAAGATCAGAATGTCGGCGTTGACACGATGAAGGAACTGATCGCCCCTTCCGTCTTTGCGTACTTGTCTTCAAGGTTGTTTTCGGGTCGACTCTCAGGAAGGCGGGGCAAGGTGTTCAGTGACTTGAATGATGGGATCTGCTTCAGCATGTCGTCTGAGATGATGTCGTGGTTCTCACGCAGTCTTGAGATCTCCTCGACGTAAATAGTAGGTATGGGAGTCGTCTCTGTCCTTGCTCTCTCCATCAGTCTTGCTTTGAAGGCGTCGACTTGAAACTCGAAGGGAAGTGGGTCGTGGGAGTGTCCAAAAATCTCTATGGCATAGAGTATCTCGCCCTCAGTTGTGAGCCTGGCAGTACATTGTCTCACAACGCAAGACCAGTACCTTTTCCCCTGGCGACTACTTCTGCACCGAAACTTGAAGCCGTCATAGTACAAATGTACACCACCTCTAACACTCTCGATGAATTTGATCTCAACTTGTGCATTTGCCATGATTGTGACACTTAGTGAGCGCAATGTCACTTATATATCTTATTTCTAACAGGATATTCTCAATGTCAGTTAAGAACACGTTTGATCTCTAACTCTTTACTTACTTTCAGTAGGATGTTTTCATTTGAAATCACCCATGACTCAATGTCAATTAAGAAAATGTTTGATCTCTAACTCATTACTTACTCCCAACAGGATATTTTCATTTCAAATCACCCATACCGAGACGCTCTAAAAAAAAAGACGGGACGCTCTTTTACAGGTAACGGTAATCGGATTAGGTAATTAAGGTCCAGAGTAGGTGAAATGCAATCAACCGTAAATGTGGCTCTCGCGGTATATGTCATTTTTAAAATGTGGCTTTCCCGGGGTGACACCAAAACTAGATTGAAACGAGCTCAACCACAACTGACACATAACAAGACGGTTGGTGGGTATAAAAGACTGCTTCAGACTCATAAACCTGCTCATTTGTATTTGGAACACCATGAAAATGATCACCTGTCCTGAATGTGGTAAGACATTTACAAGAAGTGATAACGTACAGAGACATCTGAAGCAATTTCATAGGTCAACACAATTCTTTACTCCTCCACCTACTCCTACTGGCAACATAAACACTCCTCCTCCTGATCAGACCACTCAACCTCCTCCTCCCCATAAGAATGTATGCTCACACCAGGAGAAAGAATTCAGATTTGTAATTCCTTCAAATGTTCTTGCTGTTGGACCAAGTTCTTGTGGGAAATCAATGTTCACATATCATCTTCTACGAGATGGTTTGATTGAACCTCCTCCAGATCGTATTGTTTGGTGTTATATGCAATGGCAACCCCTATATCAAACTATTAGTGAACAACTACCCCAAAAAGTCACTTTTGTCAAAGACCTACCCTATGAGTGAGTGAGTGAGTTTGGTTTTAAGCCGCTTTTAGCAATATTCCAGCGATATCACGACGGGGGACACCAGAAAATGGGCCTCACACATTGTACCCATGTGGGGAATCGAACCCGGGTCTTCGGCGTGACGAGCGAACGCTTTAACCACTAGGCTACCCCACCGCCCCACCCACCCTATGATATCACTGATGATAACTACTTTGATGCAAATTTGCGGAATGTTGTGGTATTGGACGATTTTTTGGCTCAATCAAAAGTTGACAAGAAAATATCTAAACTGTTCACTCAAACTTCTCATCGCAAGAATGTACTGATTCTTCTTGTTCAAAATCTGTTTCCAAGAGGACGAGAATCCAGAGACATTGTACTGAACGCTCATTATGTCACCCTGTTTCATTCACCAATTGACAAACAACAAATTAAACTTTCTACTCGTAGAATCATTCCTGAAAATATGGATTACTTTTAGTCTATGTATGAAAAGATTACAGCAAAGTCATATGGTCAGTTTGGCATTGATTTAAAACATACCACAAAAGACAGGGACCGACTGCATGTGAACATCATTAAAGAAACAGATGAGGGAGCAAATGTTCAGTGTGAACGTGAACAGCCTAGGAAGCAGAACATTGTCAGTCCCAGCAAAACAAGAGCCTCACTTGATAAATCTGTCCCGACAAGCAGCAAAACTGAAGAACATAGCAGAGCTGATCATTACCCCTTACAGAAACAGATTCAGACACAGATAGCAAGACAGGTCATTTCACTATGGCTATTGCCTGTGCTGACTGTGGAGTGTTGATGGATGATGTAACAGATCTGCAAAACCACATCAAGACCTGGTGTCCTGTCCATAACCACAAAGCAATTAGGAAATGGACCAAATGGTCTGAAATCAAGAATGTCAGTGAATGATGATGAAGATGCCAATGTCTCATCCTCTCAAAAGGGTGGAGGACCTGTTCCCAAGTGTCGTCGAGGTCACATAGTGCTCACCAACATGGAAGCTGAGAAGTGGCAAAATGTGGGCTTACAACACATCTGGAAGCGAGTGTATGACTTGTATCATGACAATGTTCATCTCAAAAGAAAAAGGTACACACAGGATGGTCGAACCGAGGAATGGATTGACAGAAAGATGAAACAACTGTGGGAAAATCAATTGACGAGCAGTCTAAACAGATAGCAGTCTGTATAGAATACACCCAATAATTTAAACATGCATCTCTGTTTCAACCGCTTCTAGACAGCCGAGAACAAATGAATCCCTCAACAGATCAAACCATCATCCAAAGTAAGATCAAACTCTTTCTTAAACCGAAAATGAAAGAGATAATGACTCGTATAGATATGCCGGACATGGAGAGTGATGCTGAATCTGACATGGTTACACAGGAAGAACAGGAGCATGGTGATGATGACCAGAGTGAGCAAGAATGAAATGTATACGTGTTCAGGCTATTTTCTTTGTCATTTGAATCCATGACATTAAAGGATGAAGATGCAACATAAACCTAGATCCAGCTTGATTCATATTTTGAAAAACATTCATAGGCGGAAATGGGGTCATGTTAGACAAAGGAAAAAGAAGATTTCACTTTATGTGAGAGGACTTGTACAGATGGGACCACCTGGAGTGACATCATTAAGAAAAATCTCTGATAGCAAATAACACACTTTGCACAAGGAAATGATGTGTTCTTGTCATTCAGACATGTTGTTTAAAATTAGACATTTTCATCATATTTGTCGCAGAGAAAGATTTTGTGACACGATAATTGATACATACATAAACACATAAATACTTGTTGTCACATGGTTACACACTATGTATTATACTCAATATAGACACAAAGGGTAACAGTATTTAGAATAACAACAAATATATTAAGATATGACATAACAATTAACAACATTATTAAAACTCCACCTTGATTTCAATTTGATTTGTTATCTTGAGGTTCACCAACCATTCGAATGTAATCACAATAAGGTGACAGTCTAAAATGTTCACTCATGGGGTCATCCTCTGCTATCCACTGTGATGCACGAAGTTTACACTTGAAGCAGTACACTTTATCAGATTGCCCTGTGTAGATAAATCCTGCTTCAGCCATGGCTTTAGGTGACTATTTCATCTGAATAGGTCAAGTCTTGAACGAAACCACTCTGTCTGTAAACGTTTGTCCAAACTGTTTTGTAAAGGGAGATATTTCAACACAGTCAGCCACTGAAAATGTCCATATATATCCATGATACTAGATGTTTTCAAGTCCAACCCCAGTTGAAAAATGATCAAAGGTATGGCCTCAACTTTGGTTTTATTGAGTCAAGCAGAAATAGCCAACAGGAAAATACAGAGATGCAGCTCACAGTGAGTGTAATCTGAAGCTACGGATTAACCCCAAGCTTATTAATATTCCTGCGCTGTTTCACAATGTACAAGGGTATGATTCACACTTGATTATGCAGGCTATTTCAAAGGTAGAAGGCAAGATATCCTTTTCGCTAAATGGGTTGAGATTCATTGATAGTGTTCAGTTTCTGTTGTCGTCTCTAGACAACTTGGTAAAGGCTAATAACCCAGACGACTTGGTTATACACAGATGAGAAAACTAGAGCTTTGCGTAAAGGTATTTACCTGTATGAATACATGGATGACTGGTCTAGGTTTAATGAGACAGAGTTACTTCCTATTGACTGCTTCTATAGCAACCTGACAGACGCGTCTCTCTAACAAGACGATTATGCCCATGCTAAAAATGTATGGGAATCACTAGACGCTAGGTGATTGTCATGATTTATATTTGAAAACGGATGTGTTGTTGCTGGCAGATGTGTTTGAGATATTCAGAAAAACGTGTTCAAAGCAATATTTATTCACTGATTATGGTATGCATCTGTTTGTTGAGAAAGGGTTACATGGGGGTATTTCTATGGTATCTAAACGTTTTGCTAAAGCAAACAACAAGTACCTGTACGACTGGGCTATGAATCAATATCTGAATGGGTGGGGACTATATTTGAATAGGTGTCCAGTGGGGCCTCTCCACACCCTGGTGGACAGCTGGATGTTATGAGCATTGCACCTGATTCTGATAAGGGTCATATACTCGAAGTGGACTTAGAATACCCAAAGGAATTGCACAAGTCTCATAACAGCTACCCCCTGGCACCCGAACGTTTGAGGGTTAATCCCGACTGGATGTCTGAATATCAACATAACCTGATGAATGGGCCGCCAGCAAATGTAGAGAAATAGGTGCCTAATTTGATGAATAAAACAAAGTATATCGTTCACTATCAAAATTTACAACTGTATCTATCTGTGGGTATGGATCTGAGTGGTATACGTAATGGTTGCACGAGACCACTTCAAACTATTGCGACCATCAATAGACCAGGTTCTCACATCATTTGAACAGGGACACTTTCTCATTTACCATGACTTCCTCAATTTGAATTGAGCTAGGGACCGACCTCCATATGAGACATGTACACTTCCATTATTCTCATACAGTCGGGTTTAGAACAACCAGTCAGCCTCCCTTGCTGGTGTCTCTCAGATCTATTTTAATCTAACACTATTGAGTGAGTCACGTTGAGAATTCCCTTAGTCACTGAGAGCTGGTTTCAGTAACTCTATTCAAAGATGCATTGCGAACACCAATAGACCAGGTTCTCACATCATTTGAACTTAGACACTTTCTCATTTACCATGACTTTTGAGAGCACAAAAATAAAGGATGTGTGTCTGTGTAACGATATCAATAAACATGTGCTTTGTTAAGAGTAACTATATCGATTATGGGATCAAAGACGTCGAAATTTTCTCTTATTGAGAGTAAGAAGAAAACTACCCATCTATTTAAATTCGGATCTATACTATTAGCAATGGTTTCAGTCAATACATTCATTTTGTAGACCTTTTCATTAATAACAATAGTCAGTAGATAGTCACCATGCCCTAATTCTTTGAGCTTGTCAAGAATCAGAGGCTCGGCACTAAACAGATTTATATCGCCACAATTCCATTATCATGCACGGGTGTGAACAATTCTCTGATAGTGTGAATACGCAGGTGGCAGCGCTGTGGCTTGCAGTCGGCTAGTGGGTGTTGGGGCCTCCCCCACTATGTTGATTTCAGCAAAGTAGTTTAATGTGTATCGTCTATTATGCCGTTGGTTTTCATGATAAATGCCTGTTGGGCTTGTTGAATACCCTGTTTTGTGTGCTTTTTTTCTCGTTCTCGTTTATAGAATGTGTTATATAAACCTTTGATCTGATCTCATTTTTCATTTTGTTATATTTTTCTAGTTCGACTAGGATCAAACAAAACTCCTCTTCTGAGATTTTGTTATGTAAAAAATAAATCAGCATTTTCAAAAATTGTCCAAGTTTGGATAAACTGCAATGGTGTCTTCCAGCAGACCGATTTGGGACATTTTCAGGTAGTATTTAAAAAGGAACTTCACAGCACCAAAAGTAGATCTATCTCCAATAATTGATTCGAAGTTTCTAAATAACAGACTCTTTGTAGGCCTCCGCACAATGGTTGGAACAGTGTAAACCCATTCACATAGATCAGAATTTTCTCAAATTCTCAAAACATCGACAATTTTTACATCAGACCAATGCCTACAAAGCGCCTGCAATGTGAAAACGGCGCCTCAGTTATTGGAGATACCCCTACATACGTTGCTGAATGGTTCCTTTTTAAATACTACCCGAAAATGTCCCAAATCGGTCTGCAGGCACACAACATTGTAGTTTATCAATACATCGACAATTGTTTACATCAGACCAATGCCTACAAAGCGCCTGCAATGTTAAAACGTCGCCTCAGTTATTGGAGATACCCCTACATACGTTGCTGAATGGATCCTTTTTAAATACTACCCGAAAATGTCCCAAATCGGTCTGCTGGCACACAACATTGTAGTTTATCGATACATCGACAATTGTTTACATCAGACCAATGCCTACAAAGCGCCTGCAATGTGAAAACGGCGCCTCAGTTATTGGAGATACCCCTACATACGTTGCTGAATGGTTCCTTTTTAAATACTACCCGAAAATGTCCCAAATCGGTCTGCTGGCACACAACATTGTAGTTTATCGATACATCGACAATTTTTTACATCAGACCAATGCCTACAAAGCGCCTGCAATGTCAAAACGTCGCCTCCGTTATTGGAGATACCCCTACATACGTTGCTGAATGGTTCCTTTTTAAATACCACCCGAAAGTGTCCCAAATCGGTCTGCTGGCACACAACATTGTAGTTTATGGATAGATCGACAATTTTTTACATCAGACCAATGCCTACAAAGCGCCTGCAATGTTAAAGTGTCGCCTCAGTTATTGGAGATACCCCTACATACGTTGCTGAATAGTTCCTTTTTAAATACCACCCGAAAATGTCCCAAATCGGTCTGCAGGCACACAACATTGTAGTTTATCGATACATCGACAATTGTTTACATCAGACCAATGCCTACAAAGCGCCTGCAATGTTGAAATGGCGCCTCAGTTATTGGAGATACCCCTACATACGTTGCTGAATGGTTCCTTTTTAAATACTACCCGAAAGTGTCTCAAATCGGTCTGCTGGCACACAACATTGTAGTTTATGGATAGATCGACAATGTTTTGCATCTGACCAATGCCTACAAAGCGCCTGCAATGTTAAAACGTCGCCTCAGTTATTGGAGATACCCCTACATACGTTGCTGAATGGTTCCTTTTTAAATACTACCCGAAAGTGTCCCAAATCGGTCTGCTGGCACACAACATTGTAGTTTATCGATACGTCGACAATTGTTTACATCAGACCAATGCCTACAAAGCGCCTGCAATGTTGAAATGGCGCCTCAGTTATTGGAGATACCCCTACATACGTTGCTGAATGGTTCCTTTTTAAATACTACCCGAAAATGTCCCAAATCGGTCTGCTGGCACACAACATTGTAGTTTATCAATACATCGACAATTTTTTACATCAGACCAATGCCTACAAAGCGCCTGCAATGTTAAAACGTCGCCTCCGTTATTGGAGATACCCCTACATACGTTGCTGAATGGTTCCTTTTTAAATACTACCCGAAAATGTCCCAAATCAGTCTGCTGGCACACAACATTGTAGTTTATGGATACATCGACAATTTTTTTCACATCAGAGCAATGCCTACAAAGCGCCTGCAATATTAAAACGTCGCCTCAGTTATCGGAGATACCCCTACATACGTTGCTGAATGGTTCCTTTTTAAATACTACCCGAAAGTGTCCCAAATCGGTCTGCTGGCACACAACATTGTAGTTTATCGACACATCGACAATGTTTTACATCAGACCAATGCCTACAAAGCGCCTGCAATATTGAAACGTCGCCTCCGTTATTGGAGATACCACTACATACGTTGCTGAATGGTTCCTTTTTAAATACTACCCGAAAGTGTGCCAAATCGGTCTACTCGCACACAACACTGTAGTTTATCGATACATCGACAATTGTTTACATCAGACCAATGCCTACAAAGCGCCTGCAATGTTAAAACGGTGAATCAGTTATTGGAGATACCCCTACATACGTTGCTGAATGGTTCCTTTTTAAATACTACCCGAAAGTGTCCCAAATCGGTCTGCAGCCACACAACATTGTAGTTTATCAATACATCGACAATTTTTTACATCAGACCAATGCCTACAAAGCGCCTGCAATGTTAAAACGTCGCCTCAGTTATTGGAGATACCCCTACATACGTTGCTGAATGGTTCCTTTTTAAATACTACCCGAAAGTGTCCCAAATCGGTCTACTGGCACACAACATTGTAGTTTATGGATAGATCGACAATGTTTTACATCAGACCAATGCCTACAAAGCGCCTGCAATGTTAAAACGTCGCCTCAGTTATTGGAGATACCCCTACATACGTTGCTGAATGGTTCCTTTTTAAATACTACCCGAAAGTGTCCCAAATCGGTCTGCTGGCACACAACATTGTAGTTTATCGATACGTCGACAATTGTTTACATCAGACCAATGCCTACAAAGCGCCTGCAATGTTGAAATGGCGCCTCCGTTATTGGAGATACCCCCACATACGTTGCTGAATGGTTCCTTTTTAAATACCACCCGAAAGTGTCCCAAATCGGTCTGCTGGCACACAACATTGTAGTTTATGGATAGATCGACAATTTTTTACATCAGACCAATGCCTACAAAGCGCCTGCAATGTTAAAGTGTCGCCTCAGTGATTGGAGATACCCCTACATACGTTGCTGAATGGTTCCTTTTTAAATACTACCCGAAAATGTCCCAAATCGGTCTGCAGGCACACAACATTGTAGTTTATCGATACATCGACAATTGTTTACATCAGACCAATGCCTACAAAGCGCCTGCAATGTTGAAATGGCGCCTCAGTTATTGGA
Source organism: Haliotis asinina (assembly GCF_037392515.1). Taxonomy (NCBI): domain Eukaryota; kingdom Metazoa; phylum Mollusca; class Gastropoda; order Lepetellida; family Haliotidae; genus Haliotis; species Haliotis asinina. Next base: position 19,931,027 of record NC_090289.1, read on the forward strand.
GATACCCCTACATACGTTGCTGAATGGTTCCTTTTTAAATACCACCCGAAAGTGTCTCAAATCGGTCTGCTGGCACACAACATTGTAGTTTGTGGATAGATCGACAATGTTTTACATCAGACCAATGCCTACAAAGCGCCTGCAATGTTGAAACGGCGCCTCAGTTATTGGAGATACCCCTACATACGTTGCTGAATGGTTCCTTTTTAAATACTACCCGAAAGTGTCCCAAATCGGTCTGCTGGCACACAACATTGTAGTTTATCGATACGTCGACAATTGTTTACATCAGACCAATGCCTACAAAGCGCCTGCAATGTTAAAACGTCGCCTCCGTTATTGGAGATACCCCTACATACGTTGCTGAATGGTTCCTTTTTAAATACTACCCGAAAATGTCCCAAATCGGTCTGCAGGCACACAACGTTGTAGTTTATCAATACATCGACAATTGTTTACATCAGACCAATGCCTACAAAGCGCCTGCAATGTTGAAATGGCGCCTCCGTTATTGGAGATACCCCTACATACGTTGCTGAATGGTTCCTTTTTAAATACCACCCGAAAGTGTCCCAAATCGGTCTGCTGGCACACAACATTGTAGTTTATGGATAGATCGACAATTTTTTACATCAGACCAATGCCTACAAAGCGCCTGCAATGTTAAAGTGTCGCCTCAGTGATTGGAGATACCCCTACATACGTTGCTGAATGGTTCCTTTTTAAATACTACCCGAAAATGTCCCAAATCGGTCTGCAGGCACACAACATTGTAGTTTATCGATACATCGACAATTGTTTACATCAGACCAATGCCTACAAAGCGCCTGCAATGTTGAAATGGCGCCTCAGTTATTGGAGATACCCCTACATACGTTGCTGAATGGTTCCTTTTTAAATACCACCCGAAAGTGTCTCAAATCGGTCTGCTGGCACACAACATTGTAGTTTATGGATAGATCGACAATGTTTTACATCAGACCAATGCCTACAAAGCGCCTGCAATGTTAAAACGTCGCCTCAGTTATTGGAGATACCCCTACATACGTTGCTGAATGGTTCCTTTTTAAATACTACCCGAAAGTGTCCCAAATCGGTCTGCTGGGACACAACATTGTAGTTTATCGATACGTCGACAATTGTTTACATCAGACCAATGCCTACAAAGCGCCTGCAATGTTAAACGGCGCCTCCGTTATTGGAGATACCCCTACATACGTTGCTGAATGGTTCCTTTTTAAATACCACCCGAAAGTGTCTCAAATCGGTCTGCTGGCACACAACATTGTAGTTTATGGATAGATCGACAATGTTTTGCATCTGACCAATGCCTACAAAGCGCCTGCAATGTTAAAACGTCGCCTCAGTTATTGGAGATACCCCTACATACGTTGCTGAATGGTTCCTTTTTAAATACTACCCGAAAGTGTCCCAAATCGGTCTGCTGGCACACAACATTGTAGTTTATCGATACGTCGACAATTGTTTACATCAGACCAATGCCTACAAAGCGCCTGCAATGTTGAAATGGCGCCTCAGTTATTGGAGATACCCCTACATACGTTGCTGAATGGTTCCTTTTTAAATACTACCCGAAAATGTCCCAAATCGGTCTGCTGGCACACAACATTGTAGTTTATCAATACATCGACAATTTTTTACATCAGACCAATGCCTACAAAGCGCCTGCAATGTTAAAACGTCGCCTCCGTTATTGGAGATACCCCTACATACGTTGCTGAATGGTTCCTTTTTAAATACTACCCGAAAATGTCCCAAATCAGTCTGCTGGCACACAACATTGTAGTTTATGGATACATCGACAATTTTTTTCACATCAGAGCAATGCCTACAAAGCGCCTGCAATATTAAAACGTCGCCTCAGTTATCGGAGATACCCCTACATACGTTGCTGAATGGTTCCTTTTTAAATACTACCCGAAAGTGTCCCAAATCGGTCTGCTGGCACACAACATTGTAGTTTATCGACACATCGACAATGTTTTACATCAGACCAATGCCTACAAAGCGCCTGCAATATTGAAACGTCGCCTCCGTTATTGGAGATACCACTACATACGTTGCTGAATGGTTCCTTTTTAAATACTACCCGAAAGTGTGCCAAATCGGTCTACTCGCACACAACACTGTAGTTTATCGATACATCGACAATTGTTTACATCAGACCAATGCCTACAAAGCGCCTGCAATGTTAAAACGGTGAATCAGTTATTGGAGATACCCCTACATACGTTGCTGAATGGTTCCTTTTTAAATACTACCCGAAAGTGTCCCAAATCGGTATGCAGCCACACAACATTGTAGTTTATCAATACATCGACAATTTTTTACATCAGACCAATGCCTACAAAGCGCCTGCAATGTTAAAACGTCGCCTCAGTTATTGGAGATACCCCTACATACGTTGCTGAATGGTTCCTTTTTAAATACTACCCGAAAGTGTCCCAAATCGGTCTACTGGCACACAACATTGTAGTTTATGGATAGATCGACAATGTTTTACATCAGACCAATGCCTACAAAGCGCCTGCAATGTTAAAACGTCGCCTCAGTTATTGGAGATACCCCTACATACGTTGCTGAATGGTTCCTTTTTAAATACTACCCGAAAGTGTCCCAAATCGGTCTGCTGGCACACAACATTGTAGTTTATCGATACGTCGACAATTGTTTACATCAGACCAATGCCTACAAAGCGCCTGCAATGTTGAAATGGCGCCTCCGTTATTGGAGATACCCCCACATACGTTGCTGAATGGTTCCTTTTTAAATACCACCCGAAAGTGTCCCAAATCGGTCTGCTGGCACACAACATTGTAGTTTATGGATAGATCGACAATTTTTTACATCAGACCAATGCCTACAAAGCGCCTGCAATGTTAAAGTGTCGCCTCAGTGATTGGAGATACCCCTACATACGTTGCTGAATGGTTCCTTTTTAAATACTACCCGAAAGTGTCCCAAATCGGTCTGCAGGCACACAACATTGTAGTTTATCGATACATCGACAATTGTTTACATCAGACCAATGCCTACAAAGCGCCTGCAATGTTGAAATGGCGCCTCAGTTATTGGAGATACCCCTACATACGTTGCTGAATGGTTCCTTTTTAAATACCACCCGAAAGTGTCTCAAATCGGTCTGCTGGCACACAACATTGTAGTTTGTGGATAGATCGACAATGTTTTACATCAGACCAATGCCTACAAAGCGCCTGCAATGTTGAAACGGCGCCTCAGTTATTGGAGATACCCCTACATACGTTGCTGAATGGTTCCTTTTTAAATACTACCCGAAAGTGTCCCAAATCGGTCTGCTGGCACACAACATTGTAGTTTATCGATACGTCGACAATTGTTTACATCAGACCAATGCCTACAAAGCGCCTGCAATGTTAAAACGTCGCCTCCGTTATTGGAGATACCCCTACATACGTTGCTGAATGGTTCCTTTTTAAATACTACCCGAAAATGTCCCAAATCGGTCTGCAGGCACACAACGTTGTAGTTTATCAATACATCGACAATTGTTTACATCAGACCAATGCCTACAAAGCGCCTGCAATGTTGAAATGGCGCCTCCGTTATTGGAGATACCCCTACATACGTTGCTGAATGGTTCCTTTTTAAATACCACCCGAAAGTGTCCCAAATCGGTCTGCTGGCACACAACATTGTAGTTTATGGATAGATCGACAATTTTTTACATCAGACCAATGCCTACAAAGCGCCTGCAATGTTAAAGTGTCGCCTCAGTGATTGGAGATACCCCTACATACGTTGCTGAATGGTTCCTTTTTAAATACTACCCGAAAATGTCCCAAATCGGTCTGCAGGCACACAACATTGTAGTTTATCGATACATCGACAATTGTTTACATCAGACCAATGCCTACAAAGCGCCTGCAATGTTGAAATGGCGCCTCAGTTATTGGAGATACCCCTACATACGTTGCTGAATGGTTCCTTTTTAAATACCACCCGAAAGTGTCTCAAATCGGTCTGCTGGCACACAACATTGTAGTTTATGGATAGATCGACAATGTTTTACATCAGACCAATGCCTACAAAGCGCCTGCAATGTTAAAACGGCGCCTCAGTTATTGGAGATACCCCTACATACGTTGCTGAATGGTTCCTTTTTAAATACTACCCGAAAGTGTCCCAAATCGGTCTGCTGGGACACAACATTGTAGTTTATCGATACGTCGACAATTGTTTACATCAGACCAATGCCTACAAAGCGCCTGCAATGTTAAACGGCGCCTCCGTTATTGGAGATACCCCTACATACGTTGCTGAATGGTTCCTTTTTAAATACTACCCGAAAATGTCCCAAATCGGTCTGCAGGCACACAACGTTGGAGTTTATCAATACATCGACAATTGTTTACATCAGACCAATGCCTACAAAGCGCCTGCAATGTTGAAATGGCGCCTCCGTTATTGGAGATACCCCTACATACGTTGCTGAATGGTTCCTTTTTAAATACCACCCGAAAGTGTCCCAAATCGGTCTGCTGGCACACAACATTGTAGTTTATGGATAGATCGACAATTTTTTACATCAGACCAATGCCTACAAAGCGCCTGCAATGTTAAAGTGTCGCCTCAGTTATTGGAGATACCCCTACATACGTTGATGAATGGTTCCTTTTTAAATACTACCCGAAAATGTCCCAAATCGGTCTGCTGGCACACAACATTGTAGTTTATCGATACATCGACAATTGTTTACATCAGACCAATGCCTACAAAGCGCCTGCAATGTTGAAATGGCGCCTCAGTTATTGGAGATACCCTTACATACGTTGCTGAATGGTTCCTTTTTAAATACCACCCGAAAGTGTCTCAAATCGGTCTGCTGGCACACAACATTGTAGTTTATGGATAGATCGACAATGTTTTACATCAGACCAATACCTACAAAGCGCCTGCAATGTTAAAATGTCGCCTCAGTTATTGGAGATACCCCTACATACGTTGCTGAATGGTTCCTTTTTAAATACTACCCGAAAATGTCCCAAATCGGTGTGCTGGCACACAACATTGTAGTTTATCGATACATCGACAATTGTTTACATCAGACCAATGCCTACAAAGCGCCTGCAATGTTAAAACGTCGCCTCAGTTATTGGAGATACCCCTACATACGTTGCTGAATGGTTCCTTTTTAAATACTACCCGAAAATGTCCCAAATCGGTCTGCTGGCACACAACATTGTAGTTTATCGATACATCGACAATTTTTTACATCAGACCAATGCCTACAAAGCGCCTGCAATGTCAAAACGTCGCCTCCGTTATTGGAGATACCCCTACATACGTTGCTGAATGGTTCCTTTTTAAATACCACCCGAAAGTGTCCCAAATCGGTCTGCTGGCACACAACATTGTAGTTTATGGATAGATCGACAATTTTTTACATCAGACCAATGCCTACAAAGCGCCTGCAATGTTAAAGTGTCGCCTCAGTTATTGGAGATACCCCTACATACGTTGCTGAATGGTTCCTTTTTAAATACTACCCGAAAATGTCCCAAATCGGTCTGCAGGCACACAACATTGTAGTTTATCGATACATCGACAATTGTTTACATCAGACCAATGCCTACAAAGCGCCTGCAATGTTGAAATGGCGCCTCAGTTATTGGAGATACCCCTACATACGTTGCTGAATGGTTCCTTTTTAAATACCACCCGAAAGTGTCGCAAATCGGTCTGCTGCCACACAACATTGTAGTTTATCGATACATCGACAATGTTTTACATCAGACCAATGCCTACAAAGCGCCTGCAATGTTAAAACGGCGCCTCAGTTATTGGAGATACCCCTACATACATTGCTGAATGGTTCCTTTTTAAATACTACCCGAAAGTGTCCCAAATCGGTCTGCTGGCACACAACATTGTAGTTTATCGATACGTCGACAATTGTTTACATCAGACCAATGCCTACAAAGCGCCTGCAATGTCAAAACGGCGCCTCCGTTATTGGAGATACCCCTACATACGTTGCTGAATGGTTCCTTTTTAAATACTACCCGAAAATGTCCCAAATCGGTCTGCAGGCACACAACGTTGTAGTTTATCAATACATCGACAATTGTTTACATCAGACCAATGCCTACAAAGCGTCTGCAATGTTGAAATGGCGCCTCCGTTATTGGAGATACCCCTACATACGTTGCTGAATGGTTCCTTTTTAAATACCACCGGAAAGTGTCCCAAATCGGTCTGCTGGCACACAACATTGTAGTTTATCGATAGATCGACAATTTTTTACATCAGACCAATGCCTACAAAGCGCCTGCAATGTTAAAGTGTCGCCTCAGTTATTGGAGATACCCCTACATACGTTGCTGAATGGTTCCTTTTTAAATACTACCCGAAAATGTCCCAAATCGGTCTGCAGGCACACAACATTGTAGTTTATCGATACATCGACAATTGTTTACATCAGACCAATGCCTACAAAGCGCCTGCAATGTTGAAATGGCGCCTCAGTTATTGGAGATACCCCTACATACGTTGCTGAATGGTTCCTTTTTAAATACCACCCGAAAGTGTCTCAAATCGGTCTGCTGGCACACAACATTGTAGTTTATGGATAGATCGACAATGTTTTACATCAGACCAATGCCTACAAAGCGCCTGCAATGTTAAAATGTCGCCTCAGTTATTGGAGATACCCCTACATACGTTGCTGAATGGTTCCTTTTTAAATACTACCCGAAAATGTCCCAAATCGGTGTGCTGGCACACAACATTGTAGTTTATCGATACATCGACAATTTTTTACATCAGACCAATGCCTACAAAGCGCCTGCAATGTCAAAACGTCGCCTCAGTTATTGGAGATACCCCTACATACGTTGCTGAATGGTTCCTTTTTAACACTACCCGAAAATGTCCCAAATCGGTCAATCGCACACAACATTGTAGTTTATCGATACATCGACAATTGTTTACATCAGACCAATGCCTACAAAGCGCCTGCAATGTTAAAATGTCGCCTCAGTTATTGGAGATACCCCTACATACGTTGCTGAATGGTTCCTTTTTAAATACTACCCGAAAATGTCCCAAATCGGTTTACTGGCACACAACATTGTAGTTTATGGATACATCGACAATTTTTTTACATCAGACCAATGCCTACAAAGCGCCTGCAATATTAAAATGTCGCCTCAGTGATTGGAGATACCCCTACATACGTTGCTGAATGGTTCCTTTTTAAATACTACCCGAAAATGTCCCAAATCGGTCTGCAGGCACACAACATTGTAGTTTATCGATACATCGACAATTGTTTACATCAGACCAATGCCTACAAAGCGCCTGCAATGTTGAAATGGCGCCTCAGTTATTGGAGATACCCTTACATACGTTGCTGAATGGTTCCTTTTTAAATACCACCCGAAAGTGTCTCAAATCGGTCTGCTGGCACACAACATTGTAGTTTATGGATAGATCGACAATGTTTTACATCAGACCAATGCCTACAAAGCGCCTGCAATGTTAAAACGGCGCCTCAGTTATTGGAGATACCCCTACATACGTTGCTGAATGGTTCCTTTTTAAATACTACCCGAAAGTGTCCCAAATCGGTCTGCTGGCACACAACATTGTAGTTTATCGATACGTCGACAATTGTTTACATCAGACCAATGCCTACAAAGCGCCTGCAATGTCAAAACGGCGCCTCCGTTATTGGAGATACCCCTACATACGTTGCTGAATGGTTCCTTTTTAAATACTACCCGAAAATGTCCCAAATCGGTCTGCAGGCACACAACGTTGTAGTTTATCAATACATCGACAATTGTTTACATCAGACCAATGCCTACAAAGCGCCTGCAATGTTGAAATGGCGCCTCCGTTATTGGAGATACCCCTACATACGTTGCTGAATGGTTCCTTTTTAAATACCACCCGAAAGTGTCCCAAATCGGTCTGCTGGCACACAACATTGTAGTTTATGGATAGATCGACAATTTTTTACATCAGACCAATGCCTACAAAGCGCCTGCAATGTTAAAGTGTCGCCTCAGTTATTGGAGATACCCCTACATACGTTGCTGAATGGTTCCTTTTTAAATACTACCCGAAAATGTCCCAAATCGGTCTGCAGGCACACAACATTGTAGTTTATCGATACATCGACAATTGTTTACATCAGACCAATGCCTGCAAAGCGCCTGCAATGTTGAAATGGCGCCTCAGTTATTGGAGATACCCCTACATACGTTGCTGAATGGTTCCTTTTTAAATACCACCCGAAAGTGTCTCAAATCGGTCTGCTGGCACACAACATTGTAGTTTATGGATAGATCGACAATGTTTTACATCAGACCAATGCCTACAAAGCGCCTGCAATGTTAAAATGTCGCCTCAGTTATTGGAGATACCCCTATATACGTTGCTGAATGGTTCCTTTTTAAATACTACCCGAAAATGTCCCAAATCGGTCTGCTGGCACACAACATTGTAGTTTATCGATACATAGACAATTGTTTACATCAGACCAATGCCTACAAAGCGCCTGCAATGTTAAAACGTCGCCTCAGTTATTGGAGATACCCCTACATACGTTGCTGAATGGTTCCTTTTTAAATACTACCCGAAAATGTCCCAAATCGGTCTGCTGGCACACAACATTGTAGTTTATCGATACATCGACAATGTTTTACATCAGACCAATGCCTACAAAGCGCCTGCAATGTTAAAACGTCGCCTCAGTTATTGGAGATACCCCTACATACGTTGCTGAATGGTTCCTTTTTAACACTACCCGAAAATGTCCCAAATCGGTCTACTCGCACACAACATTGTAGTTTATCGATACGTCGACAATTGTTTACATCAGACCAATGCCTACAAAGCGCCTGCAATATTAAAACGTCGCCTCAGTGATTGGAGATACCCCTACATACGTTGCTGAATGGTTCCTTTTTAAATACTACCCGAAAATGTCCCAAATCGGTCTGCTGGCACACAACATTGTAGTTTATCGATACGTCGACAATTGTTTACATCAGACCAATGCCTACAAAGCGCCTGCAATATTAAAACGTCGCCTCAGTTATTGGAGATACCCCTACATACGTTGCTGAATGGTTCCTTTTTAAATACTACCCGAAAATGTCCCAAATCGGTTTACTGGCACACAACATTGTAGTTTATGGATACATCGACAATTGTTTACATCAGACCAATGCCTACAAAGCGCCTGCAATATTAAAACGTCGCCTCAGTGATTGGAGATACCCCTACATACGTTGCTGAATGGTTCCTTTTTAAATACTACCCGAAAATGTCCCAAATCGGTCTGCTGGCACACAACATTGTAGTTTATCGATACATCGACAATTTTTTACATCAGACCAATGCCTACAAAGCGCCTGCAATGTTAAAACGTCGCCTCAGTTATTGGAGATACCCCTACATACGTTGCTGAATGGTTCCTTTTTAAATACTACCCGAAAGTGTCCCAAATCGGTCTGCTGGCACACAACATTGTAGTTTATCGATACGTCGACAACTGTTTACATCAGACCAATGCCTACAAAGCGCCTGCAATGTTAAAACGTCGCCTCAGTTATTGGAGATACCCCTACATACGTTGCTGAATGGTTCCTTTTTAAATACTACCCGAAAGTGTCCCAAATCGGTCTGCTGGCACACAACATTGTAGTTTATCGATACGTCGACAATTGTTTACATCAGACCAATGCCTACAAAGCGCCTGCAATATTAAAACGGCGCCTCCGTTATTGGAGATACATCTACATACGTTGCTGAATGGTTCCTTTTTAAATACTACCCGAAAATGTCCCAAATCGGTCTGCAGGCACACAACGTTGTAGTTTATCAATACATCGACAATTGTTTACATCAGACCAATGCCTACAAAGCGCCTGCAATGTTAAAACGTCGCCTCAGTTATTGGAGATACCCCTACATACGTTGCTGAATGGTTCCTTTTTAAATACTACCCGAAAATGTCCCAAATCGGTCTGCTGGCACACAACATTGTAGTTTATCGATACATCGACAATTTTTTACATCAGACCAATGCCTACAAAGCGCCTGCAATGTTAAAACGTCGCCTCAGTTATTGGAGATACCCCTACATACGTTGCTGAATGGTTCCTTTTTAAATACTACCCGAAAATGTCCCAAATCGGTTTACTGGCACACAACATTGTAGTTTATGGATACATCGACAATTGTTTACATCAGACCAATGCCTACAAAGCGCCTGCAATGTCAAAACGGCGCCTCCGTTATTGGAGATACCCCTACATACGTTGCTGAATGGTTCCTTTTTAAATACTACCCGAAAATGTCCCAAATCGGTCTGCAGGCACACAACGTTGTAGTTTATCAATACATCGACAATTGTTTACATCAGACCAATGCCTACAAAGCGCCTGCAATGTTGAAATGGCGCCTCCGTTATTGGAGATACCCCTACATACGTTGCTGAATGGCTCCTTTTTAAATACCACCCGAAAGTGTCCCAAATCGGTCTGCTGGCACACAACATTGTAGTTTATGGATAGATCGACAATTTTTTACATCAGACCAATGCCTACAAAGCGCCTGCAATGTTAAAGTGTCGCCTCAGTTATTGGAGATACCCCTACATACGTTGCTGAATGGTTCCTTTTTAAATACTACCCGAAAATGTCCCAAATCGGTCTGCAGGCACACAACATTGTAGTTTATCGATACATCGACAATTGTTTACATCAGACCAATGCCTGCAAAGCGCCTGCAATGTTGAAATGGCGCCTCAGTTATTGGAGATACCCCTACATACGTTGCTGAATGGTTCCTTTTTAAATACCACCCGAAAGTGTCTCAAATCGGTCTGCTGGCACACAACATTGTAGTTTATGGATAGATCGACAATGTTTTACATCAGACCAATGCCTACAAAGCGCCTGCAATGTTAAAATGTCGCCTCAGTTATTGGAGATACCCCTATATACGTTGCTGAATGGTTCCTTTTTAAATACTACCCGAAAATGTCCCAAATCGGTCTGCTGGCACACAACATTGTAGTTTATCGATACATCGACAATTGTTTACATCAGACCAATGCCTACAAAGCGCCTGCAATGTTAAAACGGCGCCTCAGTTATTGGAGATACCCCTACATACGTTGCTGAATGGTTCCTTTTTAAATACTACCCGAAAATGTCCCAAATCGGTCTGCTGGCACACAACATTGTAGTTTATCGATACATCGACAATGTTTTACATCAGACCAATGCCTACAAAGCGCCTGCAATGTCAAAACGTCGCCTCAGTTATTGGAGATACCCCTACATACGTTGCTGAATGGTTCCTTTTTAACACTACCCGAAAATGTCCCAAATCGGTCTGCAGGCACACAACGTTGTAGTTTATCAATACATCGACAATTGTTTACATCAGACCAATGCCTACAAAGCGCCTGCAATGTTAAAACGTCGCCTCAGTTATTGGAGATACCCCTACATACGTTGCTGAATGGTTCCTTTTTAAATACTACCCGAAAATGTCCCAAATCGGTTTACTGGCACACAACATTGTAGTTTATGGATACATCGACAATTTTTTTACATCAGACCAATGCCTACAAAGCGCCTGCAATATTAAAACGTCGCCTCAGTGATTGGAGATACCCCTACATACGTTGCTGAATGGTTCCTTTTTAAATACTACCCGAAAATGTCCCAAATCGGTCTGCTGGCACACAACATTGTAGTTTATCGATACATCGACAATTTTTTACATCAGACCAATGCCTACAAAGCGCCTGCAATGTTAAAACGTCGCCTCAGTTATTGGAGATACCCCTACATACGTTGCTGAATGGTTCCTTTTTAAATACTACCCGAAAATGTCCCAAATCGGTCTGCTGGCACACAACATTGTAGTTTATCGATACGTCGACAATTGTTTACATCAGACCAATGCCTACAAAGCGCCTGCAATGTTAAAACGGCGCCTCCGTTATTGGAGATACATCTACATACGTTGCTGAATGGTTCCTTTTTAAATACTACCCGAAAATGTCCCAAATCGGTCTGCAGGCACACAACGTTGTAGTTTATCAATACATCGACAATTGTTTACATCAGACCAATGCCTACAAAGCGCCTGCAATGTTAAAACGTCGCCTCAGTTATTGGAGATACCCCTACATACGTTGCTGAATGGTTCCTTTTTAAATACTACCCGAAAATGTCCCAAATCGGTCTGCTGGCACACAACATTGTAGTTTATCGATACATCGACAATTTTTTACATCAGACCAATGCCTACAAAGCGCCTGCAATGTTAAAACGTCGCCTCAGTTATTGGAGATACCCCTACATACGTTGCTGAATGGTTCCTTTTTAAATACTACCCGAAAATGTCCCAAATCGGTCTGCTGGCACACAACATTGTAGTTTATGGATACATCGACAATTGTTTACATCAGACCAATGCCTACAAAGCGCCTGCAATGTCAAAACGGCGCCTCCGTTATTGGAGATACCCCTACATACGTTGCTGAATGGTTCCTTTTTAAATACTACCCGAAAATGTCCCAAATCGGTCTGCAAGCAGACAACGTTGTAGTTTATCAATACATCGACAATTGTTTACATCAGACCAATGCCTACAAAGCGCCTGCAATGTTGAAATGGCGCCTCCGTTATTGGAGATACCCCTACATACGTTGCTGAATGGTTCCTTTTTAAAAACCACCCGAAAGTGTCCCAAATCGGTCTGCTGGCACACAACATTGTAGTTTATCGATAGATCGACAATTTTTTACATCAGACCAATGCCTACAAAGCGCCTGCAATGTTAAAGTGTCGCCTCAGTTATTGGAGATACCCCTACATACGTTGCTGAATGGTTCCTTTTTAAATACCACCCGAAAGTGTCTCAAATCGGTCTGCTGGCACACAACATTGTAGTTTATGGATAGATCGACAATGTTTTACATCAGACCAATGCCTACAAAGCGCCTGCAATGTTAAAATGTCGCCTCAGTTATTGGAGATACCCCTATATACGTTGCTGAATGGTTCCTTTTTAAATACTACCCGAAAATGTCCCAAATCGGTCTGCTGGCACACAACATTGTAGTTTATCGATACATCGACAATTGTTTACATCAGACCAATGCCTACAAAGCGCCTGCAATGTTAAAACGTCGCCTCAGTTATTGGAGATACCCCTACATACGTTGCTGAATGGTTCCTTTTTAAATACTACCCGAAAATGTCCCAAATCGGTCTGCTGGCACACAACATTGTAGTTTATCGATACATCGACAATGTTTTACATCAGACCAATGCCTACAAAGCGCCTGCAATGTCAAAACGTCGCCTCAGTTATTGGAGATACCCCTACATACGTTGCTGAATGGTTCCTTTTTAACACTACCCGAAAATGTCCCAAATCGGTCTACTCGCACACAACATTGTAGTTTATCGATACGTCGACAATTGTTTACATCAGACCAATGCCTACAAAGCGCCTGCAATGTTGAAATGGCGCCTCCGTTATTGGAGATACCCCTACATACGTTGCTGAATGGCTCCTTTTTAAATACCACCCGAAAGTGTCCCAAATCGGTCTGCTGGCACACAACATTGTAGTTTATGGATAGATCGACAATTTTTTACATCAGACCAATGCCTACAAAGCGCCTGCAATGTTAAAGTGTCGCCTCAGTTATTGGAGATACCCCTACATACGTTGCTGAATGGTTCCTTTTTAAATACTACCCGAAAATGTCCCAAATCGGTCTGCAGGCACACAACATTGTAGTTTATCGATACATCGACAATTGTTTACATCAGACCAATGCCTGCAAAGCGCCTGCAATGTTGAAATGGCGCCTCAGTTATTGGAGATACCCCTACATACGTTGCTGAATGGTTCCTTTTTAAATACCACCCGAAAGTGTCTCAAATCGGTCTGCTGGCACACAACATTGTAGTTTATGGATAGATCGACAATGTTTTACATCAGACCAATGCCTACAAAGCGCCTGCAATGTTAAAATGTCGCCTCAGTTATTGGAGATACCCCTATATACGTTGCTGAATGGTTCCTTTTTAAATACTACCCGAAAATGTCCCAAATCGGTCTGCTGGCACACAACATTGTAGTTTATCGATACATCGACAATTGTTTACATCAGACCAATGCCTACAAAGCGCCTGCAATGTTAAAACGGCGCCTCAGTTATTGGAGATACCCCTACATACGTTGCTGAATGGTTCCTTTTTAAATACTACCCGAAAATGTCCCAAATCGGTCTGCTGGCACACAACATTGTAGTTTATCGATACATCGACAATGTTTTACATCAGACCAATGCCTACAAAGCGCCTGCAATGTCAAAACGTCGCCTCAGTTATTGGAGATACCCCTACATACGTTGCTGAATGGTTCCTTTTTAACACTACCCGAAAATGTCCCAAATCGGTCTGCAGGCACACAACGTTGTAGTTTATCAATACATCGACAATTGTTTACATCAGACCAATGCCTACAAAGCGCCTGCAATGTTAAAACGTCGCCTCAGTTATTGGAGATACCCCTACATACGTTGCTGAATGGTTCCTTTTTAAATACTACCCGAAAATGTCCCAAATCGGTTTACTGGCACACAACATTGTAGTTTATGGATACATCGACAATTTTTTTACATCAGACCAATGCCTACAAAGCGCCTGCAATATTAAAACGTCGCCTCAGTGATTGGAGATACCCCTACATACGTTGCTGAATGGTTCCTTTTTAAATACTACCCGAAAATGTCCCAAATCGGTCTGCTGGCACACAACATTGTAGTTTATCGATACATCGACAATTTTTTACATCAGACCAATGCCTACAAAGCGCCTGCAATGTTAAAACGTCGCCTCAGTTATTGGAGATACCCCTACATACGTTGCTGAATGGTTCCTTTTTAAATACTACCCGAAAATGTCCCAAATCGGTCTGCTGGCACACAACATTGTAGTTTATCGATACGTCGACAATTGTTTACATCAGACCAATGCCTACAAAGCGCCTGCAATGTTAAAACGGCGCCTCCGTTATTGGAGATACATCTACATACGTTGCTGAATGGTTCCTTTTTAAATACTACCCGAAAATGTCCCAAATCGGTCTGCAGGCACACAACGTTGTAGTTTATCAATACATCGACAATTGTTTACATCAGACCAATGCCTACAAAGCGCCTGCAATGTTAAAACGTCGCCTCAGTTATTGGAGATACCCCTACATACGTTGCTGAATGGTTCCTTTTTAAATACTACCCGAAAATGTCCCAAATCGGTCTGCTGGCACACAACATTGTAGTTTATCGATACATCGACAATTTTTTACATCAGACCAATGCCTACAAAGCGCCTGCAATGTTAAAACGTCGCCTCAGTTATTGGAGATACCCCTACATACGTTGCTGAATGGTTCCTTTTTAAATACTACCCGAAAATGTCCCAAATCGGTCTGCTGGCACACAACATTGTAGTTTATGGATACATCGACAATTGTTTACATCAGACCAATGCCTACAAAGCGCCTGCAATGTCAAAACGGCGCCTCCGTTATTGGAGATACCCCTACATACGTTGCTGAATGGTTCCTTTTTAAATACTACCCGAAAATGTCCCAAATCGGTCTGCAGGCAGACAACGTTGTAGTTTATCAATACATCGACAATTGTTTACATCAGACCAATGCCTACAAAGCGCCTGCAATGTTGAAATGGCGCCTCCGTTATTGGAGATACCCCTACATACGTTGCTGAATGGTTCCTTTTTAAAAACCACCCGAAAGTGTCCCAAATCGGTCTGCTGGCACACAACATTGTAGTTTATCGATAGATCGACAATTTTTTACATCAGACCAATGCCTACAAAGCGCCTGCAATGTTAAAGTGTCGCCTCAGTTATTGGAGATACCCCTACATACGTTGCTGAATGGTTCCTTTTTAAATACCACCCGAAAGTGTCTCAAATCGGTCTGCTGGCACACAACATTGTAGTTTATGGATAGATCGACAATGTTTTACATCAGACCAATGCCTACAAAGCGCCTGCAATGTTAAAATGTCGCCTCAGTTATTGGAGATACCCCTATATACGTTGCTGAATGGTTCCTTTTTAAATACTACCCGAAAATGTCCCAAATCGGTCTGCTGGCACACAACATTGTAGTTTATCGATACATCGACAATTGTTTACATCAGACCAATGCCTACAAAGCGCCTGCAATGTTAAAACGTCGCCTCAGTTATTGGAGATACCCCTACATACGTTGCTGAATGGTTCCTTTTTAAATACTACCCGAAAATGTCCCAAATCGGTCTGCTGGCACACAACATTGTAGTTTATCGATACATCGACAATGTTTTACATCAGACCAATGCCTACAAAGCGCCTGCAATGTCAAAACGTCGCCTCAGTTATTGGAGATACCCCTACATACGTTGCTGAATGGTTCCTTTTTAACACTACCCGAAAATGTCCCAAATCGGTCTACTCGCACACAACATTGTAGTTTATCGATACGTCGACAATTGTTTACATCAGACCAATGCCTACAAAGCGCCTGCAATGTTGAAATGGCGCCTCCGTTATTGGAGATACCCCTACATACGTTGCTGAATGGCTCCTTTTTAAATACCACCCGAAAGTGTCCCAAATCGGTCTGCTGGCACACAACATTGTAGTTTATGGATAGATCGACAATTTTTTACATCAGACCAATGCCTACAAAGCGCCTGCAATGTTAAAGTGTCGCCTCAGTTATTGGAGATACCCCTACATACGTTGCTGAATGGTTCCTTTTTAAATACTACCCGAAAATGTCCCAAATCGGTCTGCAGGCACACAACATTGTAGTTTATCGATACATCGACAATTGTTTACATCAGACCAATGCCTGCAAAGCGCCTGCAATGTTGAAATGGCGCCTCAGTTATTGGAGATACCCCTACATACGTTGCTGAATGGTTCCTTTTTAAATACCACCCGAAAGTGTCTCAAATCGGTCTGCTGGCACACAACATTGTAGTTTATGGATAGATCGACAATGTTTTACATCAGACCAATGCCTACAAAGCGCCTGCAATGTTAAAATGGCGCCTCAGTTATTGGAGATACCCCTATATACGTTGCTGAATGGTTCCTTTTTAAATACTACCCGAAAATGTCCCAAATCGGTCTGCTGGCACACAACATTGTAGTTTATCGATACATCGACAATTGTTTACATCAGACCAATGCCTACAAAGCGCCTGCAATGTTAAAACGGCGCCTCAGTTATTGGAGATACCCCTACATACGTTGCTGAATGGTTCCTTTTTAAATACTACCCGAAAATGTCCCAAATCGGTCTGCTGGCACACAACATTGTAGTTTATCGATACATCGACAATGTTTTACATCAGACCAATGCCTACAAAGCGCCTGCAATGTCAAAACGTCGCCTCAGTTATTGGAGATACCCCTACATACGTTGCTGAATGGTTCCTTTTTAACACTACCCGAAAATGTCCCAAATCGGTCTGCAGGCACACAACGTTGTAGTTTATCAATACATCGACAATTGTTTACATCAGACCAATGCCTACAAAGCGCCTGCAATGTTAAAACGTCGCCTCAGTTATTGGAGATACCCCTACATACGTTGCTGAATGGTTCCTTTTTAAATACTACCCGAAAATGTCCCAAATCGGTTTACTGGCACACAACATTGTAGTTTATGGATACATCGACAATTTTTTTACATCAGACCAATGCCTACAAAGCGCCTGCAATATTAAAACGTCGCCTCAGTGATTGGAGATACCCCTACATACGTTGCTGAATGGTTCCTTTTTAAATACTACCCGAAAATGTCCCAAATCGGTCTGCTGGCACACAACATTGTAGTTTATCGATACATCGACAATTTTTTACATCAGACCAATGCCTACAAAGCGCCTGCAATGTTAAAACGTCGCCTCAGTTATTGGAGATACCCCTACATACGTTGCTGAATGGTTCCTTTTTAAATACTACCCGAAAATGTCCCAAATCGGTCTGCTGGCACACAACATTGTAGTTTATCGATACGTCGACAATTGTTTACATCAGACCAATGCCTACAAAGCGCCTGCAATGTTAAAACGGCGCCTACGTTATTGGAGATACATCTACATACGTTGCTGAATGGTTCCTTTTTAACACTACCCGAAAATGTCCCAAATCGGTCTACTCGCACACAACATTGTAGTTTATCGATACGTCGACAATTGTTTACATCAGACCAATGCCTACAAAGCGCCTGCAATGTTGAAATGGCGCCTCCGTTATTGGAGATACCCCTACATACGTTGCTGAATGGCTCCTTTTTAAATACCACCCGAAAGTGTCCCAAATCGGTCTGCTGGCACACAACATTGTAGTTTATGGATAGATCGACAATTTTTTACATCAGACCAATGCCTACAAAGCGCCTGCAATGTTAAAGTGTCGCCTCAGTTATTGGAGATACCCCTACATACGTTGCTGAATGGTTCCTTTTTAAATACTACCCGAAAATGTCCCAAATCGGTCTGCAGGCACACAACATTGTAGTTTATCGATACATCGACAATTGTTTACATCAGACCAATGCCTGCAAAGCGCCTGCAATGTTGAAATGGCGCCTCAGTTATTGGAGATACCCCTACATACGTTGCTGAATGGTTCCTTTTTAAATACCACCCGAAAGTGTCTCAAATCGGTCTGCTGGCACACAACATTGTAGTTTATGGATAGATCGACAATGTTTTACATCAGACCAATGCCTACAAAGCGCCTGCAATGTTAAAATGGCGCCTCAGTTATTGGAGATACCCCTATATACGTTGCTGAATGGTTCCTTTTTAAATACTACCCGAAAATGTCCCAAATCGGTCTGCTGGCACACAACATTGTAGTTTATCGATACATCGACAATTGTTTACATCAGACCAATGCCTACAAAGCGCCTGCAATGTTAAAACGGCGCCTCAGTTATTGGAGATACCCCTACATACGTTGCTGAATGGTTCCTTTTTAAATACTACCCGAAAATGTCCCAAATCGGTCTGCTGGCACACAACATTGTAGTTTATCGATACATCGACAATGTTTTACATCAGACCAATGCCTACAAAGCGCCTGCAATGTCAAAACGTCGCCTCAGTTATTGGAGATACCCCTACATACGTTGCTGAATGGTTCCTTTTTAACACTACCCGAAAATGTCCCAAATCGGTCTGCAGGCACACAACGTTGTAGTTTATCAATACATCGACAATTGTTTACATCAGACCAATGCCTACAAAGCGCCTGCAATGTTAAAACGTCGCCTCAGTTATTGGAGATACCCCTACATACGTTGCTGAATGGTTCCTTTTTAAATACTACCCGAAAATGTCCCAAATCGGTTTACTGGCACACAACATTGTAGTTTATGGATACATCGACAATTTTTTTACATCAGACCAATGCCTACAAAGCGCCTGCAATATTAAAACGTCGCCTCAGTGATTGGAGATACCCCTACATACGTTGCTGAATGGTTCCTTTTTAAATACTACCCGAAAATGTCCCAAATCGGTCTGCTGGCACACAACATTGTAGTTTATCGATACATCGACAATTTTTTACATCAGACCAATGCCTACAAAGCGCCTGCAATGTTAAAACGTCGCCTCAGTTATGGGAGATACCCCTACATACGTTGCTGAATGGTTCCTTTTTAAATACTACCCGAAAATGTCCCAAATCGGTCTGCTGGCACACAACATTGTAGTTTATCGATACGTCGACAATTGTTTACATCAGACCAATGCCTACAAAGCGCCTGCAATGTTAAAACGGCGCCTCCGTTATTGGAGATACATCTACATACGTTGCTGAATGGTTCCTTTTTAAATACTACCCGAAAATGTCCCAAATCGGTCTGCAGGCACACAACGTTGTAGTTTATCAATACATCGACAATTGTTTACATCAGACCAATGCCTACAAAGCGCCTGCAATGTTAAAACGTCGCCTCAGTTATTGGAGATACCCCTACATACGTTGCTGAATGGTTCCTTTTTAAATACTACCCGAAAATGTCCCAAATCGGTCTGCTGGCACACAACATTGTAGTTTATCGATACATCGACAATTTTTTACATCAGACCAATGCCTACAAAGCGCCTGCAATGTTAAAACGTCGCCTCAGTTATTGGAGATACCCCTACATACGTTGCTGAATGGTTCCTTTTTAAATACTACCCGAAAATGTCCCAAATCGGTCTGCTGGCACACAACATTGTAGTTTATGGATACATCGACAATTGTTTACATCAGACCAATGCCTACAAAGCGCCTGCAATGTCAAAACGGCGCCTCCGTTATTGGAGATACCCCTACATACGTTGCTGAATGGTTCCTTTTTAAATACTACCCGAAAATGTCCCAAATCGGTCTGCAGGCAGACAACGTTGTAGTTTATCAATACATCGACAATTGTTTACATCAGACCAATGCCTACAAAGCGCCTGCAATGTTGAAATGGCGCCTCCGTTATTGGAGATACCCCTACATACGTTGCTGAATGGTTCCTTTTTAAAAACCACCCGAAAGTGTCCCAAATCGGTCTGCTGGCACACAACATTGTAGTTTATCGATAGATCGACAATTTTTTACATCAGACCAATGCCTACAAAGCGCCTGCAATGTTAAAGTGTCGCCTCAGTTATTGGAGATACCCCTACATACGTTGCTGAATGGTTCCTTTTTAAATACCACCCGAAAGTGTCTCAAATCGGTCTGCTGGCACACAACATTGTAGTTTATGGATAGATCGACAATGTTTTACATCAGACCAATGCCTACAAAGCGCCTGCAATGTTAAAATGTCGCCTCAGTTATTGGAGATACCCCTATATACGTTGCTGAATGGTTCCTTTTTAAATACTACCCGAAAATGTCCCAAATCGGTCTGCTGGCACACAACATTGTAGTTTATCGATACATCGACAATTGTTTACATCAGACCAATGCCTACAAAGCGCCTGCAATGTTAAAACGTCGCCTCAGTTATTGGAGATACCCCTACATACGTTGCTGAATGGTTCCTTTTTAAATACTACCCGAAAATGTCCCAAATCGGTCTGCTGGCACACAACATTGTAGTTTATCGATACATCGACAATGTTTTACATCAGACCAATGCCTACAAAGCGCCTGCAATGTCAAAACGTCGCCTCAGTTATTGGAGATACCCCTACATACGTTGCTGAATGGTTCCTTTTTAACACTACCCGAAAATGTCCCAAATCGGTCTACTCGCACACAACATTGTAGTTTATCGATACGTCGACAATTGTTTACATCAGACCAATGCCTACAAAGCGCCTGCAATGTTAAAACGTCGCCTCAGTTATTGGAGATACCCCTACATACGTTGCTGAATGGTTCCTTTTTAAATACTACCCGAAAATGTCCCAAATCGGTTTACTGGCACACAACATTGTAGTTTATGGATACATCGACAATTTTTTTACATCAGACCAATGCCTACAAAGCGCCTGCAATATTAAAACGTCGCCTCAGTGATTGGAGATACCCCTACATACGTTGCTGAATGGTTCCTTTTTAAATACTACCCGAAAATGTCCCAAATCGGTCTGCTGGCACACAACATTGTAGTTTATCGATACATCGACAATTTTTTACATCAGACCAATGCCTACAAAGCGCCTGCAATGTTAAAACGTCGCCTCAGTTATTGGAGATACCCCTACATACGTTGCTGAATGGTTCCTTTTTAAATACTACCCGAAAATGTCCCAAATCGGTTTACTGGCACACAACATTGTAGTTTATGGATGCATCGACAATTTTTTTACATCAGACCAATGCCTACAAAGCGCCTGCAATGTTGAAACGTCGCCTCAGTGATTGGAGATACCCCTACATACGTTGCTGAATGGTTCCTTTTTAAATACTACCCGAAAATGTCCCAAATCGGTCTGCTGGCACACAACATTGTAGTTTATCGATACATCGACAATTTTTTACATCAGACCAATGCCTACAAAGCGCCTGCAATGTTAAAACGTCGCCTCAGTTATTGGAGATACCCCTACATACGTTGCTGAATGGTTCCTTTTTAAATACTACCCGAAAGTGTCCCAAATCGGTCTACTCGCACACAACATTGTAGTTTATCGATACGTCGACAACTGTTTACATCAGACCAATGCCTACAAAGCGCCTGCAATGTTAAAACGTCGCCTCAGTTATTGGAGATACCCCTACATACGTTGCTGAATGGTTCCTTTTTAAATACTACCCGAAAGTGTCCCAAATCGGTCTGCTGGCACACAACATTGTAGTTTATCGATACGTCGACAATTGTTTACATCAGACCAATGCCTACAAAGCGCCTGCAATGTTAAAACGGCGCCTCCGTTATTGGAGATACATCTACATACGTTGCTTAATGGTTCCTTTTTAAATACTACCCGAAAATGTCCCAAATCGGTCTGCAGGCACACAACGTTGTAGTTTATCAATACATCGACAATTGTTTACATCAGACCAATGCCTACAAAGCGCCTGCAATGTTAAAACGTCGCCTCAGTTATGGGAGATACCCCTACATACGTTGCTGAATGGTTCCTTTTTAAATACTACCCGAAAATGTCCCAAATCGGTCTGCTGGCACACAACATTGTAGTTTATCGATACATCGACAATTTTTTACATCAGACCAATGCCTACAAAGCGCCTGCAATGTTAAAACGTCGCCTCAGTTATTGGAGATACCCCTACATACGTTGCTGAATGGTTCCTTTTTAACACTACCCGAAAATGTCCCAAATCGGTCTACTCGCACACAACATTGTAGTTTATCGATACGTCGACAATTGTTTACATCAGACCAATGCCTACAAAGCGCCTGCAATGTTAAAACGTCGCCTCAGTTATTGGAGATACCCCTACATACGTTGCTGAATGGTTCCTTTTTAAATACTACCCGAAAATGTCCCAAATCGGTTTACTGGCACACAACATTGTACTTTATGGATACATCGACAATTTTTTTACATCAGACCAATGCCTACAAAGCGCCTGCAATGTTAAAGTGTCGCCTCAGTGATTGGAGATACCCCTACATACGTTGCTGAATGGTTCCTTTTTAAATACTACCCGAAAATGTCCCAAATCGGTCTGCTGGCACACAACATTGTAGTTTATCGATACATCGACAATTTTTTACATCAGACCAATGCCTACAAAGCGCCTGCAATGTTAAAACGTCGCCTCAGTTATGGGAGATACCCCTACATACGTTGCTGAATGGTTCCTTTTTAAATACTACCCGAAAATGTCCCAAATCGGTCTGCTGGCACACAACATTGTAGTTTATCGATACATCGACAATTTTTTACATCAGACCAATGCCTACAAAGCGCCTGCAATGTTAAAACGTCGCCTCAGTTATTGGAGATACCCCTACATACGTTGCTGAATGGTTCCTTTTTAACACTACCCGAAAATGTCCCAAATCGGTCTACTCGCACACAACATTGTAGTTTATCGATACGTCGACAATTGTTTACATCAGACCAATGCCTACAAAGCGCCTGCAATGTTGAAACGTCGCCTCAGTTATTGGAGATACCCCTACATACGTTGCTGAATGGTTCCTTTTTAAATACTACCCGAAAATGTCCCAAATCGGTTTACTGGCACACAACATTGTAGTTTATGGATACATCGACAATTTTTTTACATCAGACCAATGCCTACAAAGCGCCTGCAATACTAAAACGTCGCCTCAGTGATTGGAGATACCCCTACATACGTTGCTGAATGGTTCCTTTTTAAATACTACCCGAAAATGTCCCAAATCGGTCTGCTGGCACACAACATTGTAGTTTATCGATACATCGACAATTTTTTACATCAGACCAATGCCTACAAAGCGCCTGCAATGTTAAAACGTCGCCTCAGTTATTGGAGATACCCCTACATACGTTGCTGAATGGTTCCTTTTTAAATACTACCCGAAAATGTCCCAAATCGGTTCACTGGCACACAACATTGTAGTTTATGGATGCATCGACAATTTTTTTACATCAGACCAATGCCTACAAAGCGCCTGCAATGTTGAAACGTCGCCTCAGTGATTGGAGATATCCCTACACACGTTGCTGAATGGTTCCTTTTTAAATACTACCCGAAAATGTCCCAAATCGGTCTGCTGGCACACAACATTGTAGTTTATCGATACATCGACAATTTTTTACATCAGACCAATGCCTACAAAGCGCCTGCAATGTTAAAACGTCGCCTCAGTTATTGGAGATACCCCTACATACGTTGCTGAATGGTTCCTTTTTAAATACTACCCGAAAGTGTCCCAAATCGGTCTGCTGGCACACAACATTGTAGTTTATCGATACGTCGACAACTGTTTACATCAGACCAATGCCTACAAAGCGCCTGCAATGTTAAAACGTCGCCTCAGTTATTGGAGATACCCCTACATACGTTGCTGAATGGTTCCTTTTTAAATACTACCCGAAAGTGTCCCAAATCGGTCTGCTGGCACACAACATTGTAGTTTATCGATACGTCGACAATTGTTTACATCAGACCAATGCCTACAAAGCGCCTGCAATGTTAAAACGGCGCCTCCGTTATTGGAGATACATCTACATACGTTGCTGAATGGTTCCTTTTTAAATACTACCCGAAAATGTCCCAAATCGGTCTGCAGGCACACAACGTTGTAGTTTATCAATACATCGACAATTGTTTACATCAGACCAATGCCTACAAAGCGCCTGCAATGTTAAAACGTCGCCTCAGTTATGGGAGATACCCCTACATACGTTGCTGAATGGTTCCTTTTTAAATACTACCCGAAAATGTCCCAAATCGGTCTGCTGGCACACAACATTGTAGTTTATCGATACATCGACAATTTTTTACATCAGACCAATGCCTACAAAGCGCCTGCAATGTTAAAACGTCGCCTCAGTTATTGGAGATACCCCTACATACGTTGCTGAATGGTTCCTTTTTAACACTACCCGAAAATGTCCCAAATCGGTCTACTCGCACACAACATTGTAGTTTATCGATACGTCGACAATTGTTTACATCAGACCAATGCCTACAAAGCGCCTGCAATGTTGAAACGTCGCCTCAGTTATTGGAGATACGCCTACATACGTTGCTGAATGGTTCCTTTTTAAATACTACCCGAAAATGTCCCAAATCGGTTTACTGGCACACAACATTGTAGTTTATGGATACATCGACAATTTTTTTACATCAGACCAATGCCTACAAAGCGCCTGCAATACTAAAACGTCGCCTCAGTGATTGGAGATACCCCTACATACGTTGCTGAATGGTTCCTTTTTAAATACTACCCGAAAATGTCCCAAATCGGTCTGCTGGCACACAACATTGTAGTTTATCGATACATCGACAATTTTTTACATCAGACCAATGCCTACAAAGCGCCTGCAATGTTAAAACGTCGCCTCAGTTATGGGAGATACCCCTACATACGTTGCTGAATGGTTCCTTTTTAAATACTACCCGAAAATGTCCCAAATCGGTCTGCTGGCACACAACATTGTAGTTTATCGATACATCGACAATTTTTTACATCAGACCAATGCCTACAAAGCGCCTGCAATGTTAAAACGTCGCCTCAGTTATTGGAGATACCCCTACATACGTTGCTGAATGGTTCCTTTTTAACACTACCCGAAAATGTCCCAAATCGGTCTACTCGCACACAACATTGTAGTTTATCGATACGTCGACAATTGTTTACATCAGACCAATGCCTACAAAGCGCCTGCAATGTTGAAACGTCGCCTCAGTTATTGGAGATACGCCTACATACGTTGCTGAATGGTTCCTTTTTAAATACTACCCGAAAATGTCCCAAATCGGTTTACTGGCACACAACATTGTAGTTTATGGATACATCGACAATTTTTTTACATCAGACCAATGCCTACAAAGCGCCTGCAATGTTAAAGTGTCGCCTCAGTGATTGGAGATACCCCTACATACGTTGCTGAATGGTTCCTTTTTAAATACTACCCGAAAATGTCCCAAATCGGTCTGCTGGCACACAACATTGTAGTTTATCGATACATCGACAATTTTTTACATCAGACCAATGCCTACAAAGCGCCTGCAATGTTAAAACGTCGCCTCAGTTATGGGAGATACCCCTACATACGTTGCTGAATGGTTCCTTTTTAAATACTACCCGAAAATGTCCCAAATCGGTCTGCTGGCACACAACATTGTAGTTTATCGATACATCGACAATTTTTTACATCAGACCAATGCCTACAAAGCGCCTGCAATGTTAAAACGTCGCCTCAGTTATTGGAGATACCCCTACATACGTTGCTGAATGGTTCCTTTTTAACACTACCCGAAAATGTCCCAAATCGGTCTACTCGCACACAACATTGTAGTTTATCGATACGTCGACAATTGTTTACATCAGACCAATGCCTACAAAGCGCCTGCAATGTTGAAACGTCGCCTCAGTTATTGGAGATACCCCTACATACGTTGCTGAATGGTTCCTTTTTAAATACTACCCGAAAATGTCCCAAATCGGTTTACTGGCACACAACATTGTAGTTTATGGATACATCGACAATTTTTTTACATCAGACCAATGCCTACAAAGCGCCTGCAATACTAAAACGTCGCCTCAGTGATTGGAGATACCCCTACATACGTTGCTGAATGGTTCCTTTTTAAATACTACCCGAAAATGTCCCAAATCGGTCTGCTGGCACACAACATTGTAGTTTATCGATACATCGACAATTTTTTACATCAGACCAATGCCTACAAAGCGCCTGCAATGTTAAAACGTCGCCTCAGTTATTGGAGATACCCCTACATACGTTGCTGAATGGTTCCTTTTTAAATACTACCCGAAAATGTCCCAAATCGGTTCACTGGCACACAACATTGTAGTTTATGGATGCATCGACAATTTTTTTACATCAGACCAATGCCTACAAAGCGCCTGCAATGTTGAAACGTCGCCTCAGTGATTGGAGATATCCCTACACACGTTGCTGAATGGTTCCTTTTTAAATACTACCCGAAAATGTCCCAAATCGGTCTGCTGGCACACAACATTGTAGTTTATCGATACATCGACAATTTTTTACATCAGACCAATGCCTACAAAGCGCCTGCAATGTTAAAACGTCGCCTCAGTTATTGGAGATACCCCTACATACGTTGCTGAATGGTTCCTTTTTAAATACTACCCGAAAGTGTCCCAAATCGGTCTGCTGGCACACAACATTGTAGTTTATCGATACGTCGACAACTGTTTACATCAGACCAATGCCTACAAAGCGCCTGCAATGTTAAAACGTCGCCTCAGTTATTGGAGATACCCCTACATACGTTGCTGAATGGTTCCTTTTTAAATACTACCCGAAAGTGTCCCAAATCGGTCTGCTGGCACACAACATTGTAGTTTATCGATACGTCGACAATTGTTTACATCAGACCAATGCCTACAAAGCGCCTGCAATGTTAAAACGGCGCCTCCGTTATTGGAGATACATCTACATACGTTGCTGAATGGTTCCTTTTTAAATACTACCCGAAAATGTCCCAAATCGGTCTGCAGGCACACAACGTTGTAGTTTATCAATACATCGACAATTGTTTACATCAGACCAATGCCTACAAAGCGCCTGCAATGTTAAAACGTCGCCTCAGTTATGGGAGATACCCCTACATACGTTGCTGAATGGTTCCTTTTTAAATACTACCCGAAAATGTCCCAAATCGGTCTGCTGGCACACAACATTGTAGTTTATCGATACATCGACAATTTTTTACATCAGACCAATGCCTACAAAGCGCCTGCAATGTTAAAACGTCGCCTCAGTTATTGGAGATACCCCTACATACGTTGCTGAATGGTTCCTTTTTAACACTACCCGAAAATGTCCCAAATCGGTCTACTCGCACACAACATTGTAGTTTATCGATACGTCGACAATTGTTTACATCAGACCAATGCCTACAAAGCGCCTGCAATGTTGAAACGTCGCCTCAGTTATTGGAGATACGCCTACATACGTTGCTGAATGGTTCCTTTTTAAATACTACCCGAAAATGTCCCAAATCGGTTTACTGGCACACAACATTGTAGTTTATGGATACATCGACAATTTTTTTACATCAGACCAATGCCTACAAAGCGCCTGCAATACTAAAACGTCGCCTCAGTGATTGGAGATACCCCTACATACGTTGCTGAATGGTTCCTTTTTAAATACTACCCGAAAATGTCCCAAATCGGTCTGCTGGCACACAACATTGTAGTTTATCGATACATCGACAATTTTTTACATCAGACCAATGCCTACAAAGCGCCTGCAATGTTAAAACGTCGCCTCAGTTATTGGGGATACCCCTACATACGTTGCTGAATGGTTCCTTTTTAAATACTACCCGAAAATGTCCCAAATCGGTTTACTGGCACACAACATTGTAGTTTATGGATACATCGACAATTGTTTACATCAGACCAATGCCTACAAAGCGCCTGCAATATTAAAACGTCGCCTCAGTGATTGGAGATACCCCTACATACGTTGCTGAATGGTTCCTTTTTAAATACTACCCGAAAGTGTCCCAAATCGGTCTGCTGGCACACAACATTGTAGTTTATCGATACATCGAGAATTTTTTACATCAGACCAATGCCTACAAAGCGCCTGCAATGTTAAAACGTCGCCTCAGTTATTGGAGATACCCCTACATACGTTGCTGAATGGTTCCTTTTTAAATACTACCCGAAAGTGTCCCAAATCGGTCTACTGGCACACAACATTGTAGTTTATGGATAGATCGACAATGTTTTACATCAGACCAA
This sequence comes from Haliotis asinina, assembly GCF_037392515.1. Classification (NCBI taxonomy): domain Eukaryota; kingdom Metazoa; phylum Mollusca; class Gastropoda; order Lepetellida; family Haliotidae; genus Haliotis; species Haliotis asinina. Next base: position 19,960,046 of record NC_090289.1, read on the forward strand.
TGCCTACAAAGCGCCTGCAATGTTGAAACGTCGCCTCAGTTATTGGAGATACCCCTACATACGTTGCTGAATGGTTCCTTTTTAAATACTACCCGAAAGTGTCCCAAATCGGTCTGCTGGCACACAACATTGTAGTTTATCGATACGTCGACAATTGTTTACATCAGACCAATGCCTACGAAGCGCCTGCAATGTTAAAACGGCGCCTCCGTTATTGGAGATACCCCTACATACGTTGCTGAATGGTTCCTTTTTAAATACTACCCGAAAATGTCCCAAATCGGTCTGCAGGCACACAGCATTGTAGTTTATCGATACATCGACAAATGTTTACATCAGACCAATGCCTACAAAGCGCCTGCAATGTTGAAATGGCGCCTCCGTTATTGGAGATACCCCTACATACGTTGCTGAATGGTTCCTCTTTAAATACCACCCGAAAGTGTCCCAAATCGGTCTGCTGGCACACAACATTGTAGTTTATGGATAGATCGACAATTTTTTACATCAGACCAATGCCTACAAAGCGCCTGGAATGTTAAAGTGTCGCCTCAGTGATTGGAGATACCCCTACATACGTTGCTGAATGGTTCCTTTTTAAATACTACCCGAAAATGTCCCAAATCGGTCTGCAGGCACACAACATTGTAGTTTATCGATACGTCGACAACTGTTTACATCAGACCAATGCCTACAAAGCGCCTGCAATGTTAAAACGTCGCCTCAGTTATTGGAGATACCCCTACATACGTTGCTGAATGGTTCCTTTTTAAATACTACCCGAAAGTGTCCCAAATCGGTCTGCTGGCACACAACATTGTAGTTTATCGATACGTCGACAATTGTTTACATCAGACCAATGCCTACAAAGCGCCTGCAATGTTAAAACAGCGCCTCCGTTATTGGAGATACATCTACATACGTTGCTGAATGGTTCCTTTTTAAATACTACCCGAAAATGTCCCAAATCGGTCTGCAGGCACACAACGTTGTAGTTTATCAATACATCGACAATTGTTTACATCAGACCAATGCCTACAAAGCGCCTGCAATGTTAAAACGTCGCCTCAGTTATGGGAGATACCCCTACATACGTTGCTGAATGGTTCCTTTTTAAATACTACCCGAAAATGTCCCAAATCGGTCTGCTGGCACACAACATTGTAGTTTATCGATACATCGACAATTTTTTACATCAGACCAATGCCTACAAAGCGCCTGCAATGTTAAAACGTCGCCTCAGTTATTGGAGATACCCCTACATACGTTGCTGAATGGTTCCTTTTTAACACTACCCGAAAATGTCCCAAATCGGTCTACTCGCACACAACATTGTAGTTTATGGATACATCGACAATTGTTTACATCAGACCAATGCCTACAAAGCGCCTGCAATGTTGAAACGTCGCCTCAGTTATTGGAGATACGCCTACATACGTTGCTGAATGGTTCCTTTTTAAATACTACCCGAAAATGTCCCAAATCGGTTTACTGGCACACAACATTGTAGTTTATGGATACATCGACAATTTTTTTACATCAGACCAATGCCTACAAAGCGCCTGCAATACTAAAACGTCGCCTCAGTGATTGGAGATACCCCTACATACGTTGCTGAATGGTTCCTTTTTAAATACTACCCGAAAATGTCCCAAATCGGTCTGCTGGCACACAACATTGTAGTTTATCGATACATCGACAATTTTTTACATCAGACCAATGCCTACAAAGCGCCTGCAATGTTAAAACGTCGCCTCAGTTATTGGGGATACCCCTACATACGTTGCTGAATGGTTCCTTTTTAAATACTACCCGAAAATGTCCCAAATCGGTTTACTGGCACACAACATTGTAGTTTATGGATACATCGACAATTTTTTTACATCAGACCAATGCCTACAAAGCGCCTGCAATACTAAAACGTCGCCTCAGTGATTGGAGATACCCCTACATACGTTGCTGAATGGTTCCTTTTTAAATACTACCCGAAAATGTCCCAAATCGGTCTGCTGGCACACAACATTGTAGTTTATCGATACATCGACAATTTTTTACATCAGACCAATGCCTACAAAGCGCCTGCAATGTTAAAACGTCGCCTCAGTTATTGGGGATACCCCTACATACGTTGCTGAATGGTTCCTTTTTAAATACTACCCGAAAATGTCCCAAATCGGTTTACTGGCACACAACATTGTAGTTTATGGATACATCGACAATTGTTTACATCAGACCAATGCCTACAAAGCGCCTGCAATATTAAAACGTCGCCTCAGTTATTGGAGATACCCCTACATACGTTGCTGAATGGTTCCTTTTTAAATACTACCCGAAAGTGTCCCAAATCGGTCTACTGGCACACAACATTGTAGTTTATGGATAGATCGACAATGTTTTACATCAGACCAATGCCTACAAAGCGCCTGCAATGTTGAAACGTCGCCTCAGTTATTGGAGATACCCCTACATACGTTGCTGAATGGTTCCTTTTTAAATACTACCCGAAAATGTCCCAAATCGGTCTGCAGGCACACAGCATTGTAGTTTATCGATACATCGACAAATGTTTACATCAGACCAATGCCTACAAAGCGCCTGCAATGTTGAAATGGCGCCTCCGTTATTGGAGATACCCCTACATACGTTGCTGAATGGTTCCTCTTTAAATACCACCCGAAAGTGTCCCAAATCGGTCTGCTGGCACACAACATTGTAGTTTATGGATAGATCGACAATTTTTTACATCAGACCAATGCCTACAAAGCGCCTGCAATGTTAAAGTGTCGCCTCAGTGATTGGAGATACCCCTACATACGTTGCTGAATGGTTCCTTTTTAAATACTACCCGAAAATGTCCCAAATCGGTCTGCAGGCACACAACATTGTAGTTTATCGATACATCGACAATTGTTTACATCAGACCAATGCCTACAAAGCGGCTGCAATGTTGAAATGGCGCCTCAGTTATTGGAGATACCCCTACATACGTTGCTGAATGGTTCCTTTTTAAATACTACCCGAAAATGTCTCAAATCGGTCTGCTGGCACACAACATTGTAGTTTATGGATAGATCGACAATGTTTTACATCAGACCAATGCCTACAAAGCGCCTGCAATGTTAAAACGGCGCCTCCGTTATTGGAGATACCCCTACATACGTTGCTGAATGGTTCCTTTTTAAATACTACCCGAAAGTGTCCCAAATCGGTCTGCTGGCACACAACATTGTAGTTTATCGATACGTCGACAATTGTTTACATCAGACCAATGCCTACAAAGCGCCTGCAATGTTAAAACGGCGCCTCCGTTATTGGAGATACATCTACATACGTTGCTGAATGGTTCCTTTTTAAATACTACCCGAAAATGTCCCAAATCGGTCTGCAGGCACACAACGTTGTAGTTTATCAATACATCGACAATTGTTTACATCAGACCAATGCCTACAAAGCGCCTGCAATGTTAAAACGTCGCCTCAGTTATGGGAGATACCCCTACATACGTTGCTGAATGGTTCCTTTTTAAATACTACCCGAAAATGTCCCAAATCGGTCTGCTGGCACACAACATTGTAGTTTATCGATACATCGACAATTTTTTACATCAGACCAATGCCTACAAAGCGCCTGCAATGTTAAAACGTCGCCTCAGTTATTGGAGATACCCCTACATACGTTGCTGAATGGTTCCTTTTTAACACTACCCGAAAATGTCCCAAATCGGTCTACTCGCACACAACATTGTAGTTTATCGATACGTCGACAATTGTTTACATCAGACCAATGCCTACAAAGCGCCTGCAATGTTGAAACGTCGCCTCAGTTATTGGAGATACGCCTACATACGTTGCTGAATGGTTCCTTTTTAAATACTACCCGAAAATGTCCCAAATCGGTTTACTGGCACACATCATTGTAGTTTGTGGATACATCGACAATTTTTTTACATCAGACCAATGCCTACAAAGCGCCTGCAATACTAAAACGTCGCCTCAGTGATTGGAGATACCCCTACATACGTTGCTGAATGGTTCCTTTTTAAATACTACCCGAAAATGTCCCAAATCGGTCTGCTGGCACACAACATTGTAGTTTATCGATACATCGACAATTTTTTACATCAGACCAATGCCTACAAAGCGCCTGCAATGTTAAAACGTCGCCTCAGTTATTGGGGATACCCCTACATACGTTGCTGAATGGTTCCTTTTTAAATACTACCCGAAAATGTCCCAAATCGGTTTACTGGCACACAACATTGTAGTTTATGGATACATCGACAATTGTTTACATCAGACCAATGCCTACAAAGCGCCTGCAATATTAAAACGTCGCCTCAGTGATTGGAGATACCCCTACATACGTTGCTGAATGGTTCCTTTTTAAATACTACCCGAAAGTGTCCCAAATCGGTCTGCTGGCACACAACATTGTAGTTTATCGATACATCGACAATTTTTTACATCAGACCAATGCCTACAAAGCGCCTGCAATGTTAAAACGTCGCCTCAGTTATTGGAGATACCCCTACATACGTTGCTGAATGGTTCCTTTTTAAATACTACCCGAAAGTGTCCCAAATCGGTCTACTGGCACACAACATTGTAGTTTATGGATAGATCGACAATGTTTTACATCAGACCAATGCCTACAAAGCGCCTGCAATGTTGAAACGTCGCCTCAGTTATTGGAGATACCCCTACATACGTTGCTGAATGGTTCCTTTTTAAATACTACCCGAAAATGTCCCAAATCGGTCTGCAGGCACACAGCATTGTAGTTTATCGATACATCGACAAATGTTTACATCAGACCAATGCCTACAAAGCGCCTGCAATGTTGAAACGGCGCCTCCGTTATTGGAGATACCCCTACATACGTTGCTGAATGGTTCCTCTTTAAATACCACCCGAAAGTGTCCCAAATCGGTCTGCTGGCACACAACATTGTAGTTTATGGATAGATCGACAATTTTTTACATCAGACCAATGCCTACAAAGCGCCTGCAATGTTAAAGTGTCGCCTCAGTGATTGGAGATACCCCTACATACGTTGCTGAATGGTTCCTTTTTAAATACTACCCGAAAATGTCCCAAATCGGTCTGCAGGCACACAACATTGTAGTTTATCGATACATCGACAATTGTTTACATCAGACCAATGCCTACAAAGCGCCTGCAATGTTGAAATGGCGCCTCAGTTATTGGAGATACCCCTACATACGTTGCTGAATGGTTCCTTTTTAAATACTACCCGAAAATGTCTCAAATCGGTCTGCTGGCACACAACATTGTAGTTTATGGATAGATCGACAATGTTTTACATCAGACCAATGCCTACAAAGCGCCTGCAATGTTAAAACGGCGCCTCCGTTATTGGAGATACCCCTACATACGTTGCTGAATGGTTCCTTTTTAAATACTACCCGAAAGTGTCCCAAATCGGTCTGCTGGCACACAACATTGTAGTTTATCGATACGTCGACAATTGTTTACATCAGACCAATGCCTACAAAGCGCCTGCAATGTTAAAACGTCGCCTCCGTTATTGGAGATACCCCTACATACGTTGCTGAATGGTTCCTTTTTAAATACTACCCGAAAATGTCCCAAATCGGTCTGCAGGCACACAACGTTGTAGTTTATCAACACATCGACAATTGTTTACATCAGACCAATGCCTACAAAGCGCCTGCAATGTTGAAATGGCGCCTCCGTTATTGGAGATACCCCTACATACGTTGCTGAATGGTTCCTTTTTAAATACCACCCGAAAGTGTCCCAAATCGGTCTGCTGGCACACAACATTGTAGTTTATGGATAGATCGACAATTTTTTACATCAGACCAATGCCTACAAAGCGCCTGCAATGTTAAAGTGTCGCCTCAGTTATTGGAGATACCCCTACATACGTTGCTGAATGGTTCCTTTTTAAATACTACCCGAAAATGTCCCAAATCGGTCTGCAGGCACACAACGTTGTAGTTTATCAATACATCGACAATTGTTTACATCAGACCAATGCCTACAAAGCGCCTGCAATGTTAAAACGTCGCCTCAGTTATTGGAGATACCCCTACATACGTTGCTGAATGGTTCCTTTTTAAATACTACCCGAAAATGTCCCAAATCGGTCTGCAGGCACACAACGTTGTAGTTTATCAATACATCGACAATTGTTTACATCAGACCAATGCCTACAAAGCGCCTGCAATGTTGAAACGTCGCCTCAGTTATTGGAGATACCCCTACATACGTTGCTGAATGGTTCCTTTTTAACACTACCCGAAAATGTCCCAAATCGGTCTACTCGCACACAACATTGTAGTTTATCGATACGTCGACAATTGTTTACATCAGACCAATGCCTACAAAGCGCCTGCAATGTTAAAACGTCGCCTCAGTTATTGGAGATACCCCTACATACGTTGCTGAATGGTTCCTTTTTAAATACTACCCGAAAATGTCCCAAATCGGTTTACTGGCACACAACATTGTACTTTATGGATACATCGACAATTTTTTTACATCAGACCAATGCCTACAAAGCGCCTGCAATATTAAAACGTCGCCTCAGTGATTGGAGATACCCCTACATACGTTGCTGAATGGTTCCTTTTTAAATACTACCCGAAAATGTCCCAAATCGGTCTGCTGGCACACAACATTGTAGTTTATCGATACATCGACAATTTTTTACATCAGACCAATGCCTACAAAGCGCCTGCAATGTTAAAACGTCGCCTCAGTTATTGGAGATACCCCTACATACGTTGCTGAACGGTTCCTTTTTAAATACTACCCGAAAATGTCCCAAATCGGTCTGCTGGCACACAACATTGTAGTTTATGGATACATCGACAATTGTTTACATCAGACCAATGCCTACAAAGCGCCTGCAATATTAAAACGTCGCCTCAGTGATTGGAGATACCCCTACATACGTTGCTGAATGGTTCCTTTTTAAATACCACTGGAAAGTGTCCCAAATCGGTCTGCTGGCACACAACATTGTAGTTTATCGATACATCGACAATTTTTTACATCAGACCAATGCCTACAAAGCGCCTGCAATGTTAAAACGTCGCCTCAGTTATTGGAGATACCCCTACATACGTTGCTGAATGGTTCCTTTTTAAATACTACCCGAAAGTGTCCCAAATCGGTCTACTGGCACACAACATTGTAGTTTATGGATAGATCGACAATGTTTTACATCAGACCAATGCCTACAAAGCGCCTGCAATGTTAAAACGTCGCCTCAGTTATTGGAGATACCCCTACATACGTTGCTGAATGGTTCCTTTTTAAATACTACCCGAAAATGTCCCAAATCGGTCTGCTGGCACACAACATTGTAGTTTATCGATACGTCGACAATTGTTTACATCAGACCAATGCCTACAAAGCGCCTGCAATGTTAAAACGGCGCCTCCGTTATTGGAGATACCCCTACATACGTTGCTGAATGGTTCCTTTTTAAATACTACCCGAAAATGTCCCAAATCGGTCTGCAGGCACACAGCATTGTAGTTTGTCGATACATCGACAAATGTTTACATCAGACCAATGCCTACAAAGCGCCTGCAATGTTGAAATGGCGCCTCCGTTATTGGAGATACCTCTACATACGTTGCTGAATGGTTCCTCTTTAAATACCACCCGAAAGTGTCCCAAATCGGTCTGCTGGCACACAACATTGTAGTTTATGGATAGATCGACAATTTTTTACATCAGACCAATGCCTACAAAGCGCCTGCAATGTTAAAGTGTCGCCTCAGTGATTGGAGATACCCCTACATACGTTGCTGAATGGTTCCTTTTTAAATACTACCCGAAAATGTCCCAAATCGGTCTGCAGGCACACAACATTGTAGTTTATCGATACATCGACAATTGTTTACATCAGACCAATGCCTACAAAGCGCCTGCAATGTTGAAATGGCGCCTCAGTTATTGGAGATACCCCTACATACGTTGCTGAATGGTTCCTTTTTAAATACCACCCGAAAGTGTCTCAAATCGGTCTGCTGGCACACAACATTGTAGTTTATGGATAGATCGACAATGTTTTACATCAGACCAATGCCTACAAAGCGCCTGCAATGTTAAAACGGCGCCTCAGTTATTGGAGATACCCCTACATACGTTGCTGAATGGTTCCTTTTTAAATACTACCCGAAAGTGTCCCAAATCGGTCTGCTGGCACACAACATTGTAGTTTATCGATACGTCGACAATTGTTTACATCAGACCAATGCCTACAAAGCGCCTGCAATGTTAAAACGGCGCCTCCGTTATTGGAGATACCCCTACATACGTTGCTGAATGGTTCCTTTTTAAATACTACCCGAAAATGTCCCAAATCGGTCTGCAGGCACACAACGTTGTAGTTTATCAATACATCGACAATTGTTTACATCAGACCAATGCCTACAAAGCGCCTGCAATGTTGAAATGGCGCCTCAGTTATTGGAGATACCCCTACATACGTTGCTGAATGGTTCCTTTTTAAATACCACCCGAAAGTGTCCCAAATCGGTCTGCTGGCACACAACATTGTAGTTTATGGATAGATCGACAATTTTTTACATCAGACCAATGCCTACAAAGCGCCTGCAATGTTAAAGTGTCGCCTCAGTTATTGGAGATACCCCTACATACGTTGCTGAATGGTTCCTTTTTAAATACTACCCGAAAATGTCCCAAATCGGTCTGCAGGCACAAAACATTGTAGTTTATCGATACATCGACAATTGTTTACATCAGACCAATGCCTACAAAGCGCCTGCAATGTTGAAATGGCGCCTCAGTTATTGGAGATACCCCTACATACGTTGCTGAATGGTTCCTTTTTAAATACCACCCGAAAGTGTCTCAAATCGGTCTGCTGGCACACAACATTGTAGTTTATGGATAGATCGACAATGTTTTACATCAGACCAATACCTACAAAGCGCCTGCAATGTTGAAATGTCGCCTCAGTTATTGGAGATACCCCTACATACGTTGCTGAATGGTTCCTTTTTAAATACTACCCGAAAATGTCCCAAATCGGTCTGCTGGCACACAACATTGTAGTTTATCGATACATCGACAATTGTTTACATCAGACCAATGCCTACAAAGCGCCTGCAATGTTAAAACGTCGCCTCAGTTATTGGAGATACCCCTACATACGTTGCTGAATGGTTCCTTTTTAAATACTACCCGAAAATGTCCCAAATCGGTCTGCTGGCACACAACATTGTAGTTTATCGATACATCGACAATTGTTTACATCAGACCAATGCCTACAAAGCGCCTGCAATGTCAAAACGTCGCCTCCGTTATTGGAGATACCCCTACATACGTTGCTGAATGGTTCCTTTTTAAATACCACCCGAAAGTGTCCCAAATCGGTCTGCTGGCACACAACATTGTAGTTTATGGATAGATCGACAATTTTTTACATCAGACCAATGCCTACAAAGCGCCTGCAATGTTAAAGTGTCGCCTCAGTGATTGGAGATACCCCTACATACGTTGCTGAATGGTTCCTTTTTAAATACTACCCGAAAATGTCCCAAATCGGTCTGCAGGCACACAACATTGTAGTTTATCGATACATCGACAATTGTTTACATCAGACCAATGCCTACAAAGCGCCTGCAATGTTGAAATGGCGCCTCAGTTATTGGAGATACCCCTACATACGTTGCTGAATGGTTCCTTTTTAAATACTACCCGAAAGTGTCTCAAATCGGTCTGCTGGCACACAACATTGTAGTTTATGGATAGATCGACAATGTTTTACATCAGACCAATGCCTACAAAGCGCCTGCAATGTTAAAACGGCGCCTCAGTTATTGGAGATACCCCTACATACGTTGCTGAATGGTTCCTTTTTAAATACTACCCGAAAATGTCCCAAATCGGTCTGCAGGCACACAACATTGTAGTTTATCGATACATCGACAATTGTTTACATCAGACCAATGCCTACAAAGCGCCTGCAATATTAAAACGTCGCCTCAGTGATTGGAGATACCCCTACATACGTTGCTGAATGGTTCCTTTTTAAATACCACTGGAAAGTGTCCCAAATCGGTCTGCTGGCACACAACATTGTAGTTTATCGATACATCGACAATTTTTTACATCAGACCAATGCCTACAAAGCGCCTGCAATGTTAAAACGTCGCCTCAGTTATTGGAGATACCCCTACATACGTTGCTGAATGGTTCCTTTTTAAATACTACCCGAAAGTGTCCCAAATCGGTCTACTGGCACACAACATTGTAGTTTATGGATAGATCGACAATGTTTTACATCAGACCAATGCCTACAAAGCGCCTGCAATGTTAAAACGTCGCCTCAGTTATTGGAGATACCCCTACATACGTTGCTGAATGGTTCCTTTTTAAATACTACCCGAAAATGTCCCAAATCGGTCTGCTGGCACACAACATTGTAGTTTATCGATACGTCGACAATTGTTTACATCAGACCAATGCCTACAAAGCGCCTGCAATGTTAAAACGGCGCCTACGTTATTGGAGATACCCCTACATACGTTGCTGAATGGTTCCTTTTTAAATACTACCCGAAAATGTCCCAAATCGGTCTGCAGGCACACAGCATTGTAGTTTGTCGATACATCGACAAATGTTTACATCAGACCAATGCCTACAAAGCGCCTGCAATGTTGAAATGGCGCCTCCGTTATTGGAGATACCTCTACATACGTTGCTGAATGGTTCCTCTTTAAATACCACCCGAAAGTGTCCCAAATCGGTCTGCTGGCACACAACATTGTAGTTTATGGATAGATCGACAATTTTTTACATCAGACCAATGCCTACAAAGCGCCTGCAATGTTAAAGTGTCGCCTCAGTGATTGGAGATACCCCTACATACGTTGCTGAATGGTTCCTTTTTAAATACTACCCGAAAATGTCCCAAATCGGTCTGCAGGCACACAACATTGTAGTTTATCGATACATCGACAATTGTTTACATCAGACCAATGCCTACAAAGCGCCTGCAATGTTGAAATGGCGCCTCAGTTATTGGAGATACCCCTACATACGTTGCTGAATGGTTCCTTTTTAAATACCACCCGAAAGTGTCTCAAATCGGTCTGCTGGCACACAACATTGTAGTTTATGGATAGATCGACAATGTTTTACATCAGGCCAATGCCTACAAAGCGCCTGCAATGTTAAAACGGCGCCTCAGTTATTGGAGATACCCCTACATACGTTGCTGAATGGTTCCTTTTTAAATACTACCCGAAAGTGTCCCAAATCGGTCTGCTGGCACACAACATTGTAGTTTATCGATACGTCGACAATTGTTTACATCAGACCAATGCCTACAAAGCGCCTGCAATGTCAAAACGGCGCCTCCGTTATTGGAGATACCCCTACATACGTTGCTGAATGGTTCCTTTTTAAATACTACCCGAAAATGTCCCAAATCGGTCTGCAGGCACACAACGTTGTAGTTTATCAATACATCGACAATTGTTTACATCAGACCAATGCCTACAAAGCGCCTGCAATGTTGAAATGGCGCCTCAGTGATTGGAGATACCCCTACATACGTTGCTGAATGGTTCCTTTTTAAATACCACCCGAAAGTGTCCCAAATCGGTCTGCTGGCACACAACATTGTAGTTTATGGATAGATCGACAATTTTTTACATCAGACCAATGCCTACAAAGCGCCTGCAATGTTAAAGTGTCGCCTCAGTTATTGGAGATACCCCTACATACGTTGCTGAATGGTTCCTTTTTAAATACTACCCGAAAATGTCCCAAATCGGTCTGCAGGCACAAAACATTGTAGTTTATCGATACATCGACAATTGTTTACATCAGACCAATGCCTACAAAGCGCCTGCAATGTTGAAATGGCGCCTCAGTTATTGGAGATACCCCTACATACGTTGCTGAATGGTTCCTTTTTAAATACCACCCGAAAGTGTCTCAAATCGGTCTGCTGGCACACAACATTGTAGTTTATGGATAGATCGACAATGTTTTACATCAGACCAATACCTACAAAGCGCCTGCAATGTTGAAATGTCGCCTCAGTTATTGGAGATACCCCTACATACGTTGCTGAATGGTTCCTTTTTAAATACTACCCGAAAATGTCCCAAATCGGTCTGCTGGCACACAACATTGTAGTTTATCGATACATCGACAATTGTTTACATCAGACCAATGCCTACAAAGCGCCTGCAATGTTAAAACGTCGCCTCAGTTATTGGAGATACCCCTACATACGTTGCTGAATGGTTCCTTTTTAAATACTACCCGAAAATGTCCCAAATCGGTCTGCTGGCACACAACATTGTAGTTTATCGATACATCGACAATTGTTTACATCAGACCAATGCCTACAAAGCGCCTGCAATGTCAAAACGTCGCCTCCGTTATTGGAGATACCCCTACATACGTTGCTGAATGGTTCCTTTTTAAATACCACCCGAAAGTGTCCCAAATCGGTCTGCTGGCACACAACATTGTAGTTTATGGATAGATCGACAATTTTTTACATCAGACCAATGCCTACAAAGCGCCTGCAATGTTAAAGTGTCGCCTCAGTGATTGGAGATACCCCTACATACGTTGCTGAATGGTTCCTTTTTAAATACTACCCGAAAATGTCCCAAATCGGTCTGCAGGCACACAACATTGTAGTTTATCGATACATCGACAATTGTTTACATCAGACCAATGCCTACAAAGCGCCTGCAATGTTGAAATGGCGCCTCAGTTATTGGAGATACCCCTACATACGTTGCTGAATGGTTCCTTTTTAAATACTACCCGAAAGTGTCTCAAATCGGTCTGCTGGCACACAACATTGTAGTTTATGGATAGATCGACAATGTTTTACATCAGACCAATGCCTACAAAGCGCCTGCAATGTTAAAACGGCGCCTCAGTTATTGGAGATACCCCTACATACGTTGCTGAATGGTTCCTTTTTAAATACTACCCGAAAATGTCCCAAATCGGTCTGCAGGCACACAACATTGTAGTTTATCGATACATCGACAATTGTTTACATCAGACCAATGCCTACAAAGCGCCTGCAATGTTGAAATGGCGCCTCAGTTATTGGAGATACCCCTACATACGTTGCTGAATGGTTCCTTTTTAAATACTACCCGAAAGTGTCTCAAATCGGTCTGCTGGCACACAACATTGTAGTTTATGGATAGATCGACAATGTTTTACATCAGACCAATGCCTACAAAGCGCCTGCAATGTTAAAACGGCGCCTCAGTTATTGGAGATACCCCTACATACATTGCTGAATGGTTCCTTTTTAAATACTACCCGAAAGTGTCCCAAATCGGTCTGCTGGCACACAACATTGTAGTTTATCGATACATCGACAATTTTTTACATCAGACCAATGCCTACAAAGCGCCTGCAATGTCAAAACGGCGCCTCCGTTATTGGAGATACCCCTACATACGTTGCTGAATGGTTCCTTTTTAAATACCACCCGAAAATGTCCCAAATCGGTCTGCAGGCACACAACGTTGTAGTTTATCAATACATCGACAATTGTTTACATCAGACCAATGCCTACAAAGCGCCTGCAATGTTGAAATGGCGCCTCCGTTATTGGAGATACCCCTACATACGTTGCTGAATGGTTCCTTTTTAAATACCACCGGAAAGTGTCCGAAATCGGTCTGCTGGCACACAACATTGTAGTTTATGGATAGATCGACAATTTTTTACATCAGACCAATGCCTACAAAGCGCCTGCAATGTTAAAGTGTCGCCTCAGTTGTTGGAGATACCCCTACATACGTTGCTGAATGGTTCCTTTTTAACACTACCCGAAAATGTCCCAAATCGGTCTACTCGCACACAACATTGTAGTTTATCGATACATCGACAATTGTTTACATCAGACCAATGCCTACAAAGCGCCTGCAATGTTAAAACGTCGCCTCAGTTATTGGAGATACCCCTACATACGTTGCTGAATGGTTCCTTTTTAAATACTACCCGAAAATGTCCCAATTCGGTTTACTGGCACACAACATTGTAGTTTATGGATACATCGACAATTTTTTTACATCAGACCAATGCCTACAAAGCGCCTGCAATATTAAAACGTCGCCTCAGTGATTGGAGATACCCCTACATACGTTGCTGAATGGTTCCTTTTTAAATACCACCCGAAAGTGTCCCAGATCGGTCTGCTGGCACACAACATTGTAGTTTATGGATAGATCGACAATTGTTTACATCAGACCAATGCCTACAAAGCGCCTGCAATGTTAAAACGGCGCCTCAGTTATTGGAGATACCCCTACATACGTTGCTGAATGGTTCCTTTTTAAATACTACCCGAAAGTGTCCCAAATCGGTCTGCTGGCACACAACATTGTAGTTTATCGATACGTCGACAATTGTTTACATCAGACCAATGCCTACAAAGCGCCTGCAATGTCAAAACGGCGCCTCCGTTATTGGAGATACCCCTACATACGTTGCTGAATGGTTCCTTTTTAAATACTACCCGAAAATGTCCCAAATCGGTCTGCAGGCACACAACGTTGTAGTTTATCAATACATCGACAATTGTTTACATCAGACCAATGCCTACAAAGCGCCTGCAATGTTGAAATGGCGCCTCCGTTATTGGAGATACCCCTACATACGTTGCTGAATGGTTCCTTTTTAAATACCACCCGAAAGTGTCCCAAATCGGTCTGCTGGCACACAACATTGTAGTTTATGGATAGATCGACAATTTTTTACATCAGACCAATGCCTACAAAGCGCCTGCAATGTTAAAGTGTCGCCTCAGTTATTGGAGATACCCCTACATACGTTGCTGAATGGTTCCTTTTTAAATACTACCCGAAAATGTCCCAAATCGGTCTGCAGGCACACAACATTGTAGTTTATCGATACATCGACAATTGTTTACATCAGACCAATGCCTACAAAGCGCCTGCAATGTTGAAATGGCGCCTCAGTTATTGGAGATACCCCTACATACGTTGCTGAATGGTTCCTTTTTAAATACCACCCGAAAGTGTCTCAAATCGGTCTGCAGGCACACAACATTGTAGTTTATGGATAGATCGACAATGTTTTACATCAGACCAATGCCTACAAAGCGCCTGTAATGTTAAAGTGTCGCCTCAGTTATTGGAGATACCCCTATATACGTTGCTGAATGGTTCCTTTTTAAATACTACCCGAAAATGTCCCAAATCGGTCTGCTGGCACACAACATTGTAGTTTATCGATACATCGACAATTGTTTACATCAGACCAATGCCTACAAAGCGCCTGCAATGTTAAAACGTCGCCTCAGTGATTGGAGATACCCCTACATACGTTGCTGAATGGTTCCTTTTTAAATACTACCCGAAAATGTCCCAAATCGGTCTGCTGGCACACAACATTGTAGTTTATCGATACATCGACAATTTTTTACATCAGACCAATGCCTACAAAGCGCCTGCAATGTCAAAACGTCGCCTCAGTTATTGGAGATACCCCTATATACGTTGCTGAATGGTTCCTTTTTAAATACTACCCGAAAATGTCCCAAATCGGTCTACTCGCACACAACATTGTAGTTTATCGATACGTCGACAATTGTTTACATCAGACCAATGCCTACAAAGCGCCTGCAATGTCAAAACGTCGCCTCAGTTATTGGAGATACCCCTACATACGTTGCTGAATGGTTCCTTTTTAACACTACCCGAAAATGTCCCAAATCGGTCTACTCGCACACAACATTGTAGTTCATCGATACATCGACAATTGTTTACATCAGACCAATGCCTACAAAGCGCCTGCAATGTTAAAACGTCGCCTCAGTTATTGGAGATACCCCTACATACGTTGCTGAATGGTTCCTTTTTAAATACTACCCGAAAATGTCCCAATTCGGTTTACTGGCACACAACATTGTAGTTTATGGATACATCGACAATTTTTTTACATCAGACCAATGCCTACAAAGCGCCTGCAATATTAAAACGTCGCCTCAGTGATTGGAGATACCCCTACATACGTTGCTGAATGGTTCCTTTTTAAATACCACCCGAAAGTGTCCCAGATCGGTCTGCTGGCACACAACATTGTAGTTTATGGATAGATCGACAATTTTTTACATCAGACCAATGCCTACAAAGCGCCTGCAATGTTAAAGTGTCGCCTCAGTTATTGGAGATACCCCTACATACGTTGCTGAATGGTTCCTTTTTAAATACTACCCGAAAATGTCCCAAATCGGTCTGCAGGCACACAACATTGTAGTTTATCGATACATCGACAATTGTTTACATCAGACCAATGCCTACAAAGCGCCTGCAATGTTGAAATGGCGCCTCAGTTATTGGAGATACCCCTACATACGTTGCTGAATGGTTCCTTTTTAAATACCACCCGAAAGTGTCTCAAATCGGTCTGCTGGCACACAACATTGTAGTTTATGGATAGATCGACAATGTTTTACATCAGACCAATGCCTACAAAGCGCCTGCAATGTTAAAACGGCGCCTCAGTTATTGGAGATACCCCTACATACGTTGCTGAATGGTTCCTTTTTAAATACTACCCGAAAGTGTCCCAAATCGGTCTGCTGGCACACAACATTGTAGTTTATCGATACGTCGACAATTGTTTACATCAGACCAATGTCTACAAAGCGCCTGCAATGTTAAAACGGCGCCTCCGTTATTGGAGATACCCCTACATACGTTGCTGAATGGTTCCTTTTTAAATACTACCCGAAAATGTCCCAAATCGGTCTGCAGGCACACAACATTGTAGTTTATCGATACATCGACAATTGTTTACATCAGACCAATGCCTACAAAGCGCCTGCAATGTTGAAATGGCGCCTCAGTTATTGGAGATACCCCTACATACGTTGCTGAATGGTTCCTTTTTAAATACCACCCGAAAGTGTCTCAAATCGGTCTGCTGGCACACAACATTGTAGTTTATGGATAGATCGACAATGTTTTACATCAGACCAATGCCTACAAAGCGCCTGTAATGTTAAAGTGTCGCCTCAGTTATTGGAGATACCCCTATATACGTTGCTGAATGGTTCCTTTTTAAATACTACCCGAAAATGTCCCAAATCGGTCTGCTGGCACACAACATTGTAGTTTATCGATACATCGACAATTGTTTACATCAGACCAATGCCTACAAAGCGCCTGCAATGTTAAAACGTCGCCTCAGTTATTGGAGATACCCCTACATACGTTGCTGAATGGTTCCTTTTTAAATACTACCCGAAAATGTCCCAAATCGGTCTGCTGGCACACAACATTGTAGTTTATCGATACATCGACAATTTTTTACATCAGACCAATGCCTACAAAGCGCCTGCAATGTCAAAACGTCGCCTCAGTTATTGGAGATACCCCTACATACGTTGCTGAATGGTTCCTTTTTAAATACTACCCGAAAATGTCCCAAATCGGTCTACTCGCACACAACATTGTAGTTTATCGATACGTCGACAATTGTTTACATCAGACCAATGCCTACAAAGCGCCTGCAATGTCAAAACGTCGCCTCAGTTATTGGAGATACCCCTACATACGTTGCTGAATGGTTCCTTTTTAAATACCACCCGAAAGTGTCTCAAATCGGTCTGCTGGCACACAACATTGTAGTTTATGGATAGATCGACAATGTTTTACATCAGACCAATGCCTACAAAGCGCCTGTAATGTTAAAGTGTCGCCTCAGTTATTGGAGATACCCCTATATACGTTGCTGAATGGTTCCTTTTTAAATACTACCCGAAAATGTCCCAAATCGGTCTGCTGGCACACAACATTGTAGTTTATCGATACATCGACAATTGTTTACATCAGACCAATGCCTACAAAGCGCCTGCAATGTTAAAACGTCGCCTCAGTTATTGGAGATACCCCTACATACGTTGCTGAATGGTTCCTTTTTAAATACTACCCGAAAATGTCCCAAATCGGTCTGCTGACACACAACATTGTAGTTTATCGATACATCGACAATTTTTTACATCAGACCAATGCCTACAAAGCGCCTGCAATGTCAAAACGTCGCCTCAGTTATTGGAGATACCCCTACATACGTTGCTGAATGGTTCCTTTTTAAATACTACCCGAAAATGTCCCAAATCGGTCTGCTCGCACACAACATTGTAGTTTATCGATACGTCGACAATTGTTTACATCAGACCAATGCCTACAAAGCGCCTGCAATGTCAAAACGTCGCCTCAGTTATTGGAGATACCCCTACATACGTTGCTGAATGGTTCCTTTTTAACACTACCCGAAAATGTCCCAAATCGGTCTACTCGCACACAACATTGTAGTTTATCGATACATCGACAATTGTTTACATCAGACCAATGCCTACAAAGCGCCTGCAATGTTAAAACGTCGCCTCAGGTATTGGAGATACCCCTACATACGTTGCTGAATGGTTCCTTTTTAAATACTACCCGAAAATGTCCCAATTCGGTTTACTGGCACACAACATTGTAGTTTATGGATACATCGACAATTTTTTTACATCAGACCAATGCCTACAAAGCGCCTGCAATATTAAAACGTCGCCTCAGTGATTGGAGATACCCCTACATACGTTGCTGAATGGTTCCTTTTTAAATACCACCCGAAAGTGTCCCAGATCGGTCTGCTGGCACACAACATTGTAGTTTATGGATAGATCGACAATTTTTTACATCAGACCAATGCCTACAAAGCGCCTGCAATGTTAAAGTGTCGCCTCAGTTATTGGAGATACCCCTACATACGTTGCTGAATGGTTCCTTTTTAAATACTACCCGAAAATGTCCCAAATCGGTCTGCAGGCACACAACATTGTAGTTTATCGATACATCGACAATTGTTTACATCAGACCAATGCCTACAAAGCGCCTGCAATGTTGAAATGGCGCCTCAGTTATTGGAGATACCCCTACATACGTTGCTGAATGGTTCCTTTTTAAATACCACCCGAAAGTGTCTCAAATCGGTCTGCTGGCACACAACATTGTAGTTTATGGATAGATCGACAATGTTTTACATCAGACCAATGCCTACAAAGCGCCTGCAATGTTAAAACGGCGCCTCAGTTATTGGAGATACCCCTACATACGTTGCTGAATGGTTCCTTTTTAAATACTACCCGAAAGTGTCCCAAATCGGTCTGCTGGCACACAACATTGTAGTTTATCGATACGTCGACAATTGTTTACATCAGACCAATGCCTACAAAGCGCCTGCAATGTCAAAACGGCGCCTCCGTTATTGGAGATACCCCTACATACGTTGCTGAATGGTTCCTTTTTAAATACTACCCGAAAATGTCGCAAATCGGTCTGCAGGCACACAACGTTGTAGTTTATCAATACATCGACAATTGTTTACATCAGACCAATGCCTACAAAGCGCCTGCAATGTTGAAATGGCGCCTCCGTTATTGGAGATACCCCTACATACGTTGCTGAATGGTTCCTTTTTAAATACCACCCGAAAGTGTCCCAAATCGGTCTGCTGGCACACAACATTGTAGTTTATGGATAGATCGACAAATTTTTACATCAGACCAATGCCTACAAAGCGCCTGCAATGTTAAAGTGTCGCCTCAGTTATTGGAGATACCCCTACATACGTTGCTGAATGGTTCCTTTTTAAATACTACCCGAAAATGTCCCAAATCGGTCTGCAGGCACACAACATTGTAGTTTATCGATACATCGACAATTGTTTACATCAGACCAATGCCTACAAAGCGCCTGCAATGTTGAAATGGCGCCTCAGTTATTGGAGATACCCCTACATACGTTGCTGAATGGTTCCTTTTTAAATACCACCCGAAAGTGTCTCAAATCGGTCTGCTGGCACACAACATTGTAGTTTATGGATAGATCGACAATGTTTTACATCAGACCAATGCCTACAAAGCGCCTGCAATGTCAAAACGGCGCCTCAGTTATTGGAGATACCCCTACATACGTTGCTGAATGGTTCCTTTTTAAATACTACCCGAAAGTGTCCCAAATCGGTCTGCTGGCACACAACATTGTAGTTTATCGATACGTCGACAATTGTTTACATCAGACCAATGCCTACAAAGCGCCTGCAATGTCAAAACGGCGCCTCCGTTATTGGAGATACCCCTACATACGTTGCTGAATGGTTCCTTTTTAAATACTACCCGAAAATGTCGCAAATCGGTCTGCAGGCACACAACGTTGTAGTTTATCAATACATCGACAATTGTTTACATCAGACCAATGCCTACAAAGCGCCTGCAATGTTGAAATGGCGCCTCCGTTATTGGAGATACCCCTACATACGTTGCTGAATGGTTCCTTTTTAAATACCACCCGAAAGTGTCCCAAATCGGTCTGCTGGCACACAACATTGTAGTTTATGGATAGATCGACAAATTTTTACATCAGACCAATGCCTACAAAGCGCCTGCAATGTTAAAGTGTCGCCTCAGTTATTGGAGATACCCCTACATACGTTGCTGAATGGTTCCTTTTTAAATACTACCCGAAAATGTCCCAAATCGGTCTGCAGGCACACAACATTGTAGTTTATCGATACATCGACAATTGTTTACATCAGACCAATGCCTACAAAGCGCCTGCAATGTTGAAATGGCGCCTCAGTTATTGGAGATACCCCTACATACGTTGCTGAATGGTTCCTTTTTAAATACCACCCGAAAGTGTCTCAAATCGGTCTGCTGGCACACAACATTGTAGTTTATCGATACATCGACAATGTTTTACATCAGACCAATGCCTACAAAGCGCCTGCAATGTTAAAATGTCGCCTCCGTTATTGGAGATACCCCTATATACGTTGCTGAATGGTTCCTTTTTAAATACTACCCGAAAATGTCCCAAATCGGTCTGCTGGCACACAACATTGTAGTTTATCGATACATCGACAATTGTTTACATCAGACCAATGCCTACAAAGCGCCTGCAATGTTAAAACGTCGCCTCAGTTATTGGAGATACCCCTACATACGTTGCTGAATGGTTCCTTTTTAAATACTACCCGAAAATGTCCCAAATCGGTCTGCTGGCACACAACATTGTAGTTTATCGATACAT
This sequence comes from Haliotis asinina, assembly GCF_037392515.1. Lineage (NCBI taxonomy): Eukaryota > Metazoa > Mollusca > Gastropoda > Lepetellida > Haliotidae > Haliotis > Haliotis asinina. The sequence goes on from NC_090289.1 coordinate 19,981,179, forward strand.
CGACAATTTTTTACATCAGACCAATGCCTACAAAGCGCCTGCAACATCAAAACGTCGCCTCAGTTATTGGAGATACCCCTACATACGTTGCTGAATGGTTCCTTTTTAACACTACCCGAAAATGTCCCAAATCGGTCTACTCGCACACAACATTGTAGTTTATCGATACGTCGACAATTGTTTACATCAGACCAATGCCTACAAAGCGCCTGCAATGTTAAAACGTCGCCTCAGTTATTGGAGATACCCCTACATACGTTGCTGAATGGTTCCTTTTTAAATACTACCCGAAAATGTCCCAAATCGGTTTACTGGCACACAACATTGTAGTTTATGGATACATCGACAATTTTTTTACATCAGACCAATGCCTACAAAGCGCCTGCAATATTAAAACGTCGCCTCAGTGATTGGAGATACCCCTACATACGTTGCTGAATGGTTCCTTTTTAAATACTACCCGAAAATGTCCCAAATCGGTCTGCTGGCACACAACATTGTAGTTTATCGATACATCGACAATTTTTTACATCAGACCAATGCCTACAAAGCGCCTGCAATGTTAAAACGTCGCCTCAGTTATTGGAGATACCCCTACATACGTTGCTGAATGGTTCCTTTTTAAATACTACCCGAAAATGTCCCAAATCGGTTTACTGGCACACAACATTGTAGTTTATGGATGCATCGACAATTTTTTTACATCAGACCAATGCCTACAAAGCGCCTGCAATATTAAAACGTCGCCTCAGTGATTGGAGATACCCCTACATACGTTGCTGAATGGTTCCTTTTTAAATACTACCCGAAAATGTCCCAAATCGGTCTGCTGGCACACAACATTGTAGTTTATCGATACATCGACAATTTTTTACATCAGACCAATGCCTACAAAGCGCCTGCAACATCAAAACGTCGCCTCAGTTATTGGAGATACCCCTACATACGTTGCTGAATGGTTCCTTTTTAACACTACCCGAAAATGTCCCAAATCGGTCTACTCGCACACAACATTGTAGTTTATCGATACGTCGACAATTGTTTACATCAGACCAATGCCTACAAAGCGCCTGCAATGTTAAAACGTCGCCTCAGTTATTGGAGATACCCCTACATACGTTGCTGAATGGTTCCTTTTTAAATACTACCCGAAAATGTCCCAAATCGGTTTACTGGCACACAACATTGTAGTTTATGGATACATCGACAATTTTTTTACATCAGACCAATGCCTACAAAGCGCCTGCAATATTAAAACGTCGCCTCAGTGATTGGAGATACCCCTACATACGTTGCTGAATGGTTCCTTTTTAAATACTACCCGAAAATGTCCCAAATCGGTCTGCTGGCACACAACATTGTAGTTTATCGATACATCGACAATTTTTTACATCAGACCAATGCCTACAAAGCGCCTGCAATGTTAAAACGTCGCCTCAGTTATTGGAGATACCCCTACATACGTTGCTGAATGGTTCCTTTTTAAATACTACCCGAAAATGTCCCAAATCGGTTTACTGGCACACAACATTGTAGTTTATGGATGCATCGACAATTTTTTTACATCAGACCAATGCCTACAAAGCGCCTGCAATATTAAAACGTCGCCTCAGTGATTGGAGATACCCCTACATACGTTGCTGAATGGTTCCTTTTTAAATACTACCCGAAAATGTCCCAAATCGGTCTGCTGGCACACAACATTGTAGTTTATCGATACATCGACAATTTTTTACATCAGACCAATGCCTACAAAGCGCCTGCAATGTTAAAACGTCGCCTCAGTTATTGGAGATACCCCTACATACGTTGCTGAATGGTTCCTTTTTAAATACTACCCGAAAGTGTCCCAAATCGGTCTGCTGGCACACAACATTGTAGTTTATCGATACGTCGACAACTGTTTACATCAGACCAATGCCTACAAAGCGCCTGCAATGTTAAAACGTCGCCTCAGTTATTGGAGATACCCCTACATACGTTGCTGAATGGTTCCTTTTTAAATACTACCCGAAAGTGTCCCAAATCGGTCTGCTGGCACACAACATTGTAGTTTATCGATACGTCGACAATTGTTTACATCAGACCAATGCCTACAAAGCGCCTGCAATGTTAAAACGGCGCCTCCGTTATTGGAGATACATCTACATACGTTGCTGAATGGTTCCTTTTTAAATACTACCCGAAAATGTCCCAAATCGGTCTGCAGGCACACAACGTTGTAGTTTATCAATACATCGACAATTGTTTACATCAGACCAATGCCTACAAAGCGCCTGCAATGTTAAAACGTCGCCTCAGTTATTGGAGATACCCCTACATACGTTGCTGAATGGTTCCTTTTTAAATACCACCCGAAAGTGTCCCAGATCGGTCTGCTGGCACACAACATTGTAGTTTTTGGATAGATCGACAATGTTTTACATCAGACCAATGCCTACAAAGCGCCTGCAATGTTAAAGTGTCGCCTCAGTTATTGGAGATACCCCTACATACGTTGCTGAATGGTTCCTTTTTAAATACTACCCGAAAATGTCCCAAATCGGTCTGCTGGCACACAACATTGTAGTTTATCGATACATCGACAATTGTTTACATCAGACCAATGCCTACAAAGCGCCTGCAATGTTGAAATGGCGCCTCAGTTATTGGAGATACCCCTACATACGTTGCTGAATGGTTCCTTTTTAAATACCACCCGAAAGTGTCTCAAATCGGTCTGCTGGCACACAACATTGTAGTTTATGGATAGATCGACAATGTTTTACATCAGACCAATGCCTACAAAGCGCCTGCAATGTCAAAACGGCGCCTCAGTTATTGGAGATACCCCTACATACGTTGCTGAATGGTTCCTTTTTAAATACTACCCGAAAGTGTCCCAAATCGGTCTGCTGGCACACAACATTGTAGTTTATCGATACGTCGACAATTGTTTACATCAGACCAATGCCTACAAAGCGCCTGCAATGTCAAAACGGCGCCTCCGTTATTGGAGATACCCCTACATACGTTGCTGAATGGTTCCTTTTTAAATACTACCCGAAAATGTCCCAAATCGGTCTGCAGGCACACAACGTTGTAGTTTATCAATACATCGACAATTGTTTACATCAGACCAATGCCTACAAAGCGCCTGCAATGTTGAAATGGCGCCTCCGTTATTGGAGATACCCCTACATACGTTGCTGAATGGTTCCTTTTTAAATACCACCCGAAAGTGTCCCAAATCGGTCTGCTGGCACACAACATTGTAGTTTATGGATAGATCGACAATTTTTTTACATCAGACCAATGCCTACAAAGCGACTGCAATGTTAAAGTGTCGCCTCAGTTATTGGAGATACCCCTACATACGTTGCTGAATGGTTCCTTTTTAAATACTACCCGAAAATGTCCCAAATCGGTCTGCAGGCACACAACATTGTAGTTTATCGATACATCGACAATTGTTTACATCAGACCAATGCTTACAAAGCGCCTGCAATGTTGAAATGGCGCCTCAGTTATTGGAGATACCCCTACATACGTTGCTGAATGGTTCCTTTTTAAATACCACCCGAAAGTGTCTCAAATCGGTCTGCTGGCACACAACATTGTAGTTTATGGATAGATCGACAATGTTTTACATCAGACCAATGCCTACAAAGCGCCTGCAATGTTAAAATGTCGCCTCAGTTATTGGAGATACCCCTATATACGTTGCTGAATGGTTCCTTTTTAAATACTACCCGAAAATGTCCCAAATCGGTCTGCTGGCACACAACATTGTAGTTTATCGATACATCGACAATTGTTTACATCAGACCAATGCCTACAAAGCGCCTGCAATGTTAAAACGTCGCCTCAGTTATTGGAGATACCCCTACATACGTTGCTGAATGGTTCCTTTTTAAATACTACCCGAAAATGTCCCAAATCGGTCTGCTGGCACACAACATTGTAGTTTATCGATACATCGACAATTTTTTACATCAGACCAATGCCTACAAAGCGCCTGCAATGTGAAAACGTCGCCTCAGTTATTGGAGATACCCCTACATACGTTGCTGAATGGTTCCTTTTTAAATACTACCCGAAAATGTCCCAAATCGGTGTGCTGGCACACAACATTGTAGTTTATGGATGCATCGACAATTTTTTTACATCAGACCAATGCCTACAAAGCGCCTGCAATATTAAAACGTCGCCTCAGTGATTGGAGATACCCCTACATACGTTGCTGAATGGTTCCTTTTTAAATACTACCCGAAAATGTCCCAAATCGGTCTGCTGGCACACAACATTGTAGTTTATCGATACATCGACAATTTTTTACATCAGACCAATGCCTACAAAGCGCCTGCAATGTTAAAACGTCGCCTCAGTTATTGGAGATAGCCCTACATACGTTGCTGAATGGTTCCTTTTTAAATACTACCCGAAAGTGTCCCAAATCGGTCTGCTGGCACACAACATTGTAGTTTATCGATACATCGACAACTGTTTACATCAGACCAATGCCTACAAAGCGCCTGCAATGTTAAAACGTCGCCTCAGTTATTGGAGATACCCCTACATACGTTGCTGAATGGTTCCTTTTTAAATACTACCCGAAAGTGTCCCAAATCGGTCTGCTGGCACACAACATTGTAGTTTATCGATACGTCGACAATTGTTTACATCAGACCAATGCCTACAAAGCGCCTGCAATGTTAAAACGGCGCCTCCGTTATTGGAGATACATCTACATACGTTGCTGAATGGTTCCTTTTTAAATACTACCCGAAAATGTCCCAAATCGGTCTGCAGGCACACAACGTTGTAGTTTATCAATACATCGACAATTGTTTACATCAGACCAATGCCTACAAAGCGCCTGCAATGTTAAAACGTCGCCTCAGTTATTGGAGATACCCCTACATACGTTGCTGAATGGTTCCTTTTTAAATACTACCCGAAAATGTCCCAAATCGGTCTACTCGCACAAAACATTGTAGTTTATCGATACGTCGACAATTGTTTACATCAGACCAATGCCTACAAAGCGCCTGCAATGTTAAAACGTCGCCTCAGTTATTGGAGATACCCCTACATACGTTGCTGAATGGTTCCTTTTTAAATACTACCCGAAAATGTCCCAAATCGGTCTGCTGCCACACAACATTGTAGTTTATGGATACATCGACAATTTTTTTACATCAGACCAATGCCTACAAAGCGCCTGCAATATTAAAACGTCGCCTCAGTGATTGGAGATACCCCTACATACGTTGCTGAATGGTTCCTTTTTAAATACTACCCGAAAATGTCCCAAATCGGTCTGCTGGCACACAACATTGTAGTTTATCGATACATCGACAATTTTTTACATCAGACCAATGCCTACAAAGCGCCTGCAATGTTAAAACGTCGCCTCAGTTATTGGAGATACCCCTACATACGTTGCTGAATGGTTCCTTTTTAAATACTACCCGAAAATGTCCCAAATCGGTTTACTGGCACACAACATTGTAGTTTATGGATACATCGACAATTTTTTTACATCAGACCAATGCCTACAAAGCGCCTGCAATATTAAAACGTCGCCTCAGTGATTGGAGATACCCCTACATACGTTGCTGAATGGTTCCTTTTTAAATACTACCCGAAAGTGTCCCAAATCGGTCTGCTGGCACACAACATTGTAGTTTATCGATACGTCGACAACTGTTTACATCAGACCAATGCCTACAAAGCGCCTGCAATGTTAAAACGTCACTTCAGTTATTGGAGATACCCCTACATACGTTGCTGAATGGTTCCTTTTTAAATACTACCCGAAAGTGTCCCAAATCGGTCTGCTGGCACACAACATTGTAGTTTATCGATACGTCAATTGTTTACATCAGACCAATGCCTACAAAGCGCCTGCAATGTTAAAACGGCGCCTCCGTTATTGGAGATACCCCTACATACGTTGCTGAATGGTTCCTTTTTAAATACTACCCGAAAATGTCCCAAATCGGTCTGCAGGCACACAACGTTGTAGTTTATCAATACATCGACAATTGTTTACATCAGACCAATGCCTACAAAGCGCCTGCAATGTTGAAATGGCGCCTCCGTTATGGGAGATACCCCTACATACGTTGCTGAATGGTTCCTTTTTAAATACCACCCGAAAGTGTCCCAAATCGGTCTGCTGGCACACAACATTGTAGTTTTTGGATAGATCGACAATTTTTTACATCAGACCAATGCCTACAAAGCGCCTGCAATGTTATAGTGTCGAATCAGTTATTGGAGATACCCCTACATACGTTGCTGAATGGTTCCTTTTTAAATACTACCCGAAAATGTCCCAAATCGGTCTGCAGGCACACAACATTGTAGTTTATCGATACATCGACAATTGTTTACATCAGACCAATGCCTACAAAGCGCCTGCAATGTTGAAATGGCGCCTCAGTTATTGGAGATACCCCTACATACGTTGCTGAATGGTTCCTTTTTAAATACTACCCGAAAGTGTCTCAAATCGGTCTGCTGGCACACAACATTGTAGTTTATCGATACATCGACTATGTTTTACATCAGACCAATGCCTACAAAGCGCCTGCAATGTTAAAATGTCGCCTCAGTTATTGGAGATACCCCTACATACGTTGCTGAATGGTTCCTTTTTAAATACTACCCGAAAATGTCCCAAATCGGTTTACTGGCACACAACATTGTAGTTTATGGATACATCGACAATTTTTTTACATCAGACCAATGCCTACAAAGCGCCTGCAATATTAAAACGTCGCCTCAGTGATTGGAGATACCCCTACATACGTTGCTGAATGGTTCCTTTTTAAATACTACCCGAAAGTGTCCCAAATCGGTCTGCTGGCACACAACATTGTAGTTTATCGATACGTCGACAACTGTTTACATCAGACCAATGCCTACAAAGCGCCTGCAATGTTAAAACGTCACTTCAGTTATTGGATATACCCCTACATACGTTGCTGAATGGTTCCTTTTTAAATACTACCCGAAAGTGTCCCAAATCGGTCTGCTGGCACACAACATTGTAGTTTATCGATACGTCAATTGTTTACATCAGACCAATGCCTACAAAGCGCCTGCAATGTTAAAACGGCGCCTCCGTTATTGGAGATACCCCTACATACGTTGCTGAATGGTTCCTTTTTAAATACTACCCGAAAATGTCCCAAATCGGTCTGCAGGCACACAACGTTGTAGTTTATCAATACATCGACAATTGTTTACATCAGACCAATGCCTACAAAGCGCCTGCAATGTTGAAATGGCGCCTCCGTTATGGGAGATACCCCTACATACGTTGCTGAATGGTTCCTTTTTAAATACCACCCGAAAGTGTCCCAAATCGGTCTGCTGGCACACAACATTGTAGTTTTTGGATAGATCGACAATTTTTTACATCAGACCAATGCCTACAAAGCGCCTGCAATGTTATAGTGTCGAATCAGTTATTGGAGATACCCCTACATACGTTGCTGAATGGTTCCTTTTTAAATACTACCCGAAAATGTCCCAAATCGGTCTGCAGGCACACAACATTGTAGTTTATCGATACATCGACAATTGTTTACATCAGACCAATGCCTACAAAGCGCCTGCAATGTTGAAATGGCGCCTCAGTTATTGGAGATACCCCTACATACGTTGCTGAATGGTTCCTTTTTAAATACTACCCGAAAGTGTCTCAAATCGGTCTGCTGGCACACAACATTGTAGTTTATCGATACATCGACTATGTTTTACATCAGACCAATGCCTACAAAGCGCCTGCAATGTTAAAATGTCGCCTCAGTTATTGGAGATACCCCTACATACGTTGCTGAATGGTTCCTTTTTAAATACTACCCGAAAGTGTCCCAAATCGGTCTGCTGGCACACAACATTGTAGTTTTTGGATAGATCGACAATTTTTTACATCAGACCAATGCCTACAAAGCGCCTGCAATGTTATAGTGTCGAATCAGTTATTGGAGATACCCCTACATACGTTGCTGAATGGTTCCTTTTTAAATACTACCCGAAAATGTCCCAAATCGGTCTGCAGGCACACAACATTGTAGTTTATGGATACATCGACAATTGTTTACATCAGACCAATGCCTACAAAGCGCCTGCAATGTTGAAATGGCGCCTCAGTTATTGGAGATACCCCTACATACGTTGCTGAATGGTTCCTTTTTAAATACTACCCGAAAGTGTCTCAAATCGGTCTGCTGGCACACAACATTGTAGTTTATCGATACATCGACTATGTTTTACATCAGACCAATGCCTACAAAGCGCCTGCAATGTAAAAATGTCGCCTCAGTTATTGGAGATACCCCTACATACGTTGCTGAATGGTTCCTTTTTAAATACTACCCGAAAATGTCCCAAATCGGTCTGCAGGCACAAAACATTGTAGTTTATCGATACATCGACAACTGTTTACATCAGACCAATGCCTACAAAGCGCCTGCAATGTTAAAACGGCGCCTCAGTTATTGGAGATACCCCTACATACGTTGCTGAATGGTTCCTTTTTAAATACTACCCGAAAATGTCCCAAATCGGTTTACTGGCACACAACATTGTAGTTTATGGATACATCGACAATTTTTTTACATCAGACCAATGCCTACAAAGCGCCTGCAATATTAAAACGTCGCCTCAGTTATTGGAGATACCCCTACATACGTTGCTGAATGGTTCCTTTTTAACACTACCCGTAAATGTCACAAATCGGTCTACTCGCACACAACATTGTAGTTTATCGATACATCGACAATTGTTTACATCAGACCAATGCCTACAAAGCGCCTGCAATGTTAAAACGTCGCCTCAGTTATTGGAGATACCCCTAGATACGTTGCTGAATGGTTCCTTTTTAAATACTACCCGAAAATGTCCCAAATCGGTCTGCAGGCACACAACGTTGTAGTTTATCAATACATCGACAATTGTTTACATCAGACCAATGCCTACAAAGCGCCTGCAATGTTGAAATGGCGCCTCCGTTATGGGAGATACCCCTACATACGTTGCTGAATGGTTCCTTTTTAAATACCACCCGAAAGTGTCCCAAATCGGTCTGCTGGCACACAACATTGTAGTTTTTGGATAGATCGACAATTTTTTACATCAGACCAATGCCTACAAAGCGCCTGCAATGTTATAGTGTCGAATCAGTTATTGGAGATACCCCTACATACGTTGCTGAATGGTTCCTTTTTAAATACTACCCGAAAATGTCCCAAATCGGTCTGCAGGCACACAACATTGTAGTTTATCGATACATCGACAATTGTTTACATCAGACCAATGCCTACAAAGCGCCTGCAATGTTGAAATGGCGCCTCAGTTATTGGAGATACCCCTACATACGTTGCTGAATGGTTCCTTTTTAAATACTACCCGAAAGTGTCTCAAATCGGTCTGCTGGCACACAACATTGTAGTTTATCGATACATCGACTATGTTTTACATCAGACCAATGCCTACAAAGCGCCTGCAATGTTAAAATGTCGCCTCAGTTATTGGAGATACCCCTACATACGTTGCTGAATGGTTCCTTTTTAAATACTACCCGAAAGTGTCCCAAATCGGTCTGCTGGCACACAACATTGTAGTTTTTGGATAGATCGACAATTTTTTACATCAGACCAATGCCTACAAAGCGCCTGCAATGTTATAGTGTCGAATCAGTTATTGGAGATACCCCTACATACGTTGCTGAATGGTTCCTTTTTAAATACTACCCGAAAATGTCCCAAATCGGTCTGCAGGCACACAACATTGTAGTTTATGGATACATCGACAATTGTTTACATCAGACCAATGCCTACAAAGCGCCTGCAATGTTGAAATGGCGCCTCAGTTATTGGAGATACCCCTACATACGTTGCTGAATGGTTCCTTTTTAAATACTACCCGAAAGTGTCTCAAATCGGTCTGCTGGCACACAACATTGTAGTTTATCGATACATCGACTATGTTTTACATCAGACCAATGCCTACAAAGCGCCTGCAATGTAAAAATGTCGCCTCAGTTATTGGAGATACCCCTACATACGTTGCTGAATGGTTCCTTTTTAAATACTACCCGAAAATGTCCCAAATCGGTCTGCAGGCACAAAACATTGTAGTTTATCGATACATCGACAACTGTTTACATCAGACCAATGCCTACAAAGCGCCTGCAATGTTAAAACGGCGCCTCAGTTATTGGAGATACCCCTACATACGTTGCTGAATGGTTCCTTTTTAAATACTACCCGAAAATGTCCCAAATCGGTTTACTGGCACACAACATTGTAGTTTATGGATACATCGACAATTTTTTTACATCAGACCAATGCCTACAAAGCGCCTGCAATATTAAAACGTCGCCTCAGTTATTGGAGATACCCCTACATACGTTGCTGAATGGTTCCTTTTTAACACTACCCGTAAATGTCACAAATCGGTCTACTCGCACACAACATTGTAGTTTATCGATACATCGACAATTGTTTACATCAGACCAATGCCTACAAAGCGCCTGCAATGTTAAAACGTCGCCTCAGTTATTGGAGATACCCCTAGATACGTTGCTGAATGGTTCCTTTTTAAATACTACCCGAAAATGTCCCAAATCGGTTTACTGGCACACAACATTGTAGTTTATGGATACATCGACAATTTTTTTACATCAGACCAATGCCTACAAAGCGCCTGCAATATTAAAACGTCGGCTCAGTGATTGGAGATACCCCTACATACGTTGCTGAATGGTTCCTTTTTAAATACCACCCGAAAGTGTCCCAGATCGGTCTGCTGGCACACAACATTGTAGTTTATGGATAGATCGACAATGTTTTACATCAGACCAATGCCTACAAAGCGCCTGCAATGTTAAAGTGTCGCCTCAGTTATTGGAGATACCCCTACATACGTTGCTGAATGGTTCCTTTTTAAATACTACCCGAAAATGTCCCAAATCGGTCTGCTGCCACACAACATTGTAGTTTATCGATACATCGACAATTGTTTACATCAGACCAATGCCTACAAAGCGCCTGCAATGTTGAAATGGCGCCTCAGTTATTGGAGATACCCCTACATACGTTGCTGAATGGTTCCTTTTTAAATACCACCCGAAAGTGTCTCAAATCGGTCTGCTGGCACACAACATTGTAGTTTATGGATACATCGACAATGTTTTACATCAGACCAATGCCTACAAAGCGCCTGCAATGTTAAAACGGCGCCTCAGTTATTGGAGATACCCCTACATACGTTGCTGAATGGTTCCTTTTTAAATACTACCCGAAAGTGTCCCAAATCGGTCTGCTGGCACACAACATTGTAGTTTATCGATACGTCGACAATTGTTTACATCAGACCAATGCCTACAAAGCGCCTGCAATGTCAAAACGTCGCCTCCGTTATTGGAGATACCCCTACATACGTTGCTGAATGGTTCCTTTTTAAATACTACCCGAAAATGTCCCAAATCGGTCTGCAGGCACACAACGTTGTAGTTTATCAATACATCGACAATTGTTTACATCAGACCAATGCCTACAAAGCGCCTGCAATGTTGAAATGGCGCCTCCGTTATTGGAGATACCCCTACATACGTTGCTGAATGGTTCCTTTTTAAATACCACCCGAAAGTGTCCCAAATCGGTCTGCTGGCACACAACATTGTAGTTTATGGATAGATCGACAATTTTTTTACATCAGACCAATGCCTACAAAGCGCCTGCAATGTTAAAGTGTCGCCTCAGTTATTGGAGATACCCCTACATACGTTGCTGAATGGTTCCTTTTTAAATACTACCCGAAAATGTCCCAAATCGGTCTGCAGGCACACAACATTGTAGTTTATCGATACATCGACAATTGTTTACATCAGACCAATGCCTACAAAGCGCCTGCAATGTTGAAATGGCGCCTCAGTTATTGGAGATACCCCTACATACGTTGCTGAATGGTTCCTTTTTAAATACCACCCGAAAGTGTCTCAAATCGGTCTGCTGGCACACAACATTGTAGTTTATGGATAGATCGACAATGTTTTACATCAGACCAATGCCTACAAAGCGCCTGCAATGTTAAAATGTCGCCTCAGTTATTGGAGATACCCCTATATACGTTGCTGAATGGTTCCTTTTTAAATACTACCCGAAAATGTCCCAAATCGGTCTGCTGCCACACAACATTGTAGTTTATCGATACATCGACAATTGTTTACATCAGACCAATGCCTACAAAGCGCCTGCAATGTTAAAACGGCGCCTCAGTTATTGGAGATACCCCTACATACGTTGCTGAATGGTTCCTTTTTAAATACTACCCGAAAATGTCCCAAATCGGTCTGCTGGCACACAACATTGTAGTTTATGGATAGATCGACAATGTTTTACATCAGACCAATGCCTACAAAGCGCCTGCAATTTCAAAACGTCGCCTGAGTTATTGGAGATACCCCTACATACGTTGCTGAATGGTTCCTTTTTAACACTACCCGAAAATGTCCCAAATCGGTCTACTCGCACACAACATTGTAGTTTATCGATACGTCGACAATTGTTTACATCAGACCAATGCCTACAAAGCGCCTGCAATGTCAAAACGGCGCCTCCGTTATTGGAGATACCCCTACATACGTTGCTGAATGGTTCCTTTTTAAATACTACCCGAAAATGTCCCAAATCGGTCTGCAGGCACACAACGTTGTAGTTTATCAATACATCGACAATTGTTTACATCAGACCAATGCCTACAAAGCGCCTGCAATGTTGAAATGGCGCCTCCGTTATTGGAGATACCCCTACATACGTTGCTGAATGGTTCCTTTTTAAATACCACCCGAAAGTGTCCCAAATCGGTCTGCTGGCACACAACATTGTAGTTTATCGATACATCGACAATTTTTTTACATCAGACCAATGCCTACAAAGCGCCTGCAATGTTAAAGTGTCGCCTCAGTTATTGGAGATACCCCTACATACGTTGCTGAATGGTTCCTTTTTAAATACTACCCGAAAATGTCCCAAATCGGTCTGCAGGCACACAACATTGTAGTTTATCGATACATCGACAATTGTTTACATCAGACCAATGCCTACAAAGCGCCTGCAATGTTGAAATGGCGCCTCAGTTATTGGAGATACCCCTACATACGTTGCTGAATGGTTCCTTTTTAAATACCACCCGAAAGTGTCTCAAATCGGTCTGCTGGCACACAACATTGTAGTTTATGGATAGATCGACAATGTTTTACATCAGACCAATGCCTACAAAGCGCCTGCAATGTTAAAATGTCGCCTCAGTTATTGGAGATAGCCCTATATACGTTGCTGAATGGTTCCTTTTTAAATACTACCCGAAAATGTCCCAAATCGGTCTGCTGGCACACAACATTGTAGTTTATCGATACATCGACAATTGTTTACATCAGACCAATGCCTACAAAGCGCCTGCAATGTTAAAACGTCGCCTCAGTTATTGGAGATACCCCTACATACGTTGCTGAATGGTTCCTTTTTAAATACTACCCGAAAATGTCCCAAATCGGTCTGCTGGCACACAACATTGTAGTTTATCGATACATCGACAATTTTTTACATCAGACCAATGCCTACAAAGCGCCTGCAATGTCAAAACGTCGCCTCAGTTATTGGAGATACCCCTACATACGTTGCTGAATGGTTCCTTTTTAACACTACCCGAAAATGTCCCAAATCGGTCTACTCGCACACAACATTGTAGTTTATCGATACGTCGACAATTGTTTACATCAGACCAATGCCTACAAAGCGCCTGCAATGTTGAAACGTCGCCTCAGTTATTGGAGATACCCCTACATACGTTGCTGAATGGTTCCTTTTTAAATACTACCCGAAAATGTCCCAAATCGGTCTACTGGCACACAACATTGTAGTTTATCGATACATCGACAATTTTTTTACATCAGACCAATGCCTACAAAGCGCCTGCAATATTAAAACGTCGCCTCAGTGATTGGAGATACCCCTACATACGTTGCTGAATGGTTCCTTTTTAAATACTACCCGAAAATGTCCCAAATCGGTCTGCAGGCACACAACATTGTAGTTTATCGATACATCGACAATTGTTTACATCAGACCAATGCCTACAAAGCGCCTGCAATGTTGAAATGGCGCCTCAGTTATTGGAGATACCCCTACATACGTTGCTGAATGGTTCCTTTTTAAATACCACCCGAAAGTGTCTCAAATCGGTCTGCTGGCACACAACATTGTAGTTTATGGATACATCGACAATGTTTTACATCAGACCAATGCCTACAAAGCGCCTGCAATGTTAAAACGGCGCCTCAGTTATTGGAGATACCCCTACATACGTTGCTGAATGGTTCCTTTTTAAATACTACCCGAAAGTGTCCCAAATCGGTCTGCTGGCACACAACATTGTAGTTTATCGATACGTCGACAATTGTTTACATCAGACCAATGCCTACAAAGCGCCTGCAATGTCAAAACGGCGCCTCCGTTATTGGAGATACCCCTACATACGTTGCTGAATGGTTCCTTTTTAAATACTACCCGAAAATGTCCCAAATCGGTCTGCAGGCACACAACGTTGTAGTTTATCAATACATCGACAATTGTTTACATCAGACCAATGCCTACAAAGCGCCTGCAATGTTGAAATGGCGCCTCCGTTATTGGAGATACCCCTACATACGTTGCTGAATGGTTCCTTTTTAAATACCACCCGAAAGTGTCCCAAATCGGTCTGCTGGCACACAACATTGTAGTTTATGGATAGATGGAGAATTTTTTTACATCAGACCAATGCCTACAAAGCGCCTGCAATGTTAAAGTGTCGCCTCAGTTATTGGAGATACCCCTACATACGTTGCTGAATGGTTCCTTTTTAAATACTACCCGAAAATGTCCCAAATCGGTCTGCAGGCACACAACATTGTAGTTTATCGATACATCGAGAATTGTTTACATCAGACCAATGCCTACAAAGCGCCTGCAATGTTGAAATGGCGCCTCAGTTATTGGAGATACCCCTACATACGTTGCTGAATGGTTCCTTTTTAAATACCACCCGAAAGTGTCTCAAATCGGTCTGCTGGCACACAACATTGTAGTTTATCGATACATCGACAATGTTTTACATCAGACCAATGCCTACAAAGCGCCTGCAATGTTAAAATGTCGCCTCAGTTATTGGAGATACCCCTATATACGTTGCTGAATGGTTCCTTTTTAAATACTACCCAAAAGTGTCCCAAATCGGTCTGCTGGCACACAACATTGTAGTTTATCGATACATCGACAATTGTTTACATCAGACCAATGCCTACAAAGCGCCTGCAATGTTAAAACGTCGCCTCAGTTATTGGAGATACCCCTACATACGTTGCTGAATGGTTCCTTTTTAAATACTACCCGAAAATGTCCCAAATCGGTCTGTTGGCACACAACATTGTAGTTTATCGATACATCGACAATTTTTTACATCAGACCAATGCCTACAAAGCGCCTGCAATGTCAAAACGTCGCCTCAGTTATTGGAGATACCCCTACATACGTTGCTGAATGGTTCCTTTTTAACACTACCCGAAAATGTCCCAAATCGGTCTACTCGCACACAACATTGTAGTTTATCGATACGTCGACAATTGTTTACATCAGACCAATGCCTACAAAGCGCCTGCAATGTTAAAACGTCGCCTCAGTTATTGGAGATACCCCTACATACGTTGCTGAATGGTTCCTTTTTAAATACTACCCGAAAATGTCCCAAATCGGTCTACTGGCACACAACATTGTAGTTTATCGATACATCGACAATTTTTTACATCAGACCAATGCCTACAAAGCGCCTGCAATATTAAAACGTCGCCTCAGTGATTGGAGATACCCCTACATACGTTGCTGAATGGTTCCTTTTTAAATACTACCCGAAAATGTCCCAAATCGGTCTGCTGGCACACAACATTGTAGTTTATCGATACATCGACAATTTTTTACATCAGACCAATGCCTACAAAGCGCCTGCAATGTGAAAACGTCGCCTCAGTTATTGGAGATACCCCTACATACGTTGCTGAATGGTTCCTTTTTAAATACTACCCGAAAATGTCCCAAATCGGTCTACTGGCACACAACATTGTAGTTTATGGATGCATCGACAATTTTTTTACATCAGACCAATGCCTACAAAGCGCCTGCAATATTAAAACGTCGCCTCAGTTATTGGAGATACCCCTACATACGTTGCTGAATGGTTCCTTTTTAAATACTACCCGAAAATGTCCCAAATCGGTCTGCTGGCACACAACATTGTAGTTTATCGATACATCGACAATTTTTTACATCAGACCAATGCCTACAAAGCGCCTGCAATGTTGAAATGGCGCCTCAGTTATTGGAGATACCCCTACATACGTTGCTGAATGGTTCCTTTTTAAATACCACCCGAAAGTGTCTCAAATCGGTCTGCTGGCACACAACATTGTAGTTTATGGATACATCGACAATGTTTTACATCAGACCAATGCCTACAAAGCGCCTGCAATGTTAAAACGGCGCCTCAGTTATTGGAGATACCCCTACATACGTTGCTGAATGGTTCCTTTTTAAATACTACCCGAAAGTGTCCCAAATCGGTCTGCTGGCACACAACATTGTAGTTTATCGATACGTCGACAATTGTTTACATCAGACCAATGCCTACAAAGCGCCTGCAATGTCAAAACGGCGCCTCCGTTATTGGAGATACCCCTACATACGTTGCTGAATGGTTCCTTTTTAAATACTACCCGAAAATGTCCCAAATCGGTCTGCAGGCACACAACGTTGTAGTTTATCAATACATCGACAATTGTTTACATCAGACCAATGCCTACAAAGCGCCTGCAATGTTGAAATGGCGCCTCCGTTATTGGAGATACCCCTACATACGTTGCTGAATGGTTCCTTTTTAAATACCACCCGAAAGTGTCCCAAATCGGTCTGCTGGCACACAACATTGTAGTTTATGGATAGATCGACAATTTTTTTACATCAGACCAATGCCTACAAAGCGCCTGCAATGTTAAAATGTCGCCTCAGTTATTGGAGATACCCCTATATACGTTGCTGAATGGTTCCTTTTTAAATACTACCCGAAAATGTCCCAAATCGGTCTGCTGGCACACAACATTGTAGTTTATCGATACATCGACAATTGTTTACATCAGACCAATGCCTACAAAGCGCCTGCAATGTTAAAACGTCGCCTCAGTTATTGGAGATACCCCTACATACGTTGCTGAATGGTTCCTTTTTAAATACTACCCGAAAATGTCCCAAATCGGTCTGCTGGCACACAACATTGTAGTTTATCGATACATCGACAATTGTTTACATCAGACCAATGCCTACAAAGCGCCTGCAATGTCAAAACGTCGCCTCAGTTATTGGAGATACCCCTACATACGTTGCTGAATGGTTCCTTTTTAAATACTACCCGAAAATGTCCCAAATCGGTCTGCAGGCACACAACGTTGTAGTTTATCAATACATCGACAATTGTTTACATCAGACCAATGCCTACAAAGCGCCTGCAATGTTGAAATGGCGCCTCCGTTATTGGAGATACCCCTACATACGTTGCTGAATGGTTCCTTTTTAAATACCACCCGAAAGTGTCCCAAATCGGTCTGCTGGCACACAACATTGTAGTTTATGGATAGATGGAGAATTTTTTTACATCAGACCAATGCCTACAAAGCGCCTGCAATGTTAAAGTGTCGCCTCAGTTATTGGAGATACCCCTACATACGTTGCTGAATGGTTCCTTTTTAAATACTACCCGAAAATGTCCCAAATCGGTCTGCAGGCACACAACATTGTAGTTTATCGATACATCGACAATTGTTTACATCAGACCAATGCCTACAAAGCGCCTGCAATGTTGAAATGGCGCCTCAGTTATTGGAGATACCCCTACATACGTTGCTGAATGGTTCCTTTTTAAATACCACCCGAAAGTGTCTCAAATCGGTCTGCTGGCACACAACATTGTAGTTTATCGATACATCGACAATGTTTTACATCAGACCAATGCCTACAAAGCGCCTGCAATGTTAAAATGTCGCCTCAGTTATTGGAGATACCCCTATATACGTTGCTGAATGGTTCCTTTTTAAATACTACCCAAAAGTGTCCCAAATCGGTCTGCTGGCACACAACATTGTAGTTTATCGATACATCGACAATTGTTTACATCAGACCAATGCCTACAAAGCGCCTGCAATGTTAAAACGTCGCCTCAGTTATTGGAGATACCCCTACATACGTTGCTGAATGGTTCCTTTTTAAATACTACCCGAAAATGTCCCAAATCGGTCTGTTGGCACACAACATTGTAGTTTATCGATACATCGACAATTGTTTACATCAGACCAATGCCTACAAAGCGCCTGCAATGTCAAAACGTCGCCTCAGTTATTGGAGATACCCCTACATACGTTGCTGAATGGTTCCTTTTTAACACTACCCGAAAATGTCCCAAATCGGTCTACTCGCACACAACATTGTAGTTTATCGATACGTCGACAATTGTTTACATCAGACCAATGCCTACAAAGCGCCTGCAATGTTAAAACGTCGCCTCAGTTATTGGAGATACCCCTACATACGTTGCTGAATGGTTCCTTTTTAAATACTACCCGAAAATGTCCCAAATCGGTCTACTGGCACACAACATTGTAGTTTATCGATACATCGACAATTTTTTACATCAGACCAATGCCTACAAAGCGCCTGCAATATTAAAACGTCGCCTCAGTGATTGGAGATACCCCTACATACGTTGCTGAATGGTTCCTTTTTAAATACTACCCGAAAATGTCCCAAATCGGTCTGCTGGCACACAACATTGTAGTTTATCGATACATCGACAATTTTTTACATCAGACCAATGCCTACAAAGCGCCTGCAATGTGAAAACGTCGCCTCAGTTATTGGAGATACCCCTACATACGTTGCTGAATGGTTCCTTTTTAAATACTACCCGAAAATGTCCCAAATCGGTCTACTGGCACACAACATTGTAGTTTATGGATGCATCGACAATTTTTTTACATCAGACCAATGCCTACAAAGCGCCTGCAATATTAAAACGTCGCCTCAGTTATTGGAGATACCCCTACATACGTTGCTGAATGGTTCCTTTTTAAATACTACCCGAAAATGTCCCAAATCGGTCTGCTGGCACACAACATTGTAGTTTATCGATACATCGACAATTTTTTACATCAGACCAATGCCTACAAAGCGCCTGCAATGTTGAAATGGCGCCTCAGTTATTGGAGATACCCCTACATACGTTGCTGAATGGTTCCTTTTTAAATACCACCCGAAAGTGTCTCAAATCGGTCTGCTGGCACACAACATTGTAGTTTATGGATACATCGACAATGTTTTACATCAGACCAATGCCTACAAAGCGCCTGCAATGTTAAAACGGCGCCTCAGTTATTGGAGATACCCCTACATACGTTGCTGAATGGTTCCTTTTTAAATACTACCCGAAAGTGTCCCAAATCGGTCTGCTGGCACACAACATTGTAGTTTATCGATACGTCGACAATTGTTTACATCAGACCAATGCCTACAAAGCGCCTGCAATGTCAAAACGGCGCCTCCGTTATTGGAGATACCCCTACATACGTTGCTGAATGGTTCCTTTTTAAATACTACCCGAAAATGTCCCAAATCGGTCTGCAGGCACACAACGTTGTAGTTTATCAATACATCGACAATTGTTTACATCAGACCAATGCCTACAAAGCGCCTGCAATGTTGAAATGGCGCCTCCGTTATTGGAGATACCCCTACATACGTTGCTGAATGGTTCCTTTTTAAATACCACCCGAAAGTGTCCCAAATCGGTCTGCTGGCACACAACATTGTAGTTTATGGATAGATCGACAATTTTTTTACATCAGACCAATGCCTACAAAGCGCCTGCAATGTTAAAATGTCGCCTCAGTTATTGGAGATACCCCTATATACGTTGCTGAATGGTTCCTTTTTAAATACTACCCGAAAATGTCCCAAATCGGTCTGCTGGCACACAACATTGTAGTTTATCGATACATCGACAATTGTTTACATCAGACCAATGCCTACAAAGCGCCTGCAATGTTAAAACGTCGCCTCAGTTATTGGAGATACCCCTACATACGTTGCTGAATGGTTCCTTTTTAAATACTACCCGAAAATGTCCCAAATCGGTCTGCTGGCACACAACATTGTAGTTTATCGATACATCGACAATTGTTTACATCAGACCAATGCCTACAAAGCGCCTGCAATGTCAAAACGTCGCCTCAGTTATTGGAGATACCCCTACATACGTTGCTGAATGGTTCCTTTTTAACACTACCCGAAAATGTCCCAAATCGGTCTACTCGCACACAACATTGTAGTTTATCGATACGTCGACAATTGTTTACATCAGACCAATGCCTACAAAGCGCCTGCAATGTTAAAACGTCGCCTCAGTTATTGGAGATACCCCTACATACGTTGCTGAATGGTTCCTTTTTAAATACTACCCGAAAATGTCCCAAATCGGTCTACTGGCACACAACATTGTAGTTTATCGATACATCGACAATTTTTTTACATCAGACCAATGCCTACAAAGCGCCTGCAATATTAAAACGTCGCCTCAGTGATTGGAGATACCCCTACATACGTTGCTGAATGGTTCCTTTTTAAATACTACCCGAAAATGTCCCAAATCGGTCTGCTGCCACACAACATTGTAGTTTATCGATACATCGACAATTTTTTACATCAGACCAATGCCTACAAAGCGCCTGCAATGTTAAAACGTCGCCTCAGTTATTGGAGATACCCCTACATACGTTGCTGAATGGTTCCTTTTTAAATACCACCCGAAAGTGTCCCAAATCGGTCTGCTGGCACACAACATTGTAGTTTATCGATACGTCGACAATTGTTTACATCAGACCAATGCCTACAAAGCGCCTGCAATGTTAAAACGTCGCCTCAGTTATTGGAGATACCCCTACATACGTTGCTGAATGGTTCCTTTTTAAATACTACCCGAAAATGTCCCAAATCGGTCTGCAGGCACACAACGTTGTAGTTTATCAATACATCGACAATTGTTTACATCAGACCAATGCCTACAAAGCGCCTGCAATGTTGAAATGGCGCCTCCGATATGGGAGATACCCCTACATACGTTGCTGAATGGTTCCTTTTTAAATACCACCCGAAAGTGTCCCAAATCGGTCTGCTGGCACACAACATTGTAGTTTTTGGATAGATCGACAATTTTTTACATCAGACCAATGCCTACAAAGCGCCTGCAATGTTATAGTGTCGAATCAGTTATTGGAGATACCCCTACATACGTTGCTGAATGGTTCCTTTTTAAATACTACCCGAAAATGTCCCAAATCGGTCTGCAGGCACACAACATTGTAGTTTATCGATACATCGACAATTGTTTACATCAGACCAATGCCTACAAAGCGCCTGCAATGTTGAAATGGCGCCTCAGTTATTGGAGATACCCCTACATACGTTGCTGAATGGTTCCTTTTTAAATACCACCCGAAAGTGTCTCAAATCGGTCTGCTGGCACACAACATTGTAGTTTATGGATAGATCGACAATGTTTTACATCAGACCAATGCCTACAAAGCGCCTGCAATGTTAAAATGTCGCCTCAGTTATTGGAGATACCCCTATATACGTTGCTGAATGGTTCCTTTTTAAATACTACCCGAAAATGTCCCAAATCGGTCTGCTGCCACACAACATTGTAGTTTATCGATACATCGACAATTGTTTACATCAGACCAATGCCTACAAAGCGCCTGCAATGTTAAAACGTCGCCTCAGTTATTGGAGATACCCCTACATACGTTGCTGAATGGTTCCTTTTTAAATACTACCCGAAAATGTCCCAAATCGGTCTGCTGGCACACAACATTGTAGTTTATCGATACATCGACAATTTTTTACATCAGACCAATGCCTACAAAGCGCCTGCAATGTCAAAACGTCGCCTCAGTTATTGGAGATACCCCTACATACGTTGCTGAATGGTTCCTTTTTAACACTACCCGAAAATGTCCCAAATCGGTCTACTCGCACACAACATTGTAGTTTATCGATACGTCGACAATTGTTTACATCAGACCAATGCCTACAAAGCGCCTGCAATGTCAAAACGGCGCCTCCGTTATTGGAGATACCCCTACATACGTTGCTGAATGGTTCCTTTTTAAATACTACCCGAAAATGTCCCAAATCGGTCTGCAGGCACACAACGTTGTAGTTTATCAATACATCGACAATTGTTTACATCAGACCAATGCCTACAAAGCGCCTGCAATGTTGAAATGGCGCCTCCGTTATTGGAGATACCCCTACATACGTTGCTGAATGGTTCCTTTTTAAATACCACCCGAAAGTGTCCCAAATCGGTCTGCTGGCACACAACATTGTAGTTTATCGATACATCGACAATTTTTTTACATCAGACCAATGCCTACAAAGCGCCTGCAATGTTAAAGTGTCGCCTCAGTTATTGGAGATACCCCTACATACGTTGCTGAATGGTTCCTTTTTAAATACTACCCGAAAATGTCCCAAATCGGTCTGCAGGCACACAACATTGTAGTTTATCGATACATCGACAATTGTTTACATCAGACCAATGCCTACAAAGCGCCTGCAATGTTGAAATGGCGCCTCAGTTATTGGAGATACCCCTACATACGTTGCTGAATGGTTCCTTTTTAAATACCACCCGAAAGTGTCTCAAATCGGTCTGCTGGCACACAACATTGTAGTTTATGGATAGATCGACAATGTTTTACATCAGACCAATGCCTACAAAGCGCCTGCAATGTTAAAATGTCGCCTCAGTTATTGGAGATACCCCTATATACGTTGCTGAATGGTTCCTTTTTAAATACTACCCGAAAATGTCCCAAATCGGTCTGCTGGCACACAACATTGTAGTTTATCGATACATCGACAATTGTTTACATCAGACCAATGCCTACAAAGCGCCTGCAATGTTAAAACGTCGCCTCAGTTATTGGAGATACCCCTACATACGTTGCTGAATGGTTCCTTTTTAAATACTACCCGAAAATGTCCCAAATCGGTCTGCTGGCACACAACATTGTAGTTTATCGACACATCGACAATTTTTTACATCAGACCAATGCCTACAAAGCGCCTGCAATGTCAAAACGTCGCCTCAGTTATTGGAGATACCCCTACATACGTTGATGAATGGTTCCTTTTTAACACTACCCGAAAATGTCCCAAATCGGTCTACTCGCACACAACATTGTAGTTTATCGATACGTCGACAATTGTTTACATCAGACCAATGCCTACAAAGCGCCTGCAATGTTAAAACGTCGCCTCAGTTATTGGAGATACCCCTACATACGTTGCTGAATGGTTCCTTTTTAAATACTACCCGAAAATGTCCCAAATCGGTCTACTGGCACACAACATTGTAGTTTATCGATACATCGACAATTTTTTTACATCAGACCAATGCCTACAAAGCGCCTGCAATATTAAAACGTCGCCTCAGTGATTGGAGATACCCCTACATACGTTGCTGAATGGTTCCTTTTTAAATACTACCCGAAAATGTCCCAAATCGGTCTGCAGGCACACAACATTGTAGTTTATCGATACATCGACAATTGTTTACATCAGACCAATGCCTACAAAGCGCCTGCAATGTTGAAATGGCGCCTCAGTTATTGGAGATACCCCTACATACGTTGCTGAATGGTTCCTTTTTAAATACCACCCGAAAGTGTCTCAAATCGGTCTGCTGGCACACAACATTGTAGTTTATGGATACATCGACAATGTTTTACATCAGACCAATGCCTACAAAGCGCCTGCAATGTTAAAACGGCGCCTCAGTTATTGGAGATACCCCTACATACGTTGCTGAATGGTTCCTTTTTAAATACTACCCGAAAGTGTCCCAAATCGGTCTGCTGGCACACAACATTGTAGTTTATCGATACGTCGACAATTGTTTACATCAGACCAATGCCTACAAAGCGCCTGCAATGTCAAAACGGCGCCTCCGTTATTGGAGATACCCCTACATACGTTGCTGAATGGTTCCTTTTTAAATACTACCCGAAAATGTCCCAAATCGGTCTGCAGGCACACAACGTTGTAGTTTATCAATACATCGACAATTGTTTACATCAGACCAATGCCTACAAAGCGCCTGCAATGTTGAAATGGCGCCTCCGTTATTGGAGATACCCCTACATACGTTGCTGAATGGTTCCTTTTTAAATACCACCCGAAAGTGTCCCAAATCGGTCTGCTGGCACACAACATTGTAGTTTATGGATAGATGGACAATTTTTTTACATCAGACCAATGCCTACAAAGCGCCTGCAATGTTAAAGTGTCGCCTCAGTTATTGGAGATACCCCTACATACGTTGCTGAATGGTTCCTTTTTAAATACTACCCGAAAATGTCCCAAATCGGTCTGCAGGCACACAACATTGTAGTTTATCGATACATCGACAATTGTTTACATCAGACCAATGCCTACAAAGCGCCTGCAATGTTGAAATGGCGCCTCAGTTATTGGAGATACCCCTACATACGTTGCTGAATGGTTCCTTTTTAAATACCACCCGAAAGTGTCTCAAATCGGTCTGCTGGCACACAACATTGTAGTTTATCGATACATCGACAATGTTTTACATCAGACCAATGCCTACAAAGCGCCTGCAATGTTAAAATGTCGCCTCAGTTATTGGAGATACCCCTATATACGTTGCTGAATGGTTCCTTTTTAAATACTACCCAAAAGTGTCCCAAATCGGTCTGCTGGCACACAACATTGTAGTTTATCGATACATCGACAATTGTTTACATCAGACCAATGCCTACAAAGCGCCTGCAATGTTAAAACGTCGACTCAGTTATTGGAGATACCCCTACATACGTTGCTGAATGGTTCCTTTTTAAATACTACCCGAAAATGTCCCAAATCGGTCTGCTGGCACACAACATTGTAGTTTATCGATACATCGACAATTTTTTACATCAGACCAATGCCTACAAAGCGCCTGCAATGTCAAAACGTCGCCTCAGTTATTGGAGATACCCCTACATACGTTGCTGAATGGTTCCTTTTTAACACTACCCGAAAATGTCCCAAATCGGTCTACTCGCACACAACATTGTAGTTTATCGATACGTCGACAATTGTTTACATCAGACCAATGCCTACAAAGCGCCTGCAATGTTAAAACGTCGCCTCAGTTATTGGAGATACCCCTACATACGTTGCTGAATGGTTCCTTTTTAAATACTACCCGAAAATGTCCCAAATCGGTCTGCTGGCACACAACATTGTAGTTTATCGATACATCGACAATTTTTTACATCAGACCAATGCCTACAAAGCGCCTGCAATGTGAAAACGTCGCCTCAGTTATTGGAGATACCCCTACATACGTTGCTGAATGGTTCCTTTTTAAATACTACCCGAAAATGTCCCAAATCGGTCTACTGGCACACAACATTGTAGTTTATGGATGCATCGACAATTTTTTTACATCAGACCAATGCCTACAAAGCGCCTGCAATATTCAAACGTCGCCTCAGTGATTGGAGATACCCCTACATACGTTGCTGAATGGTTCCTTTTTAAATACTACCCGAAAATGTCCCAAATCGGTCTGCTGGCACACAACATTGTAGTTTATCGATACATCGACAATTTTTTACATCAGACCAATGCCTACAAAGCGCCTGCAATGTTGAAATGGCGCCTCAGTTATTGGAGATACCCCTACATACGTTGCTGAATGGTTCCTTTTTAAATACCACCCGAAAGTGTCTCAAATCGGTCTGCTGGCACACAACATTGTAGTTTATCGATACATCGACAATGTTTTACATCAGACCAATGCCTACAAAGCGCCTGCAATGTTAAAATGTCGCCTTAGTTATTGGAGATACCCCTATATACGTTGCTGAATGGTTCCTTTTTAAATACTACCCAAAAGTGTCCCAAATCGGTCTGCTGGCACACAACATTGTAGTTTATCGATACATCGACAATTGTTTACATCAGACCAATGCCTACAAAGCGCCTGCAATGTTAAAACGTCGACTCAGTTATTGGAGATACCCCTACATACGTTGCTGAATGGTTCCTTTTTAAATACTACCCGAAAATGTCCCAAATCGGTCTGCTGGCACACAACATTGTAGTTTATCGATACATCGACAATTTTTTACATCAGACCAATGCCTACAAAGCGCCTGCAATGTCAAAACGTCGCCTCAGTTATTGGAGATACCCCTACATACGTTGCTGAATGGTTCCTTTTTAACACTACCCGAAAATGTCCCAAATCGGTCTACTCGCACACAACATTGTAGTTTATCGATACGTCGACAATTGTTTACATCAGACCAATGCCTACAAAGCGCCTGCAATGTTAAAACGTCGCCTCAGTTATTGGAGATACCCCTACATACGTTGCTGAATGGTTCCTTTTTAAATACTACCCGAAAATGTCCCAAATCGGTCTGCTGGCACACAACATTGTAGTTTATCGATACATCGACAATTTTTTACATCAGACCAATGCCTACAAAGCGCCTGCAATGTGAAAACGTCGCCTCAGTTATTGGAGATACCCCTACATACGTTGCTGAATGGTTCCTTTTTAAATACTACCCGAAAATGTCCCAAATCGGTCTACTGGCACACAACATTGTAGTTTATGGATGCATCGACAATTTTTTTACATCAGACCAATGCCTACAAAGCGCCTGCAATATTAAAACGTCGCCTCAGTGATTGGAGATACCCCTACATACGTTGCTGAATGGTTCCTTTTTAAATACTACCCGAAAATGTCCCAAATCGGTCTGCTGGCACACAACATTGTAGTTTATCGATACATCGACAATTTTTTACATCAGACCAATGCCTACAAAGCGCCTGCAATGTTGAAATGGCGCCTCAGTTATTGGAGATACCCCTACATACGTTGCTGAATGGTTCCTTTTTAAATACCACCCGAAAGTGTCTCAAATCGGTCTGCTGGCACACAACATTGTAGTTTATGGATACATCGACAATGTTTTACATCAGACCAATGCCTACAAAGCGCCTGCAATGTTAAAACGGCGCCTCAGTTATTGGAGATACCCCTACATACGTTGCTGAATGGTTCCTTTTTAAATACTACCCGAAAGTGTCCCAAATCGGTCTGCTGGCACACAACATTGTAGTTTATCGATACGTCGACAATTGTTTACATCAGACCAATGCCTACAAAGCGCCTGCAATGTCAAAACGGCGCCTCCGTTATTGGAGATACCCCTACATACGTTGCTGAATGGTTCCTTTTTAAATACTACCCGAAAATGTCCCAAATCGGTCTGCAGGCACACAACGTAGTAGTTTATCAATACATCGACAATTGTTTACATCAGACCAATGCCTACAAAGCGCCTGCAATGTTGAAATGGCGCCTCCGTTATTGGAGATACCCCTACATACGTTGCTGAATGGTTCCTTTTTAAATACCACCCGAAAGTGTCCCAAATCGGTCTGCTGGCACACAACATTGTAGTTTATGGATAGATCGACAATTTTTTTACATCAGACCAATGCCTTCAAAGCGCCTGCAATGTTAAAGTGTCGCCTCAGTTATTGGAGATACCCCTACATACGTTGCTGAATGGTTCCTTTTTAAATACTACCCGAAAATGTCCCAAATCGGTCTGCAGGCACACAACATTGTAGTTTATCGATACATCGACAATTGTTTACATCAGACCAATGCCAACAAAGCGCCTGCAATGTTGAAATGGCGCCTCAGTTATTGGAGATACCCCTACATACGTTGCTGAATGGTTCCTTTTTAAATACCACCCGAAAGTGTCTCAAATCGGTCTGCTGGCACACAACATTGTAGTTTATGGATAGATCGACAATGTTTTACATCAGACCAATGCCTACAAAGCGCCTGCAATGTTAAAATGTCGCCTCAGTTATTGGAGATACCCCTATATACGTTGCTGAATGGTTCCTTTTTAAATACTACCCGAAAATGTCCCAAATCGGTCTGCTGGCACACAACATTGTAGTTTATCGATACATCGACAATTGTTTACATCAGACCAATGCCTACAAAGCGCCTGCAATGTTAAAACGTCGCCTCAGTTATTGGAGATACCCCTACATACGTTGCTGAATGGTTCCTTTTTAAATACTACCCGAAAATGTCCCAAATCGGTCTGCTGGCACACAACATTGTAGTTTATCGATACATCGACTATGTTTTACATCAGACCAATGCCTACAAAGCGCCTGCAATGTCAAAACGTCGCCTCAGTTATTGGAGATACCCCTACATACGTTGCTGAATGGTTCCTTTTTAACACTACCCGAAAATGTCCCAAATCGGTCTACTCGCACACAACATTGTAGTTTATCGATACGTCGACAATTGTTTACATCAGACCAATGCCAACAAAGCGCCTGCAATTTTAAAACGTCGCCTCAGTTATTGGAGATACCCCTACATACGTTGCTGAATGGTTCCTTTTTAAATACTACCCGAAAATGTCCCAAATCGGTCTACTGGCACACAACATTGTAGTTTATCGATACGTCGACAATTTTTTTACATCAGACCAATGCCTACAAAGCGCCTGCAATATTAAAACGTCGCCTCAGTGATTGGAGATACCCCTACATACGTTGCTGAATGGTTCCTTTTTAAATACTACCCGAAAATGTCCCAAATCGGTCTGCTGGCACACAACATTGTAGTTTATCGATACATCGACAATTTTTTACATCAGACCAATGCCTACAAAGCGCCTGCAATGTTAAAACGTCGCCTCAGTTATTGGAGATACCCCTACATACGTTGCTGAATGGTTCCTTTTTAAATACCACCCGAAAATGTCCCAAATCGGTTTACTGGCACACAACATTGTAGTTTATGGATACATCGACAATTTTTTTACATCAGACCAATGCCTACAAAGCGCCTGCAATATTAAAACGTCGCCTCAGTGATTGGAGATACCCCTACATACGTTGCTGAATGGTTCCTTTTTAAATACTACCCGAAAATGTCCCAAATCGGTCTGCAGGCACACAACATTGTAGTTTATCGATACATCGACAATTTTTTACATCAGACCAATGCCTACAAAGCGCCTGCAATGTTAAAACGTCGCCTCAGTTATTGGAGATACCCCTACATACGTTGCTGAATGGTTCCTTTTTAAATACTACCCGAAAGTGTCCCAAATCGGTCTGCTGGCACACAACATTGTAGTTTATCGATACGTCGACAACTGTTTACATCAGACCAATGCCTACAAAGCGCCTGCAATGTTAAAACGTCGCCTCAGTTATTGGAGATACCCCTACATACGTTGCTGAATGGTTCCTTTTTAAATACTACCCGAAAGTGTCCCAAATCGGTCTGCTGGCACACAACATTGTAGTTTATCGATACGTCGACAATTGTTTACATCAGACCAATGCCTACAAAGCGCCTGCAATGTTAAAACGTCGCCTCAGTTATTGGAGATACCCCTACATACGTTGCTGAATGGTTCCTTTTTAAATACTACCCGAAAATGTCCCAAATCGGTCTGCAGGCACACAACGTTGTAGTTTATCAATACATCGACAATTGTTTACATCAGACCAATGCCTACAAAGCGCCTGCAATGTTGAAATGGCGCCTCCGTTATGGGAGATACCCCTACATACGTTGCTGAATGGTTCCTTTTTAAATACCACCCGAAAGTGTCCCAAATCGGTCTGCTGGCACACAACATTGTAGTTTTTGGATAGATCGACAATTTTTTACATCAGACCAATGCCTACAAAGCGCCTGCAATGTTATAGTGTCGAATCAGTTATTGGAGATACCCCTACATACGTTGCTGAATGGTTCCTTTTTAAATACTACCCGAAAATGTCCCAAATCGGTCTGCAGGCACACAACATTGTAGTTTATCGATACATCGACAATTGTTTACATCAGACCAATGCCTACAAAGCGCCTGCAATGTTGAAATGGCGCCTCAGTTATTGGAGATACCCCTGCATACGTTGCTGAATGGTTCCTTTTTAAATACCACCCGAAAGTGTCTCAAATCGGTCTGCTGGCACACAACATTGTAGTTTATCGATACATCGACTATGTTTTACATCAGACCAATGCCTACAAAGCGCCTGCAATGTTAAAATGTCGCCTCAGTTATTGGAGATACCCCTACATACGTTGCTGAATGGTTCCTTTTTAAATACTACCCGAAAGTGTCCCAAATCGGTCTGCTGGCACACAACATTGTAGTTTATCGATACGTCGACAACTGTTTACATCAGACCAATGCCTACAAAGCGCCTGCAATGTTAAAACGTCGCCTCAGTTATTGGAGATACCCCTACATACGTTGCTGAATGGTTCCTTTTTAAATACTACCCGAAAGTGTCCCAAATCGGTCTGCTGGCACACAACATTGTAGTTTATCGATACGTCGACAATTGTTTACATCAGACCAATGCCTACAAAGCGCCTGCAATGTTAAAACGTCGCCTCAGTTATTGGAGATACCCCTACATACGTTGCTGAATGGTTCCTTTTTAAATACTACCCGAAAATGTCCCAAATCGGTTTACTGGCACACAACATTGTAGTTTATGGATACATCGACAATTTTTTTACATCAGACCAATGCCTACAAAGCGCCTGCAATATGAAAACGTCGCCTCAGTTATTGGAGATACCCCTACATACGTTGCTGAATGGTTCCTTTTTAAATACTACCCGAAAATGTTCCAAATCGGTCTGCTGGCACACAACATTGTAGTTTATGGATATATCGACGATTTTTTACATCAGACCAATGCCTACAAAGCGCGTGCAATGTTAAAACGTCGCCTCAGTTATTGGAGATACCCCTACATACGTTGCTGAATGGTTCCTTTTTAAATACTACCCGAAAATGTCCCAAATCGGTCTGCTGGCACACAACATTGTAGTTTATCGATACATCGACAATTTTTTACATCAGACCAATGCCTACAAAGCGCCTGCAATGTTAAAACGTCGCCTCAGTTATTGGAGATACCCCTACATACGTTGCTGAATGGTTCCTTTTTAAATACTACCCGAAAATGTCCCAAATCGGTTTACTGGCACACAACATTGTAGTTTATGGATACATCGACAATTTTTTTACATCAGACCAATGCCTACAAAGCGCCTGCAATATTAAAACGTCTCCTCAGTGATTGGAGATACCCCTACATACGTTGCTGAATGGTTCCTTTTTAAATACTACCCGAAAATGTTCCAAATCGGTCTGCTGGCACACAACATTGTAGTTTATGGATATATCGACGATTTTTTACATCAGACCAATGCCTACAAAGCGCCTGCAATGTTAAAACGTCGCCTCCGTTATTGGAGATACCCCTACATACGTTGCTGAATGGTTCCTTTTTAAATACTACCCGAAAATGTCCCAAATCGGTCTGCTGGCACACAACATTGTAGTTTATCGATACATCGACAATTTTTTACATCAGACCAATGCCTACAAAGCGCCTGCAATGTTAAAACGTCGCCTCAGTTATTGGAGATACCCCTACATACATTGCTGAATGGTTCCTTTTTAAATACTACCCGAAAGTGTCCCAAATCGGTCTGCTGCCACACAACATTGTAGTTTATCGATACGTCGACAACTGTTTACATCAGACCAATGCCTACAAAGCGCCTGCAATGTTAAATTGGCGCCTCCGTCATTGGAGATACCCCTACATACGTTGCTGAATGGTTCCTTTTTAAATACCACCCGAAAATGTCCCAAATCGGTTTACTGGCACACAACATTGTAGTTTTTGGATACATCGACAATTTTTTTACATCAGACCAATGCCTACAAAGCGCCTGCAATATTAAAACGTCGCCTCATTTATTGGAGATACCCCTACATACGTTGCTGAATGGTTCCTTTTTAAATACTACCCGAAAATGTCCCAAATCGGTCTGCTGGCACACAACATTGTAGTTTATCGATACATCGACAATTTTTTACATCAGACCAATGCCTACAAAGCGCCTGCAATGTTAAAACGTCGCCTCAGTTATTGGAGATACCCCTACATACGTTGCTGAATGGTTCCTTTTTAAATACTACCCGAAAATGTCCCAAATCGGTTTACTGGCACACAACATTGTAGTTTATGGATGCATCGACAATTTTTTTACATCAGACCAATGCCTACAAAGCGCCTGCAATGTTAAAACGTCGCCTCAGTTATTGGAGATACCCCTACATACGTTGCTGAATGGTTCCTTTTTAAATACTACCCGAAAGTGTCCCAAATCGGTCTGCTGGCACACAACATTGTAGTTTATCGATACGTCGACAACTGTTTACATCAGACCAAAGCCTGCAAAGCGCCTGCAATGTTAAAACGTCGCCTCAGTTATTGGAGATACCCCTACATACGTTGCTGAATGGTTCCTTTTTAAATACTACCCGAAAGTGTCCCAAATCGGTCTGCTGGCACACAACATTGTAGTTTATCGATACGTCGACAATTGTTTACATCAGACCAATGCCTACAAAGCGCCTGCAATGTTAAAACGGCGCCTCCGTCATTGGAGATACATCTACATACGTTGCTGAATGGTTCCTTTTTAAATACTACCCGAAAATGTCCCAAATCGGTCTGCAGGCACACAACGTTGTAGTTTATCAATACATCGACAATTGTTTACATCAGACCAATGCCTACAAAGCGCCTGCAATGTTAAAACGTCGCCTCAGTTATTGGAGATACCCCTACATACGTTGCTGAATGGTTCCTTTTTAAATACTACCCGAAAATGTCCCAAATCGGTCTGCTGGCACACAACATTGTAGTTTATCGATACATCGACAATTGTTTACATCAGACCAATGCCTACAAAGCGCCTGCAATGTCAAAACGTCGCCTCAGTTATTGGAGATACCCCTACATACGTTGCTGAATGGTTCCTTTTTAACACTACCCGAAAATGTCCCAAATCGGTCTACTCGCACACAACATTGTAGTTTATGGATAGATCGACAATTGTTTACATCAGACCAATGCCTACAAAGCGCCTGCAATGTTAAAACGTCGCCTCAGTTATTGGAGATACCCCTACATACGTTGCTGAATGGTTCCTTTTTAAATACTACCCGAAAATGTCCCAAATCGGTTTACTGGCACACAACATTGTAGTTTATGGATACATCGACAATTTTTTTACATCAGACCAATGCCTACAAAGCGCCTGCAATATTAAAACGTCGCCTCAGTGATTGGAGATACCCCTACATACGTTGCTGAATGGTTCCTTTTTAAATACTACCCGAAAATGTCCCAAATCGGTCTGCTGGCACACAACATTGTAGTTTATCGATACATCGACAATTTTTTACATCAGACCAATGCCTACAAAGCGCCTGCAATGTGAAAACGTCGCCTCAGTTATTGGAGATACCCCTACATACGTTGCTGAATGGTTCCTTTTTAAATACTACCCGAAAATGTCCCAAATCGGTTTACTGGCACACAACATTGTAGTTTATGGATACATATACAATTTTTTTACATCAGACCAATGCCTACAAAGCGGCTGCAATATTAAAACGTCGCCTCAGTGATTGGAGATACCCCTACATACGTTGCTGAATGGTTCCTTTTTAACACTACCCGAAAATGTCCCAAATCGGTCTGCTGGCACACAACATTGTAGTTTATCGATACGTCGACAACTGTTTACATCAGACCAATGCCTACAAAGCGCCTGCAATGTTAAAACGTCGCCTCAGTTATTGGAGATACCCCTACATACGTTGCTGAATGGTTCCTTTTTAAATACTACCCGAAAGTGTCCCAAATCGGTCTGCTGGCACACAACATTGTAGTTTATCGATACGTCGACAATTGTTTACATCAGACCAATGCCTACAAAGCGCCTGCAATGTTAAAACGTCGCCTCAGTTATTGGAGATACCCCTACATACGTTGCTGAATGGTTCCTTTTTAAATACTACCCGAAAATGTCCCAAATCGGTCTGCAGGCACACAACGTTGTAGTTTATCAATACATCGACAATTGTTTACATCAGACCAATGCCTACAAAGCGCCTGCAATGTTGAAATGGCGCCTCCGTTATGGGAGATACCCCTACATACGTTGCTGAATGGTTCCTTTTTAAATACCACCCGAAAGTGTCCCAAATCGGTCTGCTGGCACACAACATTGTAGTTTTTGGATAGATCGACAATTTTTTACATCAGACCAATGCCTACAAAGCGCCTGCAATGTTATAGTGTCGAATCAGTTATTGGAGATACCCCTACATACGTTGCTGAATGGTTCCTTTTTAAATACTACCCGAAAATGTCCCAAATCGGTCTGCAGGCACACAACATTGTAGTTTTTGGATAGATCGACAATTTTTTACATCAGACCAATGCCTACAAAGCGCCTGCAATGTTGAAATGGCGCCTCAGTTATTGGAGATACCCCTGCATACGTTGCTGAATGGTTCCTTTTTAAATACCACCCGAAAGTGTCTCAAATCGGTCTGCTGGCACACAACATTGTAGTTTATCGATACATCGACTATGTTTTACATCAGACCAATGCCTACAAAGCGCCTGCAATGTTAAAATGTCGCCTCAGTTATTGGAGATACCCCTACATACGTTGCTGAATGGTTCCTTTTTAAATACTACCCGAAAGTGTCCCAAATCGGTCTGCTGGCACACAACATTGTAGTTTATCGATACGTCGACAACTGTTTACATCAGACCAATGCCTACAAAGCGCCTGCAATGTTAAAACGTCGCCTCAGTTATTGGAGATACCCCTACATACGTTGCTGAATGGTTCCTTTTTAAATACTACCCGAAAGTGTCCCAAATAGGTCTGCTGGCACACAACATTGTAGTTTATCGATACGTCGACAATTGTTTACATCAGACCAATGCCTACAAAGCGCCTGCAATGTTAAAACGGCGCCTCCGTTATTGGAGATACCCCTACATACGTTGCTGAATGGTTCCTTTTTAAATACTACCCGAAAATGTCCCAAATCGGTCTGCTGGCACACAACATTGTAGTTTATCGATACATCGACAATTTTTTACATCAGACCAATGCCTACAAAGCGCCTGCAATGTTAAAACGTCGCCTCAGTTATTGGAGATACCCCTACATACGTTGCTGAATGGTTCCTTTTTAAATACTACCCGAAAATGTCCCAAATCGGTCTGCTGGCACACAACATTGTAGTTTATCGATACATCGACAATTTTTTACATCAGACCAATGCCTACAAAGCGCCTGCAATGTTAAAACGTCGCCTCAGTTATTGGAGATACCCCTACATACGTTGCTGAATGGTTCCTTTTTAAATACTACCCGAAAATGTCCCAAATCGGTTTACTGGCACACAACATTGTAGTTTATGGATACATCGACAATTTTTTTACATCAGACCAATGCCTACAAAGCGCCTGCAATATTAAAACGTCTCCTCAGTGATTGGAGATACCCCTACATACGTTGCTGAATGGTTCCTTTTTAAATACTACCCGAAAATGTTCCAAATCGGTCTGCTGGCACACAACATTGTAGTTTATGGATATATCGACGCTTTTTTACATCAGACCAATGCCTACAAAGCGCCTGCAATGTTAAAACGTCGCCTCCGTTATTGGAGATACCCCTACATACGTTGCTGAATGGTTCCTTTTTAAATACTACCCGAAAATGTCCCAAATCGGTCTGCTGGCACACAACATTGTAGTTTATCGATACATCGACAATTTTTTACATCAGACCAATGCCTACAAAGCGCCTGCAATGTTAAAACGTCGCCTCAGTTATTGGAGATACCCCTACATACGTTGCTGAATGGTTCCTTTTTAAATACTACCCGAAAGTGTCCCAAATCGGT
The DNA here is from genome assembly GCF_037392515.1 of Haliotis asinina. Classification (NCBI taxonomy): domain Eukaryota; kingdom Metazoa; phylum Mollusca; class Gastropoda; order Lepetellida; family Haliotidae; genus Haliotis; species Haliotis asinina. The sequence goes on from NC_090289.1 coordinate 20,017,279, forward strand.
CTGCTGCCACACAACATTGTAGTTTATCGATACGTCGACAACTGTTTACATCAGACCAATGCCTACAAAGCGCCTGCAATGTTAAAATGGCGCCTCCGTCATTGGAGATACCCCTACATACGTTGCTGAATGGTTCCTTTTTAAATACCACCCGAAAATGTCCCAAATCGGTTTACTGGCACACAACATTGTAGTTTTTGGATACATCGACAATTTTTTTACATCAGACCAATGCCTACAAAGCGCCTGCAATATTAAAACGTCGCCTCATTTATTGGAGATACCCCTACATACGTTGCTGAATGGTTCCTTTTTAAATACTACCCGAAAATGTCCCAAATCGGTCTGCTGGCACACAACATTGTAGTTTATCGATACATCGACAATTTTTTACATCAGACCAATGCCTACAAAGCGCCTGCAATGTTAAAACGTCGCCTCAGTTATTGGAGATACCCCTACATACGTTGCTGAATGGTTCCTTTTTAAATACTACCCGAAAATGTCCCAAATCGGTTTACTGGCACACAACATTGTAGTTTATGGATGCATCGACAATTTTTTTACATCAGACCAATGCCTACAAAGCGCCTGCAATGTTAAAACGTCGCCTCAGTTATTGGAGATACCCCTACATACGTTGCTGAATGGTTCCTTTTTAAATACTACCCGAAAGTGTCCCAAATCGGTCTGCTGGCACACAACATTGTAGTTTATCGATACGTCGACAACTGTTTACATCAGACCAAAGCCTGCAAAGCGCCTGCAATGTTAAAACGTCGCCTCAGTTATTGGAGATACCCCTACATACGTTGCTGAATGGTTCCTTTTTAAATACTACCCGAAAGTGTCCCAAATCGGTCTGCTGGCACACAACATTGTAGTTTATCGATACGTCGACAATTGTTTACATCAGACCAATGCCTACAAAGCGCCTGCAATGTTAAAACGGCGCCTCCGTCATTGGAGATACATCTACATACGTTGCTGAATGGTTCCTTTTTAAATACTACCCGAAAATGTCCCAAATCGGTCTGCAGGCACACAACGTTGTAGTTTATCAATACATCGACAATTGTTTACATCAGACCAATGCCTACAAAGCGCCTGCAATGTTAAAACGTCGCCTCAGTTATTGGAGATACCCCTACATACGTTGCTGAATGGTTCCTTTTTAAATACTACCCGAAAATGTCCCAAATCGGTCTGCTGGCACACAACATTGTAGTTTATCGATACATCGACAATTGTTTACATCAGACCAATGCCTACAAAGCGCCTGCAATGTCAAAACGTCGCCTCAGTTATTGGAGATACCCCTACATACGTTGCTGAATGGTTCCTTTTTAACACTACCCGAAAATGTCCCAAATCGGTCTACTCGCACACAACATTGTAGTTTATCGATACGTCGACAATTGTTTACATCAGACCAATGCCTACAAAGCGCCTGCAATGTTAAAACGTCGCCTCAGTTATTGGAGATACCCCTACATACGTTGCTGAATGGTTCCTTTTTAAATACTACCCGAAAATGTCCCAAATCGGTTTACTGGCACACAACATTGTAGTTTATGGATACATCGACAATTTTTTTACATCAGACCAATGCCTACAAAGCGCCTGCAATATTAAAACGTCGCCTCAGTGATTGGAGATACCCCTACATACGTTGCTGAATGGTTCCTTTTTAAATACTACCCGAAAATGTCCCAAATCGGTCTGCTGGCACACAACATTGTAGTTTATCGATACATCGACAATTTTTTACATCAGACCAATGCCTACAAAGCGCCTGCAATGTGAAAACGTCGCCTCAGTTATTGGAGATACCCCTACATACGTTGCTGAATGGTTCCTTTTTAAATACTACCCGAAAATGTCCCAAATCGGTTTACTGGCACACAACATTGTAGTTTATGGATACATATACAATTTTTTTACATCAGACCAATGCCTACAAAGCGCCTGCAATATTAAAACGTCGCCTCAGTGATTGGAGATACCCCTACATACGTTGCTGAATGGTTCCTTTTTAAATACTACCCGAAAATGTCCCAAATCGGTCTGCTGGCACACAACATTGTAGTTTATCGATACATCGACAATTTTTTACATCAGACCAATGCCTACAAAGCGCCTGCAATGTGAAGACGTCGCCTCAGTTATTGGAGATACCCCTACATACGTTGCTGAATGGTTCCTTTTTAAATACTACCCGAAAATGTCCCAAATCGGTTTACTGGCACACAACATTGTAGTTTTTGGATACATCGACAATTTTTTTACATCAGACCAATGCCTACAAAGCGCCTGCAATGTTAAAACGTCGCCTCAGTTATTGGAGATACCCCTACATACGTTGCTGAATGGTTCCTTTTTAAATACTACCCGAAAGTGTCCCAAATCGGTCTGCTGGCACACAACATTGTAGTTTATCGATACGTCGACAATTGTTTACATCAGACCAATGCCTACAAAGCGCCTGCAATGTTAAAACGGCGCCGCCGTTATTGGAGATACCCCTACATACGTTGCTGAATGGTTCCTTTTTAAATACTACCCGAAAATGTCCCAAATCGGTCTGGAGGCACACAACGTTGTAGTTTATCAATACATCGACAATTGTTTACATCAGACCAATGCCTACAAAGCGCCTGCAATGTTGAAATGGCGCCTCCGTTATTGGAGATACCCCTACATACGTTGCTGAATGGTTCCTTTTTAAATACCACCCGAAAGTGTCCCAAATCGGTCTGCTGGCACACAACATTGTAGTTTATGGATAGATCGACAATTTTTTACATCAGACCAATGCCTACAAAGCGCCTGCAATGTTATAGTGTCGAATCAGTTATTGGAGATACCCCTACATACGTTGCTGAATGGTTCCTTTTTAAATACTACCCGAAAATGTCCCAAATCGGTCTGCAGGCACACAACATTGTAGTTTATCGATACATCGACAATTGTTTACATCAGACCAATGCCTACAAAGCGCCTGCAATGTTGAAATGGCGCCTCAGTTATTGGAGATACCCCTACATACGTTGCTGAATGGTTCCTTTTTAAATACCACCCGAAAGTGTCTCAAATCGGTCTGCTGGCACACAACATTGTAGTTTATCGATACATCGACAATGTTTTACATCAGACCAATGCCTACAAAGCGCCTGCAATGTTAAAATGTCGCCTCAGTTATTGGAGATACCCCTACATACGTTGCTGAATGGTTCCTTTTTAAATACTACCCGAAAATGTTCCAAATCGGTCTGCTGGCACACAACATTGTAGTTTATGGATATATCGACGATTTTTTACATCAGACCAATGCCTACAAAGCGCCTGCAATGTTAAAACGTCGCCTCAGTTATTGGAGATACCCCTACATACGTTGCTGAATGGTTCCTTTTTAAATACTACCCGAAAATGTCCCAAATCGGTCTGCTGGCACACAACATTGTAGTTTATCGACACATCGACAATTTTTTACATCAGACCAATGCCTACAAAGCGCCTGCAATGTTAAAACGTCGCCTCAGTTATTGGAGATACCCCTACATACGTTGCTGAATGGTTCCTTTTTAAATACTACCCGAAAATGTCCCAAATCGGTTTACTGGCACACAACATTGTAGTTTATGGATACATCGACAATTTTTTTACATCAGACCAATGCCTACAAAGCGCCTGTAATATTAAAACGTCTCCTGAGTTATTGGAGATACCCCTACATACGTTGCTGAATGGTTCCTTTTTAAATACTACCCGAAAATGTTCCAAATCGGTCTGCTGGCACACAACATTGTAGTTTATGGATATATCGACGATTTTTTACATCAGACCAATGCCTACAAAGCGCCTGCAATGTTAAAACGTCGCCTCAGTTATTGGAGATACCCCTACATACGTTGCTGAATGGTTCCTTTTTAAATACTACCCGAAAATGTCCCAAATCGGTCTGCTGGCACACAACATTGTAGTTTATCGATACATCGACAATTTTTTACATCAGACCAATGCCTACAAAGCGCCTGCAATGTTAAAACGTCGCCTCAGTTATTGGAGATACCCCTACATACGTTGCTGAATGGTTCCTTTTTAAATACTACCCGAAAGTGTCCCAAATCGGTCTGCTGGCACACAACATTGTAGTTTATCGATACGTCGACAACTGTTTACATCAGACCAATGCCTACAAAGCGCCTGCAATGTTAAAACGTCGCCTCAGTTATTGGAGATACCCCTACATACGTTGCTGAATGGTTCCTTTTTAAATACCACCCGAAAATGTCCCAAATCGGTTTACTGGCACACAACATTGTAGTTTTTGGATACATCGACAATTTTTTTACATCAGACCAATGCCTACAAAGCGCCTGCAATATTAAAACGTCGCCTCAGTTATTGGAGATACCCCTACATACGTTGCTGAATGGTTCCTTTTTAAATACTACCCGAAAATGTTCCAAATCGGTCTGCTGGCACACAACATTGTAGTTTATGGATATATCGACGATTTTTTACATCAGATTAATGCCTACAAAGCGCCTGCAATGTTAAAACGTCGCCTCAGTTATTGGAGATACCCCTACATACGTTGCTGAATGGTTCCTTTTTAAATACTACCCGAAAATGTCCCAAATCGGTCTGCTGGCACACAACATTGTAGTTTATCGATACGTCGACAACTGTTTACATCAGACCAATGCCTACAAAGCGCCTGCAATGTTAAAACGTCGCCTCAGTTATTGGAGATACCCCTACATACGTTGCTGAATGGTTCCTTTTTAAATACTACCCGAAAGTGTCCCAAATCGGTCTGCTGGCACACAACATTGTAGTTTATCAATACATAGACAATTTTTTACATCAGACCAATGCCTACAAAGCGCCTGCAATGTTGAAATGGCGCCTCCGTTATTGGAGATACCCCTACATACGTTGCTGAATGGTTCCTTTTTAAATACCACCCGAAAATGTTCCAAATCGGTCTGCTGGCACACAACATTGTAGTTTATGGATAGATCGACAATTTTTTACATCAGACCAATGCCTACAAAGCGCCTGCAATGTTATAGTGTCGAATCAGTTATTGGAGATACCCCTACATACGTTGCTGAATGGTTCCTTTTTAAATACTACCCGAAAATGTCCCAAATCGGTCTGCAGGCACACAACATTGTAGTTTATCGATACATCGACAATTGTTTACATCAGACCAATGCCTACAAAGCGCCTGCAATGTTGAAATGGCGCCTCAGTTATTGGAGATACCCCTACATACGTTGCTGAATGGTTCCTTTTTAAATACCACCCGAAAGTGTCTCAAATCGGTCTGCTGGCACACAACATTGTAGTTTATCGATACATCGACAATGTTTTACATCAGACCAATGCCTACAAAGCGCCTGCAATGTTAAAATGTCGCCTCAGTTATTGGAGATAACCCTACATACGTTGCTGAATGGTTCCTTTTTAAATACCACCCGAAAATGTTCCAAATCGGTCTGCTGGCACACAACATTGTAGTTTATGGATATATCGACGATTTTTTACATCAGACCAATGCCTACAAAGCGCCTGCAATGTTAAAACGTCGCCTCAGTTATTGGAGATACCCCTACATACGTTGCTGAATGGTTCCTTTTTAAATACTACCCGAAAATGTCCCAAATCGGTCTGCTGGCACACAACATTGTAGTTTATCGACACATCGACAATTTTTTACATCAGACCAATGCCTACAAAGCGCCTGCAATGTTAAAACGTCGCCTCAGTTATTGGAGATACCCCTACATACGTTGCTGAATGGTTCCTTTTTAAATACTACCCGAAAATGTCCCAAATCGGTTTACTGGCACACAACATTGTAGTTTATGGATACATCGACAATTTTTTTACATCAGACCAATGCCTACAAAGCGCCTGTAATATTAAAACGTCTCCTGAGTTATTGGAGATACCCCTACATACGTTGCTGAATGGTTCCTTTTTAAATACTACCCGAAAATGTTCCAAATCGGTCTGCTGGCACACAACATTGTAGTTTATGGATATATCGACGATTTTTTACATCAGATTAATGCCTACAAAGCGCCTGCAATGTTAAAACGTCGCCTCAGTTATTGGAGATACCCCTACATACGTTGCTGAATGGTTCCTTTTTAAATACTACCCGAAAATGTCCCAAATCGGTCTGCTGGCACACAACATTGTAGTTTATCGATACATCGACAACTGTTTACATCAGACCAATGCCTACAAAGCGCCTGCAATGTTAAAACGTCGCCTCAGTTATTGGAGATACCCCTACATACGTTGCTGAATGGTTCCTTTTTAAATACTACCCGAAAGTGTCCCAAATCGGTCTGCTGGCACACAACATTGTAGTTTATCAATACATAGACAATTTTTTACATCAGACCAATGCCTACAAAGCGCCTGCAATGTTGAAATGGCGCCTCCGTTATTGGAGATACCCCTACATACGTTGCTGAATGGTTCCTTTTTAAATACCACCCGAAAATGTTCCAAATCGGTCTGCTGGCACACAACATTGTAGTTTATGGATAGATCGACAATTTTTTACATCAGACCAATGCCTACAAAGCGCCTGCAATGTTATAGTGTCGAATCAGTTATTGGAGATACCCCTACATACGTTGCTGAATGGTTCCTTTTTAAATACTACCCGAAAATGTTCCAAATCGGTCTGCTGGCACACAACATTGTAGTTTATGGATATATCGACGATTTTTTACATCAGATTAATGCCTACAAAGCGCCTGCAATGTTAAAACGTCGCCTCAGTTATTGGAGATACCCCTACATACGTTGCTGAATGGTTCCTTTTTAAATACTACCCGAAAATGTCCCAAATCGGTCTGCTGGCACACAACATTGTAGTTTATCGATACATCGACAACTGTTTACATCAGACCAATGCCTACAAAGCGCCTGCAATGTTAAAACGTCGCCTCAGTTATTGGAGATACCCCTACATACGTTGCTGAATGGTTCCTTTTTAAATACTACCCGAAAGTGTCCCAAATCGGTCTGCTGGCACACAACATTGTAGTTTATCAATACATAGACAATTTTTTACATCAGACCAATGCCTACAAAGCGCCTGCAATGTTGAAATGGCGCCTCCGTTATTGGAGATACCCCTACATACGTTGCTGAATGGTTCCTTTTTAAATACCACCCGAAAATGTTCCAAATCGGTCTGCTGGCACACAACATTGTAGTTTATGGATATATCGACGATTTTTTACATCAGACCAATGCCTACAAAGCGCCTGCAATGTTAAAACGTCGCCTCAGTTATTGGAGATACCCCTACATACGTTGCTGAATGGTTCCTTTTTAAATACTACCCGAAAATGTCCCAAATCGGTCTGCTGGCACACAACATTGTAGTTTATCGACACATCGACAATTTTTTACATCAGACCAATGCCTACAAAGCGCCTGCAATGTTAAAACGTCGCCTCAGTTATTGGAGATACCCCTACATACGTTGCTGAATGGTTCCTTTTTAAATACTACCCGAAAATGTCCCAAATCGGTTTACTGGCACACAACATTGTAGTTTATGGATACATCGACAATTTTTTTACATCAGACCAATGCCTACAAAGCGCCTGTAATATTAAAACGTCTCCTGAGTTATTGGAGATACCCCTACATACGTTGCTGAATGGTTCCTTTTTAAATACTACCCGAAAATGTTCCAAATCGGTCTGCTGGCACACAACATTGTAGTTTATGGATATATCGACGATTTTTTACATCAGACCAATGCCTACAAAGCGCCTGCAATGTTAAAACGTCGCCTCAGTTATTGGAGATACCCCTACATACGTTGCTGAATGGTTCCTTTTTAAATACTACCCGAAAGTGTCCCAAATCGGTCTGCTGGCACACAACATTGTAGTTTATCAATACATAGACAATTTTTTACATCAGACCAATGCCTACAAAGCGCCTGCAATGTTGAAATGGCGCCTCCGTTATTGGAGATACCCCTACATACGTTGCTGAATGGTTCCTTTTTAAATACCACCCGAAAATGTTCCAAATCGGTCTGCTGGCACACAACATTGTAGTTTATGGATAGATCGACAATTTTTTACATCAGACCAATGCCTACAAAGCGCCTGCAATGTTATAGTGTCGAATCAGTTATTGGAGATACCCCTACATACGTTGCTGAATGGTTCCTTTTTAAATACTACCCGAAAATGTTCCAAATCGGTCTGCTGGCACACAACATTGTAGTTTATGGATATATCGACGATTTTTTACATCAGATTAATGCCTACAAAGCGCCTGCAATGTTAAAACGTCGCCTCAGTTATTGGAGATACCCCTACATACGTTGCTGAATGGTTCCTTTTTAAATACTACCCGAAAATGTCCCAAATCGGTCTGCTGGCACACAACATTGTAGTTTACCGATACATCGACAACTGTTTACATCAGACCAATGCCTACAAAGCGCCTGCAATGTTAAAACGTCGCCTCAGTTATTGGAGATACCCCTACATACGTTGCTGAATGGTTCCTTTTTAAATACTACCCGAAAGTGTCCCAAATCGGTCTGCTGGCACACAACATTGTAGTTTATCAATACATAGACAATTTTTTACATCAGACCAATGCCTACAAAGCGCCTGCAATGTTGAAATGGCGCCTCCGTTATTGGAGATACCCCTACATACGTTGCTGAATGGTTCCTTTTTAAATACCACCCGAAAATGTTCCAAATCGGTCTGCTGGCACACAACATTGTAGTTTATGGATATATCGACGATTTTTTACATCAGACCAATGCCTACAAAGCGCCTGCAATGTTAAAACGTCGCCTCAGTTATTGGAGATACCCCTACATACGTTGCTGAATGGTTCCTTTTTAAATACTACCCGAAAATGTCCCAAATCGGTCTGCTGGCACACAACATTGTAGTTTATCGACACATCGACAATTTTTTACATCAGACCAATGCCTACAAAGCGCCTGCAATGTTAAAACGTCGCCTCAGTTATTGGAGATACCCCTACATACGTTGCTGAATGGTTCCTTTTTAAATACTACCCGAAAATGTCCCAAATCGGTTTACTGGCACACAACATTGTAGTTTATGGATACATCGACAATTTTTTTACATCAGACCAATGCCTACAAAGCGCCTGTAATATTAAAACGTCTCCTGAGTTATTGGAGATACCCCTACATACGTTGCTGAATGGTTCCTTTTTAAATACTACCCGAAAATGTTCCAAATCGGTCTGCTGGCACACAACATTGTAGTTTATGGATATATCGACGATTTTTTACATCAGACCAATGCCTACAAAGCGCCTGCAATGTTAAAACGTCGCCTCAGTTATTGGAGATACCCCTACATACGTTGCTGAATGGTTCCTTTTTAAATACTACCCGAAAGTGTCCCAAATCGGTCTGCTGCCACACAACATTGTAGTTTATCGATACGTCGACAACTGTTTACATCAGACCAATGCCTACAAAGCGCCTGCAATGTTAAAATGGCGCCTCCGTCATTGGAGATACCCCTACATACGTTGCTGAATGGTTCCTTTTTAAATACCACCCGAAAATGTCCCAAATCGGTTTACTGGCACACAACATTGTAGTTTATGGATACATCGACGATTTTTTTACATCAGACCAATGCCTACAAAGCGCCTGCAATATTAAAACGTCGCCTCAGTTATTGGAGATACCCCTACATACGTTGCTGAATGGTTCCTTTTTAAATACTACCCGAAAGTGTCTCAAATCGGTCTGCTGGCACACAACATTGTAGTTTATGGATAGATCGACAATGTTTTACATCAGACCAATGCCTACAAAGCGCCTGCAATGTTAGAATGTCGCCTCAGTTATTGGAGATACCCCTACATACGTTGCTGAATGGTTCCTTTTTAAATACTACCCGAAAATGTCCCAAATCGGTCTGCTGCCACACAACATTGTAGTTTATCGATACGTCGACAACTGTTTACATCAGACCAATGCCTACAAAGCGCCTGCAATGTTAAAACGTCGCCTCAGTTATTGGAGATACCCCTACATACGTTGCTGAATGGTTCCTTTTTAAATACTACCCGAAAGTGTCCCAAATCGGTCTGCTGGCACACAACATTGTAGTTTATCAATACATAGACAATTTTTTACATCAGACCAATGCCTACAAAGCGCCTGCAATGTTGAAACGGCGCCTCCGTTATTGGAGATACCCCTACATACGTTGCTGAATGGTTCCTTTTTAAATACCACCCGAAAGTGTCTCAAATCGGTCTGCTGGCACACAACATTGTAGTTTATGGATAGATCGACAATGTTTTACATCAGACCAATGCCTACAAAGCGCCTGCAATGTTAGAATGTCGCCTCAGTTATTGGAGATACCCCTACATACGTTGCTGAATGGTTCCTTTTTAAATACTACCCGAAAATGTCCCAAATCGGTCTGCAGGCACACAACATTGTAGTTTATCGATACATCGACAACTGTTTACATCAGACCAATGCCTACAAAGCGCCTGCAATGTTAGAACGTCGCCTCAGTTATTGGAGATACCCCTACATACGTTGCTGAATGGTTCCTTTTTAAATACTACCCGAAAATGTCCCAAATCGGTCTGCAGGCACACAACATTGTAGTTTATCGATACATCAACAACTGTTTACATCAGACCAATGCCTACAAAGCGCCTGCAATGTTAAAACGTCGCCTCAGTTATTGGAGATACCCCTACATACGTTGCTGAATGGTTCCTTTTTAAATACTACCCGAAAATGTCCCAAATCGGTCTGCTGGCACACAACATTGTAGTTAATGGATACATCGACAATTGTTTACATCAGACCAATGCCTACAAAGCGCCTGCAATGTTAAAACGTCGCCTCAGTTATTGGAGATACCCCTACATACGTTGCTGAATGGTTCCTTTTTAAATACTACCCGAAAATGTCCCAAATCGGTCTGCTGGCACACAACATTGTAGTTTATCGATACATCGACAATTTTTGTACATCAGACCAATGCCTACAAAGCGCCTGCAATGTTAAAACGTCGCCTCCGTTATTGGAGATACCCCTACATACGTTGCTGAATGGTTCCTTTTTAAATACTACCCGAAAATGTCCCAAATCGGTCTGCAGGCACACAACATTGTAGTTTATCGATACATCAACAACTGTTTACATCAGACCAATGCCTACAAAGCGCCTGCAATGTTAAAACGTCGCCTCAGTTATTGGAGATACCCCTACATACGTTGCTGAATGGTTCCTTTTTAAATACTACCCGAAAATGTCCCAAATCGGTTTACTGGCACACAACATTGTAGTTTATGGATACATCGACAATTTTTGTACATCAGACCAATGCCTACAAAGCGCCTGCAATGTTAAAACGTCGCCTCCGTTATTGGAGATACCCCTACATACGTTGCTGAATGGTTCCTTTTTAAATACTACCCGAAAATGTTCCAAATCGGTCTGCAGGCACACAACATTGTAGTTTATCGATACATCGACAACTGTTTACATCAGACCAATGCCTACAAAGCGCCTGCAATGTAAAAACGTCGCCTCAGTTATTGGAGATACCCCTACATACGTTGCTGATTGGTTCCTTTTTAAATACTACCCGAAAATGTCCCAAATCGGTCTGCTGGCACACAACATTGTAGTTTATCGATACATCAACAACTGTTTACATCAGACCAATGCCTACAAAGCGCCTGCAATGTTAAAACGTCGCCTCAGTTATTGGAGATACCTCTACATACGTTGGTGAATGGTTCCTTTTTAAATACTACCCGAAAATGTCCCAAATCGGTCTGCTGGCACACAACATTGTAGTTTATCGATACATCGACAATTTTTTACATCAGACCAATGCCTACAAAGCGCCTGCAATGTTAAAACGTCGCCTCAGTTATTGGAGATACCCCTACATACGTTGCTGAATGGTTCCTTTTTAACACTACCCGAAAATGTCCCAAATCGGTCTACTCGCACACAACATTGTAGTTTATCGATACGTCGACAATTGTTTACATCAGACCAATGCCTACAAAGCGCTTGCAATGTTAAAACGTCGCCTCAGTTATTGGAGATACCCCTACATACGTTGCTGAATGGTTCCTTTTTAAATACTACCCGAAAGTGTCCCAAATCGGTCTGCTGGCACACAACATTGTAGTTTATCAATACATAGACAATTTTTTACATCAGACCAATGCCTACAAAGCGCCTGCAATGTTGAAACGGCGCCTCCGTTATTGGAGATACCCCTACATACGTTGCTGAATGGTTCCTTTTTAAATACCACCCGAAAGTGTCTCAAATCGGTCTGCTGGCACACAACATTGTAGTTTATGGATAGATCGACAATGTTTTACATCAGACCAATGCCTACAAAGCGCCTGCAATGTTAGAATGTCGCCTCAGTTATTGGAGATACCCCTACATACGTTGCTGAATGGTTCCTTTTTAAATACTACCCGAAAATGTCCCAAATCGGTCTGCAGGCACACAACATTGTAGTTTATCGATACATCGACAACTGTTTACATCAGACCAATGCCTACAAAGCGCCTGCAATGTTAGAACGTCGCCTCAGTTATTGGAGATACCCCTACATACGTTGCTGAATGGTTCCTTTTTAAATACTACCCGAAAATGTCCCAAATCGGTCTGCAGGCACACAACATTGTAGTTTATCGATACATCAACAACTGTTTACATCAGACCAATGCCTACAAAGCGCCTGCAATGTTAAAACGTCGCCTCAGTTATTGGAGATACCCCTACATACGTTGCTGAATGGTTCCTTTTTAAATACTACCCGAAAATGTCCCAAATCGGTCTGCTGGCACACAACATTGTAGTTAATGGATACATCGACAATTGTTTACATCAGACCAATGCCTACAAAGCGCCTGCAATGTCAAAACGTCGCCTCAGTTATTGGAGATACCCCTACATACGTTGCTGAATGGTTCCTTTTTAAATACTACCCGAAAATGTCCCAAATCGGTCTGCTGGCACACAACATTGTAGTTTATGGATACATCGACAATTTTTGTACATCAGACCAATGCCTACAAAGCGCCTGCAATGTTAAAACGTAGCCTCCGTTATTGGAGATACCCCTACATACGTTGCTGAATGGTTCCTTTTTAAATACTACCCGAAAATGTCCCAAATCGGTCTGCAGGCACACAACATTGTAGTTTATCGATACATCAACAACTGTTTACATCAGACCAATGCCTACAAAGCGCCTGCAATGTTAAAACGTCGCCTCAGTTATTGGAGATACCCCTACATACGTTGCTGAATGGTTCCTTTTTAAATACTACCCGAAAATGTCCCAAATCGGTTTACTGGCACACAACATTGTAGTTTATGGATACATCGACAATTTTTGTACATCAGACCAATGCCTACAAAGCGCCTGCAATGTTAAAACGTCGCCTCCGTTATTGGAGATACCCCTACATACGTTGCTGAATGGTTCCTTTTTAAATACTACCCGAAAATGTTCCAAATCGGTCTGCTGGCACACAACATTGTAGTTTATCGATACATCGACAACTGTTTACATCAGACCAATGCCTACAAAGCGCCTGCAATGTAAAAACGTCGCCTCAGTTATTGGAGATACCCCTACATACGTTGCTGAATGGTTCCTTTTTAAATACTACCCGAAAATGTCCCAAATCGGTCTGCTGGCACACAACATTGTAGTTTATCGATACATCAACAACTGTTTACATCAGACCAATGCCTACAAAGCGCCTGCAATGTTAAAACGTCGCCTCCGTTATTGGAGATACCTCTACATACGTTGGTGAATGGTTCCTTTTTAAATACTACCCGAAAATGTCCCAAATCGGTCTGCTGGCACACAACATTGTAGTTTATCGATACATCGACAATTTTTTACATCAGACCAATGCCTACAAAGCGCCTGCAATGTTAAAACGTCGCCTCAGTTATTGGAGATACCCCTACATACGTTGCTGAATGGTTCCTTTTTAACACTACCCGAAAATGTCCCAAATCGGTCTACTCGCACACAACATTGTAGTTTATCGATACGTCGACAATTGTTTACATCAGACCAATGCCTACAAAGCGCTTGCAATGTTAAAACGTCGCCTCAGTTATTGGAGATACCCCTACATACGTTGCTGAATGGTTCCTTTTTAAATACTACCCGAAAATGTCCCAAATCGGTCTGCTGGCACACAACATTGTAGTTTATCAATACATCGACAATTGTTTACATCAGACCAATGCCTAAAAGCGCCTGCAATGTTAAAACGTCGCCTCAGTTATTGGAGATACCCCTACATACGTTGCTGAATGGTTCCTTTTTAAATACTACCCGAAAATGTCCCAAATCGGTCTACTGGCACACAACATTGTAGTTTATCGATACATCGACAATTTTTGTACATCAGACCAATGCCTACAAAGCGCCTGCAACATTAAAACGTCGCCTCAGTTATTGGAGATACCCCTACATACGTTGCTGAATGGTTCCTTTTTAAATACTACCCGAAAATGTTCCAAATCGGTCTGCTGGCACACAACATTGTAGTTTATCGATACATCGACAACTGTTCACATCAGACCAATGCCTACAAAGCGCCTGCAATGTTAAAACGTCGCCTCAGTTATTGGAGATACCCCTACATACGTTGCTGAATGGTTCCTTTTTAAATACTACCCGAAAATGTCCCAAATCGGTCTGCTGGCACACAACATTGTAGTTTATCGATACATCGACAATTTTTTACATCAGACCAATGCCTACAAAGCGCCTGCAATGTTGAAACGTCGCCTCAGTTATTGGAGATACCCCTACATACGTTGCTGAACGGTTCCTTTTTAAATACTACCCGAAAATGTCCCAAATCGGTCTGCTGGCACACAACATTGTAGTTTATCGATGCATCGACAATTTTTTACATCAGACCAATGCCTACAAAGCGCCTGCAATGTTAAAACGTCGCCTCAGTTATTGGAGATACCCCTACATACGTTGCTGAATGTTTCCTTTTTAACACTACCCGAAAATGTCCCAAATCGGTCTACTCGCACACAACATTGTAGTTTATCGATACGTCGACAATTGTTTACATCAGACCAATGCCTACAAAGCGCTTGCAATGTTAAAACGTCGCCTCAGTTATTGGAGATACCCCTACATACGTTGCTGAATGGTTCCTTTTTAAATACTACCCGAAAATGTCCCAAATCGGTCTGCAGGCACACAACATTGTAGTTTATCAATACATCGACAATTGTTTACATCAGACCAATGCCTAAAAGCGCCTGCAATGTTAAAACGTCGCCTCAGTTATTGGAGATACCCCTACATACGTTGCTGAATGGTTCCTTTTTAAATACTACCCGAAAATGTCCCAAATCGGTCTACTGGCACACAACATTGTAGTTTATCGATACATCGACAATTTTTGTACATCAGACCAATGCCTACAAAGCGCCTGCAACATTAAAACGTCGCCTCAGTTATTGGAGATACCCCTACATACGTTGCTGAATGGTTCCTTTTTAAATACTACCCGAAAATGTTCCAAATCGGTCTGCTGGCACACAACATTGTAGTTTATCGATACATCGACAACTGTTCACATCAGACCAATGCCTACAAAGCGCCTGCAATGTTAAAACGTCGCCTCAGTTATTGGAGATACCCCTACATACGTTGCTGAATGGTTCCTTTTTAAATACTACCCGAAAATGTCCCAAATCGGTCTGCTGGCACACAACATTGTAGTTTATCGATACATCGACAATTTTTTACATCAGACCAATGCCTACAAAGCGCCTGCAATGTTGAAACGTCGCCTCAGTTATTGGAGATACCCCTACATACGTTGCTGAACGGTTCCTTTTTAAATACTACCCGAAAATGTCCCAAATCGGTCTGCTGGCACACAACATTGTAGTTTATCGATGCATCGACAATTTTTTACATCAGACCAATGCCTACAAAGCGCCTGCAATGTTAAAACGTCGCCTCAGTTATTGGAGATACCCCTACATACGTTGCTGAACGGTTCCTTTTTAAATACTACCCGAAAATGTCCCAAATCGGTCTGCAGGCACACAACATTGTAGTTTATCGATACATCGACAATTGTTTACATCAGACCAATGCCTACAAAGCGCCTGCAATGTTAAAACGTCGCCTCCGTTATTGGCGATACCCCTACATACGTTGCTGAATGGTTCCTTTTTAAATACTACCCGAAAATGTCCCAAATCGGTTTACTGGCACACAACATTGTAGTTTATGGATACATCGACAATTTTTTTACATCAGACCAATGCCTACAAAGCGCCTGCAATATTAAAACGTCGCCTCAGTTATTGGAGATACCCCTACATACGTTGCTGAATGGTTCCTTTTTAAATACTACCCGAAAATGTCCCAAATCGGTCTGCTGGCACACAACATTGTAGTTTATGGATAGATCGACAATGTTTTACATCAGACCAATGCCTACAAAGCGCCTGCAATGTCAAAATGTCGCCTCAGTTATTGGAGATACCCCTACATACGTTGCTGAATGGTTCCTTTTTAAATACTACCCGAAAATGTCCCAAATCGGTCTGCAGGCACACAACATTGTAGTTTATCGATACATCGACAACTGTTTACATCAGACCAATGCCTACAAAGCGCCTGCAATGTTAGAACGTCGCCTCAGTTATTGGAGATACCCCTACATACGTTGCTGAATGGTTCCTTTTTAAATACTACCCGAAAATGTCCCAAATCGGTCTACTCGCACACAACATTGTAGTTTATCGATACGTCGACAACTGTTTACATCAGACCAATGCCTACAAAGCGCCTGCAATGTTAAAACGTCGCCTCCGTTATTGGAGATACCTCTACATACGTTGCTGAATGGTTCCTTTTTAAATACTACCCGAAAATGTTAAAAAAACGGTCTGCTGGCACACAACATTGTAGTTTATGGATACATCGACAATTTTTGTACATCAGACCAATGCCTACAAAGCGCCTGCAATGTTAAAACGTCGCCTCCGTTATTGGAGATACCCCTACATACGTTGCTGAATGGTTCCTTTTTAAATACTACCCGAAAATGTTCCAAATCGGTCTGCAGGCACACAACATTGTAGTTTATCGATACATCGACAACTGTTTACATCAGACCAATGCCTACAAAGCGCCTGCAATGTTAAAACGTCGCCTCAGTTATTGGAGATACCCCTACATACGTTGCTGAATGGTTCCTTTTTAAATACTACCCGAAAGTGTCCCAAATCGGTCTACTGGCACACAACATTGTAGTTTATCGATACATCGACAATGTTTTACATCAGACCAATGCCTACAAAGCGCCTGCAATGTTAAAACGTCGCCTCAGTTATTGGAGATACCCCTACATACGTTGCTGAATGGTTCCTTTTTAAATACTACCCGAAAGTGTGCCAAATCGGTCTACTCGGACACAACACTGTAGTTTATCAATACATCGACAATTGTTTACATCAGACCAATGGCTACAAAGCGCCTGCAATGTTAAAACGGTGAATCAGTTATTGGAGATACCCCTACATACGTTGCTGAATGGTTCCTTTTTAAATACTACCCGAAAGAGTCCCAAATCGGTCTACTCGCACACAACATTGTAGTTTATGGATAGATCGACAATGTTTTACATCAGACCAATGCCTACAAAGCGCCTGCAATGTTAAAACGTCGCCTCAGTTATTGGAGATACCCCTACATACGTTGCTGAATGGTTCCTTTTTAAATACTACCCGAAAATGTCCCAAATCGGTCTGCTGGGACACAGGATTGTAGTTTATGGATACATCGACAATTGTTTACATCAGACCAATGCCTACAAAGCGCCTGCAATGTTAAAACGTCGCCTCAGTTATTGGAGATACCCCTACATACGTTGCTGAATGGTTCCTTTTTAAATACTACCCGAAAGTGTCCCAAATCGGTCTACTGGCACACAACATTGTAGTTTATTGATACATGGACAATGTTTTACATCAGACCAATGCCTACAAAGCGCCTGCAATGTTAAAACGTCGCCTCCGTTATTGGAGATACCGCTACATACGTTGCTGAATGGTTCCTTTTTAAATACTACCCGAAAATGTTCCAAATCGGTCTGCTGGCACATAACATTGTAGTTTATCGATACATGGACAATATTTTACATCAGACCAATGCCTACAAAGCGCCTGCAATGTTAAAACGTCGCCTCAGTTATTGGAGATACCCCTACATACGTTGCTGAACGGTTCCTTTTTAAATACTACCCGAAAATGTCCCAAATCGGTCTGCTGGCACACAACATTGTAGTTTATGGATAGATCGACAATTTTTTACATCAGACCAATGCCTACAAAGCGCCTGCAATGTTAAAATGTCGCCTCAGTTATTGGAGATACCCCTACATACGTTGCTGAATGGTTCCTTTTTAAATACTACCCGAAAGTGTCCCAAATCGGTCTGCTGGCACACAACATTGTAGTTTATCGATACATCGACAATGTTTTACATCAGACCAATGCCTACAAAGCGCCTGCAATGTTAAAACGTCGCCTCCGTTATTGGAGATACCCCTACATACGTTGCTGAATGGTTCCTTTTTAAATACTACCCGAAAGTGTGCAAAATCGGTCTACTCGGACACAACACTGTAGTTTATCAATACATCGACAATTGTTTACATCAGACCAATGCCTACAAAGCGCCTGCAATGTTAAAACGGTGAATCAGTTATTGGAGATACCCCTACATACGTTGCTGAATGGTTCCTTTTTAAATACTACCCGAAAGAGTCCCAAATCGGTCTACTGGCACACAACATTGTAGTTTATGGATAGATCGACAATGTTTTACATCAGACCAATGCCTACAAAGCGCCTGCAATGTTAAAACGGTGAATCAGTTATTGGAGATACCCCTACATACGTTGCTGAATGGTTCCTTTTTAAATACTACCCGAAAATGTCCCAAATCGGTCTGCTGGGACACAGGATTGTAGTTTATGGATACATCGACAATTGTTTACATGAGACCAATGCCTACAAAGCGCCTGCAATGTTAAAACGTCGCCTCAGTTATTGGAGATACCCCTACATACGTTGCTGAATGGTTCCTTTTTAAATACTACCCGAAAGTGTCCCAAATCGGTCTACTGGCACACAACATTGTAGTTTATTGATACATGGACAATGTTTTACATCAGACCAATGCCTACAAAGCGCCTGCAATGTTAAAACTTCGCCTCAGTTATTGGAGATACCCCTACATACGTTGCTGAATGGTTCCTTTTTAAATACTACCCGAAAGAGTCCCAAATCGGTCTACTCGCAAACAACATTGTAGTTTATGGATACATCGACAATGTTTTACATCAAACCAATGCCTACAAAGCGCCTGCAATGTTAAAACGTCGCCTCAGTTATTGGAGATACCCCTACATACGTTGCTGAATGGTTCCTTTTTAAATACTACCCGAAAATGTCCCAAATCGGTCTGCTCGGACACAGGATTGTAGTTTATGGATACATCGACAATTGTTTACATGAGACCAATGCCTACAAAGCGCCTGCAATGTTAAAACGTCGCCTCAGTTATTGGAGATACCCCTACATACGTTGCTGAATGGTTCCTTTTTAAATACTACCCGAAAGTGTCCCAAATCGGTCTACTGGCACACAACATTGTAGTTTATCGATACATCGACAATGTTTTACATCAGACCAATGCCTACAAAGCGCCTGCAATGTTAAAACGTCGCCTCAGTTATTGGAGATACCCCTACATACGTTGCTGAATGGTTCCTTTTTAAATACTACCCGAAAGTGTGCCAAATCGGTCTACTCGGACACAACACTGTAGTTTATCAATACATCGACAATTGTTTACATCAGACCAATGGCTACAAAGCGCCTGCAATGTTAAAACGGTGAATCAGTTATTGGAGATACCCCTACATACGTTGCTGAATGGTTCCTTTTTAAATACTACCCGAAAGAGTCCCAAATCGGTCTACTCGCACACAACATTGTAGTTTATGGATAGATCGACAATGTTTTACATCAGACCAATGCCTACAAAGCGCCTGCAATGTTAAAACGTCGCCTCAGTTATTGGAGATACCCCTACATACGTTGCTGAATGGTTCCTTTTTAAATACTACCCGAAAATGTCCCAAATCGGTCTGCTGGGACACAGGATTGTAGTTTATGGATACATCGACAATTGTTTACATCAGACCAATGCCTACAAAGCGCCTGCAATGTTAAAACGTCGCCTCAGTTATTGGAGATACCCCTACATACGTTGCTGAATGGTTCCTTTTTAAATACTACCCGAAAGTGTCCCAAATCGGTCTACTGGCACACAACATTGTAGTTTATTGATACATGGACAATGTTTTACATCAGACCAATGCCTACAAAGCGCCTGCAATGTTAAAACGTCGCCTCCGTTATTGGAGATACCGCTACATACGTTGCTGAATGGTTCCTTTTTAAATACTACCCGAAAATGTTCCAAATCGGTCTGCTGGCACACAACATTGTAGTTTATCGATACATGGACAATGTTTTACATCAGACCAATGCCTACAAAGCGCCTGCAATGTTAAAACGTCGCCTCAGTTATTGGAGATACCCCTACATACGTTGCTGAACGGTTCCTTTTTAAATACTACCCGAAAATGTCCCAAATCGGTCTGCTGGCACACAACATTGTAGTTTATGGATAGATCGACAATTTTTTACATCAGACCAATGCCTACAAAGCGCCTGCAATGTTAAAATGTCGCCTCAGTTATTGGAGATACCCCTACATACGTTGCTGAATGGTTCCTTTTTAAATACTACCCGAAAGTGTCCCAAATCGGTCTGCTGGCACACAACATTGTAGTTTATCGATACATCGACAATGTTTTACATCAGACCAATGCCTACAAAGCGCCTGCAATGTTAAAACGTCGCCTCCGTTATTGGAGATACCCCTACATACGTTGCTGAATGGTTCCTTTTTAAATACTACCCGAAAGTGTGCAAAATCGGTCTACTCGGACACAACACTGTAGTTTATCAATACATCGACAATTGTTTACATCAGACCAATGCCTACAAAGCGCCTGCAATGTTAAAACGGTGAATCAGTTATTGGAGATACCCCTACATACGTTGCTGAATGGTTCCTTTTTAAATACTACCCGAAAGAGTCCCAAATCGGTCTACTCGCACACAACATTGTAGTTTATGGATAGATCGACAATGTTTTACATCAGACCAATGCCTACAAAGCGCCTGCAATGTTAAAACGTCGCCTCAGTTATTGGAGATACCCCTACATACGTTGCTGAATGGTTCCTTTTTAAATACTACCCGAAAATGTCCCAAATCGGTCTGCCGGGACACAGGATTGTAGTTTATGGATACATCGACAATTGTTTACATGAGACCAATGCCTACAAAGCGCCTGCAATGTTAAAACGTCGCCTCAGTTATTGGAGATACCCCTACATACGTTGCTGAATGGTTCCTTTTTAAATACTACCCGAAAGTGTCCCAAATCGGTCTACTCGGACACAACACTGTAGTTTATCAATACATCGACAATTGTTTACATCAGACCAATGCCTACAAAGCGCCTGCAATGTTAAAACGTCGCCTCCGTTATTGGAGATACCCCTACATACGTTGCTGAATGGTTCCTTTTTAAATACTACCCGAAAGAGTCCCAAATCGGTCTACTCGCACACAACATTGTAGTTTATGGATACATCGACAATGTTTTACATCAAACCAATGCCTACAAAGCGCCTGCAATGTTAAAACGTCGCCTCAGTTATTGGAGATACCCCTACATACGTTGCTGAATGGTTCCTTTTTAAATACCACCCGAAAGTGTCTCAAATCGGTCTGCTGGCACACAACATTGTAGTTTATGGATAGATCGACAATGTTTTACATCAAACCAATGCCTACAAAGCGCCTGCAATGTTAAAACGTCGCCTCAGTTATTGGAGATACCCCTACATACGTTGCTGAATGGTTCCTTTTTAAATACTACCCGAAAATGTCCCAAATCGGTGTGCTCGGACACAGGATTGTAGTTTATGGATACATCGACAATTGTTTACATGAGACCAATGCCTACAAAGCGCCTGCAATGTAAAACGTCGCCTCAGTTATTGGAGATACCCCTACATACGTTGCTGAACGGTTCCTTTTTAAATACTACCCGAAAATGTCCCAAATCGGTCTGCTGGCACACAACATTGTAGTTTATCGATACATCGACAATTTTTTACATCAGACCAATGCCTACAAAGCGCCTGCAATGTTAAAATGTCGCCTCAGTTATTGGAGATACCCCTACATACGTTGCTGAATGGTTCCTTTTTAAATACTACCCGAAAGTGTCCCAAATCGGTCTACTGGCACACAACATTGTAGTTTATCGATACATCGACAATGTTTTAAATCAGACCAATGCCTACAAAGCGCCTGCAATGTTAAAACGTCGCCTCCGTTATTGGAGATACCCCTACATACGTTGCTGAATGATTCCTTTTTAAATACTACCCGAAAATGTCCCAAATCGGTCTGCTGGCACACAACATTGTAGTTTATCGATACATCAACAACTGTTTACATCAGACCAATGCCTACAAAGCGCCTGCAATGTTAAAACGTCGCCTCAGTTATTGGAGATACCCCTACATACGTTGCTGAATGGTTCCTTTTAAAATACTACCCGAAAATGTCCCAAATCGGTCTGCTGGCACACAACATTGTAGTTTATCGATACATCGACAATTGTTTACATCAGACCAATGCCTACAAAGCGCCTGCAATGTTAAAACGTCGCCTCAGTTATTGGAGATACCCCTACATACGTTGCTGAATGGTTCCTTTTTAAATACTACCCGAAAATGTCCCAAATCGGTCTGCAGGCACACAACATTGTAGTTTATCAATACATCGACAATTGTTTACATCAGAGCAATGCCTACAAAGCGCCTGCAATGTTAAAACGTCGCCTCAGTTATTGGAGATACCCCTACATACGTTGCTGAATGGTTCCTTTTAAAATACTACCCGAAAATGTCCCAAATCGGTTTACTGGCACACAACATTGTAGTTTATGGATACATCGACAATTTTTTTACATCAGACCAATGCCTACAAAGCGCCTGCAATATTAAAACGTCGCCTCAGTTATTGGAGATACCCCTACATACGTTGCTGAATGGTTCCTTTTTAAATACTACCCGAAAATGTTCCAAATCGGTCTGCTGGCACACAACATTGTAGTTTATCGATACATCGACAACTGTTTACATCAGACCAATGCCTACAAAGCGCCTGCAATGTTAAAACGTCGCCTCCGCTATTGGAGATACCCCTACATACGTTGCTGAATGGTTCCTTTTTAAATACTACCCGAAAATGTCCCAAATCGGTCTGCTGGCACACAACATTGTAGTTTTTCGATACATCGACAATTGTTTACATCAGACCAATGCCTACAAAGCGCCTGCAATGTTAAAACGTCGCCTCAGTTATTGGAGATACCCCTACATACGTTGCTGAACGGTTCCTTTTTAAATACTACCCGAAAATGTCCCAAATCGGTGTGCTCGGACACAGGATTGTAGTTTATGGATACATCGACAATTGTTTACATGAGACCAATGCCTACAAAGCGCCTGCAATGTTAAAATGTCGCCTCAGTTATTGGAGATACCCCTACATACGTTGCTGAATGGTTCCTTTTTAAATACTACCCGAAAGTGTCCCAAATCGGTCTACTGGCACACAACATTGTAGTTTATCGATACATCGACAATGTTTTAAATCAGACCAATGCCTACAAAGCGCCTGCAATGTTAAAACGTCGCCTCCGTTATTGGAGATACCCCTACATACGTTGCTGAATGG
Source organism: Haliotis asinina (assembly GCF_037392515.1). Taxonomy (NCBI): domain Eukaryota; kingdom Metazoa; phylum Mollusca; class Gastropoda; order Lepetellida; family Haliotidae; genus Haliotis; species Haliotis asinina. The sequence continues at coordinate 20,041,334 of NC_090289.1, forward strand.
TTCCTTTTTAAATACTACCCGAAAATGTCCCAAATCGGTCTGCTGGCACACAACATTGTAGTTTTTCGATACATCGACAATTGTTTACATCAGACCAATGCCTACAAAGCGCCTGCAATGTTAAAACGTCGCCTCAGTTATTGGAGATACCCCTACATACGTTGCTGAACGGTTCCTTTTTAAATACTACCCGAAAATGTCCCAAATCGGTGTGCTCGGACACAGGATTGTAGTTTATGGATACATCGACAATTGTTTACATGAGACCAATGCCTACAAAGCGCCTGCAATGTAAAACGTCGCCTCAGTTATTGGAGATACCCCTACATAAGTTCCTGAACGGTTCCTTTTTAAATACTACCCGAAAATGTCCCAAATCGGTCTGCTGGCACACAACATTGTAGTTTATCGATACATCGACAATTTTTTACATCAGAACAATGCCTACAAAGCGCCTGCAATGTTAAAATGTCGCCTCAGTTATTGGAGATACCCCTACATACGTTGCTGAATGGTTCCTTTTTAAATACTACCCGAAAGTGTCCCAAATCGGTCTACTGGCACACAACATTGTAGTTTATCGATACATCGACAATGTTTTAAATCAGACCAATGCCTACAAAGCGCCTGCAATGTTAAAACGTCGCCTCCGTTATTGGAGATACCCCTACATACGTTGCTGAATGGTTCCTTTTTAAATACTACCCGAAAATGTCCCAAATCGGTCTGCTGGCACACAACATTGTAGTTTATCGATACATCAACAACTGTTTACATCAGACCAATGCCTACAAAGCGCCTGCAATGTTAAAACGTCGCCTCCGTTATTGGAGATACCCCTACATACGTTGCTGAATGGTTCCTTTTTAAATACTACCCGAAAATGTCCCAAATCGGTCTGCTGGCACACAACATTGTAGTTTATCGATACATCGACAATTGTTTACATCAGACCAATGCCTACAAAGCGCCTGCAATGTTAAAACGTCGCCTCAGTTATTGGAGATACCCCTACGTACGTTGCTGAACGGTTCCTTTTTAACACTACCCGAAAATGTCCCAAATCGGTCTACTCGCACACAACATTGTAGTTTATCGATACGTCGACAATTGTTTACATCAGACCAATGCCTACAAAGCGCCTGCAATGTTAAAACGTCGCCTCAGTTATTGGAGATACCCCTACATACGTTGCTGAATGGTTCCTTTTTAAATACTACCCGAAAATGTCCCAAATCGGACTGCAGGCACACAACATTGTAGTTTATCAATACATCGACAATTGTTTACATCAGACCAATGCCTACAAAGCGCCTGCAATGTTAAAACGTCGCCTCAGTTATTGGAGATACCCCTACATACGTTGCTGAATGGTTCCTTTTTAAATACTACCCGAAAATGTCCCAAATCGGTTTACTGGCACACAACATTGTAGTTTATGGATACATCGACAATTTTTTTACATCAGACCAATGCCTACAAAGCGCCTGCAATATTAAAACGTCGCCTCAGTTATTGGAGATACCCCTACATACGTTGCTGAATGGTTCCTTTTTAAATACTACCCGAAAATGTTCCAAATCGGTCTGCTGGCACACAACATTGTAGTTTATCGATACATCGACAACTGTTTACATCAGACCAATGCCTACAAAGCGCCTGCAATGTTAAAACGTCGCCTCCGTTATTGGAGATACCCCTACATACGTTGCTGAATGGTTCCTTTTTAAATACTACCCGAAAATGTCCCAAATCGGTCTGCTGGCACACAACATTGTAGTTTTTCGATACATCGACAATTGTTTACATCAGACCAATGCCTACAAAGCGCCTGCAATGTTAAAACGTCGCCTCAGTTATTGGAGATACCCCTACATACGTTGCTGAACGGTTCCTTTTTAAATACTACCCGAAAATGTCCCAAATCGGTGTGCTCGGACACAGGATTGTAGTTTATGGATACATCGACAATTGTTTACATGAGACCAATGCCTACAAAGCGCCTGCAATGTTAAAATGTCGCCTCAGTTATTGGAGATACCCCTACATACGTTGCTGAATGGTTCCTTTTTAAATACTACCCGAAAGTGTCCCAAATCGGTCTACTGGCACACAACATTGTAGTTTATCGATACATCGACAATGTTTTAAATCAGACCAATGCCTACAAAGCGCCTGCAATGTTAAAACGTCGCCTCCGTTATTGGAGATACCCCTACATACGTTGCTGAATGGTTCCTTTTTAAATACTACCCGAAAATGTCCCAAATCGGTCTGCTGGCACACAACATTGTAGTTTTTCGATACATCGACAATTGTTTACATCAGACCAATGCCTACAAAGCGCCTGCAATGTTAAAACGTCGCCTCAGTTATTGGAGATACCCCTACATACGTTGCTGAACGGTTCCTTTTTAAATACTACCCGAAAATGTCCCAAATCGGTGTGCTCGGACACAGGATTGTAGTTTATGGATACATCGACAATTGTTTACATGAGACCAATGCCTACAAAGCGCCTGCAATGTAAAACGTCGCCTCAGTTATTGGAGATACCCCTACATAAGTTCCTGAACGGTTCCTTTTTAAATACTACCCGAAAATGTCCCAAATCGGTCTGCTGGCACACAACATTGTAGTTTATCGATACATCGACAATTTTTTACATCAGAACAATGCCTACAAAGCGCCTGCAATGTTAAAATGTCGCCTCAGTTATTGGAGATACCCCTACATACGTTGCTGAATGGTTCCTTTTTAAATACTACCCGAAAGTGTCCCAAATCGGTCTACTGGCACACAACATTGTAGTTTATCGATACATCGACAATGTTTTAAATCAGACCAATGCCTACAAAGCGCCTGCAATGTTAAAACGTCGCCTCCGTTATTGGAGATACCCCTACATACGTTGCTGAATGGTTCCTTTTTAAATACTACCCGAAAATGTCCCAAATCGGTCTGCTGGCACACAACATTGTAGTTTATCGATACATCAACAACTGTTTACATCAGACCAATGCCTACAAAGCGCCTGCAATGTTAAAACGTCGCCTCCGTTATTGGAGATACCCCTACATACGTTGCTGAATGGTTCCTTTTTAAATACTACCCGAAAATGTCCCAAATCGGTCTGCTGGCACACAACATTGTAGTTTATCGATACATCGACAATTGTTTACATCAGACCAATGCCTACAAAGCGCCTGCAATGTTAAAACGTCGCCTCAGTTATTGGAGATACCCCTACGTACGTTGCTGAACGGTTCCTTTTTAACACTACCCGAAAATGTCCCAAATCGGTCTACTCGCACACAACATTGTAGTTTATCGATACGTCGACAATTGTTTACATCAGACCAATGCCTACAAAGCGCCTGCAATGTTAAAACGTCGCCTCAGTTATTGGAGATACCCCTACATACGTTGCTGAATGGTTCCTTTTTAAATACTACCCGAAAATGTCCCAAATCGGACTGCAGGCACACAACATTGTAGTTTATCAATACATCGACAATTGTTTACATCAGACCAATGCCTACAAAGCGCCTGCAATGTTAAAACGTCGCCTCAGTTATTGGAGATACCCCTACATACGTTGCTGAATGGTTCCTTTTTAAATACTACCCGAAAATGTCCCAAATCGGTTTACTGGCACACAACATTGTAGTTTATGGATACATCGACAATTTTTTTACATCAGACCAATGCCTACAAAGCGCCTGCAATATTAAAACGTCGCCTCAGTTATTGGAGATACCCCTACATACGTTGCTGAATGGTTCCTTTTTAAATACTACCCGAAAATGTTACAAATCGGTCTGCTGGCACACAACATTGTAGTTTATCGATACATCGACAACTGTTTACATCAGACCAATGCCTACAAAGCGCCTGCAATGTTAAAACGTCGCCTCCGTTATTGGAGATACCCCTACATACGTTGCTGAATGGTTCCTTTTTAAATACTACCCGAAAATGTCCCAAATCGGTCTGCTGGCACACAACATTGTAGTTTTTCGATACATCGACAATTGTTTACATCAGACCAATGCCTACAAAGCGCCTGCAATGTTAAAACGTCGCCTCAGTTATTGGAGATACCCCTACATACGTTGCTGAACGGTTCCTTTTTAAATACTACCCGAAAATGTCCCAAATCGGTCTGCTGGCACACAACATTGTAGTTTATGGATAGATCGACAATTTTTTACATCAGAACAATGCCTACAAAGCGCCTGCAATGTTAAAATGTCGCCTCAGTTATTGGAGATACCCCTACATACGTTGCTGAATGGTTCCTTTTTAAATACTACCCGAAAGTGTCCCAAATCGGTCTACTGGCACACAACATTGTAGTTTATGGATACATGGACAATGTTTTACATCAGACCAATGCCTACAAAGCGCCTGCAATGTTAAAACGTCGCCTCCGTTATTGGAGATACCCCTACATACGTTGCTGAATGGTTCCTTTATAAATACTACCCGAAAGTGTGCCAAATTGGTCTACTCGGACACAACACTGTAGTTCATCAATACATCGACAATTGTTTACATCAGACCAATGCCTACAAAGCGCCTGCAATGTTAAAACGGTGAATCAGTTATTGGAGATACCCCTACATACGTTGCTGAATGGTTCCTTTTTAAATACTACCCGAAAGAGTCCCAAATCGGTCTACTCGCACACAACATTGTAGTTTGTGGATAGATCGACAATGTTTTACATCAGACCAATGCCTACAAAGCGCCTGCAATGTTAAAACGTCGCCTCAGTTATTGGAGATACCCCTACATACGTTGCTGAATGGTTCCTTTTTAAATACTACCCGAAAATGTCCCAAATCGGTCTGCTGGGACACAGGATTGTAGTTTATGGATACATCGACAATTGTTTACATGAGACCAATGCCTACAAAGCGCCTGCAATGTTAAAACGTCGCCTCAGTTATTGGAGATACCCCTACATACGTTGCTGAATGGTTCCTTTTTAAATACTACCCGAAAGTGTCCCAAATCGGTCTACTGGCACACAACATTGTAGTTTATTGATGCATGGACAATGTTTTACATCAGACCAATGCCTACAAAGCGCCTGCAATGTTAAAACGTCGCCTCAGTTATTGGAGATACCCCTACATACGTTGCTGAATGGTTCCTTTTTAAATACTACCCGAAAGAGTCCCAAATCGGTCAACTCGCACACAACATTGTAGTTTATGGATAGATCGACAATGTTTTACATCAAACCAATGCCTACAAAGCGCCTGCAATGTTAAAACGTCGCCTCAGTTATTGGAGACACCCCTACATACGTTGCTGAATGGTTCCTTTTTAAATACTACCCGAAAATGTCCCAAATCGGTTTACTGGCACACAACATTGTAGTTTATGGATACATCGACAATTTTTTTACATCAGACCAATGCCTACAAAGCGCCTGCAATATTAAAACGTCGCCTCAGTTATTGGAGATACCCCTACATACGTTGCTGAATGGTTCCTTTTTAAATACTACCCGAAAATGTCCCAAATCGGTCTGCTGGCACACAACATTGTAGTTTATCGATACGTCGACAATTTTTTACATCAGACCAATGCCTACAAAGCGCCTGCAATGTTAAATCGTCGCCTCACTTATTGGAGATACCCCTACATACGTTGCTGAATGGTTCCTTTTTAAATACTACCCGAAAATGTTCCAAATGGGTCTGCTGGGACACAGGATTGTAGTTTATCAAAACATCGACAATTGTTTACATCAGACCAATGCCTACAAAGCGCCTGCAATGTTAAAACGTCGCCTCAGTTATTGGAGATACCCCTACATACGTTGCTGAATGGTTCCTTTTTAAATACTACCCGAAAGTGTCCCAAATCGGTCTACTGGCACACAACATTGTAGTTTATTGATACATGGACAATGTTTTACATCAGACCAATGCCTACAAAGCGCCTGCAATGTTAAAACGTCGCCTCCGTTATTGGAGATACCCCTACATACGTTGCTGAATGGTTCCTTTTTAAATACTACCCGAAAGTGTGCCAAATCGGTCTACTCGGACACAACACTGTAGTTTATCAATACATCGACAATTGTTTACATCAGACCAATGCCTGCAAAGCGCCTGCAATGTTAAAACGTCGCCTCAGTTATTGGAGATACCCCTACATACGTTGCTGAATGGTTCCTTTTTAAATACTACCCGAAAGTCTCTCAAATCGGTCTGTTGGCACACAACATTGTAGTTTATGGATACATCGACAATTTTTTACATGAGACCAATGCCTACAAAGCGCCTGCAATGTTAAAACGTCGCCTCCGTTAATGGAGATACCCCTACATACGTTGCTGAATGGTTCCTTTTTAAATACTACCCGAAAATGTTCCAAATCGGTTTACTGGCACACAACATTGTAGTTTATGGATACATCGACAATTGTTTTACATCAGACCAATGCCTACAAAGCGCCTGCAATATTAAAACGTCGCCTCAGTTATTGGAGATACCCCTACATACGTTGCTGAATGGTTCCTTTTTAAATACTACCCGAAAATGTTCCAAATGGGTCTGCTGGGACACAGGATTGTAGTTTATCAAAACATCGACAATTGTTTACATCAGACCAATGCCTACAAAGCGCCTGCAATGTTAAAACGTCGCCTCAGTTATTGGAGATACCCCTACATACGTTGCTGAATGGTTCCTTTTTAAATACTACCCGAAAATGTCCCAAATCGGTCTGCTGGCACACAACATTGTAGTTTATGGATGCATCGACATTTTTTTCACATCAGAGCAATGCCTACAAAGCGCCTGCAATATTAAAACGTCGCCTCAGTTATTGGAGATACCCCTACATACGTTGCTGAATGGTTCCTTTTTAAATACTACCCGTAAATGTCCCAAATCGGTCTGCTGGGACACAGGATTGTAGTTTATCAATACATCGACAATTGTTTACATCAGACCAATGCCTACAAAGCGCCTGCAATGTTAAAACGTCGCCTCAGTTATTGGAGATACCCCTACATACGTTGCTGAATGGTTCCTTTTTAAATACTACCCGAAAATGTCCCAAATCAGTCTGCAGGCACACAACATTGTAGTTTATGGATGCATCGACAATTTTTTCACATCAGAGCAATGCCTACAAAGCGCCTGCAATATTAAAACGTCGCCTCAGTTATTGGAGATACCCCTACATACGTTGCTGAATGGTTCCTTTTTAAATACTACCCGAAAGACTCTCAAATCGGTCTGTTGGCACACAACATTGTAGTTTATGGATACATCGACAATTTTTTCACATCAGAGCAATGCCTACAAAGCGCCTGCAATATTAAAACGTCGCCTCAGTTATTGGAGATACCCCTACATACGTTGCTGAATGGTTCCTTTTTAAATACTACCCGAAAATGTCCCAAATCGGTCTACTGGCACACAACATTGTAGTTTATGGATACATGGACAATGTTTTACATCAGACCAATGCCTACAAAGCGCCTGCAATGTTAAAACGTCGCCTCCGTTATTGGAGATACCCCTACATACGTTGCTGAATGGTTCCTTTTTAAATACTACCCGAAAGTGTGCCAAATCGGTCTACTCGGACACAACACTGTAGTTTATCAATACATCGACAATTGTTTACATCAGACCAATGCCTGCAAAGCGCCTGCAATGTTAAAACGTCGCCTCAGTTATTGGAGATACCCCTACATACGTTGCTGAATGGTTCCTTTTTAAATACTACCCGAAAGTCTCTCAAATCGGTCTGTTGGCACACAACATTGTAGTTTATGGATACATCGACAATTTTTTACATGAGACCAATGCCTACAAAGCGCCTGCAATGTTAAAACGTCGCCTCCGTTAATGGAGATACCCCTACATACGTTGCTGAATGGTTCCTTTTTAAATACTACCCGAAAATGTTCCAAATCGGTTTACTGGCACACAACATTGTAGTTTATGGATACATCGACAATTGTTTTACATCAGACCAATGCCTACAAAGCGCCTGCAATATTAAAACGTCGCCTCAGTTATTGGAGATACCCCTACATACGTTGCTGAATGGTTCCTTTTTAAATACTACCCGAAAATGTCCCAAATCGGTCTGCAGGCACACAACATTGTAGTTTATGGATACATCGACAATTGTTTACATCAGACCAATGCCTACAAAGCGCCTGCAATGTTAAAACGTCGCCTCAGTTATTGGAGACACCCCTACATACGTTGCTGAATGGTTCCTTTTTAAATACTACCCGAAAATGTCCCAAATCGGTTTACTGGCACACAACATTGTAGTTTATGGATACATCGACAATTTTTTTACATCAGACCAATGCCTACAAAGCGCCTGCAATATTAAAACGTCGCCTCAGTTATTGGAGATACCCCTACATACGTTGCTGAATGGTTCCTTTTTAAATACTACCCGAAAATGTCCCAAATCGGTCTGCTGGCACACAACATTGTAGTTTATCGATACATCGACAATTTTTTACATCAGACCAATGCCTACAAAGCGCCTGCAATGTTAAATCGTCGCCTCAGTTATTGGAGATACCCCTACATACGTTGCTGAATGGTTCCTTTTTAAATACTACCCGAAAATGTTCCAAATGGGTCTGCTGGGACACAGGATTGTAGTTTATCAAAACATCGACAATTGTTTACATCAGACCAATGCCTACAAAGCGCCTGCAATGTTAAAACGTCGCCTCAGTTATTGGAGATACCCCTACATACGTTGCTGAATGGTTCCTTTTTAAATACTACCCGAAAATGTCCCAAATCGGTCTGCTGGCACACAACATTGTAGTTTATGGATGCATCGACATTTTTTTCACATCAGAGCAATGCCTACAAAGCGCCTGCAATATTAAAACGTCGCCTCAGTTATTGGAGATACCCCTACATACGTTGCTGAATGGTTCCTTTTTAAATACTACCCGTAAATGTCCCAAATCGGTCTGCTGGGACACAGGATTGTAGTTTATCAATACATCGACAATTGTTTACATCAGACCAATGCCTACAAAGCGCCTGCAATGTTAAAACGTCGCCTCAGTTATTGGAGATACCCCTACATACGTTGCTGAATGGTTCCTTTTTAAATACTACCCGAAAATGTCCCAAATCAGTCTGCAGGCACACAACATTGTAGTTTATGGATGCATCGACAATTTTTTCACATCAGAGCAATGCCTACAAAGCGCCTGCAATATTAAAACGTCGCCTCAGTTATTGGAGATACCCCTACATACGTTGCTGAATGGTTCCTTTTTAAATACTACCCGAAAGACTCTCAAATCGGTCTGTTGGCACACAACATTGTAGTTTATGGATACATCGACAATTTTTTCACATCAGAGCAATGCCTACAAAGCGCCTGCAATATTAAAACGTCGCCTCAGTTATTGGAGATACCCCTACATACGTTGCTGAATGGTTCCTTTTTAAATACTACCCGAAAATGTCCCAAATCGGTCTACTGGCACACAACATTGTAGTTTATGGATACATCGAGAATTGTTTACATCAGACCAATGCCTACAAAGCGCCTGCAATGTTAAAACGTCGCCTCAGTTATTGGAGATACCCCTACATACGTTGCTGAATGGTTCCTTTTTAAATACTACCCGAAAATGTCCCAAATCGGTCTGCAGGCACACAACATTGTAGTTTATGGATGCATCGACAATTTTTTCACATCAGACCAATGCCTACAAAGCGCCTGCAATATTAAAACGTCGCCTCAGTTATTGGAGATACCCCTACATACGTTGCTGAATGGTTCCTTTTTAAATACTACCCGAAAATGTCCCAAATCGGTCTGCTGGCACACAACATTGTAGTTTATGGATACATCGACAATTGTTTACATCAGACCAATGCCTACAAAGCGCCTGCAATGTTAAAACGTCGCCTCAGTTATTGGAGATACCCCTACATACGTTGCTGAATGGTTCCTTTTTAAATACTACCCGAAAATGTCCCAAATCGGTTTACTGGCACACAACATTGTAGTTTATGGATACATCGACAATTTTTTTACATCAGACCAATGCCTACAAAGCGCCTGCAATATTAAAACGTCGCCTCAGTTATTGGAGATACCCCTACATACGTTGCTGAATGGTTCCTTTTTAAATACTACCCGAAAATGTCCCAAATCGGTCTGCTGGCACACAACATTGTAGTTTATGGATACATCGACAATTGTTTACATCAGACCAATGCCTACAAAGTGCCTGCAATGTTAAAACGTCGCCTCAGTTATTGGAGATACCCCTACATACGTTGCTGAATGGTTCCTTTTTAAATACTACCCGAAAGTGTCCCAAATCGGTCTGCTGGCACACAACATTGTAGTTTATCGATACATCGACAATTTTTTACTTCACACCAATGCCTACAAAGCGCCTGCAATGTTAAAACGTCGCCTCAGTTATTGGAGATACCCCTACATACGTTGCTGAATGGTTCCTTTTTAAATACTACCCGAAAATGTCCCAAATCGGTCTCCTGGCACACAACATTGTAGTTTGTCAATACATCGACAATTGTTTACATCAGACCAATGCCTACAAAGCGCCTGCAATGTTAAAACGGCGCCTCCGTTATTGGAGATACCCCTACATACGTTGCTGAATGGTTCCTTTTTAAATACTACCCGAAAATGTTCCAAATCGGTCTGCTGGCACACAACATTGTAGTTTATCAATACATCGACAATGTTTTACATCAGACCAATGCCTACAAAGCGCCTGCAATGTTAAAACGGCGCCTCCGTTTTTGGAGATACCCCTACATACGTTGCTGAACGGTTCCTTTTTAAATACTACCCGAAAGTGTCCCAAATCGGTCTACTGGCACACAACATTGTAGTTTATCAATACATCGACAATGTTTTACATCAGACCAATGCCTACAAAGCGCCTGCAATGTTAAAACGTCGCCTCCGTTATTGGAGATACCCCTACATACGTTGCTGAATGGTTCCTTTTTAAATACTACCCGAAAGTGTGCCAAATAGGTCTACTCGGACACAACACTGTAGTTTATCAATACATCGACAATTGTTTACATCAGACCAATGCCTACAAAGCGCCTGCAATGTTAAAACGGTGAATCAGTTATTCTAGATACCCCTACATACGTTGCTGAATGGTTCCTTTTTAAATACTACCCGAAAATGTCCCAAATCGGTCTACTGGCACACAACATTGTAGTTTATGGATACATCGACAATTGTTTACATCAGACCAATGCCTACAAAGCGCCTGCAATGTTAAAACGTCGCCTCAGTTATTGGAGATACCCCTATATACGTTGCTGAATGGTTCCTTTTTAAATACTACCCGAAAATGTCCCAAATCGGTCTGCTGGCACACAACATTGTAGTTTATGGATACATCGACAATTGTTTACATCAGACCAATGCCTACAAAGCGCCTGCAATGTTAAAACGTCGCCTCAGTTATTGGAGATACCCCTACATACGTTGCTGAATGGTTCCTTTTTAAATACTACCCGAAAATGTCCCAAATCGGTTTACTGGCACACAACATTGTAGTTTATGGATACATCGACAATTTTTTTACATCAGACCAATGCCTACAAAGCGCCTGCAATATTAAAACGTCGCCTCAGTTATTGGAGATACCCCTACATACGTTGCTGAATGGTTCCTTTTTAAATACTACCCGAAAGTGTCTCAAATCGGTCTGATGGCACACAACATTGCAGTTTACCGATACATCGACTATGTTTTACATCAGACCAATGCCTACAAAGCGCCTGCAATGTTAAAATGTCGCCTCAGTTATTGGAGATACCCCTACATACGTTGCTGAACGGTTCCTTTTTAAATACTACCCGAAAGTGTCCCAAATCGGTCTGCTGGCACACAACATTGTAGTTTTTGGATAGATCGACAATTTTTTACATCAGACCAATGCCTACAAAGCGCCTGCAATGTTATAGTGTCGAATCAGTTATTGGAGATACCCCTACATACGTTGCTGAATGGTTCCTTTTTAAATACTACCCGAAAATGTCCCAAATCGGTCTGCAGGCACACAACATTGTAGTTTATCGATACATCGACAATTGTTTACATCAGACCAATGCCTACAAAGCGCCTGCAATGTTGAAATGGCGCCTCAGTTATTGGAGATACCCCTACATACGTTGCTGAATGGTTCCTTTTTAAATACTACCCGAAAGTGTCTCAAATCGGTCTGCTGGCACACAACATTGTAGTTTATCGATACATCGACTATGTTTTACATCAGACCAATGCCTACAAAGCGCCTGCAATGCAAAAATGTCGCCTCAGTTATTGGAGATACCCCTACATACGTTGCTGAATGGTTCCTTTTTAAATACTACCCGAAAATGTCCCAAATCGGTCTGCAGGCACACAACATTGTAGTTTATCGATACATCGACAACTGTTTACATCAGACCAATGCCTACAAAGCGCCTGCAATGTTAAAACGGCGCCTCAGTTATTGGAGATACCCCTACATACGTTGCTGAATGGTTCCTTTTTAAATACTACCCGAAAATGTCCCAAATCGGTCTACTGGCACACAACATTGTAGTTTATGGATACATCGAGAATTGTTTACATCAGACCAATGCCTATAAAGCGCCTGCAATGTTAAAACGGTGAATCAGTTATTGGAGATACCCCTACATACGTTGCTGAATGGTTCCTTTTTAAATACTACCCGAAAGTGTCCCAAATCGGTCTACTGGCACACAACATTGTAGTTTGTGGATAGATCGACAATGTTTTACATCAGACCAATGCCTACAAAGCGCCTGCAATGTTAAAACGTCGCCTCAGTTATTGGAGATACCCCTACATACGTTGCTGAATGGTTCCTTTTTAAATACTACCCGAAAGTGTCCCAAATCGGTCTGCTGGCACACAACGTTGTAGTTTATCAATACATCGACAATTGTTTACATCAGACCAATGCCTACAAAGCGCCTGCAATGTTAAAACGTCGCCTCAGTTATTGGAGATACCCCTACATACGTTGCTGAATGGTTCCTTTTTAAATACTACCCGAAAATGTCCCAAATCGGTATGCTGGCACACAACATTGTAGTTTATCAATACATCGACAATTGTTTACATCAGACCAATGCCTACAAAGCGCCTGCAATGTTAAAACGGCGCCTCCGTTATTGGAGATACCCCTACATACGTTGCTGAATGGTTCCTTTTTAAATACTACCCGAAAGTGTGCCAAATCGGTCTACTCGGACACAACACTGTAGTTTATGGATACATCGACAATTGTTTACATCAGACCAATGCCTACACAGTGCCTGCAATGTTAAAACGGTGAATCAGTTATTGGAGATACCCCTACATACGTTGCTGAATGGTTCCTTTTTAAATACTACCCGAAAGTGTCCCAAATCGGTCTACTGGCACACAACATTGTAGTTTATGGATAGATCGACAATGTTTTACATCAGACCAATGCCTACAAAGCGCCTGCAATGTTAAAACGGCGCCTCCGTTATTGGAGATACCCCTACATACGTTGCTGAATGGTTCCTTTTTAAATACTACCCGAAAGTGTGCCAAATCGGTCTACTCGGACACAACACTGTAGTTTATGGATACATCGACAATTGTTTACATCAGACCAATGCCTACACAGCGCCTGCAATGTTAAAACGGTGAATCAGTTATTGGAGATACCCCTACATACGTTGCTGAATGGTTCCTTTTTAAATACTACCCGAAAATGTCCCAAATCGGTCTACTGGCACACAACATTGTAGTTTATGGATACATCGAGAATTGTTTACATCAGACCAATGCCTATAAAGCGCCTGCAATGTTAAAACGGTGAATCAGTTATTGGAGATACCCCTACATACGTTGCTGAATGGTTCCTTTTTAAATACTACCCGAAAGTGTCTCAAATCGGTCTGATGGCACACAACATTGTAGTTTATCGATACATCGACTATGTTTTACATCAGACCAATGCCTACAAAGCGCCTGCAATGTTAAAATGTCGCCTCCGTTATTGGAGATACCCCTACATACGTTGCTGAACGGTTCCTTTTTAAATACTACCCGAAAGTGTCCCAAATCGGTCTGCTGGCACACAACATTGTAGTTTTTGGATAGATCGACAATTTTTTACATCAGACCAATGCCTACAAAGCGCCTGCAGTGTTATAGTGTCGAATCAGTTATTGGAGATACCCCTACATACGTTGCTGAATGGTTCCTTTTTAAATACTACCCGAAAATGTCCCAAATCGGTCTGCAGGCACACAACATTGTAGTTTATCGATACATCGACAATTGTTTACATCAGACCAATGCCTACAAAGCGCCTGCAATGTTGAAATGGCGCCTCAGTTATTGGAGATACCCCTACATACGTTGCTGAATGGTTCCTTTTTAAATACTACCCGAAAGTGTCTCAAATCGGTCTGCTGGCACACAACATTGTAGTTTATCGATACATCGACTATGTTTTACATCAGACCAATGCCTACAAAGCGCCTGCAATGCAAAAATGTCGCCTCAGTTATTGGAGATACCCCTACATACGTTGCTGAATGGTTCCTTTTTAAATACTACCCGAAAATGTCCCAAATCGGTCTGCAGGCACACAACATTGTAGTTTATCGATACATCGACAACTGTTTACATCAGACCAATGCCTACAAAGCGCCTGCAATGTTAAAACGGCGCCTCAGTTATTGGAGATACCCCTACATACGTTGCTGAATGGTTCCTTTTTAAATACTACCCGAAAATGTCCCAAATCGGTCTACTCGCACACAACATTGTAGTTTATCGACACGTCGACAATTGTTTACATCAGACCAATGCCTACAAAGCGCCTGCAATGTTAAAACGTCGCCTCAGTTATTGGAGATACCCCTACATACGTTGCTGAATGGTTCCTTTTTAAATACTACCCGAAAGTGTCCCAAATCGGTCTACTGGCACACAACATTGTAGTTTATGGATAGATCGACAATGTTTTACATCAGACCAATGCCTACAAAGCGCCTGCAATGTTAAAACGTCGCCTCAGTTATTGGAGATACCCCTACATACGTTGCTGAATGGTTCCTTTTTAAATACTACCCGAAAATGTCCCAAATCTGTCTGGAGGCACACAGTATTGTAGTTTATCGATACATCGACAATTTTTTCACATCAGAGCAATGCCTACAAAGCGCCTGCAATATTAAAACGTCGCCTCAGTTATTGGAGATACCCCTACATACGTTGCTGAATGGTTCCTTTTTAAATACTACCCGAAAATGTCCCAAATCGGTCTACTGGCACACAACATTGTAGTTTATGGATACATCGAGAATTGTTTACATCAGACCAATGCCTATAAAGCGCCTGCAATGTTAAAACGGTGAATCAGTTATTGGAGATACCCCTACATACGTTGCTGAATGGTTCCTTTTTAAATACTACCCGAAAGTGTCCCAAATCGGTCTACTGGCACACAACATTGTAGTTTGTGGATAGATCGACAATGTTTTACATCAGACCAATGCCTACAAAGCGCCTGCAATGTTAAAACGTCGCCTCAGTTATTGGAGATACCCCTACATACGTTGCTGAATGGTTCCTTTTTAAATACTACCCGAAAGTGTCCCAAATCGGTCTGCTGGCACACAACGTTGTAGTTTATCAATACATCGACAATTGTTTACATCAGACCAATGCCTACAAAGCGCCTGCAATGTTAAAACGTCGCCTCAGTTATTGGAGATACCCCTACATACGTTGCTGAATGGTTCCTTTTTAAATACTACCCGAAAATGTCCCAAATCGGTATGCTGGCACACAACATTGTAGTTTATCAATACATCGACAATTGTTTACATCAGACCAATGCCTACAAAGCGCCTGCAATGTTAAAACGTCGCCTCCGTTATTGGAGATACCCCTACATACGTTGCTGAATGGTTCCTTTTTAAATACTACCCGAAAGTGTGCCAAATCGGTCTACTCGGACACAACACTGTAGTTTATGGATACATCGACAATTGTTTACATCAGACCAATGCCTACACATTGCCTGCAATGTTAAAACGGTGAATCAGTTATTGGAGATACAACTACATACGTTGCTGAATGGTTCCTTTTTAAATACTACCCGAAAGTGTCCCAAATCGGTCTACTGGCACACAACATTGTAGTTTATGGATAGATCGACAATGTTTTACATCAGACCAATGCCTACAAAGCGCCTGCAATGTTAAAACGGCGCCTCCGTTATTGGAGATACCCCTACATACGTTGCTGAATGGTTCCTTTTTAAATACTACCCGAAAGTGTGCCAAATCGGTCTACTCAGACACAACACTGTAGTTTATGGATACATCGACAATTTTTTACATCAGACCAATGCCTACAAAGCGCCTGCAATGTCAAAACGTCGCCTCAGTTATTGGAGATAACCCTACATACGTTGCTGAATGGTTCCTTTTTAACACTACCCGAAAATGTCCCAAATCGGTCTACTCGCACACAACATTGTAGTTTATCGATACGTCGACAATTGTTTACATCAGACCAATGCCTACAAAGCGCCTGCAATGTTAAAACGGTGAATCAGTTATTGGAGATACCCCTACATACGTTGCTGAATGGTTCCTTTTTAAATACTACCCGAAAATGTCCCAAATCGGTCTACTGGCACACAACATTGTAGTTTATCGATACATCGACAATTTTTTACATCAGACCAATGCCTACAAAGCGCCTGCAATATTAAAACGTCGCCTCAGTGATTGGAGATACCCCTACATACGTTGCTGAATGGTTCCTTTTTAAATACTACCCGAAAATGTCCCAAATCGGTCTGCTGGCACACAACATTGTAGTTTATCGATACATCGACAATTTTTTACATCAGACCAATGCCTACAAAGCGCCTGCAATGTGAAAACGTCGCCTCAGTTATTGGAGATACCCCTACATACGTTGCTGAATGGTTCCTTTTTAAATACTACCCGAAAATGTCCCAAATCGGTTTACTCGCACACAACATTGTAGTTTATCGATACATCGACAATTGTTTACATCAGACCAATGCCTACAAAGCGCCTGCAATGTTAAAACGTCGCCTCAGTTATTGGAGATACCCCTACATACGTTGCTGAATGGTTCCTTTTTAAATACTACCCGAAAATGTCCCAAATCGGTTTACTGGCACACAACATTGTAGTTTATGGATACATCGACAATTTTTTTACATCAGACCAATGCCTACAAAGCGCCTGCAATATTAAAACGTCGCCTCAGTGATTGGAGATACCCCTACATACGTTGCTGAATGGTTCCTTTTTAAATACCACCCGAAAGTGTCCCAGATCGGTCTGCTGGCACACAACATTGTAGTTTATCGATACGTCGACAATTGTTTACATCAGACCAATGCCTACAAAGCGCCTGCAATGTTAAAGTGTCGCCTCAGTTATTGGAGATACCCCTACATACGTTGCTGAATGGTTCCTTTTTAAATACTACCCGAAAATGTCCCAAATCGGTCTGCTGGCACACAACATTGTAGATTATCGATACGTCGACAATTGTTTACATCAGACCAATGCCTACAAAGCGCCTGCAATGTTAAAGTGTCGCCTCAGTTATTGGAGATACCCCTACATACCTTGCTGAATGGTTCCTTTTTAAATACTACCCGAAAATGTCCCAAATCGGTCTGCAGGCACACAACATTGTAGTTTATGGATACATCGACAATTGTTTACATCAGACCAATGCCTACAAAGTGCCTGCAATGTTAAAACGTCGCCTCAGTTATTGGAGATACCCCTACATACGTTGCTGAATGGTTCCTTTTTAAATACTACCCGAAAGTGTCCCAAATCGGTCTGCTGGCACACAACATTGTAGTTTATCGATACATCGACAATTTTTTACATCACACCAATGCCTACAAAGCGCCTGCAATGTTAAAACGTCGCCTCAGTTATTGGAGATACCCCTACATACGTTGCTGAATGGTTCCTTTTTAAATACTACCCGAAAATGTCCCAAATCGGTTTACTGGCACACAACATTGTAGTTTATGGATACATCGACAATTTTTTTACATCAGACCAATGCCTACAAAGCGCCTGCAATGTTAAAACGTCGCCTCAGTTATTGGAGATACCCCTACATACGTTGCTGAATGGTTCCTTTTTAAATACTACCCGAAAATGTCCCAAATCGGTTTACTGGCACACAACATTGTAGTTTATGGATACATCGACAATTTTTTTACATCAGACCAATGCCTACAAAGCGCCTGCAATATTAAAACGTCGCCTCAGTTATTGGAGATACCCCTACATACGTTGCTGAATGGTTCCTTTTTAAATACTACCCGAAAATGTCCCAAATCGGTCTGCTGGCACACAACATTGTAGTTTATGGATACATCGACAATTGTTTACATCAGACCAATGCCTACAAAGTGCCTGCAATGTTAAAACGTCGCCTCAGTTATTGGAGATACCCCTACATACGTTGCTGAATGGTTCCTTTTTAAATACTACCCGAAAGTGTCCCAAATCGGTCTGCTGGCACACAACATTGTAGTTTATCGATACATCGACAATTTTTTACTTCACACCAATGCCTACAAAGCGCCTGCAATGTTAAAACGTCGCCTCAGTTATTGGAGATACCCCTACATACGTTGCTGAATGGTTCCTTTTTAAATACTACCCGAAAATGTCCCAAATCGGTCTCCTGGCACACAACATTGTAGTTTGTCAATACATCGACAATTGTTTACATCAGACCAATGCCTACAAAGCGCCTGCAATGTTAAAACGGCGCCTCCGTTATTGGAGATACCCCTACATACGTTGCTGAATGGTTCCTTTTTAAATACTACCCGAAAATGTTCCAAATCGGTCTGCTGGCACACAACATTGTAGTTTATCAATACATCGACAATGTTTTACATCAGACCAATGCCTACAAAGCGCCTGCAATGTTAAAACGGCGCCTCCGTTTTTGGAGATACCCCTACATACGTTGCTGAACGGTTCCTTTTTAAATACTACCCGAAAGTGTCCCAAATCGGTCTACTGGCACACAACATTGTAGTTTATCAATACATCGACAATGTTTTACATCAGACCAATGCCTACAAAGCGCCTGCAATGTTAAAACGTCGCCTCCGTTATTGGAGATACCCCTACATACGTTGCTGAATGGTTCCTTTTTAAATACTACCCGAAAGTGTGCCAAATCGGTCTACTCGGACACAACACTGTAGTTTATCAATACATCGACAATTGTTTACATCAGACCAATGCCTACAAAGCGCCTGCAATGTTAAAACGGTGAATCAGTTATTCTAGATACCCCTACATACGTTGCTGAATGGTTCCTTTTTAAATACTACCCGAAAATGTCCCAAATCGGTCTACTGGCACACAACATTGTAGTTTATGGATACATCGACAATTGTTTACATCAGACCAATGCCTACAAAGCGCCTGCAATGTTAAAACGTCGCCTCAGTTATTGGAGATACCCCTACATACGTTGCTGAATGGTTCCTTTTTAAATACTACCCGAAAATGTCCCAAATCGGTTTACTGGCACACAACATTGTAGTTTATGGATACATCGACAATTTTTTTACATCAGACCAATGCCTACAAAGCGCCTGCAATATTAAAACGTCGCCTCAGTTATTGGAGATACCCCTACATACGTTGCTGAATGGTTCCTTTTTAAATACTACCCGAAAATGTCCCAAATCGGTCTGCTGGCACACAACATTGTAGTTTATGGATACATCGACAATTGTTTACATCAGACCAATGCCTACAAAGTGCCTGCAATGTTAAAACGTCGCCTCAGTTATTGGAGATACCCCTACATACGTTGCTGAATGGTTCCTTTTTAAATACTACCCGAAAGTGTCCCAAATCGGTCTGCTGGCACACAACATTGTAGTTTATCGATACATCGACAATTTTTTACATCACACCAATGCCTACAAAGCGCCTGCAATGTTAAAACGTCGCCTCAGTTATTGGAGATACCCCTACATACGTTGCTGAATGGTTCCTTTTTAAATACTACCCGAAAATGTCCCAAATCGATCTGCTGGCACACAACATTGTAGTTTATCGATACATCGACAATTTTTTACATCACACCAATGCCTACAAAGCGCCTGCAATGTTAAAACGTCGCCTCAGTTATTGGAGATACCCCTACATACGTTGCTGAATGGTTCCTTTTTAAATACTACCCGAAAGTGTCCCAAATCGGTCTGCTGGCACACAACATTGTAGTTTATCGATACATCGACAATTTTTTACATCAGACCAATGCCTACAAAGCGCCTGCAATGTTAAAACGTCGCCTCCGTTATTGGAGATACCCCTACATACGTTGCTGAATGGTTCCTTTTTAAATACTACCCGAAAATGTCCCAAATCGGTCTCCTGGCACACAACATTGTAGTTTGTCAATACATCGACAATTGTTTACATCAGACCAATGCCTACAAAGCGCCTGCAATGTTAAAACGGCGCCTCCGTTATTGGAGATACCCCTACATACGTTGCTGAATGGTTCCTTTTTAAATACTACCCGAAAATGTTCCAAATCGGTCTGCTGGCACACAACATTGTAGTTTATCAATACATCGACAATGTTTTACATCAGACCAATGCCTACAAAGCGCCTGCAATGTTGAAACGGCGCCTCCGTTTTTGGAGATACCCCTACATACGTTGCTGAATGGTTCCTTTTTAAATACTACCCGAAAGTGTCCCAAATCGGTCTACTGGCACACAACATTGTAGTTTATCAATACATCGACAATGTTTTACATCAGACCAATGCCTACAAAGCGCCTGCAATGTTAAAACGTCGCCTCCGTTATTGGAGATACCCCTACATACGTTGCTGAATGGTTCCTTTTTAAATACTACCCGAAAGTGTGCCAAATCGGTCTACTCGGACACAACACTGTAGTTTATCAATACATCGACAATTGTTTACATCAGACCAATGCCTACAAAGCGCCTGCAATGTTAAAACGGTGAATCAGTTATTCTAGATACCCCTACATACGTTGCTGAATGGTTCCTTTTTAAAAACTACCCGAAAATGTCCCAAATCGGTCTACTGGCACACAACATTGTAGTTTATGGATACATCGACAATTGTTTACATCAGACCAATGCCTACAAAGCGCCTGCAATGTTAAAACGTCGCCTCAGTTATTGGAGATACCCCTATATACGTTGCTGAATGGTTCCTTTTTAAATACTACCCGAAAATGTCCCAAATCGGTTTACTGGCACACAACATTGTAGTTTATGGATACATCGACAATTTTTTTACATCAGACCAATGCCTACAAAGCGCCTGCAATATTAAAACGTCGCCTCAGTTATTGGAGATACCCCTACATACGTTGCTGAATGGTTCCTTTTTAAATACTACCCGAAAATGTCCCAAATCGGTCTGCTGGCACACAACATTGTAGTTTATTGATACATCGACAATTGTTTACATCAGACCAATGCCTACAAAGCGCCTGCAATGTTAAAACGTCGCCTCAGTTATTGGAGATACCCCTACATACGTTGCTGAATGGTTCCTTTTTAAATACTACCCGAAAGTGTCCCAAATCGGTCTGCTGGCACACAACATTGTAGTTTATCGATACATCGACAATTTTTTACATCAGACCAATGCCTACAAAGCGCCTGCAATGTTAAAACGTCGCCTCAGTTATTGGAGATACCCCTACATACGTTGCTGAATGGTTCCTTTTTAAATACTACCCGAAAGTGTCCCAAATCGGTCTGCTGGCACACAACATTGTAGTTTATCGATACATCGACAATTTTCTACATCAGACCAATGGCTACAAAGCGCCTGCAATGTTAAAACGTCGCCTCAGTTATTGGAGATACCCCTACATACGTTGCTGAATGGTTCCTTTTTAAATACTACCCGAAAATGTCCCAAATCGGTCTCCTGGCACACAACATTGTAGTTTATCAATACATCGACAATTGTTTACATCAGACCAATGCCTACAAAGCGCCTGCAATGTTAAAACGGCGCCTCCGTTATTGGAGATACCCCTACATACGTTGCTGAATGGTTCCTTTTTAAATACTACCCGAAAATGTTCCAAATCGGTCTGCTGGCACACAACATTGTAGTTTATCAATACATCGACAATTGTTTACATCAGACCAATGCCTACAAAGCGCCTGCAATGTTAAAACGGCGCCTCCGTTATTGGAGATACCCCTACATACGTTGCTGAATGGTTCCTTTTTAAATACTACCCGAAAATGTCCCAAATCGGTCTGCTGGCACACAACATTGTAGTTTATGGATACATCGACAATTGTTTACATCAGACCAATGCCTACAAAGCGCCTGCAATGTTAAAACGTCGCCTCAGTTATTGGAGATACCCCTACATACGTTGCTGAATGGTTCCTTTTTAAATACTACCCGAAAGTGTCCCAAATCGGTCTGCTGGCACACAACATTGTAGTTTATCAATACATCGACAATTGTTTACATCAGACCAATGCCTACAAAGCGCCTGCAATGTTAAAACGTCGCCTCAGTTATTGGAGATACCCCTACATACGTTGCTGAATGGTTCCTTTTTAAATACTACCCGAAAATGTCCCAAATCGGACTACTGGCACACAACATTGTAGTTTATGGATACATCGATATTTTTTTACATCAGAGCAATGCCTACAAAGCGTCTGCAATATCAAAGCGTCGCCTCAGTTATTGGAGACACCCCTACATACGTTGCTGAATGGCTCCTTTTTAAATACTACCCGAAAGTCTCTCAAATCGGTCTGCTGGCACACAACATTGTAGTTTATGGATAGATCGACAATGTTTTACATCAGACCAATGCCTAGAAAGCGCCTGCAATGTTAAAACGTCGCCTCAGTTATTGGTGATACCCCTACATACGTTGCTGAATGGTTCCTTTTTAAATACTACCCGAAAGTGTCCCAAATCGGTCTACTGGCACACAACATTGTAGTTTATGGATAGATCGACAATGTTTTACATCAGACCAATGCCTACAAAGCGCCTGCAATGTTAAAACGTCGCCTCAGTTATTGGAGATACCCCTACATACGTTGCTGAATGGTTCCTTTTTAAATACTACCCGAAAATGTCCCAAATCGGTCTGCAGGCACACAGCATTGTAGTTTGTCAATACATCGACAATTGTTTACATTAGACCAATGCCTACAAAGCGCCTGCAATGTTAAAACGTCGCCTCAGTTATTGGTGATACCCCTACATACGTTGCTGAATGGTTCCTTTTTAAATACTACCCGAAAGTGTCCCAAATCGGTCTACTGGCACACAACATTGTAATTTATGGATAGATCGACAATGTTTTACATCAGACCAATGCCTACAAAGCGCCTGCAATGTTAAAACGTCGCCTCAGTTATTGGAGATACCCCTACATACGTTGCTGAATGGTTCCTTTTTAAATACTACCCGAAAATGTCCCAAATCGGTCTACTGGCACACAACATTGTAGTTTATGGATACATCGACAATTGTTTACATCAGACCAATGCCTACAAAGCGCCTGCAATGTTAAAACGTCGACTCAAATATTGGAGATACCCCTACATACGTTGCTGAATGGTTCCTTTTTAAATACTACCCGAAAGTGTCCCAAATCGGTCTGCTGGCACACAACATTGTAGTTTATCAATACATCGACAATTGTTTACATCAGACCAATGCCTACAAAGCGCCTGCAATGTTAAAACGTCGCCTCCGTTATTGGAGATACCCCTACATACGTTGCTGAATGGTTCCTTTTTAAATACTACCCGAAAATGTCCCAAATCGGTCTGCTGGGACACAGGATTGTAGTTTATCAATACATCGACAATTGTTTACATCAGACCAATGCCTACAAAGCGCCTGCAATGTTAAAACGGCGCCTCCGTTATTGGAGATACCCCTACATACGTTGCTGAATGGTTCCTTTTTAAATACTACCCGAAAGTGTCCCAAATCGGTCTGCTGGCACACAACATTGTAGTTTATCGATACATCGACAATTTTTTACATCAGACCAATGCCTACAAAGCGCCTGCAATGTTAAAACGTCGCCTCAGTTATTGGAGATACCCCTACATACGTTGCTGAATGGTTCCTTTTTAAATACTACCCGAAAGTGTCCCAAATCGGTCTGCTGGCACACAACATTGTAGTTTATCGATACATCGACAATTTTCTACATCAGACCAATGGCTACAAAGCGCCTGCAATGTTAAAACGTCGCCTCCGTTATTGGAGATACCCCTACATACGTTGCTGAATGGTTCCTTTTTAAATACTACCCGAAAATGTCCCAAATCGGTCTCCTGGCACACAACATTGTAGTTTATCAATACATCGACAATTGTTTACATCAGACCAATGCCTACAAAGCGCCTGCAATGTTAAAACGGCGCCTCCGTTATTGGAGATACCCCTACATACGTTGCTGAATGGTTCCTTTTTAAATACTACCCGAAAATGTTCCAAATCGGTCTGCTGGCACACAACATTGTAGTTTATCAATACATCGACAATTGTTTACATCAGACCAATGCCTACAAAGCGCCTGCAATGTTAAAACGGCGCCTCCGTTATTGGAGATACCCCTACATACGTTGCTGAATGGTTCCTTTTTAAATACTACCCGAAAATGTCCCAAATCGGTCTGCTGGCACACAACATTGTAGTTTATGGATACATCGACAATTTTTTACATCAGACCAATGCCTACAAAGCGCCTGCAATGTTAAAACGTCGCCTCAGTTATTGGAGATACCCCTACATACGTTGCTGAATGGTTCCTTTTTAAATACTACCCGAAAGTGTCCCAAATCGGTCTGCTGGCACACAACATTGTAGTTTATGGATACATCGACAATTTTTTACATCACACCAATGCCTACAAAGCGCCTGCAATGTTAAAACGTCGCCTCAGTTATTGGAGATACCCCTACATACGTTGCTGAATGGTTCCTTTTTAAATACTACCCGAAAGTGTCCCAAATCGGTCTGCTGGCACACAACATTGTAGTTTATCGATACATCGACAATTTTTTACATCAGACCAATGGCTACAAAGCGCCTGCAATGTTAAAACGTCGCCTCCGTTATTGGAGATACCCCTACATACGTTGCTGAATGGTTCCTTTTTAAATACTACCCGAAAATGTTCCAAATCGGTCTGCTGGCACACAACATTGTAGTTTATCAATACATCGACAATTGTTTACATCAGACCAATGGCTACAAAGCGCCTGCAATGTTAAAACGTCGCCTCAGTTATTGGAGATACCCCTACATACGTTGCTGAATGGTTCCTTTTTAAATACTACCCGAAAATGTCCCAAATCGGTCTACTGGCACACAACATTGTAGTTTATGGATACATCGATATTTTTTTACATCAGAGCAATGCCTACAAAGCGTCTGCAATATCAAAGCGTCGCCTCAGTTATTGGAGACACCCCTACATACGTTGCTGAATGGCTCCTTTTAAAATACTACCCGAAAGTCTCTCAAATCGGTCTGCTGGCACACAACATTGTAGTTTATGGATAGATCGACAATGTTTTACATCAGACCAATGCCTAGAAAGCGCCTGCAATGTTAAAACGTCGCCTCAGTTATTGGTGATACCCCTACATACGTTGCTGAATGGTTCCTTTTTAAATACTACCCGAAAGTGTCCCAAATCGGTCTACTGGCACACAACATTGTAGTTTATGGATAGATCGACATTGTTTTACATCAGACCAATGCCTACAAAGCGCCTGCAATGTTAAAACGTCGCCTCAGTTATTGGAGATACCCCTACATACGTTGCTGAATGGTTCCTTTTTAAATACTACCCGAAAATGTCCCAAATCGGTCTGCAGGCACACAGCATTGTAGTTTGTCAATACATCGACAATTGTTTACATTAGACCAATGCCTACAAAGCGCCTGCAATGTTAAAACGTCGCCTCAGTTATTGGTGATACCCCTACATACGTTGCTGAATGGTTCCTTTTTAAATACTACCCGAAAGTGTCCCAAATCGGTCTACTGGCACACAACATTGTAATTTATGGATAGATCGACAATGTTTTACATCAGACCAATGCCTACAAAGCGCCTGCAATGTTAAAACGTCGCCTCAGTTATTGGAGATACCCCTACATACGTTGCTGAATGGTTCCTTTTTAAATACTACCCGAAAATGTCCCAAATCGGTCTCCTGGCACACAACATTGTAGTTTGTCAATACATCGACAATTGTTTACATCAGACCAATGCCTACAAAGCGCCTGCAATGTTAAAACGTCGACTCAAATATTGGAGATACCCCTACATACGTTGCTGAATGGTTCCTTTTTAAATACTACCCGAAAGTGTCCCAAATCGGTCTGCTGGCACACAACATTGTAGTTTATCAATACATCGACAATTGTTTACATCAGACCAATGCCTACAAAGCGCCTGCAATGTTAAAACGTCGCCTCCGTTATTGGAGATACCCCTACATACGTTGCTGAATGGTTCCTTTTTAAATACTACCCGAAAATGTCCCAAATCGGTCTGCTGGGACACAGGATTGTAGTTTATCAATACATCGACAATTGTTTACATCAGACCAATGCCTACAAAGCGCCTGCAATGTTAAAACGGCGCCTCCGTTATTGGAGATACCCCTACATACGTTGCTGAATGGTTCCTTTTTAAATACTACCCGAAAATGTCCCAAATCGGTCTGCTGGCACACAACATTGTAGTTTATCAATACATCGACAATTGTTTACATCAGACCAATGCCTACAAAGCGCCTGCAATGTTAAAACGGTGAATCAGTTATTGGAGATACCCCTACATACGTTGCTGAATGGTTCCTTTTTAAATACTACCCGAAAGTGTCCCAAATCGGTCTACTGGCACACAACATTGTAGTTTATGGATAGATCGACAATGTTTTACATCAGACCAATGCCTACAAAGCGCCTGCAATGTTAAAACGTCGCCTCAGTTATTGGAGATACCCCTACATACGTTGCTGAATGGTTCCTTTTTAAATACTATCCGAAAATGTCCCAAATCGGTCTGCTGGGACACAGGATTGTAGTTTATCAATACATCGACAATTGTTTACATCAGACCAATGCCTACAAAGCGCCTGCAATGTCAAAACGTCGCCTCAGTTATTGGAGATACCCCTACATACGTTGCTGAATGGTTCCTTTTTAAATACTACCCGAAAATGTCCCAAATCGGTCTACTGGCACACAACATTGTAGTTTATCGATACATCGACAATTTTTTACATCAGAGCAATGCCTACAAAGCGCCTGCAATAATAAAACGTCGCCTCAGTTATTGGAGACACCCCTACATACGTTGCTGAATGGTTCCTTTTTAAATACTACCCGAAAATGTCCCCAATCGGTCTGCTGGCACACAACATTGTAGTTTATCAATACATCGACAATTGTTTACATCAGACCAATGCCTACAAAGCGCCTGCAATGTTAAAACGTCGCCTCAGTTATTGGAGATACCCCTACATACGTTGCTGAATGGTTCCTTTTTAAATACTACCCGAAAATGTCCCAAATCGGTCTGCTGGCACACAACATTGTAGTTTATCGATACATCGACAATTTTTTTACATCAGAGCAATGCCTACAAAGCGACTGCAATTTTAAAACGTCGCCTCAGTTATTGGAGATACCCCTACATACGTTGCTGAATGGTTCCTTTTTAAATACTACCCGAAAATGTCCCAAATCGGTCTGCAGGCACACAGCATTGTAGTTTATCAATACATCGACAATTGTTTACATCAGACCAATGCCTACAAAGCGCCTGCAATGTTAAAACGTCGCCTCAGTTATTGGAGATACCCCTACATACGTTGCTGAATGGTTCCTTTTTAAATACTACCCGAAAATGTCCCAAATCGGTCTACTGGCACACAACATTGTAGTTTATGGATACATCGATATTTTTTTACATCAGAGCAATGCCTACAAAGCGTCTGCAATATCAAAGCGTCGCCTCAGTTATTGGAGACACCCCTACATACGTTGCTGAATGGCTCCTTTTTAAATACTACCCGAAAGTCTCTCAAATCGGTCTGCTGGCACACAACATTGTAGTTTATGGATAGATCGACAATGTTTTACATCAGACCAATGCCTAGAAAGCGCCTGCAATGTTAAAACGTCGCCTCAGTTATTGGTGATACCCCTACATACGTTGCTGAATGGTTCCTTTTTAAATACTACCCGAAAGTGTCCCAAATCGGTCTACTGGCACACAACATTGTAGTTTATGGATAGATCGACAATGTTTTACATCAGACCAATGCCTACAAAGCGCCTGCAATGTTAAAACGTCGCCTCAGTTATTGGAGATACCCCTACATACGTTGCTGAATGGTTCCTTTTTAAATACTACCCGAAAATGTCCCAAATCGGTCTGCAGGCACACAGCATTGTAGTTTGTCAATACATCGACAATTGTTTACATTAGACCAATGCCTACAAAGCGCCTGCAATGTTAAAACGTCGCCTCAGTTATTGGAGATACCCCTACATACGTTGCTGAATGGTTCCTTTTTAAATACTACCCGAAAATGTCCCAAATCGGTCTACTGGCACACAACATTGTAGTTTATGGATACATCGACAATTTTTTACATCAGAGCAGTGCCTACAAAGCGCCTGCAATATTAAAACGTCGCCTCAGTTATTGGAGATACCCCTACATACGTTGCTGAATGGTTCCTTTTTAAATACTACCCGAAAATGTCCCAAATCGGTCTACTGGCACACAACATTGTAGTTTATGGATACATCGACAATTTTTTCACATCAGAGCAATGCCTACAACGCGCCTGCAATATTAAAACGTCGCCTCAGTTATTGGAGATACCCCTACATACGTTGCTGAATGGTTCCTTTTTAAATACTACCCGAAAGTGTCCCAAATCGGTCTACTGGCACACAACATTGTAGTTTATCGATACATCGACAATGTTTTACATCAGACCAATGCCTACAAAGCGCCTGCAATATTAAAACGTCGCCTCCGTTATTGGAGATACCCCTACATACGTTGCTGAATGGTTCCTTTTTAAATACTACCCGAAAGTGTCCCAAATCGGTCTACTGGCACACAACATTGTAGT
This sequence comes from Haliotis asinina, assembly GCF_037392515.1. Classification (NCBI taxonomy): domain Eukaryota; kingdom Metazoa; phylum Mollusca; class Gastropoda; order Lepetellida; family Haliotidae; genus Haliotis; species Haliotis asinina. The sequence goes on from NC_090289.1 coordinate 20,070,654, forward strand.
TTATCGATACATCGACAATGTTTTACATCAGACCAATGCCTACAAAGCGCCTGCAATATTAAAACGTCGCCTCCGTTATTGGAGATACCCCTACATACGTTGCTGAATGGTTCCTTTTTAAATACTACCCGAAATGTCCCAAATCGGTCTACTGGCACACAACATTGTAGTTTATCGATACATCGACAATGTTTTACATCAGACCAATGCCTACAAAGCGCCTGCAATATTAAAACGTCGCCTCCGTTATTGGAGATACCCCTACATACGTTGCTGAATGGTTCCTTTTTAAATACTACCCGAAAATGTCCCAAATCGGTCTACTGGCACACAACATTGTAGTTTATCAATACATCGACAATGTTTTACATCAGACCAATGCCTACAAAGCGCCTGCAATGTTAAAACGTCGCCTCCGTTATTGGAGATACCCCTACATACGTTGCTGAATGGTTCCTTTTTAAATACTACCCGAAAATGTCCCAAATCGGTCTACTGGCACACAACATTGTAGTTTATGGATACATCGATAATTTTTTACATCAGACCAATGCCTACAAAGCGCCTGCAATATCAAAACGTCGCCTCAGTTATTGGAGATACCCCTACATACGTTCCTGAATGGTTCCTTTTTAAATACTACCCGAAAGTCTCTCAAATCGGTCTACTGGCACACAACATTGTAGTTTATGTATAGATCGACAATGTTTTACATCAGACCAATGCTTAGAAAGCGCCTGCAATGTTAAAACGTCGCCTCAGTTATTGGTGATACTCCTACATACGTTGCTGAATGGTTCCTTTTTAAATACTACCCGAAAGTGTCCCAAATCGGTCTACTGGCACACAACATTGTAGTTTATGGATAGATCGACAATGTTTTACATCAGACCAATGCCTACAAAGCGCCTGCAATGTTAAAACGTCGCCTCAGTTATTGGAGATACCCCTACATACGTTGCTGAATGGTTCCTTTTTAAATACTACCCGAAAGTGTCTCAAATCGGTCTGCAGGCACACAGCATTGTAGTTTGTCAATACATCGACAATTGTTTACATCAGACCAATGCCTACAAAGCGCCTGCAATGTTAAAACGTCGTCTCAGTTATTGGAGATACCCCTACATACGTTGCTGAATGGTTCCTTTTTAAATACTACCCGAAAATGTCCCAAATCGGTCTGCTGGCACACAACATTGTAGTTTATCGATACATCGACAATTTTTTACATCAGACCAATGCCTACAAAGCGCCTGCAATATTAAAACGTCGCCTCAGTTATTGGAGATACCCCTACATACGTTGCTGAATGGTTCCTTTTTAAATACTACCCGAAAATGTCCCAAATCGGTCTGCAGGCACACAGCATTGTAGTTTATCAATACATCGACAATTGTTTACATCAGACCAATGCCTACAAAGCGCCTGCAATGTTAAAACGTCGACTCAGTTATTGGAGATACCCCTACATACGTTGCTGAATGGTTCCGTTTTAAATACTACCCGAAAATGTCCCAAACCGGTCTACTGGCACACAACATTGTAGTTTATGGATAGATCGTCAATGTTTTACATCAGACCAATGCCTACAAAGCGCCTGCAATGTTAAAACGTCGCCTCAGTTATTGGAGATACCCCTACATACGTTGCTGAATGGTTCCTTTTTAAATACTACCCGAAAGTCTCTCAAATCGGTCTGCTGGCACACAACATTGTAGTTTATGGATAGATCGACAATGTTTTACATCAGACCAATGCCTAGAAAGCGCCTGCAATGTTAAAACGTCGCCTCAGTTATTGGAGATACCCCTACATACGTTGCTGAATGGTTCCTTTTTAAATACTACCCGAAAGTGTCCCAAATCGGTCTACTTGCACACAACATTGTAGTTTATGGATAGATCGACAATGTTTTACATCAGACCAATGCCTACAAAGCGCCTGCAATGTTAAAACGTCGCCTCAGTTATTGGAGATACCCCTACATACGTTGCTGAATGGTTCCTTTTTAAATACTACCCGAAAGTGTCCCAAATCGGTCTACTTGCACACAACATTGTAGTTTATGGATAGATCGACAATGTTTTACATCAGACCAATGCCTACAAAGCGCCTGCAATGTTAAAACGTCGCCTCAGTTATTGGAGATACCCCTACATACGTTGCTGAATGGTTCCTTTTTAAATACTACCCGAAAGTGTCCCAAATCGGTCTACTTGCACACAACATTGTAGTTTATGGATAGATCGACAATGTTTTACATCAGACCAATGCCTACAAAGCGCCTGCAATGTTAAAACGTCGCCTCAGTTATTGGAGATACCCCTACATACGTTGCTGAATGGTTCCTTTTTAAATACTACCCGAAAATGTCCGAAATCTGTCTGGAGGCACACAGCATTGTAGTTTATCGATACATCGACAATTTTTTCAGATCAGAGCAATGCCTACAAAGCGCCTCCAATATTAAAACGTCGCCTCAGTTATTGGAGATACCCCTACATACGTTGCTGAATGGTTCCTTTTTAAATACTACCCGAAAATGTCCCAAATCGGTCTGGAGGCACACAGCATTGTAGTTTATCAATACATCGACAATTTTTTACATCAGACCAATGCCTACAAAGCGCCTGCAATGTTAAAGCGTCGCCTCAGTTATTGGAGATACCCCTACATACGTTGCTGAATGGTTCCTTTTTAAATACTACCCGAAAATGTCCCAAATCGGTCTGCTGGCACACAACATTGTAGTTTATCGATACATCGACAATTTTTTACATCAGACCAATGCCTACAAAGCGCCTGCAATATTAAAACGTCGCCTCAGTTATTGGAGATACCCCTACATACGTTGCTGAATGGTTCCTTTTTAAATACTACCCGAAAATGTCCCAAATCGGTCTGCAGGCACACAGCATTGTAGTTTATCAATACATCGACAATTGTTTACATCAGACCAATGCCTACAAAGCGCCTGCAATGTTAAAACGTCGCCTCAGTTATTGGAGATACCCCTACATACGTTGCTGAATGGTTCCGTTTTAAATACTACCCGAAAATGTCCCAAACCGGTCTACTGGCACACAACATTGTAGTTTATGGATATATCGACAATTTTTTACATCAGAGCAATGCCTACAAAGCGCCTGCAATATCAAAACGTCGCCTCAGTTATTGGAGATACCCCTACATACGTTGCTGAATGGTTCCTTTTTAAATACTACCCGAAAGTCTCTCAAATCGGTCTGCTGGCACACAACATTGTAGTTTATGGATAGATCGACAATGTTTTACATCAGACCAATGCCTAGAAAGCGCCTGCAATGTTAAAACGTCGCCTCAGTTATTGGAGATACCCCTACATACGTTGCTGAATGGTTCCTTTTTAAATACTACCCGAAAGTGTCCCAAATCGGTCTACTTGCACACAACATTGTAGTTTATGGATAGATCGACAATGTTTTACATCAGACCAATGCCTACAAAGCGCCTGCAATGTTAAAACGTCGCCTCAGTTATTGGAGATACCCCTACATACGTTGCTGAATGGTTCCTTTTTAAATACTACCCGAAAGTGTCCCAAATCGGTCTACTTGCACACAACATTGTAGTTTATCAATACATCGACAATTGTTTACATCAGACCAATGCCTACAAAGCGCCTGCAATGTTAAAACGTCGCCTCAGTTATTGGAGATACCCCTACATACGTTGCTGAATGGTTCCTTTTTAAATACTACCAGAAAATGTCCCAAATCGGTCTGCTGGCACACAACATTGTAGTTTATCAATACATCGACAATTGTTTACATCAGACCAATGCCTACAAAGCGCCTGCAATGTTAAAACGGCGCCTCCGTTATTGGAGATACCCCTACATACGTTGCTCAATGGTTCCTTTTTAAATACTACCCGAAAGTGTGCCAAATCGGTCTACTCGGACACAACACTGTAGTTTATGGATACATCGACAATTTTTTACATCAGACCAATGCCTACACTGCGCCTGCAATGTTAAAACGGTGAATCAGTTATTGGAGATACCCCTACATACGTTGCTGAATGGTTCCTTTTTAAATACTACCCGAAAGTGTCCCAAATCGGTCTACTGGCACACAACATTGTAGTTTATGGATAGATCGATAATGTTTTACATCAGACCAATGCCTACAAAGCGCCTGCAATGTTAAAACGTCGCCTCAGTTATTGGAGATACCCCTACATACGTTGCTGAATGGTTCCTTTTTAAATACTACCCGAAAATGTCCCAAATCGGTCTGCTGGGACACAGGATTGTAGTTTATGGATACATCGACAATGTTTTACATCAGACCAATGCCTACAAAGCGCCTGCAATGTTAAAACGTCGCCTCAGTTATTGGAGATACCCCTACATACGTTGCTGAATGGTTCCTTTTTAAATACTACCCGAAAATGTCCCAAGTCGGTCTGCTGGCACACAACATTGTAGTTTATCGATACATCGACAATTTTTTACATCAGAGCAATGCCTACAAAGCGCCTGCAATATTAAAACGTCGCCTCAGTTATTGGAGATACCCCTACATACGTTGCTGAATGGTTCCTTTTTAAATACTACCCGAAAGTGTGCCAAGTCGGTCTACTGGCACACAACACTGTAGTTTATGGATACGTCGACAATTGTTTACATCAGACCAATGCCTACAAAGCGCAGGCAATGTTAAAACGGTGAATCACTTATTGGAGATACCCCTACATAGGTTGCTGAATGGTTCCTTTTTAAATACTACCCGAAAGTGTCCAGAATCGGTCTACTGGCACACAACATTGTAGTTTATGGATAGATCGTCAATGTTTTACATCAGACCAATGCCTACAAAGCGCCTGCAATGTTAAAACGTCGCCTCAGTTATTGGAGATACCCCTACATACGTTGCTGAATGGTTCCTTTTTAAATACTACCCGAAAATGTCCCAAATCGGTCTACTGGCACACAACATTGTAGTTTATGGATACATCGATAATTTTTTACATCAGACCAATGCCTACAAAGCGCCTGCAATATCAAAACGTCGCCTCAGTTATTGGAGATACCCCTACATACGTTGCTGAATGGTTCCTTTTTAAATACTACCCGAAAGTCTCTCAAATCGGTCTACTGGCACACAACATTGTAGTTTATGTATAGATCGACAATGTTTTACATCAGACTAATGCCTAGAAAGCGGCTGCAATGTTAAAACGTCGCCTCAGTTGTGGGTGATACTCCTACATACGTTGCTGAATGGTTCCTTTTTAAATACTACCCGAAAGTGTCCCAAATCGGTCTACTGGCACACAACATTGTAGTTTATGGATAGATCGACAATGTTTTACATCAGACCAATGCCTACAAAGCGCCTGCAATGTTAAAACGTCGCCTCAGTTATTGGAGATACCCCTACATACGTTGCTGAATGGTTCCTTTTTAAATACTACCCGAAAGTGTCTCAAATCGGTCTGCAGGCACACAGCATTGTAGTTTATCGATACATCGACAATTTTTTCAGATCAGAGCAATGCCTACAAAGCGCCTCCAATATTAAAACGTCGCCTCAGTTATTGGAGATACCCCTACATACGTTGCTGAATGGTTCCTTTTTAAATACTACCCGAAAATGTCCCAAATCTGTCTGGAGGCACACAGCATTGTAGTTTATCGATACATCGACAATTTTTTCAGATCAGAGCAATGCCTACAAAGCGCCTCCAATATTAAAACGTCGCCTCAGTTATTGGAGATACCCCTACATACGTTGCTGAATGGTTCCTTTTTAAATACTACCCGAAAATGTCCCAAATCGGTCTGGAGGCACACAGCATTGTAGTTTATCAATACATCGACAATTTTTTACATCAGACCAATGCCTACAAAGCGCCTGCAATGTTAAAACGTCGCCTCAGTTATTGGAGATACCCCTACATACGTTGCTGAATGGTTCCTTTTTAAATACTACCCGAAAATGTCCCAAATCGGTCTGCTGGCACACAACATTGTAGTTTATGTATAGATCGACAATGTTTTACATCAGACCAATGCCTACAAAGCGCCTGCAATATTAAAACGTCGCCTCAGTTATTGGAGATACCCCTACATACGTTGCTGAATGGTTCCTTTTTAAATACTACCCGAAAATGTCCCAAATCGGTCTGCAGGCACACAGCATTGTAGTTTATCAATACATCGACAATTGTTTACATCAGACCAATGCCTACAAAGCGCCTGCAATGTTAAAACGTCGCCTCAGTTATTGGAGATACCCCTACATACGTTGCTGAATGGTTCCGTTTTAAATACTACCCGAAAATGTCCCAAACCGGTCTACTGGCACACAACATTGTAGTTTATGGATATATCGACAATTTTTTACATCAGAGCAATGCCTACAAAGCGCCTGCAATATCAAAACGTCGCCTCAGTTATTGGAGATACCCCTACATACGTTGCTGAATGGTTCCTTTTTAAATACTACCCGAAAGTCTCTCAAATCGGTCTGCTGGCACACAACATTGTAGTTTTTGGATAGATCGACAATGTTTTACATCAGACCAATGCCTAGAAAGCGCCTGCAATGTTAAAACGTCGCCTCAGTTATTGGAGATACCCCTACATACGTTGCTGAATGGTTCCTTTTTAAATACTACCCGAAAGTGTCCCAAATCGGTCTACTTGCACACAACATTGTAGTTTATGGATAGATCGACAATGTTTTACATCAGACCAATGCCTACAAAGCGCCTGCAATGTTAAAACGTCGCCTCAGTTATTGGAGATACCCCTACATACGTTGCTGAATGGTTCCTTTTTAAATACTACCCGAAAGTGTCCCAAATCGGTCTACTTGCACACAACATTGTAGTTTATCAATACATCGACAATTGTTTACATCAGACCAATGCCTACAAAGCGCCTGCAATGTTAAAACGTCGCCTCAGTTATTGGAGATACCCCTACATACGTTGCTGAATGGTTCCTTTTTAAATACTACCCGAAAATGTCCCAAATCGGTCTGCTGGCACACAACATTGTAGTTTATCAATACATCGACAATTGTTTACATCAGACCAATGCCTACAAAGCGCCTGCAATGTTAAAACGGCGCCTCCGTTATTGGAGATACCCCTACATACGTTGCTCAATGGTTCCTTTTTAAATACTACCCGAAAGTGTGCCAAATCGGTCTACTCGGACACAACACTGTAGTTTATGGATACATCGACAATTTTTTACATCAGACCAATGCCTACACTGCGCCTGCAATGTTAAAACGGTGAATCAGTTATTGGAGATACCCCTACATACGTTGCTGAATGGTTCCTTTTTAAATACTACCCGAAAGTGTCCCAAATCGGTCTGCTGGCACACAACATTGTAGTTTATGGATAGATCGATAATGTTTTACATCAGACCAATGCCTACAAAGCGCCTGCAATGTTAAAACGTCGCCTCAGTTATTGGAGATACCCCTACATACGTTGCTGAATGGTTCCTTTTTAAATACTACCCGAAAATGTCCCAAATCGGTCTGCTGGGACACAGGATTGTAGTTTATGGATACATCGACAATGGTTTACATCAGACCAATGCCTACAAAGCGCCTGCAATGTTAAAACGTCGCCTCAGTTATTGGAGATACCCCTACATACGTTGCTGAATGGTTCCTTTTTAAATACTACCCGAAAATGTCCCAAGTCGGTCTGCTGGCACACAACATTGTAGTTTATCGATACATCGACAATTTTTTACATCAGAGCAATGCCTACAAAGCGCCTGCAATATTAAAACGTCGCCTCAGTTATTGGAGATACCCCTACATACGTTGCTGAATGGTTCCTTTTTAAATACTACCCGAAAGTGTGCCAAGTCGGTCTACTGGCACACAACACTGTAGTTTATGGATACGTCGACAATTGTTTACATCAGACCAATGCCTACAAAGCGCAGGCAATGTTAAAACGGTGAATCACTTATTGGAGATACCCCTACATACGTTGCTGAATGGTTCCTTTTTAAATACTACCCGAAAGTGTCCAGAATCGGTCTACTGGCACACAACATTGTAGTTTATGGATAGATCGTCAATGTTTTACATCAGACCAATGCCTACAAAGCGCCTGCAATGTTAAAACGTCGCCTCAGTTATTGGAGATACCCCTACATACGTTGCTGAATGGTTCCTTTTTAAATACTACCCGAAAATGTCCCAAATCGGTCTACTGGCACACAACATTGTAGTTTATGGATACATCGATAATTTTTTACATCAGACCAATGCCTACAAAGCGCCTGCAATATCAAAACGTCGCCTCAGTTATTGGAGATACCCCTACATACGTTGCTGAATGGTTCCTTTTTAAATACTACCCGAAAGTCTCTCAAATCGGTCTACTGGCACACAACATTGTAGTTTATGTATAGATCGACAATGTTTTACATCAGACTAATGCCTAGAAAGCGGCTGCAATGTTAAAACGTCGCCTCAGTTATGGGTGATACTCCTACATACGTTGCTGAATGGTTCCTTTTTAAATACTACCCGAAAGTGTCCCAAATCGGTCTACTGGCACACAACATTGTAGTTTATGGATAGATCGACAATGTTTTACATCAGACCAATGCCTACAAAGCGCCTGCAATGTTAAAACGTCGCCTCAGTTATTGGAGATACCCCTACATACGTTGCTGAATGGTTCCTTTTTAAATACTACCCGAAAGTGTCTCAAATCGGTCTGCAGGCACACAGCATTGTAGTTTGTCAATACATCGACAATTGTTTACATCAGACCAATGCCTACAAAGCGCCTGCAATGTTAAAACGTCGTCTCAGTTATTGGAGATACCCCTACATACGTTGCTGAATGGTTCCTTTTTAAATACTACCCGAAAATGTCCCAAATCGGTCTGCTGGCACACAACATTGTAGTTTATCGATACATCGACAATTTTTTACATCAGACCAATGCCTACAAAGCGCCTGCAATATTAAAACGTCGCCTCAGTTATTGGAGATACCCCTACATACGTTGCTGAATGGTTCCTTTTTAAATACTACCCGAAAATGTCCCAAATCGGTCTGCAGGCACACAGCATTGTAGTTTATCAATACATCGACAATTGTTTACATCAGATTAATGCCTACAAAGCGCCTGCAATGTTAAAACGTCGCCTCAGTTATTGGAGATACCCCTACATACGTTGCTGAATGGTTCCGTTTTAAATACTACCCGAAAATGTCCCAAACCGGTCTACTGGCACACAACATTGTAGTTTATGTATATGTCGATAATTTTTTACATCAGAGCAATGCCTGCAAAGCGCCTGCAATATCAAAACGTCGCCTCAGTTATTGGAGATACCCCTACATACGTTGCTGAATGGTTCCTTTTTAAATACTACCCGAAAGTCTCTCAAATCGGTCTGCTGGCACACAACATTGTAGTTTATGGATAGATCGACAATGTTTTACATCAGACCAATGCCTAGAAAGCGCCTGCAATGTTAAAACGTCGCCTCAGTTATTGGAGATACCCCTACATACGTTGCTGAATGGTTCCTTTTTAAATGCTACCCGAAAGTGTCCCAAATCGGTCTGGAGGCACACAGCATTGTAGTTTATCAATACATCGACAATTTTTTACATCAGACCAATGCCTACAAAGCGCCTGCAATGTTAAAACGTCGCCTCAGTTATTGGAGATACCCCTACATACGTTGCTGAATGGTTCCTTTTTAAATACTACCCGAAAATGTCCCAAATCGGTCTGCTGGCACACATCATTGTAGTTTATCGATACATCGACAATTTTTTACATCAGAGCAATGCCTACAAAGCGCCTGCAATATTAAAACGTCGCCTCAGTTATTGGAGATACCCCTACATACGTTGCTGAATGGTTCCTTTTTAAATACTACCCGAAAATGTCCCAAACCGGTCTGCAGGCACACAGCATTGTAGTTTATCAATACATCGACAATTGTTTACATCAGACCAATGCCTACAAAGCGCCTGCAATGTTAAAACGTCGCCTCAGTTATTGGAGATACCCCTACATACGTTGCTGAATGGTTCCGTTTTAAATACTACCCGAAAATGTCCCAAACCGGTCTACTGGCACACAACATTGTAGTTTATGGATATATCGACAATTTTTTACATCAGAGCAATGCCTACAAAGCGCCTGCAATATCAAAACGTCGCCTCAGTTATTGGAGATACCCCTACATACGTTGCTGAATGGTTCCTTTTTAAATACTACCCGAAAGTCTCTCAAATCGGTCTGCTGGCACACAACATTGTAGTTTATGGATAGATCGACAATGTTTTACATCAGACCAATGCCTAGAAAGCGCCTGCAATGTTAAAACGTCGCCTCAGTTATTGGAGATACCCCTACATACGTTGCTGAATGGTTCCTTTTTAAATACTACCCGAAAGTGTCCCAAATCGGTCTACTTGCACACAACATTGTAGTTTATGGATAGATCGACAATGTTTTACATCAGACCAATGCCTACAAAGCGCCTGCAATGTTAAAACGTCGCCTCAGTTATTGGAGATACCCCTACATACGTTGCTGAATGGTTCCTTTTTAAATACTACCCGAAAGTGTCCCAAATCGGTCTACTTGCACACAACATTGTAGTTTATGGATAGATCGACAATGTTTTACATCAGACCAATGCCTACAAAGCGCCTGCAATGTTAAAACGTCGCCTCAGTTATTGGAGATACCCCTACATACGTTGCTGAATGGTTCCTTTTTAAATACTACCCGAAAATGTCCCAAATCTGTCTGGAGGCACACAGCATTGTAGTTTATCGATACATCGACAATTTTTTCACATCAGAGCAATGCCTACAAAGCGCCTCCAATATTAAAACGTCGCCTCAGTTATTGGAGATACCCCTACATACGTTGCTGAATGGTTCCTTTTTAAATACTACCCGAAAATGTCCCAAATCGGTCTGGAGGCACACAGCATTGTAGTTTATCAATACATCGACAATTTTTTACATCAGACCAATGCCTACAAAGCGCCTGCAATGTTAAAACGTCGCCTCAGTTATTGGAGATACCCCTACATACGTTGCTGAATGGTTCCTTTTTAAATACTACCCGAAAATGTCCAAAATCGGTCTACTGGCACACAACATTGTAGTTTATGGATACATCGACAATTTTTTACATCAGACCAATGCCTACAAAGCGCCTGCAAAATTAAAACGTCGCCGCAGTTATTGGAGATACCCCTACATACGTTGCTGAATGGTTCCTTTTTAAATACTACCCGAAAGTGTCCCAAATCGGTCTACTGGCACACAACATTGTAGTTTATCAATACATCGACAATTTTTTCACATCAGAGCAATGCCTACAAAGCGCCTGCAATATTAAAACGTCGCCTCAGTTATTGGAGATACCCCTACATACGTTGCTGAATGGTTCCTTTTTAAATACTACCCGAAAGTGTCCCAAATCGGTCTACTGGCACACAACATTGTAGTTTATGGATAGATCGACAATGTTTTACATCAGACCAATGCCTACAAAGCGCCTGCAATGTTAAAACGTCGCCTCAGTTATTGGAGATACCCCTACATACGTTGCTGAATGGTTCCTTTTTAAATACTACCCGAAAATGTCACAAAACTGTCTGGAGGCACACAGCATTGTAGTTTATCGATACATCGACAATTTTTTCACATCAGAGCAATGCCTACAAAGCGCCTGCAATATTAAAACGTCGCCTCAGTTATTGGAGATACCCCTACATACGTTGCTGAATGGTTCCTTTTTAAATACTACCCGAAAATGTCCCAAATCGGTCTACTGGCACACAACATTGTAGTTTATGGATACATCGACAATTGTTTACATCAGACCAATGCCTATAAAGCGCCTGCAATGTTAAAACGTCGCCTCAGTTATTGGAGATACCCCTACATACGTTGCTGAATGGTTCCTTTTTAAATACTACCCGAAAGTGTCCCAAATCGGTCTGCTGGCACACAACATTGTAGTTTGTGGATAGATCGACAATGTTTTACATCAGACCAATGCCTACAAAGCGCCTGCAATGTTAAAACGTCGCCTCAGTTATTGGAGATACCCCTACATACGTTGCTGAATGGTTCCTTTTTAAATACTACCCGAAAGTGTCCCAAATCGGTCTACTGGCACACAACATTGTAGTTTATGGATACATCGACAATTTTTTCACATCAGAGCAATGCCTACAAAGCGCCTGCAATATTAAAACGTCGCCTCAGTTATTGGAGATACCCCTACATACGTTGCTGAATGGTTCCTTTTTAAATACTACCCGAAAGTGTCCCAAATCGGTCTACTCGGACACAACATTGTAGTTTATGGATAGATCGACAATGTTTTACATCAGACCAATGCCTACAAAGCGCCTGCAATGTTAAAACGTCGCCTCAGTTATTGGAGATACCCCTACATACGTTGCTGAATGGTTCCTTTTTAAATACTACCCGAAAATGTCCCAAATCTGTCTGGAGGCACACAGTATTGTAGTTTATCGATACATCGACAATTTTTTCACATCAGAGCAATGCCTACAAAGCGCCTGCAATATTAAAACGTCGCCTCAGTTATTGGAGATACCCCTACATACGTTGCTGAATGGTTCCTTTTTAAATACTACCCGAAAATGTCCCAAATCGGTCTACTGGCACACAACATTGTAGTTTATGGATACATCGACAATTGTTTACATCAGACCAATGCCTATAAAGCGCCTGCAATGTTAAAACGGTGAATCAGTTATTGGAGATACCCCTACATACGTTGCTGAATGGTTCCTTTTTAAATACTACCCGAAAGTGTCTCAAATCGGTCTACTGGCACACAACATTGTAGTTTGTGGATAGATCGACAATGTTTTACATCAGACCAATGCCTACAAAGCGCCTGCAATGTTAAAACGGCGCCTCAGTTATTGGAGATACCCCTACATACGTTGCTGAATGGTTCCTTTTTAAATACTACCCGAAAGTGTCCCAAATCGGTCTGCTGGCACACAACGTTGTAGTTTATCAATACATCGACAATTGTTTACATCAGACCAATGCCTACAAAGCGCCTGCAATGTTAAAACGTCGCCTCAGTTATTGGAGATACCCCTACATACGTTGCTGAATGGTTCCTTTTTAAATACTACCCGAAAATGTCCCAAATCGGTATGCTGGCACACAACATTGTAGTTTATCAATACATCGACAATTGTTTACATCAGACCAATGCCTACAAAGCGCCTGCAATGTTAAAACGGCGCCTCCGTTATTGGAGATACCCCTACATACGTTGCTGAATGGTTCCTTTTTAAATACTACCCGAAAATGTCCCAAATCGGTCTACTGGCACACAACATTGTAGTTTATGGATACATCGACAATTGTTTACATCAGACCAATGCCTATAAAGCGCCTGCAATGTTAAAACGTCGCCTCAGTTATTGGAGATACCCCTACATACGTTGCTGAATGGTTCCTTTTTAAATACTACCCGAAAGTGTCCCAAATCGGTCTGCTGGCACACAACATTGTAGTTTGTGGATAGATCGACAATGTTTTACATCAGACCAATGCCTACAAAGCGCCTGCAATGTTAAAACGTCGCCTCAGTTATTGGAGATACCCCTACATACGTTGCTGAATGGTTCCTTTTTAAATACTACCCGAAAGTGTCCCAAATCGGTCTACTGGCACACAACATTGTAGTTTATGGATACATCGACAATTTTTTCACATCAGAGCAATGCCTACAAAGCGCCTGCAATATTAAAACGTCGCCTCAGTTATTGGAGATACCCCTACATACGTTGCTGAATGGTTCCTTTTTAAATACTACCCGAAAGTGTCCCAAATCGGTCTACTCGGACACAACATTGTAGTTTATGGATAGATCGACAATGTTTTACATCAGACCAATGCCTACAAAGCGCCTGCAATGTTAAAACGTCGCCTCAGTTATTGGAGATACCCCTACATACGTTGCTGAATGGTTCCTTTTTAAATACTACCCGAAAATGTCCCAAATCTGTCTGGAGGCACACAGTATTGTAGTTTATCGATACATCGACAATTTTTTCACATCAGAGCAATGCCTACAAAGCGACTGCAATATTAAAACGTCGCCTCAGTTATTGGAGATACCCCTACATACGTTGCTGAATGGTTCCTTTTTAAATACTACCCGAAAATGTCCCAAATCGGTCTACTGGCACACAACATTGTAGTTTATGGATACATCGAGAATTGTTTACATCAGACCAATGCCTATAAAGCGCCTGCAATGTTAAAACGGTGAATCAGTTATTGGAGATACCCCTACATACGTTGCTGAATGGTTCCTTTTTAAATACTACCCGAAAGTGTCCCAAATCGGTCTACTGGCACACAACATTGTAGTTTGTGGATAGATCGACAATGTTTTACATCAGACCAATGCCTACAAAGCGCCTGCAATGTTAAAACGGCGCCTCAGTTATTGGAGATACCCCTACATACGTTGCTGAATGGTTCCTTTTTAAATACTACCCGAAAGTGTCCCAAATCGGTCTGCTGGCACACAACGTTGTAGTTTATCAATACATCGACAATTGTTTACATCAGACCAATGCCTACAAAGCGCCTGCAATGTTAAAACGTCGCCTCAGTTATTGGAGATACCCCTACATACGTTGCTGAATGGTTCCTTTTTAAATACTACCCGAAAATGTCCCAAATCGGTATGCTGGCACACAACATTGTAGTTTATCAATACATCGACAATTGTTTACATCAGACCAATGCCTACAAAGCGCCTGCAATGTTAAAACGGCGCCTCCGTTATTGGAGATACCCCTACATACGTTGCTGAATGGTTCCTTTTTAAATACTACCCGAAAGTGTGCCAAATCGGTCTACTCGGACACAACACTGTAGTTTATGGATACATCGACAATTGTTTACATCAGACCAATGCCTACACAGTGCCTGCAATGTTAAAACGGTGAATCAGTTATTGGAGATACCCCTACATACGTTGCTGAATGGTTCCTTTTTAAATACTACCCGAAAGTGTCCCAAATCGGTCTACTGGCACACAACATTGTAGTTTATGGATAGATCGACAATGTTTTACATCAGACCAATGCCTACAAAGCGCCTGCAATGTTAAAACGGCGCCTCCGTTATTGGAGATACCCCTACATACGTTGCTGAATGGTTCCTTTTTAAATACTACCCGAAAGTGTGCCAAATCGGTCTACTCGGACACAACACTGTAGTTTATGGATACATCGACAATTGTTTACATCAGACCAATGCCTACACAGCGCCTGCAATGTTAAAACGGTGAATCAGTTATTGGAGATACCCCTACATACGTTGCTGAATGGTTCCTTTTTAAATACTACCCGAAAATGTCCCAAATCGGTCTACTGGCACACAACATTGTAGTTTATGGATACATCGAGAATTGTTTACATCAGACCAATGCCTATAAAGCGCCTGCAATGTTAAAACGGTGAATCAGTTATTGGAGATACCCCTACATACGTTGCTGAATGGTTCCTTTTTAAATACTACCCGAAAGTGTCTCAAATCGGTCTGATGGCACACAACATTGCAGTTTACCGATACATCGACTATGTTTTAGATCAGACCAATGCCTACAAAGCGCCTGCAATGTTAAAATGTCGCCTCAGTTATTGGAGATACCCCTACATACGTTGCTGAACGGTTCCTTTTTAAATACTACCCGAAAGTGTCCCAAATCGGTCTGCTGGCACACAACATTGTAGTTTTTGGATAGATCGACAATTTTTTACATCAGACCAATGCCTACAAAGCGCCTGCAATGTTATAGTGTCGAATCAGTTATTGGAGATACCCCTACATACGTTGCTGAATGGTTCCTTTTTAAATACTACCCGAAAATGTCCCAAATCGGTCTGCAGGCACACAACATTGTAGTTTATCGATTCATCGACAATTGTTTACATCAGACCAATGCCTACAAAGCGCCTGCAATGTTGAAATGGCGCCTCAGTTATTGGAGATACCCCTACATACGTTGCTGAATGGTTCCTTTTTAAATACTACCCGAAAGTGTCCCAAATCGGTCTACTGGCACACAACATTGTAGTTTATGGATACATCGACAATTTTTTCACATCAGAGCAATGCCTACAAAGCGCCTGCAATGTTAAAACGGTGAATCAGTTATTGGAGATACCCCTACATACGTTGCTGAATGGTTCCTTTTTAAATACTACCCGAAAGTGTCCCAAATCGGTCTACTGGCACACAACATTGTAGTTTATGGATAGATCGACAATGTTTTACATCAGACCAATGCCTACAAAGCGCCTGCAATGTTAAAACGGCGCCTCCGTTATTGGAGATACCCCTACATACGTTGCTGAATGGTTCCTTTTTAAATACTACCCGAAAGTGTGCCAAATCGGTCTACTCGGACACAACACTGTAGTTTATGGATACATCGACAATTGTTTACATCAGACCAATGCCTACACAGCGCCTGCAATGTTAAAACGGTGAATCAGTTATTGGAGATACCCCTACATACGTTGCTGAATGGTTCCTTTTTAAATACTACCCGAAAATGTCCCAAATCGGTCTACTGGCACACAACATTGTAGTTTATGGATACATCAAGAATTGTTTACATCAGACCAATGCCCATAAAGCGCCTGCAATGTTAAAACGGTGAATCAGTTATTGGAGATACCCCTACATACGTTGCTGAATGGTTCCTTTTTAAATACTACCCGAAAGTGTCTCAAATCGGTCTGATGGCACACAACATTGCAGTTTACCGATACATCGACTATGTTTTACATCAGACCAATGCCTACAAAGCGCCTGCAATGTTAAAATGTCGCCTCAGTTATTGGAGATACCCCTACATACGTTGCTGAACGGTTCCTTTTTAAATACTACCCGAAAGTGTCCCAAATCGGTCTGCTGGCACACAACATTGTAGTTTTTGGATAGATCGACAATTTTTTACATCAGACCAATGCCTACAAAGCGCCTGCAATGTTATAGTGTCGAATCAGTTATTGGAGATACCCCTACATACGTTGCTGAATGGTTCCTTTTTAAATACTACCCGAAAATGTCCCAAATCGGTCTGCAGGCACACAACATTGTAGTTTATCGATACATCGACAATTGTTTACATCAGACCAATGCCTACAAAGCGCCTGCAATGTTGAAATGGCGCCTCAGTTATTGGAGATACCCCTACATACGTTGCTGAATGGTTCCTTTTTAAATACTACCCGAAAGTGTCTCAAATCGGTCTGCTGGCACACAACATTGTAGTTTATCGATACATCGACTATGTTTTACATCAGACCAATGCCTACAAAGCGCCTGCAATGCAAAAATGTCGCCTCAGTTATTGGAGATACCCCTACATACGTTGCTGAATGGTTCCTTTTTAAATACTACCCGAAAATGTCCCAAATCGGTCTGCAGGCACACAACATTGTAGTTTATCGATACATCGACAACTGTTTACATCAGACCAATGCCTACAAAGCGCCTGCAATGTTAAAACGGCGCCTCAGTTATTGGAGATACCCCTACATACGTTGCTGAATGGTTCCTTTTTAAATACTACCCGAAAATGTCCCAAATCGGTCTACTGGCACACAACATTGTAGTTTATGGATACATCGAGAATTGTTTACATCAGACCAATGCCTATAAAGCGCCTGCAATGTTAAAACGGTGAATCAGTTATTGGAGATACCCCTACATACGTTGCTGAATGGTTCCTTTTTAAATACTACCCGAAAGTGTCCCAAATCGGTCTACTGGCACACAACATTGTAGTTTGTGGATAGATCGACAATGTTTTACATCAGACCAATGCCTACAAAGCGCCTGCAATGTTAAAACGTCGCCTCAGTTATTGGAGATACCCCTACATACGTTGCTGAATGGTTCCTTTTTAAATACTACCCGAAAGTGTCCCAAATCGGTCTGCTGGCACACAACGTTGTAGTTTATCAATACATCGACAATTGTTTACATCAGACCAATGCCTACAAAGCGCCTGCAATGTTAAAACGTCGCCTCAGTTATTGGAGATACCCCTACATACGTTGCTGAATGGTTCCTTTTTAAATACTACCCGAAAATGTCCCAAATCGGTATGCTGGCACACAACATTGTAGTTTATCAATACATCGACAATTGTTTACATCAGACCAATGCCTACAAAGCGCCTGCAATGTTAAAACGGCGCCTCCGTTATTGGAGATACCCCTACATACGTTGCTGAATGGTTCCTTTTTAAATACTACCCGAAAGTGTGCCAAATCGGTCTACTCGGACACAACACTGTAGTTTATGGATACATCGACAATTGTTTACATCAGACCAATGCCTACACAGTGCCTGCAATGTTAAAACGGTGAATCAGTTATTGGAGATACCCCTACATACGTTGCTGAATGGTTCCTTTTTAAATACTACCCGAAAGTGTCCCAAATCGGTCTACTGGCACACAACATTGTAGTTTATGGATAGATCGACAATGTTTTACATCAGACCAATGCCTACAAAGCGCCTGCAATGTTAAAACGGCGCCTCCGTTATTGGAGATACCCCTACATACGTTGCTGAATGGTTCCTTTTTAAATACTACCCGAAAGTGTGCCAAATCGGTCTACTCGGACACAACACTGTAGTTTATGGATACATCGACAATTGTTTACATCAGACCAATGCCTACACAGCGCCTGCAATGTTAAAACGGTGAATCAGTTATTGGAGATACCCCTACATACGTTGCTGAATGGTTCCTTTTTAAATACTACCCGAAAATGTCCCAAATCGGTCTACTGGCACACAACATTGTAGTTTATGGATACATCGAGAATTGTTTACATCAGACCAATGCCTATAAAGCGCCTGCAATGTTAAAACGGTGAATCAGTTATTGGAGATACCCCTACATACGTTGCTGAATGGTTCCTTTTTAAATACTACCCGAAAGTGTCTCAAATCGGTCTGATGGCACACAACATTGTAGTTTATCGATACATCGACTATGTTTTACATCAGACCAATGCCTACAAAGCGCCTGCAATGTTAAAATGTCGCCTCAGTTATTGGAGATACCCCTACATACGTTGCTGAACGGTTCCTTTTTAAATACTACCCGAAAGTGTCCCAAATCGGTCTGCTGGCACACAACATTGTAGTTTTTGGATAGATCGACAATTTTTTACATCAGACCAATGCCTACAAAGCGCCTGCAGTGTTATAGTGTCGAATCAGTTATTGGAGATACCCCTACATACGTTGCTGAATGGTTCCTTTTTAAATACTACCCGAAAATGTCCCAAATCGGTCTGCAGGCACACAACATTGTAGTTTATCGATACATCGACAATTGTTTACATCAGACCAATGCCTACAAAGCGCCTGCAATGTTGAAATGGCGCCTCAGTTATTGGAGATACCCCTACATACGTTGCTGAATGGTTCCTTTTTAAATACTACCCGAAAGTGTCTCAAATCGGTCTGCTGGCACACAACATTGTAGTTTATCGATACATCGACTATGTTTTACATCAGACCAATGCCTACAAAGCGCCTGCAATGCAAAAATGTCGCCTCAGTTATTGGAGATACCCCTACATACGTTGCTGAATGGTTCCTTTTTAAATACTACCCGAAAATGTCCCAAATCGGTCTGCAGGCACACAACATTGTAGTTTATCGATACATCGACAACTGTTTACATCAGACCAATGCCTACAAAGCGCCTGCAATGTTAAAACGGCGCCTCAGTTATTGGAGATACCCCTACATACGTTGCTGAATGGTTCCTTTTTAAATACTACCCGAAAATGTCCCAAATCGGTCTACTCGCACACAACATTGTAGTTTATCGACACGTCGACAATTGTTTACATCAGACCAATGCCTACAAAGCGCCTGCAATGTTAAAACGTCGCCTCAGTTATTGGAGATACCCCTACATACGTTGCTGAATGGTTCCTTTTTAAATACTACCCGAAAGTGTCCCAAATCGGTCTACTGGCACACAACATTGTAGTTTATGGATAGATCGACAATGTTTTACATCAGACCAATGCCTACAAAGCGCCTGCAATGTTAAAACGTCGCCTCAGTTATTGGAGATACCCCTACATACGTTGCTGAATGGTTCCTTTTTAAATACTACCCGAAAATGTCCCAAATCTGTCTGGAGGCACACAGTATTGTAGTTTATCGATACATCGACAATTTTTTCACATCAGAGCAATGCCTACAAAGCGCCTGCAATATTAAAACGTCGCCTCAGTTATTGGAGATACCCCTACATACGTTGCTGAATGGTTCCTTTTTAAATACTACCCGAAAATGTCCCAAATCGGTCTACTGGCACACAACATTGTAGTTTATGGATACATCGAGAATTGTTTACATCAGACCAATGCCTATAAAGCGCCTGCAATGTTAAAACGGTGAATCAGTTATTGGAGATACCCCTACATACGTTGCTGAATGGTTCCTTTTTAAATACTACCCGAAAGTGTCCCAAATCGGTCTACTGGCACACAACATTGTAGTTTGTGGATAGATCGACAATGTTTTACATCAGACCAATGCCTACAAAGCGCCTGCAATGTTAAAACGTCGCCTCAGTTATTGGAGATACCCCTACATACGTTGCTGAATGGTTCCTTTTTAAATACTACCCGAAAGTGTCCCAAATCGGTCTGCTGGCACACAACGTTGTAGTTTATCAATACATCGACAATTGTTTACATCAGACCAATGCCTACAAAGCGCCTGCAATGTTAAAACGTCGCCTCAGTTATTGGAGATACCCCTACATACGTTGCTGAATGGTTCCTTTTTAAATACTACCCGAAAATGTCCCAAATCGGTATGCTGGCACACAACATTGTAGTTTATCAATACATCGACAATTGTTTACATCAGACCAATGCCTACAAAGCGCCTGCAATGTTAAAACGTCGCCTCCGTTATTGGAGATACCCCTACATACGTTGCTGAATGGTTCCTTTTTAAATACTACCCGAAAGTGTGCCAAATCGGTCTACTCGGACACAACACTGTAGTTTATGGATACATCGACAATTGTTTACATCAGACCAATGCCTACACATTGCCTGCAATGTTAAAACGGTGAATCAGTTATTGGAGATACAACTACATACGTTGCTGAATGGTTCCTTTTTAAATACTACCCGAAAGTGTCCCAAATCGGTCTACTGGCACACAACATTGTAGTTTATGGATAGATCGACAATGTTTTACATCAGACCAATGCCTACAAAGCGCCTGCAATGTTAAAACGGCGCCTCCGTTATTGGAGATACCCCTACATACGTTGCTGAATGGTTCCTTTTTAAATACTACCCGAAAGTGTGCCAAATCGGTCTACTCGGACACAACACTGTAGTTTATGGATACATCGACAATTTTTTACATCAGACCAATGCCTACAAAGCGCCTGCAATGTCAAAACGTCGCCTCAGTTATTGGAGATACCCCTACATACGTTGCTGAATGGTTCCTTTTTAACACTACCCGAAAATGTCCCAAATCGGTCTACTCGCACACAACATTGTAGTTTATCGATACGTCGACAATTGTTTACATCAGACCAATGCCTACAAAGCGCCTGCAATGTTAAAACGGTGAATCAGTTATTGGAGATACCCCTACATACGTTGCTGAATGGTTCCTTTTTAAATACTACCCGAAAATGTCCCAAATCGGTCTACTGGCACACAACATTGTAGTTTATCGATACATCGACAATTTTTTTACATCAGACCAATGCCTACAAAGCGCCTGCAATATTAAAACGTCGCCTCAGTGATTGGAGATACCCCTACATACGTTGCTGAATGGTTCCTTTTTAAATACTACCCGAAAATGTCCCAAATCGGTCTGCTGGCACACAACATTGTAGTTTATCGATACATCGACAATTTTTTACATCAGACCAATGCCTACAAAGCGCCTGCAATGTGAAAACGTCGCCTCAGTTATTGGAGATACCCCTACATACGTTGCTGAATGGTTCCTTTTTAAATACTACCCGAAAATGTCCCAAATCGGTTTACTCGCACACAACATTGTAGTTTATCGATACATCGACAATTGTTTACATCAGACCAATGCCTACAAAGCGCCTGCAATGTTAAAACGTCGCCTCAGTTATTGGAGATACCCCTACATACGTTGCTGAATGGTTCCTTTTTAAATACTACCCGAAAATGTCCCAAATCGGTTTACTGGCACACAACATTGTAGTTTATGGATACATCGACAATTTTTTTACATCAGACCAATGCCTACAAAGCGCCTGCAATATTAAAACGTCGCCTCAGTGATTGGAGATACCCCTACATACGTTGCTGAATGGTTCCTTTTTAAATACCACCCGAAAGTGTCCCAGATCGGTCTGCTGGCACACAACATTGTAGTTTATCGATACGTCGACAATTGTTTACATCAGACCAATGCCTACAAAGCGCCTGCAATGTTAAAGTGTCGCCTCAGTTATTGGAGATACCCCTACATACGTTGCTGAATGGTTCCTTTTTAAATACTACCCGAAAATGTCCCAAATCGGTCTGCTGGCACACAACATTGTAGTTTATCGATACGTCGACAATTGTTTACATCAGACCAATGCCTACAAAGCGCCTGCAATGTTAAAGTGTCGCCTCAGTTATTGGAGATACCCCTACATACCTTGCTGAATGGTTCCTTTTTAAATACTACCCGAAAATGTCCCAAATCGGTCTGCAGGCACACAACATTGTAGTTTATGGATACATCGACAATTGTTTACATCAGACCAATGCCTACAAAGCGCCTGCAATGTTGAAATGGCGCCTCAGTTATTGGAGATACCCCTACATACGTTGCTGAATGGTTCCTTTTTAAATACCACCCGAAAGTGTCTCAAATCGGTCTGCTGGCACACAACATTGTAGTTTATCGATAGATCGACAATGTTTTACATCAGACCAATGCCTACAAAGCGCCTGCAATGTTAAAACGGCGCCTCAGTTATTGGAGATACCCCTACATACGTTGCTGAATGGTTCCTTTTTAAATACTATCCGAAAATGTCCCAAATCGGTCTGCTGGCACACAACATTGTAGTTTATCGATACGTCGACAATTGTTTACATCAGACCAATGCCTACAAAGCGCCTGCAATGTCAAAACGGCGCCTCCGTTATTGGAGATACCCCTACATACGTTGCTGAATGGTTCCTTTTTAAATACTACCCGAAAATGTCCCAAATCGGTCTGCAGGCACACAACGTTGTAGTTTATCGATACATCGACAATTTTTTACATCAGACCAATGCCTACAAAGCGCCTGCAATGTGAAAACGTCGCCTCAGTTATTGGAGATACCCCTACATACGTTGCTGAATGGTTCCTTTTTAACACTACCCGAAAATGTCCCAAATCGGTCTACTCGCACACAACATTGTAGTTTATCGATACGTCGACAATTGTTTACATCAGACCAATGCCTACA
Source organism: Haliotis asinina (assembly GCF_037392515.1). NCBI lineage: Eukaryota > Metazoa > Mollusca > Gastropoda > Lepetellida > Haliotidae > Haliotis > Haliotis asinina. Next base: position 20,094,273 of record NC_090289.1, read on the forward strand.
AAGCGCCTGCAATGTTAAAACGTCGCCTCAGTTATTGGAGATACCCCTACATACGTTGCTGAATGGTTCCTTTTTAAATACTACCCGAAAATGTCCCAAATCGGTCTACTGGCACACAACATTGTAGTTTATCGATACATCGACAATTTTTTTACATCAGACCAATGCCTACAAAGCGCCTGCAATATTAAAACGTCGCCTCAGTGATTGGAGATACCCCTACATACGTTGCTGAATGGTTCCTTTTTAAATACTACCCGAAAATGTCCCAAATCGGTCTGCTGGCACACAACATTGTAGTTTATCGATACATCGACAATTTTTTACATCAGACCAATGCCTACAAAGCGCCTGCAATGTGAAAACGTCGCCTCAGTTATTGGAGATACCCCTACATACGTTGCTGAATGGTTCCTTTTTAAATACTACCCGAAAATGTCCCAAATCGGTTTACTGGCACACAACATTGTAGTTTATGGATGCATCGACAATTTTTTTACATCAGACCAATGCCTACAAAGCGCCTGCAATATTAAAACGTCGCCTCAGTGATTGGAGATACCCCTACATACGTTGCTGAATGGTTCCTTTTTAAATACTACCCGAAAATGTCCCAAATCGGTCTGCTGGCACACAACATTGTAGTTTATCGATACATCGACAATTTTTTACATCAGACCAATGCCTACAAAGCGCCTGCAATGTTAAAACGTCGCCTCAGTTATTGGAGATACCCCTACATACGTTGCTGAATGGTTCCTTTTTAAATACTACCCGAAAGTGTCCCAAATCGGTCTGCTGGCACACAACATTGTAGTTTATCGATACGTCGACAACTGTTTACATCAGACCAATGCCTACAAAGCGCCTGCAATGTTAAAACGTCGCCTCAGTTATTGGAGATACCCCTACATACGTTGCTGAATGGTTCCTTTTTAAATACTACCCGAAAGTGTCCCAAATCGGTCTGCTGGCACACAACATTGTAGTTTATCGATACGTCGACAATTGTTTACATCAGACCAATGCCTACAAAGCGCCTGCAATGTCAAAACGGCGCCTCCGTTATTGGAGATACCCCTACATACGTTGCTGAATGGTTCCTTTTTAAATACTACCCGAAAATGTCCCAAATCGGTCTGCAGGCACACAACGTTGTAGTTTATCAATACATCGACAATTGTTTACATCAGACCAATGCCTACAAAGCTCCTGCAATGTTAAAACGTCGCCTCAGTTATTGGAGATACCCCTACATACGTTGCTGAATGGTTCCTTTTTAAATACTACCCGAAAATGTCCCAAATCGGTTTACTGGCACACAACATTGTAGTTTATGGATACATCGACAATTGTTTACATCAGACCAATGCCTACAAAGCGCCTGCAATGTCAAAACGGCGCCTCCATTATTGGAGATACCCCTACATACGTTGCTGAATTGTTTACATCAGACCAATGCCTACAAAGCGCCTGCAATGTTGAAATGGCGCCTCCGTTATTGGAGATACCCCTACATACGTTGCTGAATGGTTCCTTTTTAAATACTACCCGAAAGTATCCCAAATCGGTCTGCTGGCACACAACATTGTAGTTTATGGATAGATCGACAATTTTTTTACATCAGACCAATGCCTACAAAGCGCCTGCAATGTTAAAGTGTCGCCTCAGTTATTGGAGATACCCCTACATACGTTGCTGAATGGTTCCTTTTTAAATACTACCCGAAAATGTCCCAAATCGGTCTGCAGGCACACAACATTGTAGTTTATGGATACATCGACAATTGTTTACATCAGACCAATGCCTACAAAGCGCCTGCAATGTTGAAATGCCGCCTCAGTTACTGGAGATACCCCTACATGCGTTGCTGAATGGTTCCTTTTTAAATACCACCCGAAAGTGTCTCAAATCGGTCTGCTGGCACACAACATTGTAGTTTATGGATACATCGACAATGTTTTACATCAGACCAATGCCTACAAAGCGCCTGCAATGTTAAAATGTCGCCTCAGTTATTGGAGATACCCCTATATACGTTGCTGAATGGTTCCTTTTTAAATACTATCCGAAAATGTCCCAAATCGGTCTGCTGGCACACAACATTGTAGTTTATCGATACATCGACAATTGTTTACATCAGACCAATGCCTACAAAGCGCCTGCAATGTTAAAACGTCGCCTCAGTTATTGGAGATACCCCTACATACGTTGCTGAATGGTTCCTTTTTAAATACTACCCGAAAATGTCCCAAATCGGTCTGCTGGCACACAACATTGTAGTTTATGGATGCATCGACAATTTTTTTACATCAGACCAATGCCTACAAAGCGCCTGCAATATTAAAACGTCGCCTCAGTGATTGGAGATACCCCTACATACGTTGCTGAATGGTTCCTTTTTAAATACTACCCGAAAATGTCCCAAATCGGTCTGCTGGCACACAACATTGTAGTTTATCGATACATCGACAATTTTTTACATCAGACCAATGCCTACAAAGCGCCTGCAATGTTAAAACGTCGCCTCAGTTATTGGAGATACCCCTACATACGTTGCTGAATGGTTCCTTTTTAAATACTACCCGAAAGTGTCCCAAATCGGTCTGCTGGCACACAACATTGTAGTTTATCGATACGTCGACAACTGTTTACATCAGACCAATGCCTACAAAGCGCCTGCAATGTTAAAACGTCGCCTCAGTTATTGGAGATACCCCTACATACGTTGCTGAATGGTTCCTTTTTAAATACTACCCGAAAGTGTCCCAAATCGGTCTGCTGGCACACAACATTGTAGTTTATCGATACGTCGACAATTGTTTACATCAGACCAATGCCTACAAAGCGCCTGCAATGTCAAAACGGCGCCTCCGTTATTGGAGATACCCCTACATACGTTGCTGAATGGTTCCTTTTTAAATACTACCCGAAAATGTCCCAAATCGGTCTGCAGGCACACAACGTTGTAGTTTATCAATACATCGACAATTGTTTACATCAGACCAATGCCTACAAAGCTCCTGCAATGTTAAAACGTCGCCTCAGTTATTGGAGATACCCCTACATACGTTGCTGAATGGTTCCTTTTTAAATACTACCCGAAAATGTCCCAAATCGGTCTACTCGCACACAACATTGTAGTTTATCGATACGTCGACAATTGTTTACATCAGACCAATGCCTACAAAGCGCCTGCAATGTTAAAACGTCGCCTCAGTTATTGGAGATACCCCTACATACGGTGCTGAATGGTTCCTTTTTAAATACTACCCGAAAATGTCCCAAATCGGTTTACTGGCACACAACATTGTAGTTTGTGGATGCATCGACAAATTTTTTACATCAGACCAATGCCTACAAAGCGCCTGCAATATTAAAACGTCGCCTCAGTGATTGGAGATACCCCTACATACGTTGCTGAATGGTTCCTTTTTAAATACTACCCGAAAATGTCCCAAATCGGTCTGCTGGCACACAACATTGTAGTTTATCGATACATCGACAATTTTTTACATCAGACCAATGCCTACAAAGCGCCTGCAATGTTAAAACGTCGCCTCAGTTATTGGAGATACCCCTACATACGTTGCTGAATGGTTCCTTTTTAAATACTACCCGAAAGTGTCCCAAGTCGGTCTGCTGGCACACAACATTGTAGTTTATCGATACGTCGACAACTGTTTACATCAGACCAATGCCTACAAAGCGCCTGCAATGTTAAAACGTCGCCTCAGTTATTGGAGATACCCCTACATACGTTGCTGAATGGTTCCTTTTTAAATACTACCCGAAAGTGTCCCAAATCGGTCTGCTGGCACACAACATTGTAGTTTATCGATACGTCGACAATTGTTTACATCAGACCAATGCCTACAAAGCGCCTGCAATGTTAAAACGGCGCCTCCGTTATTGGAGATACATCTACATACGTTGCTGAATGGTTCCTTTTTAAATACTACCCGAAAATGTCCCAAATCGGTCTGCAGGCACACAACGTTGTAGTTTATCAATACATCGACAATTGTTTACATCAGACCAATGCCTACAAAGCTCCTGCAATGTTAAAACGTCGCCTCAGTTATTGGAGATACCCCTACATACGTTGCTGAATGGTTCCTTTTTAAATACTACCCGAAAATGTCCCAAATCGGTCTACTCGCACACAACATTGTAGTTTATCGATACGTCGACAATTGTTTACATCAGACCAATGCCTACAAAGCGCCTGCAATGTTAAAACGTCGCCTCAGTTATTGGAGATACCCCTACATACGTTGCTGAATGGTTCCTTTTTAAATACTACCCGAAAATGTCCCAAATCGGTTTACTGGCACACAACATTGTAGTTTATGGATACATCGACAATTTTTTTACATCAGACCAATGCCTACAAAGCGCCTGCAATATTAAAACGTCGCCTCAGTGATTGGAGATACCCCTACATACGTTGCTGAATGGTTACTTTTTAAATACTACCCGAAAATGTCCCAAATCGGTCTGCTGGCACACAACATTGTAGTTTATCGATACATCGACAATTTTTTACATCAGACCAATGCCTACAAAGCGCCTGCAATGTTAAAACGTCGCCTCAGTTATTGGAGATACCCCTACATACGTTGCTGAATGGTTCCTTTTTAAATACTACCCGAAAATGTCCCAAATCGGTTTACTGGCACACAACATTGTAGTTTATGGATACATCGACAATTTTTTACATCAGACCAATGCCTACAAAGCGCCTGCAATATTAAAACGTCGCCTCAGTGATTGGAGACACCCCTACATACGTTGCTGAATGGTTCCTTTTTAAATACTACCCGAAAATGTCCCAAATCGGTCTGCAGGCACACAACATTGTAGTTTATCGATACATCGACAATTTTTTACATCAGACCAATGCCTACAAAGCGCCTGCAATGTTAAAACGTCGCCTCAGTTATTGGAGATACCCCTACATACGTTGCTGAATGGTTCCTTTTTAAATACTACCCGAAAGTGTCCCAAATCGGTCTGCTGGCACACAACATTGTAGTTTATCGATACGTCGACAACTGTTTACATCAGACCAATGCCTACAAAGCGCCTGCAATGTTATAGTGTCGCCTCAGTTATTGGAGATACCCCTACATACGTTGCTGAATGGTTCCTTTTTAAATACTACCCGAAAGTGTCCCAAATCGGTCTGCTGGCACACAACATTGTAGTTTATCGATACGTCGACAATTGTTTACATCAGACCAATGCCTACAAAGCGCCTGCAATGTTAAAACGGCGCCTCCGTTATTGGAGATACCCCTACATACGTTGCTGAATGGTTCCTTTTTAAATACTACCCGAAAATGTCCCAAATCGGTCTGCAGGCACACAACGTTGTAGTTTATCAATACATCGACAATTGTTTACATCAGACCAATGCCTACAAAGCGCCTGCAATGTTGAAATGGCGCCTCCGTTATGGGAGATACCCCTACATACGTTGCTGAATGGTTCCTTTTTAAATACCACCCGAAAGTGTCCCAAATCGGTCTGCTGGCACACAACATTGTAGTTTATGGATAGATCGACAATTTTTTACATCAGACCAATGCCTACAAAGCGCCTGCAATGTTATAGTGTCGAATCAGTTATTGGAGATACCCCTACATACGTTGCTGAATGGTTCCTTTTTAAATACTACCCGAAAATGTCCCAAATCGGTATGCTGGCACACAACATTGTAGTTTATCGATACATCGACAATTGTTTACATCAGACCAATGCCTACAAAGCGCCTGCAATGTTGAAATGGCGCCTCAGTTATTGGAGATACCCCTACATACGTTGCTGAATGGTTCCTTTTTAAATACCACCCGAAAGTGTCTCAAATCGGTCTGCTGGCACACAACATTGTAGTTTATCGATACATCGACTATGTTTTACATCAGACCAATGCCTACAAAGCGCCTGCAATGTTAAAATGTCGCCTCAGTTATTGGAGATACCCCTACATACGTTGCTGAATGGTTCCTTTTTAAATACTACCCGAAAGTGTCCCAAATCGGTCTGCTGGCACACAACATTGTAGTTTATCGATACGTCGACAACTGTTTACATCAGACCAATGCCTACAAAGCGCCTGCAATGTTAAAACGTCGCCTCAGTTATTGGAGATACCCCTACATACGTTGCTGAATGGTTCCTTTTTAAATACTACCCGAAAGTGTCCCAAATCGGTCTGCTGGCACACAACATTGTAGTTTATCGATACGTCGACAATTGTTTACATCAGACCAATGCCTACAAAGCGCCTGCAATGTTAAAACGGCGCCTCCGTTATTGGAGATACCCCTACATACGTTGCTGAATGGTTCCTTTTTAAATACTACCCGAAAATGTCCCAAATCGGTCTGCAGGCACACAACGTTGTAGTTTATGAATACATCGACAATTGTTTACATCAGACCAATGCCTACAAAGCGCCTGCAATGTTGAAATGGCGCCTCCGTTATGGGAGATACCCCTACATACGTTGCTGAATGGTTCCTTTTTAAATACCACCCGAAAGTGTCCCAAATCGGTCTGCTGGCACACAACATTGTAGTTTTTGGATAGATCGACAATTTTTTACATCAGACCAATGCCTACAAAGCGCCTGCAATGTTATAGTGTCGAATCAGTTATTGGAGATACCCCTACATACGTTGCTGAATGGTTCCTTTTTAAATACTACCCGAAAATGTCCCAAATCGGTCTGCAGGCACACAACATTGTAGTTTATCGATACATCGACAATTGTTTACATCAGACCAATGCCTACAAAGCGCCTGCAATGTTGAAATGGCGCCTCAGTTATTGGAGATACCCCTACATACGTTGCTGAATGGTTCCTTTTTAAATACCACCCGAAAGTGTCTCAAATCGGTCTGCTGGCACACAACATTGTAGTTTATCGATACATCGACTATGTTTTACATCAGACCAATGCCTACAAAGCGCCTGCAATGTTAAAATGTCGCCTCAGTTATTGGAGATACCCCTACATACGTTGCTGAATGGTTCCTTTTTAACACTACCCGAAAATGTCCGAAATCGGTCTACTCGCACACAACATTGTAGTTTATCGATACGTCGACAATTGTTTACATCAGACCAATGCCTACAAAGCGCCTGCAATGTTAAAACGTCGCCTCAGTTATTGGAGATACCCCTACATACGTTGCTGAATGGTTCCTTTTTAAATACTACCCGAAAATGTCCCAAATCGGTTTACTGGCACACAACATTGTAGTTTATGGATACATCGACAATTTTTTTACATCAGACCAATGCCTACAAAGCGCCTGCAATATTAAAACGTCGCCTCAGTGATTGGAGATACCCCTACATACGTTGCTGAATGGTCCTTTTTAAATACTACCCGAAAGTGTCCCAAATCGGTCTGCTGGCACACAACATTGTAGTTTATCGATACATCGACAATTTTTTACATCAGACCAATGCCTACAAAGCGCCTGCAATGTTAAAACGTCGCCTCAGTTATTGGAGATACCCCTACATACGTTGCTGAATGGTTCCTTTTTAAATACTACCCGAAAATGTCCCAAATCGGTTTACTGGCACACAACATTGTAGTTTATGGATACATATACAATTTTTTTACATCAGACCAATGCCTACAAAGCGCCTGCAATATTAAAACGTCGCCTCAGTGATTGGAGATACCCCTACATACGTTGCTGAATGGTTCCTTTTTAAATACTACCCGAAAATGTCCCAAATCGGTCTGCTGGCACACAACATTGTAGTTTATCGATACATCGACAATTTTTTACATCAGACCAATGCCTACAAAGCGCCTGCAATGTTAAAACGTCGCCTCAGTTATTGGAGATACCCCTACATACGTTGCTGAATGGTTCCTTTTTAAATACTACCCGAAAGTGTCCCAAATCGGTCTGCTGGCACACAACATTGTAGTTTATGGATAGATCGACAATTTTTTACATCAGACCAATGCCTACAAAGCGCCTGCAATGTTATAGTGTCGAATCAGTTATTGGAGATACCCCTACATACGTTGCTGAATGGTTCCTTTTTAAATACTACCCGAAAATGTCCCAAATCGGTCTGCAGGCACACAACATTGTAGTTTATCGATACATCGACAATTGTTTACATCAGACCAATGCCTACAAAGCGCCTGCAATGTTGAAATGGCGCCTCAGTTATTGGAGATACCCCTACATACGTTGCTGAATGGTTCCTTTTTAAATACCACCCGAAAGTGTCTCAAATCGGTCTGCTGGCACACAACATTGTAGTTTATCGATACATCGACAATGTTTTACATCAGACCAATGCCTACAAAGCGCCTGCAATGTTAAAATGTCGCCTCAGTTATTGGAGATACCCCTACATACGTTGCTGAATGGTTCCTTTTTAAATACTACCCGAAAATGTTCCAAATCGGTCTGCTGGCACACAACATTGTAGTTTATGGATACATCGACGATTTTTTACATCAGACCAATGCCTACAAAGCGCCTGCAATGTTAAAACGTCGCCTCAGTTATTGGAGATACCCCTACATACGTTGCTGAATGGTTCCTTTTTAAATACTACCCGAAAATGTCCCAAATCGGTCTGCTGGCACACAACATTGTAGTTTATCGACACATCGACAATTTTTTACATCAGACCAATGCCTACAAAGCGCCTGCAATGTTAAAACGTCGCCTCAGTTATTGGAGATACCCTTACATACGTTGCTGAATGGTTCCTTTTTAAATACTACCCGAAAATGTCCCAAATCGGTTTACTGGCACACAACATTGTAGTTTATGGATACATCGACAATTTTTTTACATCAGACCAATGCCTACAAAGCGCCTGTAGTATTAAAACGTCGCCTCAGTTATTGGAGATACCCCTACATACGTTGCTGAATGGTTCCTTTTTAAATACTACCCGAAAATGTTCCAAATCGGTCTGCTGACACACAACATTGTAGTTTATGGATAGATCGACGATTTTTTACATCAGACCAATGCCTACAAAGCGCCTGCAATGTTAAAACGTCGCCTCAGTTATTGGAGATACCCCTACATACGTTGCTGAATGGTTCCTTTTTAAATACTACCCGAAAATGTCCCAAATCGGTCTGCAGGCACACAACATTGTAGTTTATCGATACATCGACAATTTTTTACATCAGACCAATGCCTACAAAGCGCCTGCAATGTTGAAACGTCGCCTCAGTTATTGGAGATACCCCTACATACGTTGCTGAATGGTTCCTTTTTAAATACTACCCAAGAGTGTCCCAAATCGGTCTGCTGCCACACAACATTGTAGTTTATCGATACGTCGACAACTGTTTACATCAGACGAATGCCTACAAAGCGCCTGCAATGTTAAAATGGCGCCTCCGTCATTGGAGATACCCCTACATACGTTGCTGAATGGTTCCTTTTTAAATACCACCCGAAAATGTCCCAAATCGGTTTACTGGCACACAACATTGTAGTTTTTGGATACATCGACAATTTTTTTACATCAGACCAATGCCTACAAAGCGCCTGCAATATTAAAACGTCGCCTCAGTTATTGGAGATACCCCTACATACGTTGCTGAATGGTTCCTTTTTAAATACTACCCGAAAATGTTCCAAATCGGTCTGCTGGCACACAACATTGTAGTTTATGGATATATCGACGATTTTTTACATCAGATTAATGCCTACAAAGCGCCTGCAATGTTAAAACGTCGCCTCAGTTATTGGAGATACCCCTACATACGTTGCTGAATGGTTCCTTTTTAAATACTACCCGAAAATGTCCCAAATCGGTCTGCTGGCACACAACATTGTAGTTTATCGATACGTCGACAACTGTTTACATCAGACCAATGCCTACAAAGCGCCTGCAATGTTAAAACGTCGCCTCAGTTATTGGAGATACCCCTACATACGTTGCTGAATGGTTCCTTTTTAAATACTACCCGAAAGTGTCCCAAATCGGTCTGCTGGCACACAACATTGTAGTTTATCAATACATAGACAATTTTTTACATCAGACCAATGCCTACAAAGCGCCTGCAATGTTATAGTGTCGAATCAGTTATTGGAGATACCCCTACATACGTTGCTGAATGGTTCCTTTTTAAATACTACCCGAAAATGTCCCAAATCGGTCTGCAGGCACACAACATTGTAGTTTATCGATACATCGACAATTGTTTACATCAGACCAATGCCTACAAAGCGCCTGCAATGTTGAAATGGCGCCTCAGTTATTGGAGATACCCCTACATACGTTGCTGAATGGTTCCTTTTTAAATACCACCCGAAAGTGTCTCAAATCGGTCTGCTGGAACACAACATTGTAGTTCATCGATACATCGACAATGTTTTACATCAGACCAATGCCTACAAAGCGCCTGCAATGTTAAAATGTCGCCTCAGTTATTGGAGATAACCCTACATACGTTGCTGAATGGTTCCTTTTTAAATACTACCCGAAAATGTTCCAAATCGGTCTGCTGGCACACAACATTGTAGTTTATGGATATATCGACGATTTTTTACATCAGACCAATGCCTACAAAGCGCCTGCAATGTTAAAACGTCGCCTCAGTTATTGGAGATACCCCTACATACGTTGCTGAATGGTTCCTTTTTAAATACTACCCGAAAATGTTCCAAATCGGTCTGCTGCCACACAACATTGTAGTTTATCGATACGTCGACAACTGTTTACATCAGACCAATCCCTACAAAGCGCCTGCAATGTTAAAATGGCGCCTCCGTCATTGGAGATACCCCTACATACGTTGCTGAATGGTTCCTTTTTAAATACCACCCGAAAATGTCCCAAATCGGTTTACTGGCACACAACATTGTAGTTTTTGGATACATCGACAATTTTTTTACATCAGACCAATGCCTACAAAGCGCCTGTAATATTAAACCGTCTCCTGAGTTATTGGAGATACCCCTACATACGTTGCTGAATGGTTCCTTTTTAAATACTACCCGAAAATGTTCCAAATCGGTCTGCTGGCACACAACATTGTAGTTTATGGATATATCGACGATTTTTTACATCAGATTAATGCCTACAAAGCGCCTGCAATGTTAAAACGTCGCCTCAGTTATTGGAGATACCCCATCATACGTTGCTGAATGGTTCCTTTTTAAATACTACCCGAAAATGTCCCAAATCGGTTTACTGGCACACAACATTGTAGTTTATCGATACATCGACAATGTTTTACATCAGACCAATGCCTACAAAGCGCCTGCAATGTTAAAATGTCGCCTCAGTTATTGGAGATACCCCTACATACGTTGCTGAATGGTTCCTTTTTAAATACTACCCGAAAATGTTCCAAATCGGTCTGCTGGCACACAACATTGTAGTTTATGGATATATCGACGATTTTTTACATCAGACCAATGCCTACAAAGCGCCTGCAATGTTAAAACGTCGCCTCAGTTATTGGAGATACCCCTACATACGTTGCTGAATGGTTCCTTTTTAAATACTACCCGAAAATGTCCCAAATCGGTCTGCTGGCACACAACATTGTAGTTTATCGACACATCGACAATTTTTTACATCAGACCAATGCCTACAAAGCGCCTGCAATGTTAAAACGTCGCCTCAGTTATTGGAGATACCCTTACATACGTTGCTGAATGGTTCCTTTTTAAATACTACCCGAAAATGTCCCAAATCGGTTTACTGGCACACAACATTGTAGTTTATGGATACATCGACAATTTTTTTACATCAGACCAATGCCTACAAAGCGCCTGTAATATTAAAACGTCGCCTCAGTTATTGGAGATACCCCTACATACGTTGCTGAATGGTTCCTTTTTAAATACTACCCGAAAGTGTCCCAAATCGGTCTGCTGGCACACAACATTGTAGTTTGTCGACACGTCGACAACTGTTTACATCAGACGAATGCCTACAAAGCGCCTGCAATGTTAAAACGGCGCCTCCGTTATTGGAGATACCCCTACATACGTTGCTGAATGGTTCCTTTTTAAGTACTACCCGAAAATGTCCCAAATCGGTCTGCTGGCACACAACATTGTAGTTTATCGATACGTCGACAACTGTTTACATCAGACCAATGCCTACAAAGCGCCTGCAATGTTAAAACGTCGCCTCAGTTATTGGAGATACCCCTACATACGTTGCTGAATGGTTCCTTTTTAAATACTACCCGAAAGTGTCCCAAATCGGTCTGCTGGCACACAACATTGTAGTTTATCAATACATAGACAATTTTTTACATCAGACCAATGCCTACAAAGCGCCTGCAATGTTGAAACGGCGCCTCCGTTATTGGAGATACCCCTACATACGTTGCTGAATGGTTCCTTTTTAAATACCACCCGAAAGTGTCTCAAATCGGTCTGCTGGCACACAACATTGTAGTTTATGGATAGATCGACAATGTTTTACATCAGACCAATGCCTACAAAGCGCCTGCAATGTTAGAATGTCGCCTCAGTTATTGGAGATACCCCTACATACGTTGCTGAATGGTTCCTTTTTAAATACTACCCGAAAATGTCCCAAATCGGTCTGCAGGCACACAACATTGTAGTTTATCGATACATCGACAACTGTTTACATCAGACCAATGCCTACAAAGCGCCTGCAATGTTAGAACGTCGCCTCAGTTATTGGAGATACCCCTACATACGTTGCTGAATGGTTCCTTTTTAAATACTACCCGAAAGTGTCCCAAATCGGTCTGCAGGCACACAACATTGTAGTTTATCGATACATCAACAACTGTTTACATCAGACCAATGCCTACAAAGCGCCTGCAATGTTAAAACGTCGCCTCAGTTATTGGAGATACCCCTACATACGTTGCTGAATGGTTCCTTTTTAAATACTACCCGAAAATGTCCCAAATCGGTCTGCTGGCACACAACATTGTAGTTAATGGATACATCGACAATTGTTTACATCAGACCAATGCCTACAAAGCGCCTGCAATGTTAAAACGTCGCCTCAGTTATTGGAGATACCCCTACATACGTTGCTGAATGGTTCCTTTTTAAATACTACCCGAAAATGTCCCAAATCGGTCTGCTGGCACACAACATTGTAGTTTATGGATACATCGACAATTTTTGTACATCAGACCAATGCCTACAAAGCGCCTGCAATGTTAAAACGTCGCCTCCGTTATTGGAGATACCCCTACATACGTTGCTGAATGGTTCCTTTTTAAATACTACCCGAAAATGTCCCAAATCGGTCTGCAGGCACACAACATTGTAGTTTATCGATACATCAACAACTGTTTATATCAGACCAATGCCTACAAAGCGCCTGCAATGTTAAAACGTCTCCTGAGTTATTGGAGATACCCCTACATACGTTGCTGAATGGTTCCTTTTTAAATACTACCCGAAAATGTTCCAAATCGGTCTGCTGGCACACAACATTGTAGTTTATGGATATATCGACGATTTTTTACATCAGATTAATGCCTACAAAGCGCCTGCAATGTTAAAACGTCGCCTCAGTTATTGGAGATACCCCATCATACGTTGCTGAATGGTTCCTTTTTAAATACTACCCGAAAATGTCCCAAATCGGTTTCCTGGCACACAACATTGTAGTTTATCGATACATCGACAATGTTTTACATCAGACCAATGCCTACAAAGCGCCTGCAATGTTAAAATGTCGCCTCAGTTATTGGAGATACCCCTACATACGTTGCTGAATGGTTCCTTTTTAAATACTACCCGAAAATGTTCCAAATCGGTCTGCTGGCACACAACATTGTAGTTTATGGATATATCGACGATTTGTTACATCAGACCAATGCCTACAAAGCGCCTGCAATGTTAAAACGTCGCCTCAGTTATTGGAGATACCCCTACATACGTTGCTGAATGGTTCCTTTTTAAATACTACCCGAAAATGTCCCAAATCGGTCTGCTGGCACACAACATTGTAGTTTATCGACACATCGACAATTTTTTACATCAGACCAATGCCTACAAAGCGCCTGCAATGTTAAAACGTCGCCTCAGTTATTGGAGATACCCTTACATACGTTGCTGAATGGTTCCTTTTTAAATACTACCCGAAAATGTCCCAAATCGGTTTACTGGCACACAACATTGTAGTTTATGGATACATCGACAATTTTTTTACATCAGACCAATGCCTACAAAGCGCCTGTAATATTAAAACGTCGCCTCAGTTATTGGAGATACCCCTACATACGTTGCTGAATGGTTCCTTTTTAAATACTACCCGAAAATGTTCCAAATCGGTCTGCTGACACACAACATTGTAGTTTATGGATAGATCGACGATTTTTTACATCAGACCAATGCCTACAAAGCGCCTGCAATGTTAAAACGTCGCCTCAGTTATTGGAGATACCCCATCATACGTTGCTGAATGGTTCCTTTTTAAATACTACCCGAAAGTGTCCCAAATCGGTCTGCTGCCACACAACATTGTAGTTTGTCGACACGTCGACAACTGTTTACATCAGACGAATGCCTACAAAGCGCCTGCAATGTTAAAACGGCGCCTCCGTTATTGGAGATACCCCTACATACGTTGCTGAATGGTTCCTTTTTAAATACTACCCGAAAATGTCCCAAATCGGTCTGCTGGCACACAACATTGTAGTTTATCGATACGTCGACAACTGTTTACATCAGACCAATGCCTACAAAGCGCCTGCAATGTTAAAACGTCGCCTCAGTTATTGGAGATACCCCTACATACGTTGCTGAATGGTTCCTTTTTAAATACTACCCGAAAGTGTCCCAAATCGGTCTGCTGGCACACAACATTGTAGTTTATCAATACATAGACAATTTTTTACATCAGACCAATGCCTACAAAGCGCCTGCAATGTTGAAACGGCGCCTCCGTTATTGGAGATACCCCTACATACGTTGCTGAATGGTTCCTTTTTAAATACCACCCGAAAGTGTCTCAAATCGGTCTGCTGGCACACAACATTGTAGTTTATGGATAGATCGACAATGTTTTACATCAGACCAATGCCTACAAAGCGCCTGCAATGTTAGAATGTCGCCTCAGTTATTGGAGATACCCCTACATACGTTGCTGAATGGTTCCTTTTTAAATACTACCCGAAAATGTCCCAAATCGGTCTGCAGGCACACAACATTGTAGTTTATCGATACATCGACAACTGTTTACATCAGACCAATGCCTACAAAGCGCCTGCAATGTTAGAACGTCGCCTCAGTTATTGGAGATACCCCTACATACGTTGCTGAATGGTTCCTTTTTAAATACTACCCGAAAGTGTCCCAAATCGGTCTGCAGGCACACAACATTGTAGTTTATCGATACATCAACAACTGTTTACATCAGACCAATGCCTACAAAGCGCCTGCAATGTTAAAACGTCGCCTCAGTTATTGGAGATACCCCTACATACGTTGCTGAATGGTTCCTTTTTAAATACTACCCGAAAATGTCCCAAATCGGTCTGCTGGCACACAACATTGTAGTTAATGGATACATCGACAATTGTTTACATCAGACCAATGCCTACAAAGCGCCTGCAATGTTAAAACGTCGCCTCAGTTATTGGAGATACCCCTACATACGTTGCTGAATGGTTCCTTTTTAAATACTACCCGAAAATGTCCCAAATCGGTCTGCTGGCACACAACATTGTAGTTTATGGATACATCGACAATTTTTGTACATCAGACCAATGCCTACAAAGCGCCTGCAATGTTAAAACGTCGCCTCCGTTATTGGAGATACCCCTACATACGTTGCTGAATGGTTCCTTTTTAAATACTACCCGAAAATGTCCCAAATCGGTCTGCAGGCACACAACATTGTAGTTTATCGATACATCAACAACTGTTTATATCAGACCAATGCCTACAAAGCGCCTGCAATGTTAAAACGTCGCCTCAGTTATTGGAGATACCCCTACATACGTTGCTGAATGGTTCCTTTTTAAATACTACCCGAAAATGTCCCAAATCGGTTTACTGGCAAACAACATTGTAGTTTATGGATACATCGACAATTTTTGTACATCAGACCAATGCCTACAAAGCGCCTGCAATGTTAAAACGTCGCCTCAGTTATTGGAGATACCCCTACATACGTTGCTGAATGGTTCCTTTTTAAATACTACCCGAAAATGTTCCAAATCGGTCTGCAGGCACACAACATTGTAGTTTATCGATACATCGACAACTGTTTACATCAGACCAATGCCTACAAAGCGCCTGCAATGTAAAAACGTCGCCTCAGTTATTGGAGATACCCCTACATACGTTGCTGAATGGTTCCTTTTTAAATACTACCCGAAAATGTCCCAAATCGGTCTGCTGGCACACAACATTGTAGTTTATCGATACATCAACAACTGTTTACATCAGACCAATGCCTACAAAGCGCCTGCAATGTTAAAACGTCGCCTCAGTTATTGGAGATACCCCTACATACGTTGCTGAATGGTTCCTTTTTAAATACTACCCGAAAATGTCCCAAATCGGTCTACTGGCACACAACATTGTAGTTTATGGATACATCGACAATTTTTTGTACATCAGACCAATGCCTACAAAGCGCCTGCAATATTAAAACGTCGCCTCAGTTATTGGAGATACCCCTACATACGTTGCTGAATGGTTCCTTTTTAAATACTACCCGAAAATGTTCCAAATCGGTCTGCTGGCACACAACATTGTAGTTTATCGATACATCGACAACTGTTTACATCAGACCAATGCCTACAAAGCGCCTGCAATATTAAAACGTCGCCTCAGTTATTGGAGATACCCCTACATACGTTGCTGAATGGTTCCTTTTTAAATACTACCCGAAAATGTTCCAAATCGGTCTGCTGGCACACAACATTGTAGTTTATCGATACATCGACAACTGTTTACATCAGACCAATGCCTACAAAGCGCCTGCAATGTTAAAACGTCGCCTCAGTTATTGGAGATACCCCTACATACGTTGCTGAACGGTTCCTTTTTAAATACTACCCGAAAATGTCCCAAATCGGTCTGCAGGCACACAACATTGTAGTTTATCAATACATCGACAATTGTTTACATCAGACCAATGCCTACAAAGCGCCTGCAATGTTAAAACGTCGCCTCCGTTATTGGAGATACCCCTACATACGTTGCTGAATGGTTCCTTTTTAAATACTACCCGAAAATGTCCCAAATCGGTTTCCTGGCACACAACATTGCAGTTTATGGATACATCGACAATTTTTTTACATCAGACCAATGCCTACAAAGCGCCTGCAATATTAAAACGTCGCCTCAGTTATTGGAGATACCCCTACATACGTTGCTGAATGGTTCCTTTTTAAATACTACCCGAAAATGTTCCAAATCGGTCTGCTGGCACACAACATTGTAGTTTATGGATACATCGACAATTTTTGTACATCAGACCAATGCCTACAAAGCGCCTGCAATGTTAAAACGTCGCCTCCGTTATTGGAGATACCCCTACATACGTTGCTGAATGGTTCCTTTTTAAATACTACCCGAAAATGTCCCAAATCGGTCTGCAGGCACACAACATTGTATTTTATCGATACATCAACAACTGTTTATATCAGACCAATGCCTACAAAGCGCCTGCAATGTTAAAACGTCGCCTCAGTTATTGGAGATACCCCTACATACGTTGCTGAATGGTTCCTTTTTAAATACTACCCGAAAATGTCCCAAATCGGTTTACTGGCAAACAACATTGTAGTTTATGGATACATCGACAATTTTTGTACATCAGACCAATGCCTACAAAGCGCCTGCAATGTTAAAACGTCGCCTCAGTTATTGGAGATACCCCTACATACGTTGCTGAATGGTTCCTTTTTAAATACTACCCGAAAATGTTCCAAATCGGTCTGCAGGCACACAACATTGTAGTTTATCGATACATCGACAACTGTTTACATCAGACCAATGCCTACAAAGCGCCTGCAATGTAAAAACGTCGCCTCAGTTATTGGAGATACCCCTACATACGTTGCTGAATGGTTCCTTTTTAAATACTACCCGAAAATGTCCCAAATCGGTCTGCTGGCACACAACATTGTAGTTTATCGATACATCAACAACTGTTTACATCAGACCAATGCCTACAAAGCGCCTGCAATGTTAAAACGTCGCCTCAGTTATTGGAGATACCCCTACATACGTTGCTGAATGGTTCCTTTTTAAATACTACCCGAAAATGTCCCAAATCGGTCTACTGGCACACAACATTGTAGTTTATGGATACATCGACAATTTTTTGTACATCAGACCAATGCCTACAAAGCGCCTGCAATATTAAAACGTCGCCTCAGTTATTGGAGATACCCCTACATACGTTGCTGAATGGTTCCTTTTTAAATACTACCCGAAAATGTTCCAAATCGGTCTGCTGGCACACAACATTGTAGTTTATCGATACATCGACAACTGTTTACATCAGACCAATGCCTACAAAGCGCCTGCAATATTAAAACGTCGCCTCAGTTATTGGAGATACCCCTACATACGTTGCTGAATGGTTCCTTTTTAAATACTACCCGAAAATGTTCCAAATCGGTCTGCTGGCACACAACATTGTAGTTTATCGATACATCGACAACTGTTTACATCAGACCAATGCCTACAAAGCGCCTGCAATGTTAAAACGTCGCCTCAGTTATTGGAGATACCCCTACATACGTTGCTGAACGGTTCCTTTTTAAATACTACCCGAAAATGTCCCAAATCGGTCTGCAGGCACACAACATTGTAGTTTATCAATACATCGACAATTGTTTACATCAGACCAATGCCTACAAAGCGCCTGCAATGTTAAAACGTCGCCTCCGTTATTGGAGATACCCCTACATACGTTGCTGAATGGTTCCTTTTTAAATACTACCCGAAAATGTCCCAAATCGGTTTCCTGGCACACAACATTGCAGTTTATGGATACATCGACAATTTTTTTACATCAGACCAATGCCTACAAAGCGCCTGCAATATTAAAACGTCGCCTCAGTTATTGGAGATACCCCTACATACGTTGCTGAATGGTTCCTTTTTAAATACTACCCGAAAATGTTCCAAATCGGTCTGCTGGCACACAACATTGTAGTTTATGGATAGATCGACAATGTTTTACATCAGACCAATGCCTACAAAGCGCCTGCAATGTCAAAATGTCGCCTCAGTTATTGGAGATACCCCTACATACGTTGCTGAATGGTTCCTTTTTAAATACTACCCGAAAATGTCCCAAATCGGTCTGCAGGCACACAACATTGTAGTTTATCGATACATCGACAACTGTTTACATCAGACCAATGCCTACAAAGCGCCTGCAATGTTAGAACGTCGCCTCAGTTATTGGAGATACCCCTACATACGTTGCTGAATGGTTCCTTTTTAAATACTACCCGAAAATGTCCCAAATCGGTCTGCAGGCACACAACATTGTAGTTTATCGATACATCAACAACTGTTTACATCAGACCAATGCCTACAAAGCGCCTGCAATGTTAAAACGTCGCCTCAGTTATTTGAGATACCCCTACATACGTTGCTGAATGGTTCCTTTTTAAATACTACCCGAAAATGTCCCAAATCGGTTTACTGGCACACAACATTGTAGTTTATGGATACATCGACAATTTTTGTACATCAGACCAATGCCTACAAAGCGCCTGCAATATTAAAACGTCGCCTCAGTTATTGGAGATACCCCTACATACGTTGCTGAATGGTTCCTTTTTAAATACTACCCGAAAATGTCCCAAATCGGTCTGCAGGCACACAACATTGTAGTTTACCGATACTGCGACAACTGTTTACATCAGACCAATGCCTACAAAGCGCCTGCAATGTTAAAACGTCGCCTCCGTTTTTGGAGATACCCCTACATACGTTGCTGAATGGTTCCTTTTTAAATACTACCCGAAAATGTCCCAAATCGGTCTGCAGGCACACAACATTGTAGTTTATCGATACATCGACAACTGTTTACATCAGACCAATGCCTACAAAGCGCCTGCAATGTTAGAACGTCGCCTCAGTTATTGGAGATACCCCTACATACGTTGCTGAATGGTTCCTTTTTAAATACTACCCGAAAATGTCCCAAATCGGTCTGCAGGCACACAACATTGTAGTTTATCGATACATCGACAACTGTTTACATCAGACCAATGCCTACAAAGCGCCTGCAATGTTAAAACGTCGCCTCAGTTATTGGAGATACCCCTACATACGTTGCTGAACGGTTCCTTTTTAAATACTACCCGAAAATGTCCCAAATCGGTCTGCAGGCACACAACATTGTAGTTTATCAATACATCGACAATTGTTTACATCAGACCAATGCCTACAAAGCGCCTGCAATGTTAAAACGTCGCCTCCGTTATTGGAGATACCCCTACATACGTTGCTGAATGGTTCCTTTTTAAATACTACCCGAAAATGTCCCAAATCGGTTTCCTGGCACACAACATTGCAGTTTATGGATACATCGACAATTTTTTTACATCAGACCAATGCCTACAAAGCGCCTGCAATATTAAAACGTCGCCTCAGTTATTGGAGATACCCCTACATACGTTGCTGAATGGTTCCTTTTTAAATACTACCCGAAAATGTTCCAAATCGGTCTGCTGGCACACAACATTGTAGTTTATGGATAGATCGACAATGTTTTACATCAGACCAATGCCTACAAAGCGCCTGCAATGTCAAAATGTCGCCTCAGTTATTGGAGATACCCCTACATACGTTGCTGAATGGTTCCTTTTTAAATACTACCCGAAAATGTCCCAAATCGGTCTGCAGGCACACAACATTGTAGTTTATCGATACATCGACAACTGTTTACATCAGACCAATGCCTACAAAGCGCCTGCAATGTTGGAACGTCGCCTCAGTTATTGGAGATACCCCTACATACGTTGCTGAATGGTTCCTTTTTAAATACTACCCGAAAATGTCCCAAATCGGTCTGCAGGCACACAACATTGTAGTTTATCGATACATCAACAACTGTTTACATCAGACCAATGCCTACAAAGCGCCTGCAATGTTAAAACGTCGCCTCAGTTATTTGAGATACCCCTACATACGTTGCTGAATGGTTCCTTTTTAAATACTACCCGAAAATGTCCCAAATCGGTTTACTGGCACACAACATTGTAGTTTATGGATACATCGACAATTTTTGTACATCAGACCAATGCCTACAAAGCGCCTGCAATATTAAAACGTCGCCTCAGTTATTGGAGATACCCCTACATACGTTGCTGAATGGTTCCTTTTTAAATACTACCCGAAAATGTCCCAAATCGGTCTGCAGGCACACAACATTGTAGTTTACCGATACTGCGACAACTGTTTACATCAGACCAATGCCTACAAAGCGCCTGCAATGTTAAAACGTCGCCTCCGTTTTTGGAGATACCCCTACATACGTTGCTGAATGGTTCCTTTTTAAATACTACCCGAAAATGTCCCAAATCGGTCTGCAGGCACACAACATTGTAGTTTATCGATACATCGACAACTGTTTACATCAGACCAATGCCTACAAAGCGCCTGCAATGTTAGAACGTCGCCTCAGTTATTGGAGATACCCCTACATACGTTGCTGAATGGTTCCTTTTTAAATACTACCCGAAAATGTCCCAAATCGGTCTGCAGGCACACAACATTGTAGTTTATCGATACATCGACAACTGTTTACATCAGACCAATGCCTACAAAGCGCCTGCAATGTTAGAACGTCGCCTCAGTTATTGGAGATACCCCTACATACGTTGCTGAATGGTTCCTTTTTAAATACTACCCGAAAATGTTCCAAATCGGTCTGCTGGCACACAACATTGTAGTTTATGGATAGATCGACAATGTTTTACATCAGACCAATGCCTACAAAGCGCCTGCAATGTCAAAATGTCGCCTCAGTTATTGGAGATACCCCTACATACGTTGCTGAATGGTTCCTTTTTAAATACTACCCGAAAATGTCCCAAATCGGTCTGCAGGCACACAACATTGTAGTTTATCGATACATCGACAACTGTTTACATCAGACCAATGCCTACAAAGCGCCTGCAATGTTAGAACGTCGCCTCAGTTATTGGAGATACCCCTACATACGTTGCTGAATGGTTCCTTTTTAAATACTACCCGAAAATGTCCCAAATCGGTCTGCAGGCACACAACATTGTAGTTTATCGATACATCAACAACTGTTTACATCAGACCAATGCCTACAAAGCGCCTGCAATGTTAGAACGTCGCCTCAGTTATTTGAGATACCCCTACATACGTTGCTGAATGGTTCCTTTTTAAATACTACCCGAAAATGTCCCAAATCGGTTTACTGGCACACAACATTGTAGTTTATGGATACATCGACAATTTTTGTACATCAGACCAATGCCTACAAAGCGCCTGCAATATTAAAACGTCGCCTCAGTTATTGGAGATACCCCTACATACGTTGCTGAATGGTTCCTTTTTAAATACTACCCGAAAATGTCCCAAATCGGTCTGCAGGCACACAACATTGTAGTTTACCGATACAGCGACAACTGTTTACATCAGACCAATGCCTACAAAGCGCCTGCAATGTTAAAACGTCGCCTCCGTTTTTGGAGATACCCCTACATACGTTGCTGAATGGTTCCTTTTTAAATACTACCCGAAAATGTCCCAAATCGGTCTGCAGGCACACAACATTGTAGTTTATCGATACATCAACAACTGTTTACATCAGACCAATGCCTACAAAGCGCCTGCAATGTTAAAACGTCGCCTCAGTTATTTGAGATACCCCTACATACGTTGCTGAATGGTTCCTTTTTAAATACTACCCGAAAATGTCCCAAATCGGTTTACTGGCACACAACATTGTAGTTTATGGATACATCGACAATTTTTGTACATCAGACCAATGCCTACAAAGCGCCTGCAATATTAAAACGTCGCCTCAGTTATTGGAGATACCCCTACATACGTTGCTGAATGGTTCCTTTTTAAATACTACCCGAAAATGTTCCAAATCGGTCTGCAGGCACACAACATTGTAGTTTATCGATACATCGACAACTGTTTACATCAGACCAATGCCTACAAAGCGCCTGCAATGTTAGAACGTCGCCTCAGTTATTGGAGATACCCCTACATACGTTGCTGAATGGTTCCTTTTTAAATACTACCCGAAAATGTCCCAAATCGGTCTGCAGGCACACAACATTGTAGTTTATCGATACATCAACAACTGTTTACATCAGACCAATGCCTACAAAGCGCCTGCAATGTTAAAACGTCGCCTCAGTTATTTGAGATACCCCTACATACGTTGCTGAATGGTTCCTTTTTAAATACTACCCGAAAATGTCCCAAATCGGTTTACTGGCACACAACATTGTAGTTTATGGATACATCGACAATTTTTGTACATCAGACCAATGCCTACAAAGCGCCTGCAATATTAAAACGTCGCCTCAGTTATTGGAGATACCCCTACATACGTTGCTGAATGGTTCCTTTTTAAATACTACCCGAAAATGTCCCAAATCGGTCTGCAGGCACACAACATTGTAGTTTACCGATACATCGACAACTGTTTACATCAGACCAATGCCTACAAAGCGCCTGCAATGTTAAAACGTCGCCTCCGTTTTTGGAGATACCCCTACATACGTTGCTGAATGGTTCCTTTTTAAATACTACCCGAAAATGTCCCAAATCGGTCTGCAGGCACACAACATTGTAGTTTATCGATACATCAACAACTGTTTACATCAGACCAATGCCTACAAAGCGCCTGCAATGTTAAAACGTCGCCTCAGTTATTTGAGATACCCCTACATACGTTGCTGAATGGTTCCTTTTTAAATACTACCCGAAAATGTCCCAAATCGGTTTACTGGCACACAACATTGTAGTTTATGGATACATCGACAATTTTTGTACATCAGACCAATGCCTACAAAGCGCCTGCAATATTAAAACGTCGCCTCAGTTATTGGAGATACCCCTACATACGTTGCTGAATGGTTCCTTTTTAAATACTACCCGAAAATGTTCCAAATCGGTCTGCAGGCACACAACATTGTAGTTTATCGATACATCGACAACTGTTTACATCAGACCAATGCCTACAAAGCGCCTGCAATGTTAGAACGTCGCCTCAGTTATTGGAGATACCCCTACATACGTTGCTGAATGGTTCCTTTTTAAATACTACCCGAAAATGTCCCAAATCGGTCTGCAGGCACACAACATTGTAGTTTATCGATACATCAACAACTGTTTACATCAGACCAATGCCTACAAAGCGCCTGCAATGTTAAAACGTCGCCTCAGTTATTGGAGATACCCCTACATACGTTGCTGAATGGTTCCTTTTTAAATACTACCCGAAAATGTCCCAAATCGGTTTACTGGCACACAACATTGTAGTTTATGGATACATCGACAATTTTTGTACATCAGACCAATGCCTACAAAGCGCCTGCAATATTAAAACGTCGCCTCAGTTATTGGAGATACCCCTACATACGTTGCTGAATGGTTCCTTTTTAAATACTACCCGAAAATGTCCCAAATCGGTCTGCAGGCACACAACATTGTAGTTTACCGATACATCGACAACTGTTTACATCAGACCAATGCCTACAAAGCGCCTGCAATGTTAAAACGTCGCCTCCGTTTTTGGAGATACCCCTACATACGTTGCTGAATGGTTCCTTTTTAAATACTACCCGAAAATGTCCCAAATCGGTCTGCAGGCACACAACATTGTAGTTTATCGATACATCAACAACTGTTTACATCAGACCAATGCCTACAAAGCGCCTGCAATGTTAAAACGTCGCCTCAGTTATTTGAGATACCCCTACATACGTTGCTGAATGGTTCCTTTTTAAATACTACCCGAAAATGTCCCAAATCGGTCTGCTGGCACACAACATTGTAGTTTATGGATACATCGACAATTTTTGTACATCAGACCAATGCCTACAAAGCGCCTGCAATATTAAAACGTCGCCTCAGTTATTGGAGATACCCCTACATACGTTGCTGAATGGTTCCTTTTTAAATACTACCCGAAAATGTTCCAAATCGGTCTGCAGGCACACAACATTGTAGTTTATCGATACATCGACAACTGTTTACATCAGACCAATGCCTACAAAGCGCCTGCAATGTTAAAACGTCGCCTCAGTTATTGGAGATACCCCTACATACGTTGCTGAATGGTTCCTTTTTAAATACTACCCGAAAATGTCCCAAATCGGTCTGCTGGCACACAACATTGTAGTTTATCGATACATCAACAACTGTTTACATCAGACCAATGCCTACAAAGCGCCTGCAATGTTAAAACGTCGCCTCAGTTATTGGAGATACCCCTACATACGTTGCTGAATGGTTCCTTTTTAAATACTACCCGAAAATGTCCCAAATCGGTCTGCTGGCACACAACATTGTAGTTTATCGATACATCGACAATTTTTTACATCAGACCAATGCCTACAAAGCGCCTGCAATGTTAAAACGTCGCCTCAGTTATTGGAGATACCCCTACATACGTTGCTGAATGGTTCCTTTTTAACACTACCCGAAAATGTCCCAAATCGGTTTACTCGCACACAACATTGTAGTTTATGGATAGATCGACAATTGTTTACATCAGACCAATGCCTACAAAGCGCCTGCAATGTTAAAACGTCGCCGCAGTTATTGGAGATACCCCTACATACGTTGCTGAATGGTTCCTTTTTAAATACTACCCGAAAATGTCCCAAATCGGTCTGCAGGCACACAACATTGTAGTTTATCAATACATCGACAATTGTTTACATCAGACCAATGCCTACAAAGCGCCTGCAATGTTAAAACGTCGCCTCAGTTATTGGAGATACCCGTACATACGTTGCTGAATGGTTCCTTTTTAAATACTACCCGAAAATGTCCCAAATCGGTCTACTGGCACACAACATTGTAGTTTATGGATACATCGACAATTTTTTTACATCAGACCAATGCCTACAAAGCGCCTGCAATATTAAAACGTCGCCTCAGTTATTGGAGATACCCCTACATACGTTGCTGAATGGTTCCTTTTTAAATACTACCCGAAAATGTCCCAAATCGGTCTGCTGGCACACAACATTGTAGTTTATCGATACATCGACAACTGTTTACATCAGACCAATGCCTACAAAGCGCCTGCAATGTTAAAACGTCGCCTCAGTTATTTGAGATACCCCTACATACGTTGCTGAATGGTTCCTTTTTAAATACTACCCGAAAATGTCCCAAATCGGTCTGCTGGCACACAACATTGTAGTTTATCGATACATCGACAACTGTTTACATCAGACCAATGCCTACAAAGCGCCTGCAATGTTAGAACGTCGCCTCAGTTATTGGAGATACCCCTACATACGTTGCTGAATGGTTCCTTTTTAAATACTACCCGAAAATGTCCCAAATCGGTCTGCAGGCACACAACATTGTAGTTTATCGATACATCAACAACTGTTTACATCAGACCAATGCCTACAAAGCGCCTGCAATGTTAGAACGTCGCCTCAGTTATTTGAGATACCCCTACATACGTTGCTGAATGGTTCCTTTTTAAATACTACCCGAAAATGTCCCAAATCGGTTTACTGGCACACAACATTGTAGTTTATGGATACATCGACAATTTTTGTACATCAGACCAATGCCTACAAAGCGCCTGCAATATTAAAACGTCGCCTCAGTTATTGGAGATACCCCTACATACGTTGCTGAATGGTTCCTTTTTAAATACTACCCGAAAATGTCCCAAATCGGTCTGCAGGCACACAACATTGTAGTTTACCGATACAGCGACAACTGTTTACATCAGACCAATGCCTACAAAGCGCCTGCAATGTTAAAACGTCGCCTCCGTTTTTGGAGATACCCCTACATACGTTGCTGAATGGTTCCTTTTTAAATACTACCCGAAAATGTCCCAAATCGGTCTGCAGGCACACAACATTGTAGTTTATCGATACATCAACAACTGTTTACATCAGACCAATGCCTACAAAGCGCCTGCAATGTTAAAACGTCGCCTCAGTTATTTGAGATACCCCTACATACGTTGCTGAATGGTTCCTTTTTAAATACTACCCGAAAATGTCCCAAATCGGTTTACTGGCACACAACATTGTAGTTTATGGATACATCGACAATTTTTGTACATCAGACCAATGCCTACAAAGCGCCTGCAATATTAAAACGTCGCCTCAGTTATTGGAGATACCCCTACATACGTTGCTGAATGGTTCCTTTTTAAATACTACCCGAAAATGTTCCAAATCGGTCTGCAGGCACACAACATTGTAGTTTATCGATACATCGACAACTGTTTACATCAGACCAATGCCTACAAAGCGCCTGCAATGTTAGAACGTCGCCTCAGTTATTGGAGATACCCCTACATACGTTGCTGAATGGTTCCTTTTTAAATACTACCCGAAAATGTCCCAAATCGGTCTGCAGGCACACAACATTGTAGTTTATCGATACATCAACAACTGTTTACATCAGACCAATGCCTACAAAGCGCCTGCAATGTTAAAACGTCGCCTCAGTTATTTGAGATACCCCTACATACGTTGCTGAATGGTTCCTTTTTAAATACTACCCGAAAATGTCCCAAATCGGTTTACTGGCACACAACATTGTAGTTTATGGATACATCGACAATTTTTGTACATCAGACCAATGCCTACAAAGCGCCTGCAATATTAAAACGTCGCCTCAGTTATTGGAGATACCCCTACATACGTTGCTGAATGGTTCCTTTTTAAATACTACCCGAAAATGTCCCAAATCGGTCTGCAGGCACACAACATTGTAGTTTACCGATACATCGACAACTGTTTACATCAGACCAATGCCTACAAAGCGCCTGCAATGTTAAAACGTCGCCTCCGTTTTTGGAGATACCCCTACATACGTTGCTGAATGGTTCCTTTTTAAATACTACCCGAAAATGTCCCAAATCGGTCTGCAGGCACACAACATTGTAGTTTATCGATACATCAACAACTGTTTACATCAGACCAATGCCTACAAAGCGCCTGCAATGTTAAAACGTCGCCTCAGTTATTTGAGATACCCCTACATACGTTGCTGAATGGTTCCTTTTTAAATACTACCCGAAAATGTCCCAAATCGGTTTACTGGCACACAACATTGTAGTTTATGGATACATCGACAATTTTTGTACATCAGACCAATGCCTACAAAGCGCCTGCAATATTAAAACGTCGCCTCAGTTATTGGAGATACCCCTACATACGTTGCTGAATGGTTCCTTTTTAAATACTACCCGAAAATGTTCCAAATCGGTCTGCAGGCACACAACATTGTAGTTTATCGATACATCGACAACTGTTTACATCAGACCAATGCCTACAAAGCGCCTGCAATGTTAGAACGTCGCCTCAGTTATTGGAGATACCCCTACATACGTTGCTGAATGGTTCCTTTTTAAATACTACCCGAAAATGTCCCAAATCGGTCTGCAGGCACACAACATTGTAGTTTATCGATACATCAACAACTGTTTACATCAGACCAATGCCTACAAAGCGCCTGCAATGTTAAAACGTCGCCTCAGTTATTGGAGATACCCCTACATACGTTGCTGAATGGTTCCTTTTTAAATACTACCCGAAAATGTCCCAAATCGGTTTACTGGCACACAACATTGTAGTTTATGGATACATCGACAATTTTTGTACATCAGACCAATGCCTACAAAGCGCCTGCAATATTAAAACGTCGCCTCAGTTATTGGAGATACCCCTACATACGTTGCTGAATGGTTCCTTTTTAAATACTACCCGAAAATGTCCCAAATCGGTCTGCAGGCACACAACATTGTAGTTTACCGATACATCGACAACTGTTTACATCAGACCAATGCCTACAAAGCGCCTGCAATGTTAAAACGTCGCCTCCGTTTTTGGAGATACCCCTACATACGTTGCTGAATGGTTCCTTTTTAAATACTACCCGAAAATGTCCCAAATCGGTCTGCAGGCACACAACATTGTAGTTTATCGATACATCAACAACTGTTTACATCAGACCAATGCCTACAAAGCGCCTGCAATGTTAAAACGTCGCCTCAGTTATTTGAGATACCCCTACATACGTTGCTGAATGGTTCCTTTTTAAATACTACCCGAAAATGTCCCAAATCGGTCTGCTGGCACACAACATTGTAGTTTATGGATACATCGACAATTTTTGTACATCAGACCAATGCCTACAAAGCGCCTGCAATATTAAAACGTCGCCTCAGTTATTGGAGATACCCCTACATACGTTGCTGAATGGTTCCTTTTTAAATACTACCCGAAAATGTTCCAAATCGGTCTGCAGGCACACAACATTGTAGTTTATCGATACATCGACAACTGTTTACATCAGACCAATGCCTACAAAGCGCCTGCAATGTTAAAACGTCGCCTCAGTTATTGGAGATACCCCTACATACGTTGCTGAATGGTTCCTTTTTAAATACTACCCGAAAATGTCCCAAATCGGTCTGCTGGCACACAACATTGTAGTTTATCGATACATCAACAACTGTTTACATCAGACCAATGCCTACAAAGCGCCTGCAATGTTAAAACGTCGCCTCAGTTATTGGAGATACCCCTACATACGTTGCTGAATGGTTCCTTTTTAAATACTACCCGAAAATGTCCCAAATCGGTCTGCTGGCACACAACATTGTAGTTTATCGATACATCGACAATTTTTTACATCAGACCAATGCCTACAAAGCGCCTGCAATGTTAAAACGTCGCCTCAGTTATTGGAGATACCCCTACATACGTTGCTGAATGGTTCCTTTTTAACACTACCCGAAAATGTCCCAAATCGGTTTACTCGCACACAACATTGTAGTTTATGGATAGATCGACAATTGTTTACATCAGACCAATGCCTACAAAGCGCCTGCAATGTTAAAACGTCGCCGCAGTTATTGGAGATACCCCTACATACGTTGCTGAATGGTTCCTTTTTAAATACTACCCGAAAATGTCCCAAATCGGTCTGCAGGCACACAACATTGTAGTTTATCAATACATCGACAATTGTTTACATCAGACCAATGCCTACAAAGCGCCTGCAATGTTAAAACGTCGCCTCAGTTATTGGAGATACCCGTACATACGTTGCTGAATGGTTCCTTTTTAAATACTACCCGAAAATGTCCCAAATCGGTCTACTGGCACACAACATTGTAGTTTATGGATACATCGACAATTTTTTTACATCAGACCAATGCCTACAAAGCGCCTGCAATATTAAAACGTCGCCTCAGTTATTGGAGATACCCCTACATACGTTGCTGAATGGTTCCTTTTTAAATACTACCCGAAAATGTCCCAAATCGGTCTGCTGGCACACAACATTGTAGTTTATCGATACATCGACAACTGTTTACATCAGACCAATGCCTACAAAGCGCCTGCAATGTTAAAACGTCGCCTCAGTTATTTGAGATACCCCTACATACGTTGCTGAATGGTTCCTTTTTATATACTACCCGAAAATGTCCCAAATCGGTCTGCTGGCACACAACATTGTAGTTTATCGATACATCGACAATTTTTTACATCAGACGAATGCCTACAAAGCGCCTGCAATGTTAAAACGTCGCCTCAGTTATTGGAGATACCCCTGCATACGTTGCTGTACGGTTCCTTTTTAAATACTACCCGAAAATGTCCCAAATCGGTCTGCAGGCACACAACATTGTAGTTTATCGATACATCGACAATTTTTTACATCAGACCAATGCCTACAAATCGCCTGCAATGTTAAAACGTCGCCTCAGTTATTGGAGATACCCCTACATACGTTGCTGAACGGTTCCTTTTTGAATACTACCCGAAAAGTGTCCCAAATCGGTCTGCTGGCACACAACATTGTAGTTTATCAATACATCGACAATTGTTTACATCAGACCAATGCCTACAAAGCGCCTGCAATGTTAAAACGTCGCCTCAGTTATTGGAGATACCCCTACATACGTTGCTGAATGGTTCCTTTTTAAATACTACCCGAAAATGTCCCAAATCGGTTTACTGGCACACAACATTGTAGTTTATGGATACATCGACAATTTTTTTACATCAGACCAATGCCTACAAAGCGCCTGCAATGTCAAAATGTCGCCTCAGTTATTGGAGATACCGCTACATACGTTGCTGAATGGTTCCTTTTTAAATACTACCCGAAAATGTCCCAAATCGGTCTGCAGGCACACAACATTGTAGTTTATCGATACATCGACAACTGTTTACATCAGACCAATGCCTACAAAGCGCCTGCAATGTTAAAACGTCGCCTCAGTTATTGGAGATACCCCTACATACGTTGCTGAATGGTTCCTTTTTAAATACTACCCGAAAATGTCCCAAATCGGTCTGCAGGCACACAACATTGTAGTTTATCGATACATCGACAACTGTTTACATCAGACCAATGCCTACAAAGCGCCTGCAATGTTAAAACGTCGCCTCAGTTATTGGAGATACCCCTACATACGTTGCTGAATGGTTCCTTTTTAAATACTACCCGAAAATGTCTCAAATCGGTCTGCTGGCACACAACATTGTAGTTTATCGATACATCAACAACTGTTTACATCAGACCAATGCCTACAAAGCGCCTGCAATGTTAAAACGTCGCCTCAGTTATTGGAGATACCCCTACATACGTTGCTGAATGGTTCCTTTTTAAATACTACCCGAAAATGTCCCAAATCGGTCTGCTGGCACACAACATTGTAGTTTATCGATAAATCGACAATTTTTTACATCAGACCAATGCCTACAAAGCGCCTGCAATGTTAAAATGTCGCCTCAGTTATTGGAGATACCCCTACATACGTTGCTGAATGGTTCCTTTTTAAATACTACCCGAAAGTGTCCCAAATCGGTCTACTCGGACACAACACTGTAGTTTATCAATACATCGACAATTGTTTACATCAGACCAATGCCTACAAAGCGCCTGCAATGTTAAAACGTCGCCTCAGTTATTGGAGATACCCCTACATACGTTGCTGAATGGTTCCTTTTTAAATACTACCCGAAAATGTCCCAAATCGGTCTGCTCGGACACAGGATTGTAGTTTATCGATAAATCGACAATTTTTTACATCAGACCAATGCCTACAAAGCGCCTGCAATGTTAAAATGTCGCCTCAGTTATTGGAGATACCCCTACATACGTTGCTGAATGGTTCCTTTTTAAATACTACCCGAAAGTGTCCCAAATCGGTTTACTGGCACACAACATTGTAGTTTATCGATACATCGACAATGTTTTAAATCAGACCAATGCCTACAAAGCGCCTGCAATGTTAAAACGTCGCCTCCGTTATTGGAGATACCCCTACATACGTTGCTGAATGGTTCCTTTTTAAATACTACCCGAAAATGTCCCAAATCGGTCTGCTGGCACACAACATTGTAGTTTATCGATACATCAACAACTGTTTACATCAGACCAATGCCTACAAAGCGCCTACAATGTTAAAACGTCGCCTCAGTTATTGGAGATACCCCTACATACGTTGCTGAATGGTTCCTTAATAAATATTACCCGAAAGTGTGCCAAATCGGTCTACTCGGACACAACACTGTAGTTTATCAATACATCGACAATTGTTTACATCAGACCAATGCCTACAAAGCGCCTGCAATGTTAAAACGGTGAATCAGTTATTGGAGATACCCCTACATACGTTGCTGAATGGTTCCTTTTTAAATACTACCCGAAAGAGTCCCAAATCGGTCTACTGGCACACAACATTGTAGTTTATGGATAGATCGACAATGTTTTACATCAGACCAATGCCTACAAAGCGCCTGCAATGTTGAAACGTCGCCTCAGTTATTGGAGATACCCCTACATACGTTGCTGAATGGTTCCTTTTTAAATACTACCCGAAAATGTCCCAAATCGGTCTGCTGGGACACAGGATTGTAGTTTATGGATACATCGACAATTGTTTACATGAGACCAATGCCTACAAAGCGCCTGCAATGTTAAAACGTCGCCTCAGTTATTGGAGATACCCCTACATACGTTGCTGAATGGTTCCTTTTTAAATACTACCCGAAAGTGTCCCAAATCGGTCTACTCGCACACAACATTGTAGTTTATTGATACATGGACAATGTTTTACATGAGACCAATGCCTACAAAGCGCCTGCAATGTTAAAACGTCGCCTCAGTTATTGGAGATACCCCTACATACGTTGCTGAATGGTTCCTTTTTAAATACTACCCGAAAGTGTCCCAAATCGGTCTACTGGCACACAACATTGTAGTTTATCGATACATCGACAATGTTTTACATCAGACCAATGCCTACAAAGCGCCTGCAATGTTAAAACGTCGCCTCCGTTATTGGAGATACCCCTACATACGTTGCTGAATGGTTCCTTTATAAATATTACCCGAAAGTGTGCCAAATCGGTCTACTCGGACACAACACTGTAGTTTATCAATACATCGACAATTGTTTACATCAGACCAATGCCTACAAAGCGCCTGCAATGTTAAAACGGTGAATCAGTTATTGGAGATACCCCTACATACGTTGCTGAATGGTTCCTTTTTAAATACTACCCGAAAGAGTCCCAAATCGGTCTACTGGCACACAACATTGTAGTTTATCGATACATCGACAATGTTTTACATCAGACCAATGCCTACAAAGCGCCTGCAATGTTAAAATGTCGCCTCAGTTATTGGAGATACCCCTACATACGTTGCTGAATGGTTCCTTTTTAAATACTACCCGAAAGTGTCCCAAATCGGTTTACTGGCACACAACATTGTAGTTTATCGATACATCGACAATGTTTTAAATCAGACCAATGCCTACAAAGCGCCTGCAATGTTAAAACGTCGCCTCCGTTATTGGAGATACCCCTACATACGTTGCTGAATGGTTCCTTTTTAAATACTACCCGAAAATGTCCCAAATCGGTCTGCTGGCACACAACATTGTAGTTTATCGATACATCAACAACTGTTTACATCAGACCAATGCCTACAAAGCGCCTACAATGTTAAAACGTCGCCTGAGTTATTGGAGATACCCCTACATACGTTGCTGAATGGTTCCTTAATAAATATTACCCGAAAGTGTGCCAAATCGGTCTACTCGGACACAACACTGTAGTTTATCAATACATCGACAATTGTTTACATCAGACCAATGCCTACAAAGCGCCTGCAATGTTAAAACGGTGAATCAGTTATTGGAGATACCCCTACATACGTTGCTGAATGGTTCCTTTTTAAATACTACC
The DNA here is from genome assembly GCF_037392515.1 of Haliotis asinina. Classification (NCBI taxonomy): domain Eukaryota; kingdom Metazoa; phylum Mollusca; class Gastropoda; order Lepetellida; family Haliotidae; genus Haliotis; species Haliotis asinina. The sequence goes on from NC_090289.1 coordinate 20,128,714, forward strand.
CGAAAGAGTCCCAAATCGGTCTACTGGCACACAACATTGTAGTTTATGGATAGATCGACAATGTTTTACATCAGACCAATGCCTACAAAGCGCCTGCAATGTTGAAACGTCGCCTCAGTTATTGGAGATACCCCTACATACGTTGCTGAATGGTTCCTTTTTAAATACTACCCGAAAATGTCCCAAATCGGTCTGCTGGGACACAGGATTGTAGTTTATGGATACATCGACAATTGTTTACATCAGACCAATGCCTACAAAGCGCCTGCAATGTTAAAACGTCGCCTCAGTTATTGGAGATACCCCTACATACGTTGCTGAATGGTTCCTTTTTAAATACTACCCGAAAGTGTCCCAAATCGGTCTACTGGCACACAACATTGTAGTTTATTGATACATGGACAATGTTTTACATGAGACCAATGCCTACAAAGCGCCTGCAATGTTAAAACGTCGCCTCCGTTATTGGAGATACCCCTACATACGTTGCTGAATGGTTCCTTTTTAAATACTACCCGAAAATGTCCCAAATCGGTCTGCTGGCACACAACATTGTAGTTTATCGATACATCAACAACTGTTTACATCAGACCAATGCCTACAAAGCGCCTACAATGTTAAAACGTCGCCTCAGTTATTGGAGATACCCCTACATACGTTGCTGAATGGTTCCTTTTTAAATACTACCCGAAAATGTCCCAAATCGGTCTGCTGGCACACAACATTGTAGTTTATCGATACATCAACAACTGTTTACATCAGACCAATGCCTACAAAGCGCCTGCAATGTTAAAACGTCGCCTCAGTTATTGGAGATACCCCTACATACGTTGCTGAATGGTTCCTTTTTAAATACTACCCGAAAGTGTCCCAAATCGGTCTGCTGGCACACAACATTGTAGTTTATGGATAGATCGACAATTTTTTACATCAGATTAATGCCTACAAAGCGCCTGCAATGTTAAGACGTCGGATCAGTTATTGGAGATACCCCTACACACGTTGCTGAATGGTTCCTTTTTAAATACTACCCGAAAGTGTCTCAAATCGGTCTGCTGGCACACAACATTGTAGTTTATGGATAGATCGACAATTTTTTACATCAGACCAATGCCTACAAAGCGCCTGCAATGTTAAAACGTCGCCTCAGTTATTGGAGATACCCCTACATACGTTGCTGAATGGTTCCTTTTTAAATACTACCCGAAAGTGTCCCAAATCGGTCTGCTGGCACACAACACTGTAGTTTATGGATAGATCGACAATTTTTTACATCAGATTAATGCCTACAAAGCGCCTGCAATGTTAAAACGTCGGATCAGTTATTGGAGATACCCCTACACACGTTGCTGAATGGTTCCTTTTTAAATACTACCCGAAAGTGTCTCAAATCGGTCTGCTGGCACACAACATTGTAGTTTATGGATAGATCGACAATTTTTTACATCAGACCAATGCCTACAAAGCGCCTGCAATGTTAAAACGTCGCCTCAGTTATTGGAGATACCCCTACATACGTTGCTGAATGGTTCCTTTTTAAATACTACCCGAAAGTGTCTCAAATCGGTCTGCTGACACACAACACTGTAGTTTATGGATAGATCGACAATCTTTTACATCAGATTAATGCCTACAAAGCGCCTGCAATGTTAAAACGTCGCCTCAGTTATTGGAGATACCCCTACATACGTTGCTGAATGGTTCCTTTTTAAATACTACCCGAAAGTGTCCCAAATCGGTCTGCTGGCACACAACATTGTAGTTTATGGATAAATCGACAATTTTTTACATCAGACTAATGCCTACAAAGCGCCTGCAATGTTAAAACGTCGCCTCAGTTATTGGAGATACCCCTACATACGTTGCTGAATGGTTCCTTTTTAAATACTACCCGAAAGTGTCTCAAATCGGTCTGCTGACACACAACATTGTAGTTTATGGATACATCGACAATTTTTTACATCAGACCAATGCCTACAAAGCGCCTGCAATGTTAAAACGTCGCCTCAGTTATTGGAGATACCCCTACATACGTTGCTGAATGGTTCCTTTTTAAATACTACCCGAAAGTGTCTCAAATCGGTCTGCTGGCACACAACATTGTAGTTTATGGATAGATCGACAATTTTTTACATCAGACCAATGCCTACAAAGCGCCTGCAATGTTAAAACGTCGCCTCAGTTATTGGAGATACCCCTACATACGTTGCTGAATGGTTCCTTTTTAAATACTACCCGAAAGTGTCTCAAATCGGTCTGCTGGCACACAACATTGTAGTTTATGGATAGATCGACAATTTTTTACATCAGACCAATGCCTACAAAGCGCCTGCAATGTTAAAACGTCGCCTCAGTTATTGGAGATACCCCTACATACGTTGCTGAATGGTTCCTTTTTAAATACTACCCGAAAGTGTCTCAAATCGGTCTGCTGACACACAACATTGTAGTTTATGGATACATCGACAATATTTTACATCAGACCAATGCCTACAAAGCGCCTGCAATGTTAAAACGTCGCCTCAGTTATTGGAGATACCCCTACATACGTTGCTGAATGGTTCCTTTTTAAATACTACCCGAAAGTGTCTCAAATCGGTCTGCTGGCACACAACATTGTAGTTTATGGATAGATCGACAATTTTTTACATCAGATTAATGCCTACAAAGCGCCTGCAATGTTAAGACGTCGGATCAGTTAGTGGAGATACCCCTACACACGTTGCTGAATGGTTCCTTTTTAAATACTACCCGAAAGTGTCTCAAATCGGTCTGCTGGCACACAACATTGTAGTTTATGGATAGATCGACAATTTTTTACATCAGACCAATGCCTACAAAGCGCCTGCAATGTTAAAACGTCGCCTCAGTTATTGGAGATACCCCTACATACGTTGCTGAATGGTTCCTTTTTAAATACTACCCGAAAGTGTCCCAAATCGGTCTGCTGACACACAACACTGTAGTTTATGGATAGATCGACAATTTTTTACATCAGATTAATGCCTACAAAGCGCCTGCAATGTTAAAACGTCGCCTCAGTTATTGGAGATACCCCTACATACGTTGCTGAATGGTTCCTTTTTAAATACTACCCGAAAGTGTCTCAAATCGGTCTGCTGACACACAACATTGTAGTTTATGGATACATCGACAATTTTTTACATCAGACCAATGCCTACAAAGCGCCTGCAATGTTAAAACGTCGCCTCAGTTATTGGAGATACCCCTACATACGTTGCTGAATGGTTCCTTTTTAAATACTACCCGAAAGTGTCTCAAATCGGTCTGCTGGCACACAACATTGTAGTTTATGGATAGATCGACAATTTTTTACATCAGACCAATGCCTACAAAGCGCCTGCAATGTTAAAACGTCGCCTCAGTTATTGGAGATACCCCTACATACGTTGCTGAATGGTTCCTTTTTAAATACTACCCGAAAGTGTCTCAAATCGGTCTGCTGGCACACAACATTGTAGTTTATGGATAGATCGACAATTTTTTACATCAGACCAATGCCTACAAAGCGCCTGCAATGTTAAAACGTCGCCTCAGTTATTGGAGATACCCCTACATACGTTGCTGAATGGTTCCTTTTTAAATACTACCCGAAAGTGTCCCAAATCGGTCTGCTGGCACACAACATTGTAGTTTATGGATAGATCGACAATTTTTTACATTAGACCAATGCCTACAAAGCGCCTGCAATGTTAAAACGTCGCCTCAGTTATTGGAGATACCCCTACATACGTTGCTGAATGGTTCCTTTTTAAATACTACCCGAAAGTGTCCCAAATCGGTCTGCTGACACACAACATTGTAGTTTATGGATACATCGACAATTTTTTACATCAGACCAATGCCTACAAAGCGCCTGCAATGTTAAAACGTCGCCTCAGTTATTGGAGATACCCCTACATACGTTGCTGAATGGTTCCTTTTTAAATACTACCCGAAAGTGTCCCAAATCGGTCTACTCGGACACAACACTGTAGTTTATCAATACATCGACAATTGTTTACATCATACCAATGCCTACAAAGCGCCTGCAATGTTAAAACGTCGCCTCCGTTATTGGAGATACCCCTACATACGTTGCTGAATGGTTCCTTTTTAAATACTACCCGAAAGAGTCCCAAATCGGTCTACTCGCACACAACATTGTAGTTTATGGATAGATCGACAATTTTTTACATCAGACCAATGCCTACAAAGCGCCTGCAATGTTAAAACGTCGCCTCAGTTATTGGAGATACCCCTACATACGTTGCTGAATGGTTCCTTTTTAAATACTACCCGAAAGTGTCCCAAATCGGTCTGCTGACACACAACACTGTAGTTTATGGATAGATCGACAATTTTTTACATCAGATTAATGCCTACAAAGCGCCTGCAATGTTAAAACGTCGCCTCAGTTATTGGAGATACCCCTACATACGTTGCTGAATGGTTCCTTTTTAAATACTACCCGAAAGTGTCCCAAATCGGTCTGCTGGCACACAACATTGTAGTTTATGGATAGATCGACAATTTTTTACATCAGACCAATGCCTACAAAGCGCCTGCAATGTTAAAACGTCGCCTCAGTTATTGGAGATACCCCTACATACGTTGCTGAATGGTTCCTTTTTAAATACTACCCGAAAGTGTCTCAAATCGGTCTGCTGGCACACAACATTGTAGTTTATGGATAGATCGACAATTTTTTACATCAGATTAATGCCTACAAAGCGCCTGCAATGTTAAGACGTCGGATCAGTTATTGGAGATACCCCTACACACGTTGCTGAATGGTTCCTTTTTAAATACTACCCGAAAGTGTCTCAAATCGGTCTGCTGGCACACAACATTGTAGTTTATGGATAGATCGACAATTTTTTACATCAGACCAATGCCTACAAAGCGCCTGCAATGTTAAAACGTCGCCTCAGTTATTGGAGATACCCCTACATACGTTGCTGAATGGTTCCTTTTTAAATACTACCCGAAAGTGTCCCAAATCGGTCTGCTGACACACAACACTGTAGTTTATGGATAGATCGACAATTTTTTACATCAGATTAATGCCTACAAAGCGCCTGCAATGTTAAGACGTCGGATCAGTTATTGGAGATACCCCTACACACGTTGCTGAATGGTTCCTTTTTAAATACTACCCGAAAGTGTCTCAAATCGGTCTGCTGGCACACAACATTGTAGTTTATGGATAGATCGACAATTTTTTACATCAGACCAATGCCTACAAAGCGCCTGCAATGTTAAAACGTCGCCTCAGTTATTGGAGATACCCCTACATACGTTGCTGAATGGTTCCTTTTTAAATACTACCCGAAAGTGTCCCAAATCGGTCTGCTGACACACAACACTGTAGTTTATGGATAGATCGACAATTTTTTACATCAGATTAATGCCTACAAAGCGCCTGCAATGTTAAAACGTCGCCTCAGTTATTGGAGATACCCCTACATACGTTGCTGAATGGTTCCTTTTTAAATACTACCCGAAAGTGTCCCAAATCGGTCTGCTGGCACACAACATTGTAGTTTATGGATAGATCGACAATTTTTTACATCAGACCAATGCCTACAAAGCGCCTGCAATGTTAAAACGTCGCCTCAGTTATTGGAGATACCCCTACATACGTTGCTGAATGGTTCCTTTTTAAATACTACCCGAAAGTGTCTCAAATCGGTCTGCTGACACACAACATTGTAGTTTATGGATACATCGACAATTTTTTACATCAGACCAATGCCTACAAAGCGCCTGCAATGTTAAAACGTCGCCTCAGTTATTGGAGATACCCCTACATACGTTGCTGAATGGTTCCTTTTTAAATACTACCCGAAAGTGTCTCAAATCGGTCTGCTGGCACACAACATTGTAGTTTATGGATAGATCGACAATTTTTTACATCAGACCAATGCCTACAAAGCGCCTGCAATGTTAAAACGTCGCCTCAGTTATTGGAGATACCCCTACATACGTTGCTGAATGGTTCCTTTTTAAATACTACCCGAAAGTGTCTCAAATCGGTCTGCTGGCACACAACATTGTAGTTTATGGATAGATCGACAATTTTTTACATCAGACCAATGCCTACAAAGCGCCTGCAATGTTAAAACGTCGCCTCAGTTATTGGAGATACCCCTACATACGTTGCTGAATGGTTCCTTTTTAAATACTACCCGAAAGTGTCTCAAATCGGTCTGCTGACACACAACATTGTAGTTTATGGATACATCGACAATTTTTTACATCAGACCAATGCCTACAAAGCGCCTGCAATGTTAAAACGTCGCCTCAGTTATTGGAGATACCCCTACATACGTTGCTGAATGGTTCCTTTTTAAATACTACCCGAAAGTGTCTCAAATCGGTCTGCTGGCACACAACATTGTAGTTTATGGATAGATCGAAAATTATTTTACATCAGATTAATGCCTACAAAGCGCCTGCAATGTTAAGACGTCGGATCAGTTATTGGAGATACCCCTACATACGTTGCTGAATGGTTCCTTTTTAAATACTACCCGAAAGTGTCCCAAATCGGTCTGCTGGCACACAACATTGTAGTTTATGGATAGATCGACAATTTTTTACATCAGACCAATGCCTACAAAGCGCCTGCAATGTTAAAACGTCGCCTCAGTTATTGGAGATACCCCTACATACGTTGCTGAATGGTTCCTTTTTAAATACTACCCGAAAGTGTCTCAAATCGGTCTGCTGACACACAACATTGTAGTTTATGGATACATCGACAATTTTTTACATCAGACCAATGCCTACAAAGCGCCTGCAATGTTAAAACGTCGCCTCAGTTATTGGAGATACCCCTACATACGTTGCTGAATGGTTCCTTTTTAAATACTACCCGAAAGTGTCTCAAATCGGTCTGCTGGCACACAACATTGTAGTTTATGGATAGATCGACAATTTTTTACATCAGACCAATGCCTACAAAGCGCCTGCAATGTTAAAACGTCGCCTCAGTTATTGGAGATACCCCTACATACGTTGCTGAATGGTTCCTTTTTAAATACTACCCGAAAGTGTCTCAAATCGGTCTGCTGGCACACAACATTGTAGTTTATGGATAGATCGACAATTTTTTACATCAGACCAATGCCTACAAAGCGCCTGCAATGTTAAAACGTCGCCTCAGTTATTGGAGATACCCCTACATACGTTGCTGAATGGTTCCTTTTTAAATACTACCCGAAAGTGTCTCAAATCGGTCTGCTGACACACAACATTGTAGTTTATGGATACATCGACAATTTTTTACATCAGACCAATGCCTACAAAGCGCCTGCAATGTTAAAACGTCGCCTCAGTTATTGGAGATACCCCTACATACGTTGCTGAATGGTTCCTTTTTAAATACTACCCGAAAGTGTCTCAAATCGGTCTGCTGGCACACAACATTGTAGTTTATGGATAGATCGAAAATTATTTTACATCAGATTAATGCCTACAAAGCGCCTGCAATGTTAAGACGTCGGATCAGTTATTGGAGATACCCCTACATACATTGCTGAATGGTTCCTTTTTAAATACTACCCGAAAGTGTCCCAAATCGGTCTGCTGACACACAACACTGTAGTTTATGGATAGATCGACAATTTTTTACATCAGATTAATGCCTACAAAGCGCCTGCAATGTTAAAACGTCGCCTCAGTTATTGGAGATACCCCTACATACGTTGCTGAATGGTTCCTTTTTAAATACTACCCGAAAGTGTCCCAAATCGGTCTGCTGGCACACAACATTGTAGTTTATGGATAGATCGACAATTTTTTACATCAGACCAATGCCTACAAAGCGCCTGCAATGTTAAAACGTCGCCTCAGTTATTGGAGATACCCCTACATACGTTGCTGAATGGTTCCTTTTTAAATACTACCCGAAAGTGTCTCAAATCGGTCTGCTGACACACAACATTGTAGTTTATGGATACATCGACAATTTTTTACATCAGACCAATGCCTACAAAGCGCCTGCAATGTTAAAACGTCGCCTCAGTTATTGGAGATACCCCTACATACGTTGCTGAATGGTTCCTTTTTAAATACTACCCGAAAGTGTCTCAAATCGGTCTGTTGGCACACAACATTGTAGTTTATGGATAGATCGACAATTTTTTACATCAGACCAATGCCTACAAAGCGCCTGCAATGTTAAAACGTCGCCTCAGTTATTGGAGATACCCCTACATACGTTGCTGAATGGTTCCTTTTTAAATACTACCCGAAAGTGTCTCAAATCGGTCTGCTGACACACAACATTGTAGTTTATGGATACATCGACAATTTTTTACATCAGACCAATGCCTACAAAGCGCCTGCAATGTTAAAACGTCGCCTCAGTTATTGGAGATACCCCTACATACGTTGCTGAATGGTTCCTTTTTAAATACTACCCGAAAGTGTCTCAAATCGGTCTGCTGGCACACAACATTGTAGTTTATGGATAGATCGACAATTTTTTACATCAGATTAATGCCTACAAAGCGCCTGCAATGTTAAGACGTCGGATCAGTTATTGGAGATACCCCTACATACATTGCTGAATGGTTCCTTTTTAAATACTACCCGAAAGTGTCTCAAATCGGTCTGCTGGCACACAACATTGTAGTTTATGGATAGATCGACAATTTTTTACATCAGACCAATGCCTACAAAGCGCCTGCAATTTTAAAACGTCGCCTCAGTTATTGGAGATACCCCTACATACGTTGCTGAATGGTTCCTTTTTAAATACTACCCGAAAGTGTCCCAAATCGGTCTGCTGACACACAACACTGTAGTTTATGGATAGATCGACAATTTTTTACATCAGATTAATGCCTACAAAGCGCCTGCAATGTTAAAACGTCGCCTCAGTTATTGGAGATACCCCTACATACGTTGCTGAATGGTTCCTTTTTAAATACTACCCGAAAGTGTCTCAAATCGGTCTGCTGGCACACAACATTGTAGTTTATGGATAGATCGACAATTTTTTACATCAGACCAATGCCTACAAAGCGCCTGCAATGTTAAAACGTCGCCTCAGTTATTGGAGATACCCCTACATACGTTGCTGAATGGTTCCTTTTTAAATACTACCCGAAAGTGTCTCAAATCGGTCTGCTGACACACAACATTGTAGTTTATGGATACATCGACAATATTTTACATCAGACCAATGCCTACAAAGCGCCTGCAATGTTAAAACGTCGCCTCAGTTATTGGAGATACCCCTACATACGTTGCTGAATGGTTCCTTTTTAAATACTACCCGAAAGTGTCCCAAATCGGTCTGCTGACACACAACACTGTAGTTTATGGATAGATCGACAATTTTTTACATCAGATTAATGCCTACAAAGCGCCTGCAATGTTAAAACGTCGCCTCAGTTATTGGAGATACCCCTACATACGTTGCTGAATGGTTCCTTTTTAAATACTACCCGAAAGTGTCCCAAATCGGTCTGCTGACACACAACACTGTAGTTTGTGGATAGATCGACAATTTTTTACATCAGATTAATGCCTACAAAGCGCCTGCAATGTTAAAACGTCGCCTCAGTTATTGGAGATACCCCTACATACGTTGCTGAATGGTTCCTTTTTAAATACTACCCGAAAGTGTCCCAAATCGGTCTGCTGGCACACAACATTGTAGTTTATGGATAGATCGACAATTTTTTACATCAGATTAATGCCTACAAAGCGCCTGCAATGTTAAGACGTCGGATCAGTTATTGGAGATACCCCTACACACGTTGCTGAATGGTTCCTTTTTAAATACTACCCGAAAGTGTCTCAAATCGGTCTGCTGGCACACAACATTGTAGTTTATGGATAGATCGACAATTTTTTACATCAGACCAATGCCTACAAAGCGCCTGCAATGTTAAAACGTCGCCTCAGTTATTGGAGATACCCCTACATACGTTGCTGAATGGTTCCTTTTTAAATACTACCCGAAAGTGTCTCAAATCGGTCTGCTGGCACACAACATTGTAGTTTATGGATAGATCGACAATTTTTTACATCAGATTAATGCCTACAAAGCGCCTGCAATGTTAAGACGTCGGATCAGTTATTGGAGATACCCCTACACACGTTGCTGAATGGTTCCTTTTTAAATACTACCCGAAAGTGTCTCAAATCGGTCTGCTGGCACACAACATTGTAGTTTATGGATAGATCGACAATTTTTTACATCAGATTAATGCCTACAAAGCGCCTGCAATGTTAAGACGTCGGATCAGTTATTGGAGATACCCCTACATACGTTGCTGAATGGTTCCTTTTTAAATACTACCCGAAAGTGTCCCAAATCGGTCTGCTGACACACAACACTGTAGTTTATGGATAGATCGACAATTTTTTACATCAGATTAATGCCTACAAAGCGCCTGCAATGTTAAAACGTCGCCTCAGTTATTGGAGATACCCCTACATACGTTGCTGAATGGTTCCTTTTTAAATACTACCCGAAAGTGTCCCAAATCGGTCTGCTGGCACACAACATTGTAGTTTATGGATAGATCGACAATTTTTTACATCAGACCAATGCCTACAAAGCGCCTGCAATGTTAAAACGTCGCCTCAGTTATTGGAGATACCCCTACATACGTTGCTGAATGGTTCCTTTTTAAATACTACCCGAAAGTGTCTCAAATCGGTCTGCTGGCACACAACATTGTAGTTTATGGATACATCGACAATTTTTTACATCAGACCAATGCCTACAAAGCGCCTGCAATGTTAAAACGTCGCCTCAGTTATTGGAGATACCCCTACATACGTTGCTGAATGGTTCCTTTTTAAATACTACCCGAAAGTGTCTCAAATCGGTCTGCTGGCACACAACATTGTAGTTTATGGATAGATCGACAATTTTTTACATCAGACCAATGCCTACAAAGCGCCTGCAATGTTAAAACGTCGCCTCAGTTATTGGAGATACCCCTACATACGTTGCTGAATGGTTCCTTTTTAAATACTACCCGAAAGTGTCTCAAATCGGTCTGCTGGCTCACAACATTGTAGTTTATGGATAGATCGACAATTTTTTACATCAGACCAATGCCTACAAAGCGCCTGCAATGTTAAAACGTCGCCTCAGTTATTGGAGATACCCCTACATACGTTGCTGAATGGTTCCTTTTTAAATACTACCCGAAAGTGTCTCAAATCGGTCTGCTGACACACAACATTGTAGTTTATGGATACATCGACAATTTTTTACATCAGACCAATGCCTACAAAGCGCCTGCAATGTTAAAACGTCGCCTCAGTTATTGGAGATACCCCTACATACGTTGCTGAATGGTTCCTTTTTAAATACTACCCGAAAGTGTCTCAAATCGGTCTGCTGGCACACAACATTGTAGTTTATGGATAGATCGACAATTTTTTACATCAGATTAATGCCTACAAAGCGCCTGCAATGTTAAGACGTCGGATCAGTTATTGGAGATACCCCTACATACATTGCTGAATGGTTCCTTTTTAAATACTACCCGAAAGTGTCTCAAATCGGTCTGCTGGCACACAACATTGTAGTTTATGGATAGATCGACAATTTTTTACATCAGACCAATGCCTACAAAGCGCCTGCAATTTTAAAACGTCGCCTCAGTTATTGGAGATACCCCTACATACGTTGCTGAATGGTTCCTTTTTAAATACTACCCGAAAGTGTCCCAAATCGGTCTGCTGACACACAACACTGTAGTTTATGGATAGATCGACAATTTTTTACATCAGATTAATGCCTACAAAGCGCCTGCAATGTTAAAACGTCGCCTCAGTTATTGGAGATACCCCTACATACGTTGCTGAATGGTTCCTTTTTAAATACTACCCGAAAGTGTCTCAAATCGGTCTGCTGGCACACAACATTGTAGTTTATGGATAGATCGACAATTTTTTACATCAGACCAATGCCTACAAAGCGCCTGCAATGTTAAAACGTCGCCTCAGTTATTGGAGATACCCCTACATACGTTGCTGAATGGTTCCTTTTTAAATACTACCCGAAAGTGTCTCAAATCGGTCTGCTGACACACAACATTGTAGTTTATGGATACATCGACAATTTTTTACATCAGACCAATGCCTACAAAGCGCCTGCAATGTTAAAACGTCGCCTCAGTTATTGGAGATACCCCTACATACGTTGCTGAATGGTTCCTTTTTAAATACTACCCGAAAGTGTCTCAAATCGGTCTGCTGGCACACAACATTGTAGTTTATGGATAGATCGACAATTTTTTACATCAGATTAATGCCTACAAAGCGCCTGCAATGTTAAGACGTCGGATCAGTTATTGGAGATACCCCTACACACGTTGCTGAATGGTTCCTTTTTAAATACTACCCGAAAGTGTCTCAAATCGGTCTGCTGGCACACAACATTGTAGTTTATGGATAGATCGACAATTTTTTACATCAGACCAATGCCTACAAAGCGCCTGCAATGTTAAAACGTCGCCTCAGTTATTGGAGATACCCCTACATACGTTGCTGAATGGTTCCTTTTTAAATACTACCCGAAAGTGTCCCAAATCGGTCTGCTGACACACAACACTGTAGTTTATGGATAGATCGACAATTTTTTACATCAGACCAATGCCTACAAAGCGCCTGCAATGTTAAAACGTCGCCTCAGTTATTGGAGATACCCCTACATACGTTGCTGAATGGTTCCTTTTTAAATACTACCCGAAAGTGTCCCAAATCGGTCTGCTGGCACACAACATTGTAGTTTATGGATAGATCGACAATTTTTTACATCAGATTAATGCCTACAAAGCGCCTGCAATGTTAAGACGTCGGATCAGTTATTGGAGATACCCCTACATACGTTGCTGAATGGTTCCTTTTTAAATACTACCCGAAAGTGTCCCAAATCGGTCTGCTGACACACAACACTGTAGTTTATGGATAGATCGACAATTTTTTACATCAGATTAATGCCTACAAAGCGCCTGCAATGTTAAAACGTCGCCTCAGTTATTGGAGATACCCCTACATACGTTGCTGAATGGTTCCTTTTTAAATACTACCCGAAAGTGTCTCAAATCGGTCTGCTGGCACACAACATTGTAGTTTATGGATAGATCGACAATTTTTTACATCAGACCAATGCCTACAAAGCGCCTGCAATGTTAAAACGTCGCCTCAGTTATTGGAGATACCCCTACATACGTTGCTGAATGGTTCCTTTTTAAATACTACCCGAAAGTGTCCCAAATCGGTCTGCTGACACACAACATTGTAGTTTATGGATACATCGACAATATTTTACATCAGACCAATGCCTACAAAGCGCCTGCAATGTTAAAACGTCGCCTCAGTTATTGGAGATACCCCTACATACGTTGCTGAATGGTTCCTTTTTAAATACTACCCGAAAGTGTCTCAAATCGGTCTGCTGGCACACAACATTGTAGTTTATGGATAGATCGACAATTTTTTACATCAGATTAATGCCTACAAAGCGCCTGCAATGTTAAGACGTCGGATCAGTTATTGGAGATACCCCTACACACGTTGCTGAATGGTTCCTTTTTAAATACTACCCGAAAGTGTCCCAAATCGGTCTGCTGGCACACAACATTGTAGTTTATGGATAGATCGACAATTTTTTACATCAGATTAATGCCTACAAAGCGCCTGCAATGTTAAGACGTCGGATCAGTTATTGGAGATACCCCTACACACGTTGCTGAATGGTTCCTTTTTAAATACTACCCGAAAGTGTCTCAAATCGGTCTGCTGGCACACAACATTGTAGTTTATGGATAGATCGACAATTTTTTACATCAGACCAATGCCTACAAAGCGCCTGCAATGTTAAAACGTCTCCTCAGTTATTGGAGATACCCCTACATACGTTGCTGAATGGTTCCTTTTTAAATACTACCCGAAAGTGTCCCAAATCGGTCTGCTGACACACAACACTGTAGTTTATGGATAGATCGACAATTTTTTACATCAGATTAATGCCTACAAAGCGCCTGCAATGTTAAAACGTCGCCTCAGTTATTGGAGATACCCCTACATACGTTGCTGAATGGTTCCTTTTTAAATACTACCCGAAAGTGTCCCAAATCGGTCTGCTGACACACAACACTGTAGTTTGTGGATAGATCGACAATTTTTTACATCAGATTAATGCCTACAAAGCGCCTGCAATGTTAAAACGTCGCCTCAGTTATTGGAGATACCCCTACATACGTTGCTGAATGGTTCCTTTTTAAATACTACCCGAAAGTGTCCCAAATCGGTCTGCTGGCACACAACATTGTAGTTTATGGATAGATCGACAATTTTTTACATCAGATTAATGCCTACAAAGCGCCTGCAATGTTAAGACGTCGGATCAGTTATTGGAGATACCCCTACACACGTTGCTGAATGGTTCCTTTTTAAATACTACCCGAAAGTGTCTCAAATCGGTCTGCTGGCACACAACATTGTAGTTTATGGATAGATCGACAATTTTTTACATCAGACCAATGCCTACAAAGCGCCTGCAATGTTAAAACGTCTCCTCAGTTATTGGAGATACCCCTACATACGTTGCTGAATGGTTCCTTTTTAAATACTACCCGAAAGTGTCCCAAATCGGTCTGCTGACACACAACACTGTAGTTTATGGATAGATCGACAATTTTTTACATCAGATTAATGCCTACAAAGCGCCTGCAATGTTAAAACGTCGCCTCAGTTATTGGAGATACCCCTACATACGTTGCTGAATGGTTCCTTTTTAAATACTACCCGAAAGTGTCCCAAATCGGTCTGCTGACACACAACATTGTAGTTTATGGATAGATCGACAATTTTTTACATCAGACCAATGCCTACAAAGCGCCTGCAATGTTAAAACGTCGCCTCAGTTATTGGAGATACCCCTACATACGTTGCTGAATGGTTCCTTTTTAAATACTACCCGAAAGTGTCTCAAATCGGTCTGCTGACACACAACATTGTAGTTTATGGATACATCGACAATTTTTTACATCAGACCAATGCCTACAAAGCGCCTGCAATGTTAAAACGTCGCCTCAGTTATTGGAGATACCCCTACATACGTTGCTGAATGGTTCCTTTTTAAATACTACCCGAAAGTGTCTCAAATCGGTCTGCTGGCACACAACATTGTAGTTTATGGATAGATCGACAATTTTTTACATCAGACCAATGCCTACAAAGCGCCTGCAATGTTAAAACGTCGCCTCAGTTATTGGAGATACCCCTACATACGTTGCTGAATGGTTCCTTTTTAAATACTACCCGAAAGTGTCTCAAATCGGTCTGCTGGCACACAACATTGTAGTTTATGGATAGATCGACAATTTTTTACATCAGACCAATGCCTACAAAGCGCCTGCAATGTTAAAACGTCGCCTCAGTTATTGGAGATACCCCTACATACGTTGCTGAATGGTTCCTTTTTAAATACTACCCGAAAGTGTCTCAAATCGGTCTGCTGACACACAACATTG
This sequence comes from Haliotis asinina, assembly GCF_037392515.1. NCBI lineage: Eukaryota > Metazoa > Mollusca > Gastropoda > Lepetellida > Haliotidae > Haliotis > Haliotis asinina. Next base: position 20,144,235 of record NC_090289.1, read on the forward strand.
TAGTTTATGGATACATCGACAATTTTTTACATCAGACCAGTGCCTACAAAGCGCCTGCAATGTTAAAACGTCGCCTCAGTTATTGGAGATACCCCTACATACGTTGCTGAATGGTTCCTTTTTAAATACTACCCGAAAGTGTCTCAAATCGGTCTGCTGGCACACAACATTGTAGTTTATGGATAGATCGACAATTTTTTACATCAGATTAATGCCTACAAAGCGCCTGCAATGTTAAGACGTCGGATCAGTTATTGGAGATACCCCTACATACATTGCTGAATGGTTCCTTTTTAAATACTACCCGAAAGTGTCTCAAATCGGTCTGCTGGCACACAACATTGTAGTTTATGGATAGATCGACAATTTTTTACATCAGACCAATGCCTACAAAGCGCCTGCAATTTTAAAACGTCGCCTCAGTTATTGGAGATACCCCTACATACGTTGCTGAATGGTTCCTTTTTAAATACTACCCGAAAGTGTCCCAAATCGGTCTGCTGGCACACAACATTGTAGTTTATGGATAGATCGACAATTTTTTACATCAGACCAATGCCTACAAAGCGCCTGCAATTTTAAAACGTCGCCTCAGTTATTGGAGATACCCCTACATACGTTGCTGAATGGTTCCTTTTTAAATACTACCCGAAAGTGTCCCAAATCGGTCTGCTGACACACAACACTGTAGTTTATGGATAGATCGACAATTTTTTACATCAGATTAATGCCTACAAAGCGCCTGCAATGTTAAAACGTCGCCTCAGTTATTGGAGATACCCCTACATACGTTGCTGAATGGTTCCTTTTTAAATACTACCCGAAAGTGTCTCAAATCGGTCTGCTGGCACACAACATTGTAGTTTATGGATAGATCGACAATTTTTTACATCAGACCAATGCCTACAAAGCGCCTGCAATGTTAAAACGTCGCCTCAGTTATTGGAGATACCCCTACATACGTTGCTGAATGGTTCCTTTTTAAATACTACCCGAAAGTGTCTCAAATCGGTCTGCTGACACACAACATTGTAGTTTATGGATACATCGACAATTTTTTACATCAGACCAATGCCTACAAAGCGCCTGCAATGTTAAAACGTCGCCTCAGTTATTGGAGATACCCCTACATACGTTGCTGAATGGTTCCTTTTTAAATACTACCCGAAAGTGTCTCAAATCGGTCTGCTGGCACACAACATTGTAGTTTATGGATAGATCGACAATTTTTTACATCAGACCAATGCCTACAAAGCGCCTGCAATGTTAAAACGTCGCCTCAGTTATTGGAGATACCCCTACATACGTTGCTGAATGGTTCCTTTTTAAATACTACCCGAAAGTGTCTCAAATCGGTCTGCTGACACACAACATTGTAGTTTATGGATACATCGACAATTTTTTACATCAGACCAATGCCTACAAAGCGCCTGCAATGTTAAAACGTCGCCTCAGTTATTGGAGATACCCCTACATACGTTACTGAATGGTTCCTTTTTAAATACTACCCGAAAGTGTCTCAAATCGGTCTGCTGGCACACAACATTGTAGTTTATGGATAGATCGACATTTTTTTACATCAGATTAATGCCTACAAAGCGCCTGCAATGTTAAGACGTCGGATCAGTTATTGGAGATACCCCTACATACGTTGCTGAATGGTTCCTTTTTAAATACTACCCGAAAGTGTCTCAAATCGGTCTGCTGGCACACAACATTGTAGTTTATGGATAGATCGACAATTTTTTACATCAGACCAATGCCTACAAAGCGCCTGCAATTTTAAAACGTCGCCTCAGTTATTGGAGATACCCCTACATACGTTGCTGAATGGTTCCTTTTTAAATACTACCCGAAAGTGTCCCAAATCGGTCTGCTGACACACAACATTGTAGTTTATGGATAGATCGACAATTTTTTACATCAGATTAATGCCTACAAAGCGCCTGCAATGTTAAAACGTCGCCTCAGTTATTGGAGATACCCCTACATACGTTGCTGAATGGTTCCTTTTTAAATACTACCCGAAAGTGTCTCAAATCGGTCTGCTGGCACACAACATTGTAGTTTATGGATAGATCGACAATTTTTTACATCAGACCAATGCCTACAAAGCGCCTGCAATGTTAAAACGTCGCCTCAGTTATTGGAGATACCCCTACATACGTTGCTGAATGGTTCCTTTTTAAATACTACCCGAAAGTGTCTCAAATCGGTCTGCTGACACACAACATTGTAGTTTATGGATACATCGACAATTTTTTACATCAGACCAATGCCTACAAAGCGCCTGCAATGTTAAAACGTCGCCTCAGTTATTGGAGATACCCCTACATACGTTGCTGAATGGTTCCTTTTTAAATACTACCCGAAAGTGTCTCAAATCGGTCTGCTGGCACACAACATTGTAGTTTATGGATAGATCGACAATTTTTTACATCAGACCAATGCCTACAAAGCGCCTGCAATGTTAAAACGTCGCCTCAGTTATTGGAGATACCCCTACATACGTTGCTGAATGGTTCCTTTTTAAATACTACCCGAAAGTGTCTCAAATCGGTCTGCTGACACACAACATTGTAGTTTATGGATACATCGACAATTTTTTACATCAGACCAATGCCTACAAAGCGCCTGCAATGTTAAAACGTCGCCTCAGTTATTGGAGATACCCCTACATACGTTACTGAATGGTTCCTTTTTAAATACTACCCGAAAGTGTCTCAAATCGGTCTGCTGGCACACAACATTGTAGTTTATGGATAGATCGACATTTTTTTACATCAGATTAATGCCTACAAAGCGCCTGCAATGTTAAGACGTCGGATCAGTTATTGGAGATACCCCTACATACGTTGCTGAATGGTTCCTTTTTAAATACTACCCGAAAGTGTCTCAAATCGGTCTGCTGGCACACAACATTGTAGTTTATGGATAGATCGACAATTTTTTACATCAGACCAATGCCTACAAAGCGCCTGCAATTTTAAAACGTCGCCTCAGTTATTGGAGATACCCCTACATACGTTGCTGAATGGTTCCTTTTTAAATACTACCCGAAAGTGTCCCAAATCGGTCTGCTGACACACAACATTGTAGTTTATGGATAGATCGACAATTTTTTACATCAGATTAATGCCTACAAAGCGCCTGCAATGTTAAAACGTCGCCTCAGTTATTGGAGATACCCCTACATACGTTGCTGAATGGTTCCTTTTTAAATACTACCCGAAAGTGTCTCAAATCGGTCTGCTGGCACACAACATTGTAGTTTATGGATAGATCGACAATTTTTTACATCAGACCAATGCCTACAAAGCGCCTGCAATGTTAAAACGTCGCCTCAGTTATTGGAGATACCCCTACATACGTTGCTGAATGGTTCCTTTTTAAATACTACCCGAAAGTGTCTCAAATCGGTCTGCTGACACACAACATTGTAGTTTATGGATACATCGACAATTTTTTACATCAGACCAATGCCTACAAAGCGCCTGCAATGTTAAAACGTCGCCTCAGTTATTGGAGATACCCCTACATACGTTGCTGAATGGTTCCTTTTTAAATACTACCCGAAAGTGTCTCAAATCGGTCTGCTGGCACACAACATTGTAGTTTATGGATAGATCGACAATTTTTTACATCAGACCAATGCCTACAAAGCGCCTGCAATGTTAAAACGTCGCCTCAGTTATTGGAGATACCCCTACATACGTTGCTGAATGGTTCCTTTTTAAATACTACCCGAAAGTGTCTCAAATCGGTCTGCTGACACACAACATTGTAGTTTATGGATACATCGACAATTTTTTACATCAGACCAATGCCTACAAAGCGCCTGCAATGTTAAAACGTCGCCTCAGTTATTGGAGATACCCCTACATACGTTGCTGAATGGTTCCTTTTTAAATACTACCCGAAAGTGTCTCAAATCGATCTGCTGACACACAACATTGTAGTTTATTTATAGATCGACAATTTTTTACATCAGATTAATGCCTACAAAGCGCCTGCAATGTTAAGACGTCGGATCAGTTATTGGAGATACCCCTACACACGTTGCTGAATGGTTCCTTTTTAAATACTACCCGAAAGTGTCTCAAATCGGTCTGCTGGCACACAACATTGTAGTTTATGGATAGATCGACAATTTTTTACATCAGACCAATGCCTACAAAGCGCCTGCAATGTTAAAACGTCGCCTCAGTTATTGGAGATACCCCTACATACGTTGCTGAATGGTTCCTTTTTAAATACTACCCGAAAGTGTCCCAAATCGGTCTGCTGACACACAACACTGTAGTTTATGGATAGATCGACAACTTTTTACATCAGATTAATGCCTACAAAGCGCCTGCAATGTTAAAACGTCGCCTCAGTTATTGGAGATACCCCTACATACGTTGCTGAATGGTTCCTTTTTAAATACTACCCGAAAGTGTCTCAAATCGGTCTGCTGGCACACAACATTGTAGTTTATGGATAGATCGACAATTTTTTACATCAGATTAATGCCTACAAAGCGCCTGCAATGTTAAAACGTCGCCTCAGTTATTGGAGATACCCCTACATACGTTGCTGAATGGTTCCTTTTTAAATACTACCCGAAAGTGTCTCAAATCGGTCTGCTGGCACACAACATTGTAGTTTATGGATAGATCGACAATTTTTTACATCAGACCAATGCCTACAAAGCGCCTGCAATGTTAAAACGTCGCCTCAGTTATTGGAGATACCCCTACATACGTTGCTGAATGGTTCCTTTTTAAATACTACCCGAAAGTGTCTCAAATCGGTCTGCTGACACACAACATTGTAGTTTATGGATACATCGACAATTTTTTACATCAGACCAATGCCTACAAAGCGCCTGCAATGTTAAAACGTCGCCTCAGTTATTGGAGATACCCCTACATACGTTGCTGAATGGTTCCTTTTTAAATACTACCCGAAAGTGTCTCAAATCGGTCTGCTGACACACAACATTGTAGTTTATTTATAGATCGACAATTTTTTACATCAGATTAATGCCTACAAAGCGCCTGCAATGTCAAGACGTCGGATCAGTTATTGGAGATACCCCTACACACGTTGCTGAATGGTTCCTTTTTAAATACTACCCGAAAGTGTCTCAAATCGGTCTGCTGGCACACAACATTGTAGTTTATGGATAGATCGACAATTTTTTACATCAGACCAATGCCTACAAAGCGCCTGCAATGTTAAAACGTCGCCTCAGTTATTGGAGATACCCCTACATACGTTGCTGAATGGTTCCTTTTTAAATACTACCCGAAAGTGTCCCAAATCGGTCTGCTGACACACAACACTGTAGTTTATGGATAGATCGACAACTTTTTACATCAGATTAATGCCTACAAAGCGCCTGCAATGTTAAAACGTCGCCTCAGTTATTGGAGATACCCCTACATACGTTGCTGAATGGTTCCTTTTTAAATACTACCCGAAAGTGTCTCAAATCGGTCTGCTGGCACACAACATTGTAGTTTATGGATAGATCGACAATTTTTTACATCAGACCAATGCCTACAAAGCGCCTGCAATGTTAAAACGTCGCCTCAGTTATTGGAGATACCCCTACACACGTTGCTGAATGGTTCCTTTTTAAATACTACCCGAAAGTGTCTCAAATCGGTCTGCTGACACACAACATTGTAGTTTATGGATACATCGACAATTGTTTACATCAGACCAATGCCTACAAAGCGCCTGCAATGTTAAAACGTCGCCTCAGTTATTGGAGATACCCCTACACACGTTGCTGAATGGTTCCTTTTTAAATACTACCCGAAAGTGTCTCAAATCGGTCTGCTGACACACAACATTGTAGTTTATGGATACATCGACAATTTTTTACATCAGACCAATGCCTACAAAGCGCCTGCAATGTTAAAACGTCGCCTCAGTTATTGGAGATACCCCTACATACGTTGCTGAATGGTTCCTTTTTAAATACTACCCGAAAGTGTCTCAAATCGGTCTGCTGGCACACAACATTGTAGTTTATGGATAGATCGACAATTTTTTACATCAGACCAATGCCTACAAAGCGCCTGCAATGTTAAAACGTCGCCTCAGTTATTGGAGATACCCCTACATACGTTGCTGAATGGTTCCTTTTTAAATACTACCCGAAAGTGTCCCAAATCGGTCTGCTGACACACAACACTGTAGTTTATGGATAGATCGACAACTTTTTACATCAGATTAATGCCTACAAAGCGCCTGCAATGTTAAAACGTCGCCTCAGTTATTGGAGATACCCCTACATACGTTGCTGAATGGTTCCTTTTTAAATACTACCCGAAAGTGTCTCAAATCGGTCTGCTGGCACACAACATTGTAGTTTATGGATAGATCGACAATTTTTTACATCAGACCAATGCCTACAAAGCGCCTGCAATGTTAAAACGTCGCCTCAGTTATTGGAGATACCCCTACACACGTTGCTGAATGGTTCCTTTTTAAATACTACCCGAAAGTGTCTCAAATCGGTCTGCTGACACACAACATTGTAGTTTATGGATACATCGACAATTTTTTACATCAGACCAATGCCTACAAAGCGCCTGCAATGTTAAAACGTCGCCTCAGTTATTGGAGATACCCCTACACACGTTGCTGAATGGTTCCTTTTTAAATACTACCCGAAAGTGTCTCAAATCGGTCTGCTGACACACAACATTGTAGTTTATGGATACATCGACAATTTTTTACATCAGACCAATGCCTACAAAGCGCCTGCAATGTTAAAACGTCGCCTCAGTTATTGGAGATACCCCTACATACGTTGCTGAATGGTTCCTTTTTAAATACTACCCGAAAGTGTCTCAAATCGGTCTGCTGGCACACAACATTGTAGTTTATGGATAGATCGACAATTTTTTACATCAGATTAATGCCTACAAAGCGCCTGCAATGTTAAGACGTCGGATCAGTTATTGGAGATACCCCTACATACGTTGCTGAATGGTTCCTTTTTAAATACTACCCGAAAGTGTCTCAAATCGGTCTGCTGGCACACAACATTGTAGTTTATGGATAGATCGACAATTTTTTACATCAGACCAATGCCTACAAAGCGCCTGCAATTTTAAAACGTCGCCTCAGTTATTGGAGATACCCCTACATACGTTGCTGAATGGTTCCTTTTTAAATACTACCCGAAAGTGTCCCAAATCGGTCTGCTGACACACAACACTGTAGTTTATGGATAGATCGACAATTTTTTACATCAGATTAATGCCTACAAAGCGCCTGCAATGTTAAAACGTCGCCTCAGTTATTGGAGATACCCCTACATACGTTGCTGAATGGTTCCTTTTTAAATACTACCCGAAAGTGTCTCAAATCGGTCTGCTGGCACACAACATTGTAGTTTATGGATAGATCGACAATTTTTTACATCAGACCAATGCCTACAAAGCGCCTGCAATGTTAAAACGTCGCCTCAGTTATTGGAGATACCCCTACATACGTTGCTGAATGGTTCCTTTTTAAATACTACCCGAAAGTGTCTCAAATCGGTCTGCTGACACACAACATTGTAGTTTATGGATACATCGACAATTTTTTACATCAGACCAATGCCTACAAAGCGCCTGCAATGTTAAAACGTCGCCTCAGTTATTGGAGATACCCCTACATACGTTGCTGAATGGTTCCTTTTTAAATACTACCCGAAAGTGTCTCAAATCGGTCTGCTGGCACACAACATTGTAGTTTATGGATAGATCGACAATTTTTTACATCAGACCAATGCCTACAAAGCGCCTGCAATGTTAAAACGTCGCCTCAGTTATTGGAGATACCCCTACATACGTTGCTGAATGGTTCCTTTTTAAATACTACCCGAAAGTGTCTCAAATCGGTCTGCTGACACACAACATTGTAGTTTATGGATACATCGACAATTTTTTACATCAGACCAATGCCTACAAAGCGCCTGCAATGTTAAAACGTCGCCTCAGTTATTGGAGATACCCCTACATACGTTGCTGAATGGTTCCTTTTTAAATACTACCCGAAAGTGTCTCAAATCGGTCTGCTGACACACAACATTGTAGTTTATTTATTGATCGACAATTTTTTACATCAGATTAATGCCTACAAAGCGCCTGCAATGTTAAGACGTCGGATCAGTTATTGGAGATACCCCTACACACGTTGCTGAATGGTTCCTTTTTAAATACTACCCGAAAGTGTCTCAAATCGGTCTGCTGACACACAACACTGTAGTTTATGGATAGATCGACAATTTTTTACATCAGACCAATGCCTACAAAGCGCCTGCAATGTTAAAACGTCGCCTCAGTTATTGGAGATACCCCTACATACGTTGCTGAATGGTTCCTTTTTAAATACTACCCGAAAGTGTCCCAAATCGGTCTGCTGACACACAACACTGTAGTTTATGGATAGATCGACAACTTTTTACATCAGATTAATGCCTACAAAGCGCCTGCAATGTTAAAACGTCGCCTCAGTTATTGGAGATACCCCTACATACGTTGCTGAATGGTTCCTTTTTAAATACTACCCGAAAGTGTCTCAAATCGGTCTGCTGGCACACAACATTGTAGTTTATGGATAGATCGACAATTTTTTACATCAGATTAATGCCTACAAAGCGCCTGCAATGTTAAAACGTCGCCTCAGTTATTGGAGATACCCCTACATACGTTGCTGAATGGTTCCTTTTTAAATACTACCCGAAAGTGTCTCAAATCGGTCTGCTGGCACACAACATTGTAGTTTATGGATAGATCGACAATTTTTTACATCAGACCAATGCCTACAAAGCGCCTGCAATGTTAAAACGTCGCCTCAGTTATTGGAGATACCCCTACATACGTTGCTGAATGGTTCCTTTTTAAATACTACCCGAAAGTGTCTCAAATCGGTCTGCTGACACACAACATTGTAGTTTATGGATACATCGACAATTTTTTACATCAGACCAATGCCTACAAAGCGCCTGCAATGTTAAAACGTCGCCTCAGTTATTGGAGATACCCCTACATACGTTGCTGAATGGTTCCTTTTTAAATACTACCCGAAAGTGTCTCAAATCGGTCTGCTGGCACACAACATTGTAGTTTATGGATAGATCGACAATTTTTTACATCAGACCAATGCCTACAAAGCGCCTGCAATGTTAAAACGTCGCCTCAGTTATTGGAGATACCCCTACATACGTTGCTGAATGGTTCCTTTTTAAATACTACCCGAAAGTGTCTCAAATCGGTCTGCTGACACACAACATTGTAGTTTATGGATACATCGACAATTTTTTACATCAGACCAATGCCTACAAAGCGCCTGCAATGTTAAAACGTCGCCTCAGTTATTGGAGATACCCCTACATACGTTGCTGAATGGTTCCTTTTTAAATACTACCCGAAAGTGTCTCAAATCGGTCTGCTGACACACAACATTGTAGTTTATTTATAGATCGACAATTTTTTACATCAGATTAATGCCTACAAAGCGCCTGCAATGTTAAGACGTCGGATCAGTTATTGGAGATACCCCTACACACGTTGCTGAATGGTTCCTTTTTAAATACTACCCGAAAGTGTCTCAAATCGGTCTGCTGGCACACAACATTGTAGTTTATGGATAGATCGACAATTTTTTACATCAGACCAATGCCTACAAAGCGCCTGCAATGTTAAAACGTCGCCTCAGTTATTGGAGATACCCCTACATACGTTGCTGAATGGTTCCTTTTTAAATACTACCCGAAAGTGTCTCAAATCGGTCTGCTGGCACACAACATTGTAGTTTATGGATAGATCGACAATTTTTTACATCAGACCAATGCCTACAAAGCGCCTGCAATGTTAAAACGTCGCCTCAGTTATTGGAGATACCCCTACATACGTTGCTGAATGGTTCCTTTTTAAATACTACCCGAAAGTGTCTCAAATCGGTCTGCTGACACACAACATTGTAGTTTATGGATACATCGACAATTTTTTACATCAGACCAATGCCTACAAAGCGCCTGCAATGTTAAAACGTCGCCTCAGTTATTGGAGATACCCCTACATACGTTGCTGAATGGTTCCTTTTTAAATACTACCCGAAAGTGTCTCAAATCGGTCTGCTGGCACACAACATTGTAGTTTATGGATAGATCGACAATTTTTTACATCAGACCAATGCCTACAAAGCGCCTGCAATGTTAAAACGTCGCCTCAGTTATTGGAGATACCCCTACATACGTTGCTGAATGGTTCCTTTTTAAATACTACCCGAAAGTGTCTCAAATCGGTCTGCTGACACACAACATTGTAGTTTATGGATACATCGACAATTTTTTACATCAGACCAATGCCTACAAAGCGCCTGCAATGTTAAAACGTCGCCTCAGTTATTGGAGATACCCCTACATACGTTGCTGAATGGTTCCTTTTTAAATACTACCCGAAAGTGTCTCAAATCGGTCTGCTGACACACAACATTGTAGTTTATTTATAGATCGACAATTTTTTACATCAGATTAATGCCTACAAAGCGCCTGCAATGTTAAGACGTCGGATCAGTTATTGGAGATACCCCTACACACGTTGCTGAATGGTTCCTTTTTAAATACTACCCGAAAGTGTCTCAAATCGGTCTGCTGGCACACAACATTGTAGTTTATGGATAGATCGACAATTTTTTACATCAGACCAATGCCTACAAAGCGCCTGCAATGTTAAAACGTCGCCTCAGTTATTGGAGATACCCCTACATACGTTGCTGAATGGTTCCTTTTTAAATACTACCCGAAAGTGTCCCAAATCGGTCTGCTGACACACAACACTGTAGTTTATGGATAGATCGACAACTTTTTACATCAGATTAATGCCTACAAAGCGCCTGCAATGTTAAAACGTCGCCTCAGTTATTGGAGATACCCCTACATACGTTGCTGAATGGTTCCTTTTTAAATACTACCCGAAAGTGTCTCAAATCGGTCTGCTGGCACACAACATTGTAGTTCATGGATAGATCGACAATTTTTTACATCAGACCAATGCCTACAAAGCGCCTGCAATGTTAAAACGTCGCCTCAGTTATTGGAGATACCCCTACATACGTTGCTGAATGGTTCCTTTTTAAATGCTACCCGAAAGTGTCTCAAATCGGTCTGCTGGCACACAACATTGTAGTTTATGGATACATCGACAATTTTTTACATCAGACCAATGCCTACAAAGCGCCTGCAATGTTAAAACGTCGCCTCAGTTATTGGAGATACCCCTACATACGTTGCTGAATGGTTCCTTTTTAAATACTACCCGAAAGTGTCCCAAATCGGTCTGCTGACACACAACACTGTAGTTTATGGATAGATCGACAATTTTTTACATCAGATTAATGCCTACAAAGCGCCTGCAATGTTAAAACGTCGCCTCAGTTATTGGAGATACCCCTACATACGTTGCTGAATGGTTCCTTTTTAAATACTACCCGAAAGTGTCCCAAATCGGTCTGCTGACACACAACACTGTAGTTTATGGATAGATCGACAATTTTTTACATCAGATTAATGCCTACAAAGCGCCTGCAATGTTAAGACGTCGGATCAGTTATTGGAGATACCCCTACACACGTTGCTGAATGGTTCCTTTTTAAATACTACCCGAAAGTGTCCCAAATCGGTCTGCTGACACACAACACTGTAGTTTATGGATAGATCGACAATTTTTTACATCAGATTAATGCCTACAAAGCGCCTGCAATGTTAAAACGTCGCCTCAGTTATTGGAGATACCCCTACATACGTTGCTGAATGGTTCCTTTTTAAATACTACCCGAAAGTGTCTCAAATCGGTCTGCTGGCACACAACATTGTAGTTTATGGATAGATCGACAATTTTTTACATCAGATTAATGCCTACAAAGCGCCTGCAATGTTAAGACGTCGGATCAGTTATTGGAGATACCCCTGCACACGTTGCTGAATGGTTCCTTTTTAAATACTACCCGAAAGTGTCCCAAATCGGTCTGCTGACACACAACACTGTAGTTTATGGATACATCGACAATTTTTTACATCAGATTAATGCCTACAAAGCGCCTGCAATGTTAAAACGTCGCCTCAGTTATTGGAGATACCCCTACATACGTTGCTGAATGGTTCCTTTTTAAATACTACCCGAAAGTGTCCCAAATCGGTCTGCTGGCACACAACATTGTAGTTTATGGATAGATCGACAATTTTTTACATCAGACCAATGCCTACAAAGCGCCTGCAATGTTAAGACGTCGGATCAGTTATTGGAGATACCCCTACACACGTTGCTGAATGGTTCCTTTTTAAATACTACCCGAAAGTGTCTCAAATCGGTCTGCTGGCACACAACATTGTAGTTTATGGATAGATCGACAATTTTTTACATCAGACCAATGCCTACAAAGCGCCTGCAATGTTAAAACGTCGCCTCAGTTATTGGAGATACCCCTACATACGTTGCTGAATGGTTCCTTTTTAAATACTACCCGAAAGTGTCTCAAATCGGTCTGCTGGCACACAACATTGTAGTTTATGGATAGATCGACAATTTTTTACATCAGACCAATGCCTACAAAGCGCCTGCAATTTTAAAACGTCGCCTCAGTTATTGGAGATACCCCTACATACGTTGCTGAATGGTTCCTTTTTAAATACTACCCGAAAGTGTCTCAAATCGGTCTGCTGGCACACAACATTGTAGTTTATGGATAGATCGACAATTTTTTACATCAGACCAATGCCTACAAAGCGCCTGCAATGTTAAAACGTCGCCTCAGTTATTGGAGATACCCCTACATACGTTGCTGAATGGTTCCTTTTTAAATACTACCCGAAAGTGTCTCAAATCGGTCTGCTGACACACAACATTGTAGTTTATGGATAGATCGACAATTTTTTACATCAGACCAATGCCTACAAAGCGCCTGCAATGTTAAAACGTCGCCTCAGTTATTGGAGATACCCCTACATACGTTGCTGAATGGTTCCTTTTTAAATACTACCCGAAAGTGTCTCAAATCGGTCTGCTGACACACAACATTGTAGTTTATGGATACATCGACAATTTTTTACATCAGACCAATGCCTACAAAGCGCCTGCAATGTTAAAACGTCGCCTCAGTTATTGGAGATACCCCTACATACGTTGCTGAATGGTTCCTTTTTAAATACTACCCGAAAGTGTCTCAAATCGGTCTGCTGGCACACAACATTGTAGTTTATGGATAGATCGACAATTTTTTACATCAGATTAATGCCTACAAAGCGCCTGCAATGTTAAGACGTCGGATCAGTTATTGGAGATACCCCTACATACATTGCTGAATGGTTCCTTTTTAAATACTACCCGAAAGTGTCTCAAATCGGTCTGCTGGCACACAACATTGTAGTTTATGGATAGATCGACAATTTTTTACATCAGACCAATGCCTACAAAGCGCCTGCAATGTTAAAACGTCGCCTCAGTTATTGGAGATACCCCTACATACGTTGCTGAATGGTTCCTTTTTAAATACTACCCGAAAGTGTCCCAAATCGGTCTGCTGACACACAACACTGTAGTTTATGGATAGATCGACAATTTTTTACATCAGATTAATGCCTACAAAGCGCCTGCAATGTTAAAACGTCGCCTCAGTTATTGGAGATACCCCTACATACGTTGCTGAATGGTTCCTTTTTAAATACTACCCGAAAGTGTCTCAAATCGGTCTGCTGGCACACAACATTGTAGTTTATGGATAGATCGACAATTTTTTACATCAGACCAATGCCTACAAAGCGCCTGCAATTTTAAAACGTCGCCTCAGTTATTGGAGATACCCCTACATACGTTGCTGAATGGTTCCTTTTTAAATACTACCCGAAAGTGTCCCAAATCGGTCTGCTGACACACAACACTGTAGTTTATGGATAGATCGACAATTTTTTACATCAGATTAATGCCTACAAAGCGCCTGCAATGTTAAAACGTCGCCTCAGTTATTGGAGATACCCCTACATACGTTGCTGAATGGTTCCTTTTTAAATACTACCCGAAAGTGTCTCAAATCGGTCTGCTGGCACACAACATTGTAGTTTATGGATAGATCGACAATTTTTTACATCAGACCAATGCCTACAAAGCGCCTGCAATGTTAAAACGTCGCCTCAGTTATTGGAGATACCCCTACATACGTTGCTGAATGGTTCCTTTTTAAATACTACCCGAAAGTGTCTCAAATCGGTCTGCTGACACACAACACTGTAGTTTATGGATACATCGACAATTTTTTACATCAGACCAATGCCTACAAAGCGCCTGCAATGTTAAAACGTCGCCTCAGTTATTGGAGATACCCCTACATACGTTGCTGAATGGTTCCTTTTTAAATACTACCCGAAAGTGTCTCAAATCGGTCTGCTGGCACACAACATTGTAGTTTATGGATACATCGACAATTTTTTACATCAGACCAATGCCTACAAAGCGCCTGCAATGTTAAAACGTCGCCTCAGTTATTGGAGATACCCCTACATACGTTGCTGAATGGTTCCTTTTTAAATACTACCCGAAAGTGTCCCAAATCGGTCTGCTGACACACAACACTGTAGTTTATGGATAGATCGACAATTTTTTACATCAGATTAATGCCTACAAAGCGCCTGCAATGTTAAAACGTCGCCTCAGTTATTGGAGATACCCCTACATACGTTGCTGAATGGTTCCTTTTTAAATACTACCCGAAAGTGTCCCAAATCGGTCTGCTGACACACAACACTGTAGTTTATGGATAGATCGACAATTTTTTACATCAGATTAATGCCTACAAAGCGCCTGCAATGTTAAAACGTCGCCTCAGTTATTGGAGATACCCCTACATACGTTGCTGAATGGTTCCTTTTTAAATACTACCCGAAAGTGTCCCAAATCGGTCTGCTGGCACACAACATTGTAGTTTATGGATAGATCGACAATTTTTTACATCAGATTAATGCCTACAAAGCGCCTGCAATGTTAAGACGTCGCCTCAGTTATTGGAGATACCCCTACACACGTTGCTGAATGGTTCCTTTTTAAATACTACCCGAAAGTGTCTCAAATCGGTCTGCTGGCACACAACATTGTAGTTTATGGATAGATCGACAATTTTTTACATCAGACCAATGCCTACAAAGCGCCTGCAATGTTAAAACGTCGCCTCAGTTATTGGAGATACCCCTACATACGTTGCTGAATGGTTCCTTTTTAAATACTACCCGAAAGTGTCCCAAATCGGTCTGCTGACACACAACACTGTAGTTTATGGATAGATCGACAATTTTTTACATCAGATTAATGCCTACAAAGCGCCTGCAATGTTAAAACGTCGCCTCAGTTATTGGAGATACCCCTACATACGTTGCTGAATGGTTCCTTTTTAAATACTACCCGAAAGTGTCCCAAATCGGTCTGCTGGCACACAACATTGTAGTTTATGGATAGATCGACAATTTTTTACATCAGACCAATGCCTACAAAGCGCCTGCAATGTTAAAACGTCGCCTCAGTTATTGGAGATACCCCTACATACGTTGCTGAATGGTTCCTTTTTAAATACTACCCGAAAGTGTCTCAAATCGGTCTGCTGACACACAACATTGTAGTTTATGGATACATCGACAATTTTTTACATCAGACCAATGCCTACAAAGCGCCTGCAATGTTAAAACGTCGCCTCAGTTATTGGAGATACCCCTACATACGTTGCTGAATGGTTCATTTTTAAATACTACCCGAAAGTGTCTCAAATCGGTCTGCTGGCACACAACATTGTAGTTTATGGATAGATCGACAATTTTTTACATCAGACCAATGCCTACAAAGCGCCTGCAATGTTAAAACGTCGCCTCAGTTATTGGAGATACCCCTACATACGTTGCTGAATGGTTCCTTTTTAAATACTACCCGAAAGTGTCTCAAATCGGTCTGCTGGCACACAACATTGTAGTTTATGGATAGATCGACAATTTTTTACATCAGACCAATGCCTACAAAGCGCCTGCAATGTTAAAACGTCGCCTCAGTTATTGGAGATACCCCTACATACGTTGCTGAATGGTTCCTTTTTAAATACTACCCGAAAGTGTCTCAAATCGGTCTGCTGACACACAACATTGTAGTTTATGGATACATCGACAATTTTTTACATCAGACCAATGCCTACAAAGCGCCTGCAATGTTAAAACGTCGCCTCAGTTATTGGAGATACCCCTACATACGTTGCTGAATGGTTCCTTTTTAAATACTACCCGAAAGTGTCTCAAATCGGTCTGCTGACACACAACATTGTAGTTTATGGATACATCGACAATTTTTTACATCAGACCAATGCCTACAAA
This sequence comes from Haliotis asinina, assembly GCF_037392515.1. Lineage (NCBI taxonomy): Eukaryota > Metazoa > Mollusca > Gastropoda > Lepetellida > Haliotidae > Haliotis > Haliotis asinina. The sequence continues at coordinate 20,160,625 of NC_090289.1, forward strand.
GCGCCTGCAATGTTAAAACGTCGCCTCAGTTATTGGAGATACCCCTACATACGTTGCTGAATGGTTCCTTTTTAAATACTACCCGAAAGTGTCTCAAATCGGTCTGCTGGCACACAACATTGTAGTTTATGGATAGATCGACAATTTTTTACATCAGACCAATGCCTACAAAGCGCCTGCAATTTTAAAACGTCGCCTCAGTTATTGGAGATACCCCTACACACGTTGCTGAATGGTTCCTTTTTAAATACTACCCGAAAGTGTCCCAAATCGGTCTGCTGACACACAACACTGTAGTTTATGGATAGATCGACAATTTTTTACATCAGATTAATGCCTACAAAGCGCCTGCAATGTTAAAACGTCGCCTCAGTTATTGGAGATACCCCTACATACGTTGCTGAATGGTTCCTTTTTAAATACTACCCGAAAGTGTCCCAAATCGGTCTGCTGGCACACAACATTGTAGTTTATGGATAGATCGACAATTTTTTACATCAGATTAATGCCTACAAAGCGCCTGCAATGTTAAGACGTCGGATCAGTTATTGGAGATACCCCTACACACGTTGCTGAATGGTTCCTTTTTAAATACTACCCGAAAGTGTCTCAAATCGGTCTGCTGGCACACAACATTGTAGTTTATGGATAGATCGACAATTTTTTACATCAGACCAATGCCTACAAAGCGCCTGCAATGTTAAAACGTCGCCTCAGTTATTGGAGATACCCCTACATACGTTGCTGAATGGTTCCTTTTTAAATACTACCCGAAAGTGTCCCAAATCGGTCTGCTGACACACAACACTGTAGTTTATGGATAGATCGACAATTTTTTACATCAGATTAATGCCTACAAAGCGCCTGCAATGTTAAAACGTCGCCTCAGTTATTGGAGATACCCCTACATACGTTGCTGAATGGTTCCTTTTTAAATACTACCCGAAAGTGTCCCAAATCGGTCTGCTGGCACACAACATTGTAGTTTATGGATAGATCGACAATTTTTTACATCAGACCAATGCCTACAAAGCGCCTGCAATGTTAAAACGTCGCCTCAGTTATTGGAGATACCCCTACATACGTTGCTGAATGGTTCCTTTTTAAATACTACCCGAAAGTGTCTCAAATCGGTCTGCTGGCACACAACATTGTAGTTTATGGATAGATCGACAATTTTTTACATCAGACCAATGCCTACAAAGCGCCTGCAATGTTAAAACGTCGCCTCAGTTATTGGAGATACCCCTACATACGTTGCTGAATGGTTCCTTTTTAAATACTACCCGAAAGTGTCTCAAATCGGTCTGCTGACACACAACATTGTAGTTTATGGATACATCGACAATTTTTAACATCAGACCAATGCCTACAAAGCGCCTGCAATGTTAAAACGTCGCCTCAGTTATTGGAGATACCCCTACATACGTTGCTGAATGGTTCCTTTTTAAATACTACCCGAAAGTGTCTCAAATCGGTCTGCTGGCACACAACATTGTAGTTTATGGATAGATCGACAATTTTTTACATCAGATTAATGCCTACAAAGCGCCTGCAATGTTAAGACGTCGGATCAGTTATTGGAGATACCCCTACATACATTTCTGAATGGTTCCTTTTTAAATACTACCCGAAAGTGTCTCAAATCGGTCTGCTGGCACACAACATTGTAGTTTATGGATAGATCGACAATTTTTTACATCAGACCAATGCCTACAAAGCGCCTGCAATTTTAAAACGTCGCCTCAGTTATTGGAGATACCCCTACATACGTTGCTGAATGGTTCCTTTTTAAATACTACCCGAAAGTGTCCCAAATCGGTCTGCTGACACACAACACTGTAGTTTATGGACAGATCGACAATTTTTTACATCAGATTAATGCCTACAAAGCGCCTGCAATGTTAAGACGTCGGATCAGTTATTGGAGATACCCCTACATACAATGCTGAATGGTTCCTTTTTAAATACTACCCGAAAGTGTCTCAAATCGGTCTGCTGGCACACAACATTGTAGTTTATGGATAGATCGACAATTTTTTACATCAGACCAATGCCTACAAAGCGCCTGCAATTTTAAAACGTCGCCTCAGTTATTGGAGATACCCCTACATACGTTGCTGAATGGTTCCTTTTTAAATACTACCCGAAAGTGTCCCAAATCGGTCTGCTGACACACAACACTGTAGTTTATGGATAGATCGACAATTTTTTACATCAGATTAATGCCTACAAAGCGCCTGCAATGTTAAGACGTCGGATCAGTTATTGGAGATACCCCTACATACATTGCTGAATGGTTCCTTTTTAAATACTACCCGAAAGTGTCTCAAATCGGTCTGCTGGCACACAACATTGTAGTTTATGGATAGATCGACAATTTTTTACATCAGACCAATGCCTACAAAGCGCCTGCAATTTTAAAACGTCGCCTCAGTTATTGGAGATACCCCTACATACGTTGCTGAATGGTTCCTTTTTAAATACTACCCGAAAGTGTCCCAAATCGGTCTGCTGACACACAACACTGTAGTTTATGGATAGATCGACAATTTTTTACATCAGATTAATGCCTACAAAGCGCCTGCAATGTTAAAACGTCGCCTCAGTTATTGGAGATACCCCTACATACGTTGCTGAATGGTTCCTTTTTAAATACTACCCGAAAGTGTCTCAAATCGGTCTGCTGGCACACAACATTGTAGTTTATGGATAGATCGACAATTTTTTACATCAGACCAATGCCTACAAAGCGCCTGCAATGTTAAAACGTCGCCTCAGTTATTGGAGATACCCCTACATACGTTGCTGAATGGTTCCTTTTTAAATACTACCCGAAAGTGTCTCAAATCGGTCTGCTGACACACAACATTGTAGTTTATGGATACATCGACAATTTTTTACATCAGACCAATGCCTACAAAGCGCCTGCAATGTTAAAACGTCGCCTCAGTTATTGGAGATACCCCTACATACGTTGCTGAATGGTTCCTTTTTAAATACTACCCGAAAGTGTCTCAAATCGGTCTGCTGGCACACAACATTGTAGTTTATGGATAGATCGACAATTTTTTACATCAGACCAATGCCTACAAAGCGCCTGCAATGTTAAAACGTCGCCTCAGTTATTGGAGATACCCCTACATACGTTGCTGAATGGTTCCTTTTTAAATACTACCCGAAAGTGTCTCAAATCGGTCTGCTGGCACACAACATTGTAGTTTATGGATAGATCGACAATTTTTTACATCAGACCAATGCCTACAAAGCGCCTGCAATTTTAAAACGTCGCCTCAGTTATTGGAGATACCCCTACATACGTTGCTGAATGGTTCCTTTTTAAATACTACCCGAAAGTGTCCCAAATCGGTCTGCTGACACACAACACTGTAGTTTATGGATAGATCGACAATTTTTTACATCAGATTAATGCCTACAAAGCGCCTGCAATGTTAAAACGTCGGCTCAGTTATTGGAGATACCCCTACATACGTTGCTGAATGGTTCCTTTTTAAATACTACCCGAAAGTGTCTCAAATCGGTCTGCTGGCACACAACATTGTAGTTTATGGATAGATCGACAATTTTTTACATCAGACCAATGCCTACAAAGCGCCTGCAATGTTAAAACGTCGCCTCAGTTATTGGAGATACCCCTACATACGTTGCTGAATGGTTCCTTTTTAAATACTACCCGAAAGTGTCTCAAATCGGTCTGCTGACACACAACATTGTAGTTTATGGATACATCGACAATTTTTTACATCAGACCAATGCCTACAAAGCGCCTGCAATGTTAAAACGTCGCCTCAGTTATTGGAGATACCCCTACATACGTTGCTGAATGGTTCCTTTTTAAATACTACCCGAAAGTGTCTCAAATCGGTCTGCTGGCACACAACATTGTAGTTTATGGATACATCGACAATTTTTTACATCAGACCAATGCCTACAAAGCGCCTGCAATGTTAAAACGTCGCCTCAGTTATTGGAGATACCCCTACATACGTTGCTGAATGGTTCCTTTTTAAATACTACCCGAAAGTGTCCCAAATCGGTCTGCTGACACACAACACTGTAGTTTATGGATAGATCGACAATTTTTTACATCAGATTAATGCCTACAAAGCGCCTGCAATGTTAAAACGTCGCCTCAGTTATTGGAGATACCCCTACATACGTTGCTGAATGGTTCCTTTTTAAATACTACCCGAAAGTGTCCCAAATCGGTCTGCTGGCACACAACATTGTAGTTTATGGATACATCGACAATTTTTTACATCAGATTAATGCCTACAAAGCGCCTGCAATGTTAAGACGTCGGATCAGTTATTGGAGATACCCCTACACACGTTGCTGAATGGTTCCTTTTTAAATACTACCCGAAAGTGTCTCAAATCGGTCTGCTGGCACACAACATTGTAGTTTATGGATAGATCGACAATTTTTTACATCAGACCAATGCCTACAAAGCGCCTGCAATGTTAAAACGTCGCCTCAGTTATTGGAGATACCCCTACGTACGTTGCTGAATGGTTCCTTTTTAAATACTACCCGAAAGTGTCCCAAATCGGTCTGCTGACACACAACACTGTAGTTTATGGATAGATCGACAATTTTTTACATCAGATTAATGCCTACAAAGCGCCTGCAATGTTAAAACGTCGCCTCAGTTATTGGAGATACCCCTACATACGTTGCTGAATGGTTTCTTTTTAAATACTACCCGAAAGTGTCCCAAATCGGTCTGCTGGCACACAACACTGTAGTTTATGGATAGATCGACAATTTTTTACATCAGATTAATGCCTACAAAGCGCCTGCAATGTTAAAACGTCGCCTCAGTTATTGGAGATACCCCTACATACGTTGCTGAATGGTTCCTTTTTAAATACTACCCGAAAGTGTCTCAAATCGGTCTGCTGACACACAACATTGTAGTTTATGGATACATCGACAATTTTTAACATCAGACCAATGCCTACAAAGCGCCTGCAATGTTAAAACGTCGCCTCAGTTATTGGAGATACCCCTACATACGTTGCTGAATGGTTCCTTTTTAAATACTACCCGAAAGTGTCTCAAATCGGTCTGCTGGCACACAACATTGTAGTTTATGGATAGATCGACAATTTTTTACATCAGATTAATGCCTACAAAGCGCCTGCAATGTTAAGACGTCGGATCAGTTATTGGAGATACCCCTACATACATTGCTGAATGGTTCCTTTTTAAATACTACCCGAAAGTGTCTCAAATCGGTCTGCTGGCACACAACATTGTAGTTTATGGATAGATCGACAATTTTTTACATCAGACCAATGCCTACAAAGCGCCTGCAATTTTAAAACGTCGCCTCAGTTATTGGAGATACCCTACATACGTTGCTGAATGGTTCCTTTTTAAATACTACCCGAAAGTGTCCCAAATCGGTCTGCTGACACACAACACTGTAGTTTATGGATAGATCGACAATTTTTTACATCAGATTAATGCCTACAAAGCGCCTGCAATGTTAAAACGTCGCCTCAGTTATTGGAGATACCCCTACATACGTTGCTGAATGGTTCCTTTTTAAATACTACCCGAAAGTGTCTCAAATCGGTCTGCTGGCACACAACATTGTAGTTTATGGATACATCGACAATTTTTTACATCAGACCAATGCCTACAAAGCGCCTGCAATGTTAAAACGTCGCCTCAGTTATTGGAGATACCCCTACATACGTTGCTGAATGGTTCCTTTTTAAATACTACCCGAAAGTGTCTCAAATCGGTCTGCTGGCACACAACATTGTAGTTTATGGATAGATCGACAATTTTTTACATCAGACCAATGCCTACAAAGCGCCTGCAATGTTAAAACGTCGCCTCAGTTATTGGAGATACCCCTACATACGTTGCTGAATGGTTCCTTTTTAAATACTACCCGAAAGTGTCTCAAATCGGTCTGCTGACACACAACATTGTAGTTTATGGATACATCGACAATTTTTTACATCAGACCAATGCCTACAAAGCGCCTGCAATTTTAAAACGTCGCCTCAGTTATTGGAGATACCCCTACATACGTTGCTGAATGGTTCCTTTTTAAATACTACCCGAAAGTGTCCCAAATCGGTCTGCTGACACACAACACTGTAGTTTATGGATAGATCGACAATTTTTTACATCAGATTAATGCCTACAAAGCGCCTGCAATGTTAAAACGTCGCCTCAGTTATTGGAGATACCCCTACATACGTTGCTGAATGGTTCCTTTTTAAATACTACCCGAAAGTGTCTCAAATCGGTCTGCTGGCACACAACATTGTAGTTTATGGATAGATCGACAATTTTTTACATCAGACCAATGCCTACAAAGCGCCTGCAATGTTAAAACGTCGCCTCAGTTATTGGAGATACCCCTACATACGTTGCTGAATGGTTCCTTTTTAAATACTACCCGAAAGTGTCTCAAATCGGTCTGCTGACACACAACATTGTAGTTTATGGATACATCGACAATTTTTTACATCAGACCAATGCCTACAAAGCGCCTGCAATGTTAAAACGTCGCCTCAGTTATTGGAGATACCCCTACATACGTTGCTGAATGGTTCCTTTTTAAATACTACCCGAAAGTGTCTCAAATCGGTCTGCTGGCACACAACATTGTAGTTTATGGATAGATCGACAATTTTTTACATCAGACCAATGCCTACAAAGCGCCTGCAATGTTAAAACGTCGCCTCAGTTATTGGAGATACCCCTACATACGTTGCTGAATGGTTCCTTTTTAAATACTACCCGAAAGTGTCTCAAATCGGTCTGCTGACACACAACATTGTAGTTTATGGATACATCGACAATTTTTTACATCAGACCAATGCCTACAAAGCGCCTGCAATGTTAAAACGTCGCCTCAGTTATTGGAGATACCCCTACATACGTTGCTGAATGGTTCCTTTTTAAATACTACCCGAAAGTGTCTCAAATCGGTCTGCTGGCACACAACATTGTAGTTTATGGATAGATCGACAATTTTTTACATCAGACCAATGCCTACAAAGCGCCTGCAATGTTAAAACGTCGCCTCAGTTATTGGAGATACCCCTACATACGTTGCTGAATGGTTCCTTTTTAAATACTACCCGAAAGTGTCTCAAATCGGTCTGCTGGCACACAACATTGTAGTTTATGGATAGATCGACAATTTTTTACATCAGACCAATGCCTACAAAGCGCCTGCAATTTTAAAACGTCGCCTCAGTTATTGGAGATACCCCTACATACGTTGCTGAATGGTTCCTTTTTAAATACTACCCGAAAGTGTCCCAAATCGGTCTGCTGACACACAACACTGTAGTTTATGGATAGATCGACAATTTTTTACATCAGATTAATGCCTACAAAGCGCCTGCAATGTTAAAACGTCGCCTCAGTTATTGGAGATACCCCTACATACGTTGCTGAATGGTTCCTTTTTAAATACTACCCGAAAGTGTCTCAAATCGGTCTGCTGGCACACAACATTGTAGTTTATGGATAGATCGACAATTTTTTACATCAGACCAATGCCTACAAAGCGCCTGCAATGTTAAAACGTCGCCTCAGTTATTGGAGATACCCCTACATACGTTGCTGAATGGTTCCTTTTTAAATACTACCCGAAAGTGTCTCAAATCGGTCTGCTGACACACAACATTGTAGTTTATGGATACATCGACAATTTTTTACATCAGACCAATGCCTACAAAGCGCCTGCAATGTTAAAACGTCGCCTCAGTTATTGGAGATACCCCTACATACGTTGCTGAATGGTTCCTTTTTAAATACTACCCGAAAGTGTCTCAAATCGGTCTGCTGGCACACAACATTGTAGTTTATGGATACATCGACAATTTTTTACATCAGACCAATGCCTACAAAGCGCCTGCAATGTTAAAACGTCGCCTCAGTTATTGGAGATACCCCTACATACGTTGCTGAATGGTTCCTTTTTAAATACTACCCGAAAGTGTCCCAAATCGGTCTGCTGACACACAACATTGTAGTTTATGGATAGATCGACAATTTTTTACATCAGATTAATGCCTACAAAGCGCCTGCAATGTTAAAACGTCGCCTCAGTTATTGGAGATACCCCTACATACGTTGCTGAATGGTTCCTTTTTAAATACTACCCGAAAGTGTCCCAAATCGGTCTGCTGACACACAACATTGTAGTTTATGGATACATCGACAATTTTTTACATCAGATTAATGCCTACAAAGCGCCTGCAATGTTAAGACGTCGGATCAGTTATTGGAGATACCCCTACACACGTTGCTGAATGGTTCCTTTTTAAATACTACCCGAAAGTGTCTCAAATCGGTCTGCTGGCACACAACATTGTAGTTTATGGATAGATCGACAATTTTTTACATCAGACCAATGCCTACAAAGCGCCTGCAATGTTAAAACGTCGCCTCAGTTATTGGAGATACCCCTACATACGTTGCTGAATGGTTCCTTTTTAAATACTACCCGAAAGTGTCCCAAATCGGTCTGCTGACACACAACACTGTAGTTTATGGATAGATCGACAATTTTTTACATCAGATTAATGCCTACAAAGCGCCTGCAATGTTAAAACGTCGCCTCAGTTATTGGAGATACCCCTACATACGTTGCTGAATGGTTCCTTTTTAAATACTACCCGAAAGTGTCCCAAATCGGTCTGCTGGCACACAACACTGTAGTTTATGGATAGATCGACAATTTTTTACATCAGATTAATGCCTACAAAGCGCCTGCAATGTTAAAACGTCGCCTCAGTTATTGGAGATACCCCTACATACGTTGCTGAATGGTTCCTTTTTAAATACTACCCGAAAGTGTCTCAAATCGGTCTGCTGGCACACAACATTGTAGTTTATGGATAGATCGACAATTTTTTACATCAGATTAATGCCTACAAAGCGCCTGCAATGTTAAGACGTCGGATCAGTTATTGGAGATACCCCTACACACGTTGCTGAATGGTTCCTTTTTAAATACTACCCGAAAGTGTCTCAAATCGGTCTGCTGGCACACAACATTGTAGTTTATGGATAGATCGACAATTTTTTACATCAGACCAATGCCTACAAAGCGCCTGCAATGTTAAAACGTCGCCTCAGTTATTGGAGATACCCCTACATACATTGCTGAATGGTTCCTTTTTAAATACTACCCGAAAGTGTCCCAAATCGGTCTGCTGACACACAACACTGTAGTTTATGGATAGATCGACAATTTTTTACATCAGATTAATGCCTACAAAGCGCCTGCAATGTTAAAACGTCGCCTCAGTTATTGGAGATACCCCTACATACGTTGCTGAATGGTTCCTTTTTAAATACTACCCGAAAGTGTCCCAAATCGGTCTGCTGGCACACAACATTGTAGTTTATGGATAGATCGACAATTTTTTACATCAGACCAATGCCTACAAAGCGCCTGCAATGTTAAAACGTCGCCTCAGTTATTGGAGATACCCCTACATACGTTGCTGAATGGTTCCTTTTTAAATACTACCCGAAAGTGTCTCAAATCGGTCTGCTGACACACAACATTGTAGTTTATGGATACATCGACAATTTTTTACATCAGACCAATGCCTACAAAGCGCCTGCAATGTTAAAACGTCGCCTCAGTTATTGGAGATACCCCTACATACGTTGCTGAATGGTTCCTTTTTAAATACTACCCGAAAGTGTCTCAAATCGGTCTGCTGGCACACAACATTGTAGTTTATGGATAGATCGACAATTTTTTACATCAGACCAATGCCTACAAAGCGCCTGCAATGTTAAAACGTCGCCTCAGTTATTGGAGATACCCCTACATACGTTGCTGAATGGTTCCTTTTTAAATACTACCCGAAAGTGTCTCAAATCGGTCTGCTGGCACACAACATTGTAGTTTATGGATAGATCGACAATTTTTTACATCAGACCAATGCCTACAAAGCGCCTGCAATGTTCAAACGTCGCCTCAGTTATTGGAGATACCCCTACATACGTTGCTGAATGGTTCCTTTTTAAATACTACCCGAAAGTGTCTCAAATCGGTCTGCTGACACACAACATTGTAGTTTATGGATACATCGACAATTTTTTACATCAGACCAATGCCTACAAAGCGCCTGCAATGTTAAAACGTCGCCTCAGTTATTGGAGATACCCCTACATACGTTGCTGAATGGTTCCTTTTTAAATACTACCCGAAAGTGTCTCAAATCGGTCTGCTGGCACACAACATTGTAGTTTATGGATAGATCGACAATTTTTTACATCAGATTAATGCCTACAAAGCGCCTGCAATGTTAAGACGTCGGATCAGTTATTGGAGATACCCCTACATACATTGCTGAATGGTTCCTTTTTAAATACTACCCGAAAGTGTCTCAAATCGGTCTGCTGGCACACAACATTGTAGTTTATGGATAGATCGACAATTTTTTACATCAGACCAATGCCTACAAAGCGCCTGCAATTTTAAAACGTCGCCTCAGTTATTGGAGATACCCCTACATACGTTGCTGAATGGTTCCTTTTTAAATACTACCCGAAAGTGTCTCAAATCGGTCTGCTGGCACACAACATTGTAGTTTATGGATAGATCGACAATTTTTTACATCAGACCAATGCCTACAAAGCGCCTGCAATGTTAAAACGTCGCCTCAGTTATTGGAGATACCCCTACATACGTTGCTGAATGGTTCCTTTTTAAATACTACCCGAAAGTGTCTCAAATCGGTCTGCTGACACACAACATTGTAGTTTATGGATACATCGACAATTTTTAACATCAGACCAATGCCTACAAAGCGCCTGCAATGTTAAAACGTCGCCTCAGTTATTGGAGATACCCCTACATACGTTGCTGAATGGTTCCTTTTTAAATACTACCCGAAAGTGTCTCAAATCGGTCTGCTGGCACACAACATTGTAGTTTATGGATAGATCGACAATTTTTTACATCAGATTAATGCCTACAAAGCGCCTGCAATGTTAAGACGTCGGATCAGTTATTGGAGATACCCCTACATACATTGCTGAATGGTTCCTTTTTAAATACTACCCGAAAGTGTCTCAAATCGGTCTGCTGGCACACAACATTGTAGTTTATGGATAGATCGACAATTTTTTACATCAGACCAATGCCAACAAAGCGCCTGCAATTTTAAAACGTCGCCTCAGTTATTGGAGATACCCCTACATACGTTGCTGAATGGTTCCTTTTTAAATACTACCCGAAAGTGTCCCAAATCGGTCTGCTGACACACAACACTGTAGTTTATGGATAGATCGACAATTTTTTACATCAGATTAATGCCTACAAAGCGCCTGCAATGTTAAAACGTCGCCTCAGTTATTGGAGATACCCCTACATACGTTGCTGAATGGTTCCTTTTTAAATACTACCCGAAAGTGTCTCAAATCGGTCTGCTGGCACACAACATTGTAGTTTATGGATAGATCGACAATTTTTTACATCAGACCAATGCCTACAAAGCGCCTGCAATGTTAAAACGTCGCCTCAGTTATTGGAGATACCCCTACATACGTTGCTGAATGGTTCCTTTTTAAATACTACCCGAAAGTGTCTCAAATCGGTCTGCTGACACACAACATTGTAGTTTATGGATACATCGACAATTTTTTACATCAGACCAATGCCTACAAAGCGCCTGCAATGTTGAAACGTCGCCTCAGTTATTGGAGATACCCCTACATACGTTGCTGAATGGTTCCTTTTTAAATACTACCCGAAAGTGTCTCAAATCGGTCTGCTGGCACACAACATTGTAGTTTATGGATTGATCGACAATTTTTTACATCAGACCAATGCCTACAAAGCGCCTGCAATGTTAAAACGTCGCCTCAGTTATTGGAGATACCCCTACATACGTTGCTGAATGGTTCCTTTTTAAATACTACCCGAAAGTGTCTCAAATCGGTCTGCTGGCACACAACATTGTAGTTTATGGATAGATCGACAATTTTTTACATCAGATTAATGCCTACAAAGCGCCTGCAATGTTAAGACGTCGGATCAGTTATTGGAGATACCCCTACATACATTGCTGAATGGTTCCTTTTTAAATACTACCCGAAAGTGTCTCAAATCGGTCTGCTGGCACACAACATTGTAGTTTATGGATAGATCGACAATTTTTTACATCAGACCAATGCCTACAAAGCGCCTGCAATTTTAAAACGTCGCCTCAGTTATTGGAGATACCCCTACATACGTTGCTGAATGGTTCCTTTTTAAATACTACCCGAAAGTGTCTCAAATCGGTCTGCTGGCACACAACATTGTAGTTTATGGATAGATCGACAATTTTTTACATCAGACCAATGCCTACAAAGCGCCTGCAATGTTAAAACGTCGCCTCAGTTATTGGAGATACCCCTACATACGTTGCTGAATGGTTCCTTTTTAAATACTACCCGAAAGTGTCTCAAATCGGTCTGCTGACACACAACATTGTAGTTTATGGATACATCGACAATTTTTAACATCAGACCAATGCCTACAAAGCGCCTGCAATGTTAAAACGTCGCCTCAGTTATTGGAGATACCCCTACATACGTTGCTGAATGGTTCCTTTTTAAATACTACCCGAAAGTGTCTCAAATCGGTCTGCTGGCACACAACATTGTAGTTTATGGATAGATCGACAATTTTTTACATCAGATTAATGCCTACAAAGCGCCTGCAATGTTAAGACGTCGGATCAGTTATTGGAGATACCCCTACATACATTGCTGAATGGTTCCTTTTTAAATACTACCCGAAAGTGTCTCAAATCGGTCTGCTGGCACACAACATTGTAGTTTATGGATAGATCGACAATTTTTTACATCAGACCAATGCCTACAAAGCGCCTGCAATTTTAAAACGTCGCCTCAGTTATTGGAGATACCCCTACATACGTTGCTGAATGGTTCCTTTTTAAATACTACCCGAAAGTGTCCCAAATCGGTCTGCTGACACACAACACTGTAGTTTATGGATAGATCGACAATTTTTTACATCAGATTAATGCCTACAAAGCGCCTGCAATGTTAAAACGTCGCCTCAGTTATTGGAGATACCCCTACATACGTTGCTGAATGGTTCCTTTTTAAATACTACCCGAAAGTGTCTCAAATCGGTCTGCTGGCACACAACATTGTAGTTTATGGATAGATCGACAATTTTTTACATCAGACCAATGCCTACAAAGCGCCTGCAATGTTAAAACGTCGCCTCAGTTATTGGAGATACCCCTACATACGTTGCTGAATGGTTCCTTTTTAAATACTACCCGAAAGTGTCTCAAATCGGTCTGCTGACACACAACATTGTAGTTTATGGATACATCGACAATTTTTTACATCAGACCAATGCCTACAAAGCGCCTGCAATGTTAAAACGTCGCCTCAGTTATTGGAGATACCCCTACATACGTTGCTGAATGGTTCCTTTTTAAATACTACCCGAAAGTGTCTCAAATCGGTCTGCTGGCACACAACATTGTAGTTTATGGATTGATCGACAATTTTTTACATCAGACCAATGCCTACAAAGCGCCTGCAATGTTAAAACGTCGCCTCAGTTATTGGAGATACCCCTACATACGTTGCTGAATGGTTCCTTTTTAAATACTACCCGAAAGTGTCTCAAATCGGTCTGCTGGCACACAACATTGTAGTTTATGGATAGATCGACAATTTTTTACATCAGATTAATGCCTACAAAGCGCCTGCAATGTTAAGACGTCGGATCAGTTATTGGAGATACCCCTACATACGTTGCTGAATGGTTCCTTTTTAAATACTACCCGAAAGTGTCTCAAATCGGTCTGCTGGCACACAACATTGTAGTTTATGGATAGATCGACAATTTTTTACATCAGACCAATGCCTACAAAGCGCCTGCAATTTTAAAACGTCGCCTCAGTTATTGGAGATACCCCTACATACGTTGCTGAATGGTTCCTTTTTAAATACTACCCGAAAGTGTCCCAAATCGGTCTGCTGACACACAACACTGTAGTTTATGGATAGATCGACAATTTTTTACATCAGATTAATGCCTACAAAGCGCCTGCAATGTTAAAACGTCGCCTCAGTTATTGGAGATACCCCTACATACGTTGCTGAATGGTTCCTTTTTAAATACTACCCGAAAGTGTCTCAAATCGGTCTGCTGGCACACAACATTGTAGTTTATGGATAGATCGACAATTTTTTACATCAGACCAATGCCTACAAAGCGCCTGCAATTTTAAAACGTCGCCTCAGTTATTGGAGATACCCCTACATACGTTGCTGAATGGTTCCTTTTTAAATACTACCCGAAAGTGTCCCAAATCGGTCTGCTGACACACAACACTGTAGTTTATGGATAGATCGACAATTTTTTACATCAGATTAATGCCTACAAAGCGCCTGCAATGTTAAAACGTCGCCTCAGTTATTGGAGATACCCCTACATACGTTGCTGAATGGTTCCTTTTTAAATACTACCCGAAAGTGTCTCAAATCGGTCTGCTGGCACACAACATTGTAGTTTATGGATAGATCGACAATTTTTTACATCAGACCAATGCCTACAAAGCGCCTGCAATGTTAAAACGTCGCCTCAGTTATTGGAGATACCCCTACATACGTTGCTGAATGGTTCCTTTTTAAATACTACCCGAAAGTGTCTCAAATCGGTCTGCTGACACACAACATTGTAGTTTATGGATACATCGACAATTTTTTACATCAGACCAATGCCTACAAAGCGCCTGCAATGTTAAAACGTCGCCTCAGTTATTGGAGATACCCCTACATACGTTGCTGAATGGTTCCTTTTTAAATACTACCCGAAAGTGTCTCAAATCGGTCTGCTGGCACACAACATTGTAGTTTATGGATTGATCGACAATTTTTTACATCAGACCAATGCCTACAAAGCGCCTGCAATGTTAAAACGTCGCCTCAGTTATTGGAGATACCCCTACATACGTTGCTGAATGGTTCCTTTTTAAATACTACCCGAAAGTGTCTCAAATCGGTCTGCTGGCACACAACATTGTAGTTTATGGATAGATCGACAATTTTTTACATCAGATTAATGCCTACAAAGCGCCTGCAATGTTAAGACGTCGGATCAGTTATTGGAGATACCCCTACATACGTTGCTGAATGGTTCCTTTTTAAATACTACCCGAAAGTGTCTCAAATCGGTCTGCTGGCACACAACATTGTAGTTTATGGATAGATCGACAATTTTTTACATCAGACCAATGCCTACAAAGCGCCTGCAATTTTAAAACGTCGCCTCAGTTATTGGAGATACCCCTACATACGTTGCTGAATGGTTCCTTTTTAAATACTACCCGAAAGTGTCCCAAATCGGTCTGCTGACACACAACACTGTAGTTTATGGATAGATCGACAATTTTTTACATCAGATTAATGCCTACAAAGCGCCTGCAATGTTAAAACGTCGCCTCAGTTATTGGAGATACCCCTACATACGTTGCTGAATGGTTCCTTTTTAAATACTACCCGAAAGTGTCTCAAATCGGTCTGCTGGCACACAACATTGTAGTTTATGGATAGATCGACAATTTTTTACATCAGACCAATGCCTACAAAGCCCCTGCAATGTTAAAACGTCGCCTCAGTTATTGAAGATACCCCTACATACGTTGCTGAATGGTTCCTTTTTAAATACTACCCGAAAGTGTCTCAAATCGGTCTGCTGACACACAACATTGTAGTTTATGGATACATCGACAATTTTTTACATCAGACCAATGCCTACAAAGCGCCTGCAATGTTAAAACGTCGCCTCAGTTATTGGAGATACCCCTACATACGTTGCTGAATGGTTCCTTTTTAAATACTACCCGAAAGTGTCTCAAATCGGTCTGCTGGCACACAACATTGTAGTTTATGGATAGATCGACAATTTTTTACATCAGACCAATGCCTACAAAGCGCCTGCAATGTTAAAACGTCGCCTCAGTTATTGGAGATACCCCTACATACGTTGCTGAATGGTTCCTTTTTAAATACTACCCGAAAGTGTCTCAAATCGGTCTGCTGACACACAACATTGTAGTTTATGGATACATCGACAATTTTTTACATCAGACCAATGCCTACAAAGCGCCTGCAATGTTAAAACGTCGCCTCAGTTATTGGAGATACCCCTACATACGTTGCTGAATGGTTCCTTTTTAAATACTACCCGAAAGTGTCTCAAATCGGTCTGCTGGCACACAACATTGTAGTTTATGGATAGATCGACAATTTTTTACATCAGATTAATGCCTACAAAGCGCCTGCAATGTTAAGACGTCGGATCAGTTATTGGAGATACCCCTACACACGTTGCTGAATGGTTCCTTTTTAAATACTACCCGAAAGTGTCCCAAATCGGTCTGCTGACACACAACACTGTAGTTTATGGATAGATCGACAATTTTTTACATCAGATTAATGCCTACAAAGCGCCTGCAATGTTAAAACGTCGCCTCAGTTATTGGAGATACCCCTACATACGTTGCTGAATGGTTCCTTTTTAAATACTACCCGAAAGTGTCCCAAATCGGTCTGCTGACACACAACACTGTAGTTTATGGATAGATCGACAATTTTTTACATCAGACCAATGCCTACAAAGCGCCTGCAATGTTAAAACGTCGCCTCAGTTATTGGAGATACCCCTACATACGTTGCTGAATGGTTCCTTTTTAAATACTACCCGAAAGTGTCCCAAATCGGTCTGCTGACACACAACACTGTAGTTTATGGATAGATCGACAATTTTTTACATCAGATTAATGCCTACAAAGCGCCTCCAATGTTAAAACGTCGCCTCAGTTATTGGAGATACCCCTACATACGTTGCTGAATGGTTCCTTTTTAAATACTACCCGAAAGTGTCCCAAATCGGTCTGCTGGCACACAACATTGTAGTTTATGGATAGATCGACAATTTTTTACATCAGATTAATGCCTACAAAGCGCCTGCAATGTTAAGACGTCGGATCAGTTATTGGAGATACCCCTAGATACATTGCTGAATGGTTCCTTTTTAAATACTACCCGAAAGTGTCTCAAATCGGTCTGCTGGCACACAACATTGTAGTTTATGGATAGATCGACAATTTTTTACATCAGACCAATGCCTACAAAGCGCCTGCAATTTTAAAACGTCGCCTCAGTTATTGGAGATACCCCTACATACGTTGCTGAATGGTTCCTTTTTAAATACTACCCGAAAGTGTCTCAAATCGGTCTGCTGGCACACAACATTGTAGTTTATGGATAGATCGACAATTTTTTACATCAGACCAATGCCTACAAAGCGCCTGCAATGTTAAAACGTCGCCTCAGTTATTGGAGATACCCCTACATACGTTGCTGAATGGTTCCTTTTTAAATACTACCCGAAAGTGTCTCAAATCGGTCTGCTGACACACAACATTGTAGTTTATGGATACATCGACAATTTTTAACATCAGACCAATGCCTACAAAGCGCCTGCAATGTTAAAACGTCGCCTCAGTTATTGGAGATACCCCTACATACGTTGCTGAATGGTTCCTTTTTAAATACTACCCGAAAGTGTCTCAAATCGGTCTGCTGGCACACAACATTGTAGTTTATGGATAGATCGACAATTTTTTACATCAGATTAATGCCTACAAAGCGCCTGCAATGTTAAGACGTCGGATCAGTTATTGGAGATACCCCTACATACATTGCTGAATGGTTCCTTTTTAAATACTACCCGAAAGTGTCTCAAATCGGTCTGCTGGCACACAACATTGTAGTTTATGGATAGATCGACAATTTTTTACATCAGACCAATGCCTACAAAGCGCCTGCAATTTTAAAACGTCGCCTCAGTTATTGGAGATACCCCTACATACGTTGCTGAATGGTTCCTTTTTAAATACTACCCGAAAGTGTCCCAAATCGGTCTGCTGACACACAACACTGTAGTTTATGGATAGATCGACAATTTTTTACATCAGATTAATGCCTACAAAGCGCCTGCAATGTTAAAACGTCGCCTCAGTTATTGGAGATACCCCTACATACGTTGCTGAATGGTTCCTTTTTAAATACTACCCGAAAGTGTCTCAAATCGGTCTGCTGGCACACAACATTGTAGTTTATGGATAGATCGACAATTTTTTACATCAGACCAATGCCTACAAAGCGCCTGCAATGTTAAAACGTCGCCTCAGTTATTGGAGATACCCCTACATACGTTGCTGAATGGTTCCTTTTTAAATACTACCCGAAAGTGTCTCAAATCGGTCTGCTGACACACAACATTGTAGTTTATGGATACATCGACAATTTTTTACATCAGACCAATGCCTACAAAGCGCCTGCAATGTTAAAACGTCGCCTCAGTTATTGGAGATACCCCTACATACGTTGCTGAATGGTTCCTTTTTAAATACTACCCGAAAGTGTCTCAAATCGGTCTGCTGGCACACAACATTGTAGTTTATGGATAGATCGACAATTTTTTACATCAGACCAATGCCTACAAAGCGCCTGCAATGTTAAAACGTCGCCTCAGTTATTGGAGATACCCCTACATACGTTGCTGAATGGTTCCTTTTTAAATACTACCCGAAAGTGTCTCAAATCGGTCTGCTGACACACAACATTGTAGTTTATGGATAGATCGACAATTTTTTACATCAGATTAATGCCTACAAAGCGCCTGCAATGTTAAGACGTCGGATCAGTTATTGGAGATACCCCTACATACGTTGCTGAATGGTTCCTTTTTAAATACTACCCGAAAGTGTCTCAAATCGGTCTGCTGGCACACAACATTGTAGTTTATGGATAGATCGACAATTTTTTACATCAGACCAATGCCTACAAAGCGCCTGCAATTTTAAAACGTCGCCTCAGTTATTGGAGATACCCCTACATACGTTGCTGAATGGTTCCTTTTTAAATACTACCCAAAAGTGTCCCAAATCGGTCTGCTGACACACAACACTGTAGTTTATGGATAGATCGACAATTTTTTACATCAGATTAATGCCTACAAAGCGCCTGCAATGTTAAAACGTCGCCTCAGTTATTGGAGATACCCCTACATACGTTGCTGAATGGTTCCTTTTTAAATACTACCCGAAAGTGTCTCAAATCGGTCTGCTGGCACACAACATTGTAGTTTATGGATAGATCGACAATTTTTTACATCAGACCAATGCCTACAAAGCGCCTGCAATGTTAAAACGTCGCCTCAGTTATTGGAGATACCCCTACATACGTTGCTGAATGGTTCTTTTTTAAATACTACCCGAAAGTGTCTCAAATCGGTCTGCTGACACACAACATTGTAGTTTATGGATACATCGACAATTTTTTACATCAGACCAATGCCTACAAAGCGCCTGCAATGTTAAAACGTCGCCTCAGTTATTGGAGATACCCCTACATACGTTGCTGAATGGTTCCTTTTTAAATACTACCCGAAAGTGTCTCAAATCGGTCTGCTGGCACACAACATTGTAGTTTATGGATAGATCGACAATTTTTTACATCAGACCAATGCCTACAAAGCGCCTGCAATGTTAAAACGTCGCCTCAGTTATTGGAGATACCCCTACATACGTTGCTGAATGGTTCCTTTTTAAATACTACCCGAAAGTGTCTCAAATCGGTCTGCTGACACACAACATTGTAGTTTATGGATACATCGACAATTTTTTACATCAGACCAATGCCTACAAAGCGCCTGCAATGTTAAAACGTCGCCTCAGTTATTGGAGATACCCCTACATACGTTGCTGAATGGTTCCTTTTTAAATACTACCCGAAAGTGTCCCAAATCGGTCTGCTGGCACACAACATTGTAGTTTATGGATAGATCGACAATTTTTTACATCAGATTAATGCCTACAAAGCGCCTGCAATGTTAAGACGTCGGATCAGTTATTGGAGATACCCCTACACACGTTGCTGAATGGTTCCTTTTTAAATACTACCCGAAAGTGTCCCAAATCGGTCTGCTGACACACAACACTGTAGTTTATGGATAGATCGACAATTTTTTACATCAGATTAATGCCTACAAAGCGCCTGCAATGTTAAAACGTCGCCTCAGTTATTGGAGATACCCCTACATACGTTGCTGAATGGTTCCTTTTTAAATACTACCCGAAAGTGTCCCAAATCGGTCTGCTGGCACACAACATTGTAGTTTATGGATAGATCGACAATTTTTTACATCAGATTAATGCCTACAAAGCGCCTGCAATGTTAAGACGTCGGATCAGTTATTGGAGATACCCCTACACACGTTGCTGAATGGTTCCTTTTTAAATACTACCCGAAAGTGTCTCAAATCGGTCTGCTGGCACACAACATTGTAGTTTATGGATAGATCGACAATTTTTTACATCAGACCAATGCCTACAAAGCGCCTGCAATGTTAAAACGTCGCCTCAGTTATTGGAGATACCCCTACATACGTTGCTGAATGGTTCCTTTTTAAATACTACCCGAAAGTGTCCCAAATCGGTCTGCTGACACACAACACTGTAGTTTATGGATAGATCGACAATTTTTTACATCAGATTAATGCCTACAAAGCGCCTGCAATGTTAAAACGTCGCCTCAGTTATTGGAGATACCCCTACATACGTTGCTGAATGGTTCCTTTTTAAATACTACCCGAAAGTGTCTCAAATCGGTCTGCTGGCACACAACATTGTAGTTTATGGATAGATCGACAATTTTTTACATCAGACCAATGCCTACAAAGCGCCTGCAATGTTAAAACGTCGCCTCAGTTATTGGAGATACCCCTACATACGTTGCTGAATGGTTCCTTTTTAAATACTACCCGAAAGTGTCCTCAAATCGGTCTGCTGACACACAACATTGTAGTTTATGGATACATCGACAATTTTTTACATCAGACCAATGCCTACAAAGCGCCTGCAATGTTAAAACGTCGCCTCAGTTATTGGAGATACCCCTACATACGTTGCTGAATGGTTCCTTTTTAAATACTACCCGAAAGTGTCTCAAATCGGTCTGCTGGCACACAACATTGTAGTTTATGGATAGATCGACAATTTTTTACATCAGACCAATGCCTACAAAGCGCCTGCAATGTTAAAACGTCGCCTCAGTTATTGGAGATACCCCTACATACGTTGCTGAATGGTTCCTTTTTAAATACTACCCGAAAGTGTCTCAAATCGGTCTGCTGGCACACAACATTGTAGTTTATGGATAGATCGACAATTTTTTACATCAGACCAATGCCTACAAAGCGCCTGCAATGTTAAAACGTCGCCTCAGTTATTGGAGATACCCCTACATACGTTGCTGAATGGTTCCTTTTTAAATACTACCCGAAAGTGTCTCAAATCGGTCTGCTGACACACAACATTGTAGTTTATGGATACATCGACAATTTTTTACATCAGACCAATGCCTACAAAGCGCCTGCAATGTTAAAACGTCGCCTCAGTTATTGGAGATACCCCTACATACGTTGCTGAATGGTTCCTTTTTAAATACTACCCGAAAGTGTCTCAAATCGGTCTGCTGACACACAACATTGTAGTTTATGGATACATCGACAATTTTTTACATCAGACCAATGCCTACAAAGCGCCTGCAATGTTAAAACGTCGCCTCAGTTATTGGAGATACCCCTACATACGTTGCTGAATGGTTCCTTTTTAAATACTACCCGAAAGTGTCTCAAATCGGTCTGCTGGCACACAACATTGTAGTTTATGGATAGATCGACAATTTTTTACATCAGACCAATGCCTACAAAGCGCCTGCAATGTTAAAACGTCGCCTCAGTTATTGGAGATACCCCTACATACGTTGCTGAATGGTTCCTTTTTAAATACTACCCGAAAGTGTCTCAAATCGGTCTGCTGGCACACAACATTGTAGTTTATGGATAGATCGACAATTTTTTACATCAGACCAATGCCTACAAAGCGCCTGCAATGTTAAAACGTCGCCTCAGTTATTGGAGATACCCCTACATACGTTGCTGAATGGTTCCTTTTTAAATACTACCCGAAAGTGTCTCAAATCGGTCTGCTGACACACAACATTGTAGTTTATGGATACATCGACAATTTTTTACATCAGACCAATGCCTACAAAGCGCCTGCAATGTTAAAACGTCGCCTCAGTTATTGGAGATACCCCTACATACGTTGCTGAATGGTTCCTTTTTAAATACTACCCGAAAGTGTCTCAAATCGGTCTGCTGGCACACAACATTGTAGTTTATGGATAGATCGACAATTTTTTACATCAGATTAATGCCTACAAAGCGCCTGCAATGTTAAGACGTCGGATCAGTTATTGGAGATACCCCTACACACGTTGCTGAATGGTTCCTTTTTAAATACTACCCGAACGTGTCTCAAATCGGTCTGCTGGCACACAACATTGTAGTTTATGGATAGATCGACAATTTTTTACATCAGACCAATGCCTACAAAGCGCCTGCAATTTTAAAACGTCGCCTCAGTTATTGGAGATACCCCTACATACGTTGCTGAATGGTTCCTTTTTAAATACTACCCGAAAGTGTCTCAAATCGGTCTGCTGGCACACAACATTGTAGTTTATGGATAGATCGACAATTTTTTACATCAGACCAATGCCTACAAAGCGCCTGCAATGTTAAAACGTCGCCTCAGTTATTGGAGATACCCCTACATACGTTGCTGAATGGTTCCTTTTTAAATACTACCCGAAAGTGTCTCAAATCGGTCTGCTGACACACAACATTGTAGTTTATGGATAGATCGACAATTTTTAACATCAGACCAATGCCTACAAAGCGCCTGCAATGTTAAAACGTCGCCTCAGTTATTGGAGATACCCCTACATACGTTGCTGAATGGTTCCTTTTTAAATACTACCCGAAAGTGTCTCAAATCGGTCTGCTGGCACACAACATTGTAGTTTATGGATAGATCGACAATTTTTTACATCAGATTAATGCCTACAAAGCGCCTGCAATGTTAAGACGTCGGATCAGTTATTGGAGATACCCCTACATACATTGCTGAATGGTTCCTTTTTAAATACTACCCGAAAGTGTCTCAAATCGGTCTGCTGGCACACAACATTGTAGTTTATGGATAGATCGACAATTTTTTACATCAGACCAATGCCTACAAAGCGCCTGCAATTTTAAAACGTCGCCTCAGTTATTGGAGATACCCCTACATACGTTGCTGAATGGTTCCTTTTTAAATACTACCCGAAAGTGTCTCAAATCGGTCTGCTGGCACACAACATTGTAGTTTATGGATAGATCGACAATTTTTTACATCAGACCAATGCCTACAAAGCGCCTGCAATGTTAAAACGTCGCCTCAGTTATTGGAGATACCCCTACATACGTTGCTGAATGGTTCCTTTTTAAATACTACCCGAAAGTGTCTCAAATCGGTCTGCTGGCACACAACATTGTAGTTTATGGATAGATCGACAATTTTTTACATCAGACCAATGCCTACAAAGCGCCTGCAATGTTAAAACGTCGCCTCAGTTATTGGAGATACCCCTACATACGTTGCTGAATGGTTCCTTTTTAAATACTACCCGAAAGTGTCTCAAATCGGTCTGCTGACACACAACATTGTAGTTTATGGATACATCGACAATTTTTAACATCAGACCAATGCCTACAAAGCGCCTGCAATGTTAAAACGTCGCCTCAGTTATTGGAGATACCCCTACATACGTTGCTGAATGGTTCCTTTTTAAATACTACCCGAAAGTGTCTCAAATCGGTCTGCTGGCACACAACATTGTAGTTTATGGATAGATCGACAATTTTTTACATCAGATTAATGCCTACAAAGCGCCTGCAATGTTAAGACGTCGGATCAGTTATTGGAGATACCCCTACATACATTGCTGAATGGTTCCTTTTTAAATACTACCCGAAAGTGTCTCAAATCGGTCTGCTGGCACACAACATTGTAGTTTATGGATAGATCGACAATTTTTTACATCAGACCAATGCCTACAAAGCGCCTGCAATTTTAAAACGTCGCCTCAGTTATTGGAGATACCCCTACATACGTTGCTGAATGGTTCCTTTTTAAATACTACCCGAAAGTGTCCCAAATCGGTCTGCTGACACACAACACTGTAGTTTATGGATAGATCGACAATTTTTTACATCAGATTAATGCCTACAAAGCGCCTGCAATGTTAAAACGTCGCCTCAGTTATTGGAGATACCCCTACATACGTTGCTGAATGGTTCCTTTTTAAATACTACCCGAAAGTGTCTCAAATCGGTCTGCTGGCACACAACATTGTAGTTTATGGATAGATCGACAATTTTTTACATCAGACCAATGCCTACAAAGCGCCTGCAATGTTAAAACGTCGCCTCAGTTATTGGAGATACCCCTACATACGTTGCTGAATGGTTCTTTTTTAAATACTACCCGAAAGTGTCTCAAATCGGTCTGCTGACACACAACATTGTAGTTTATGGATACATCGACAATTTTTTACATCAGACCAATGCCTACAAAGCGCCTGCAATGTTAAAACGTCGCCTCAGTTATTGGAGATACCCCTACATACGTTGCTGAATGGTTCCTTTTTAAATACTACCCGAAAGTGTCTCAAATCGGTCTGCTGGCACACAACATTGTAGTTTATGGATAGATCGACAATTTTTTACATCAGACCAATGCCTACAAAGCGCCTGCAATGTTAAAACGTCGCCTCAGTTATTGGAGATACCCCTACATACGTTGCTGAATGGTTCCTTTTTAAATACTACCCGAAAGTGTCTCAAATCGGTCTGCTGACACACAACATTGTAGTTTATGGATACATCGACAATTTTTTACATCAGACCAATGCCTACAAAGCGCCTGCAATGTTAAAACGTCGCCTCAGTTATTGGAGATACCCCTACATACGTTGCTGAATGGTTCCTTTTTAAATACTACCCGAAAGTGTCCCAAATCGGTCTGCTGGCACACAACATTGTAGTTTATGGATAGATCGACAATTTTTTACATCAGATTAATGCCTACAAAGCGCCTGCAATGTTAAGACGTCGGATCAGTTATTGGAGATACCCCTACACACGTTGCTGAATGGTTCCTTTTTAAATACTACCCGAAAGTGTCCCAAATCGGTCTGCTGACACACAACACTGTAGTTTATGGATAGATCGACAATTTTTTACATCAGATTAATGCCTACAAAGCGCCTGCAATGTTAAAACGTCGCCTCAGTTATTGGAGATACCCCTACATACGTTGCTGAATGGTTCCTTTTTAAATACTACCCGAAAGTGTCCCAAATCGGTCTGCTGGCACACAACATTGTAGTTTATGGATAGATCGACAATTTTTTACATCAGATTAATGCCTACAAAGCGCCTGCAATGTTAAGACGTCGGATCAGTTATTGGAGATACCCCTACACACGTTGCTGAATGGTTCCTTTTTAAATACTACCCGAAAGTGTCTCAAATCGGTCTGCTGGCACACAACATTGTAGTTTATGGATAGATCGACAATTTTTTACATCAGACCAATGCCTACAAAGCGCCTGCAATGTTAAAACGTCGCCTCAGTTATTGGAGATACCCCTACATACGTTGCTGAATGGTTCCTTTTTAAATACTACCCGAAAGTGTCCCAAATCGGTCTGCTGACACACAACACTGTAGTTTATGGATAGATCGACAATTTTTTACATCAGATTAATGCCTACAAAGCGCCTGCAATGTTAAAACGTCGCCTCAGTTATTGGAGATACCCCTACATACGTTGCTGAATGGTTCCTTTTTAAATACTACCCGAAAGTGTCTCAAATCGGTCTGCTGGCACACAACATTGTAGTTTATGGATAGATCGACAATTTTTTACATCAGACCAATGCCTACAAAGCGCCTGCAATGTTAAAACGTCGCCTCAGTTATTGGAGATACCCCTACATACGTTGCTGAATGGTTCCTTTTTAAATACTACCCGAAAGTGTCTCAAATCGGTCTGCTGACACACAACATTGTAGTTTATGGATACATCGACAATTTTTTACATCAGACCAATGCCTACAAAGCGCCTGCAATGTTAAAACGTCGCCTCAGTTATTGGAGATACCCCTACATACGTTGCTGAATGGTTCCTTTTTAAATACTACCCGAAAGTGTCTCAAATCGGTCTGCTGGCACACAACATTGTAGTTTATGGATAGATCGACAATTTTTTACATCAGACCAATGCCTACAAAGCGCCTGCAATGTTAAAACGTCGCCTCAGTTATTGGAGATACCCCTACATACGTTGCTGAATGGTTCCTTTTTAAATACTACCCGAAAGTGTCTCAAATCGGTCTGCTGGCACACAACATTGTAGTTTATGGATAGATCGACAATTTTTTACATCAGACCAATGCCTACAAAGCGCCTGCAATGTTAAAACGTCGCCTCAGTTATTGGAGATACCCCTACATACGTTGCTGAATGGTTCCTTTTTAAATACTACCCGAAAGTGTCTCAAATCGGTCTGCTGACACACAACATTGTAGTTTATGGATACATCGACAATTTTTTACATCAGACCAATGCCTACAAAGCGCCTGCAATGTTAAAACGTCGCCTCAGTTATTGGAGATACCCCTACATACGTTGCTGAATGGTTCCTTTTTAAATACTACCCGAAAGTGTCTCAAATCGGTCTGCTGACACACAACATTGTAGTTTATGGATACATCGACAATTTTTTACATCAGACCAATGCCTACAAAGCGCCTGCAATGTTAAAACGTCGCCTCAGTTATTGGAGATACCCCTACATACGTTGCTGAATGGTTCCTTTTTAAATACTACCCGAAAGTGTCTCAAATCGGTCTGCTGGCACACAACATTGTAGTTTATGGATAGATCGACAATTTTTTACATCAGACCAATGCCTACAAAGCGCCTGCAATGTTAAAACGTCGCCTCAGTTATTGGAGATACCCCTACATACGTTGCTGAATGGTTCCTTTTTAAATACTACCCGAAAGTGTCTCAAATCGGTCTGCTGGCACACAACATTGTAGTTTATGGATAGATCGACAATTTTTTACATCAGACCAATGCCTACAAAGCGCCTGCAATGTTAAAACGTCGCCTCAGTTATTGGAGATACCCCTACATACGTTGCTGAATGGTTCCTTTTTAAATACTACCCGAAAGTGTCTCAAATCGGTCTGCTGACACACAACATTGTAGTTTATGGATACATCGACAATTTTTTACATCAGACCAATGCCTACAAAGCGCCTGCAATGTTAAAACGTCGCCTCAGTTATTGGAGATACCCCTACATACGTTGCTGAATGGTTCCTTTTTAAATACTACCCGAAAGTGTCTCAAATCGGTCTGCTGGCACACAACATTGTAGTTTATGGATAGATCGACAATTTTTTACATCAGATTAATGCCTACAAAGCGCCTGCAATGTTAAGACGTCGGATCAGTTATTGGAGATACCCCTACACACGTTGCTGAATGGTTCCTTTTTAAATACTACCCGAACGTGTCTCAAATCGGTCTGCTGGCACACAACATTGTAGTTTATGGATAGATCGACAATTTTTTACATCAGACCAATGCCTACAAAGCGCCTGCAATTTTAAAACGTCGCCTCAGTTATTGGAGATACCCCTACATACGTTGCTGAATGGTTCCTTTTTAAATACTACCCGAAAGTGTCTCAAATCGGTCTGCTGGCACACAACATTGTAGTTTATGGATAGATCGACAATTTTTTACATCAGACCAATGCCTACAAAGCGCCTGCAATGTTAAAACGTCGCCTCAGTTATTGGAGATACCCCTACATACGTTGCTGAATGGTTCCTTTTTAAATACTACCCGAAAGTGTCTCAAATCGGTCTGCTGACACACAACATTGTAGTTTATGGATAGATCGACAATTTTTAACATCAGACCAATGCCTACAAAGCGCCTGCAATGTTAAAACGTCGCCTCAGTTATTGGAGATACCCCTACATACGTTGCTGAATGGTTCCTTTTTAAATACTACCCGAAAGTGTCTCAAATCGGTCTGCTGGCACACAACATTGTAGTTTATGGATAGATCGACAATTTTTTACATCAGATTAATGCCTACAAAGCGCCTGCAATGTTAAGACGTCGGATCAGTTATTGGAGATACCCCTACATACATTGCTGAATGGTTCCTTTTTAAATACTACCCGAAAGTGTCTCAAATCGGTCTGCTGGCACACAACATTGTAGTTTATGGATAGATCGACAATTTTTTACATCAGACCAATGCCTACAAAGCGCCTGCAATGTTAAAACGTCGCCTCAGTTATTGGAGATACCCCTACATACGTTGCTGAATGGTTCCTTTTTAAATACTACCCGAAAGTGTCTCAAATCGGTCTGCTGGCACACAACATTGTAGTTTATGGATAGATCGACAATTTTTTACATCAGATTAATGCCTACAAAGCGCCTGCAATGTTAAGACGTCGGATCAGTTATTGGAGATACCCCTACATACATTGCTGAATGGTTCCTTTTTAAATACTACCCGAAAGTGTCTCAAATCGGTCTGCTGGCACACAACATTGTAGTTTATGGATAGATCGACAATTTTTTACATCAGACCAATGCCTACAAAGCGCCTGCAATTTTAAAACGTCGCCTTAGTTATTGGAGATACCCCTACATACGTTGCTGAATGGTTCCTTTTTAAATACTACCCGAAAGTGTCCCAAATCGGTCTGCTGACACACAACACTGTAGTTTATGGATAGATCGACAATTTTTTACATCAGATTAATGCCTACAAAGCGCCTGCAATGTTAAAACGTCGCCTCAGTTATTGGAGATACCCCTACATACGTTGCTGAATGGTTCCTTTTTAAATACTACCCGAAAGTGTCTCAAATCGGTCTGCTGGCACACAACATTGTAGTTTATGGATAGATCGACAATTTTTTACATCAGACCAATGCCTACAAAGCGCCTGCAATGTTAAAACGTCGCCTCAGTTATTGGAGATACCCCTACATACGTTGCTGAATGGTTCCTTTTTAAATACTACCCGAAAGTGTCCCAAATCGGTCTGCTGGCACACAACATTGTAGTTTATGGATAGATCGACAATTTTTTACATCAGATTAATGCCTACAAAGCGCCTGCAATGTTAAGACGTCGGATCAGTTATTGGAGATACCCCTACACACGTTGCTGAATGGTTCCTTTTTAAATACTACCCGAAAGTGTCTCAAATCGGTCTGCTGGCACACAACATTGTAGTTTATGGATAGATCGACAATTTTTTACATCAGACCAATGCCTACAAAGCGCCTGCAATGTTAAAACGTCGCCTCAGTTATTGGAGATACCCCTACATACGTTGCTGAATGGTTCCTTTTTAAATACTACCCGAAAGTGTCCCAAATCGGTCTGCTGACACACAACATTGTAGTTTATGGATAGATCGACAATTTTTTACATCAGATTAATGCCTACAAAGCGCCTGCAATGTTAAAACGTCGCCTCAGTTATTGGAGATACCCCTACATACGTTGCTGAATGGTTCCTTTTTAAATACTACCCGAAAGTGTCCCAAATCGGTCTGCTGGCACACAACATTGTAGTTTATGGATAGATCGACAATTTTTTACATCAGACCAATGCCTACAAAGCGCCTGCAATGTTAAAACGTCGTTTCAGTTATTGGAGATACCCCTACATACGTTGCTGAATGGTTCCTTTTTAAATACTACCCGAAAGTGTCTCAAATCGGTCTGCTGACACACAACATTGTAGTTTATGGATACATCGACAATTTTTTACATCAGACCAATGCCTACAAAGCGCCTGCAATGTTAAAACGTCGCCTCAGTTATTGGAGATACCCCTACATACGTTGCTGAATGGTTCCTTTTTAAATACTACCCGAAAGTGTCTCAAATCGGTCTGCTGGCACACAACATTGTAGTTTATGGATAGATCGACAATTTTTTACATCAGACCAATGCCTACAAAGCGCCTGCAATGTTAAAACGTCGCCTCAGTTATTGGAGATACCCCTACATACGTTGCTGAATGGTTCCTTTTTAAATACTACCCGAAAGTGTCCCAAATCGGTCTGCTGACACACAACACTGTAGTTTATGGATAGATCGACAATTTTTTACATCAGATTAATGCCTACAAAGCGCCTGCAATGTTAAAACGTCGCCTCAGTTATTGGAGATACCCCTACATACGTTGCTGAATGGTTCCTTTTTAAATACTACCCGAAAGTGTCCCAAATCGGTCTGCTGGCACACAACATTGTAGTTTATGGATAGATCGACAATTTTTTACATCAGATTAATGCCTACAAAGCGCCTGCAATGTTAAGACGTCGGATCAGTTATTGGAGATACCCCTACACACGTTGCTGAATGGTTCCTTTTTAAATACTACCCGAAAGTGTCTCAAATCGGTCTGCTGGCACACAACATTGTAGTTTATGGATAGATCGACAATTTTTTACATCAGACCAATGCCTACAAAGCGCCTGCAATGTTAAAACGTCGCCTCAGTTATTGGAGATACCCCTACATACGTTGCTGAATGGTTCCTTTTTAAATACTACCCGAAAGTGTCCCAAATCGGTCTGCTGACACACAACACTGTAGTTTATGGATAGATCGACAATTTTTTACATCAGATTAATGCCTACAAAGCGCCTGCAATGTTAAAACGTCGCCTCAGTTATTGGAGATACCCCTACATACGTTGCTGAATGGTTCCTTTTTAAATACTACCCGAAAGTGTCCCAAATCGGTCTGCTGGCACACAACATTGTAGTTTATGGATAGATCGACAATTTTTTACATCAGACCAATGCCTACAAAGCGCCTGCAATGTTAAAACGTCGCCTCAGTTATTGGAGATACCCCTACATACGTTGCTGAATGGTTCCTTTTTAAATACTACCCGAAAGTGTCTCAAATCGGTCTGCTGACACACAACATTGTAGTTTATGGATACATCGACAATTTTTTACATCAGACCAATGCCTACAAAGCGCCTGCAATGTTAAAACGTCGCCTCAGTTATTGGAGATACCCCTACATACGTTGCTGAATGGTTCCTTTTTAAATACTACCCGAAAGTGTCTCAAATCGGTCTGCTGACACACAACATTGTAGTTTATGGATACATCGACAATTTTTAACATCAGACCAATGCCTACAAAGCGCCTGCAATGTTAAAACGTCGCCTCAGTTATTGGAGATACCCCTACATACGTTGCTGAATGGTTCCTTTTTAAATACTACCCGAAAGTGTCTCAAATCGGTCTGCTGGCACACAACATTGTAGTTTATGGATAGATCGACAATTTTTTACATCAGATTAATGCCTACAAAGCGCCTGCAATGTTAAGACGTCGGATCAGTTATTGGAGATACCCCTACATACATTGCTGATTGGTTCCTTTTTAAATACTACCCGAAAGTGTCTCAAATCGGTCTGCTGGCACACAACATTGTAGTTTATGGATAGATCGACAATTTTTTACATCAGACCAATGCCTACAAAGCGCCTGCAATTTTAAAACGTCGCCTCAGTTATTGGAGATACCCCTACATACGTTGCTGAATGGTTCCTTTTTAAATACTACCCGAAAGTGTCCCAAATCGGTCTGCTGACACACAACACTGTAGTTTATGGATAGATCGACAATTTTTTACATCAGATTAATGCCTACAAAGCGCCTGCAATGTTAAAACGTCGCCTCAGTTATTGGAGATACCCCTACATACGTTGCTGAATGGTTCCTTTTTAAATACTACCCGAAAGTGTCTCAAATCGGTCTGCTGGCACACAACATTGTAGTTTATGGATAGATCGACAATTTTTTACATCAGACCAATGCCTACAAAGCGCCTGCAATGTTAAAACGTCGCCTCAGTTATTGGAGATACCCCTACATACGTTGCTGAATGGTTCCTTTTTAAATACTACCCGAAAGTGTCTCAAATCGGTCTGCTGACACACAACATTGTAGTTTATGGATACATCGACAATTTTTTACATCAGACCAATGCCTACAAAGCGCCTGCAATGTTAAAACGTCGCCTCAGTTATTGGAGATACCCCTACATACGTTGCTGAATGGTTCCTTTTTAAATACTACCCGAAAGTGTCTCAAATCGGTCTGCTGGCACACAACATTGTAGTTTATGGATAGATCGACAATTTTTTACATCAGACCAATGCCTACAAAGCGCCTGCAATGTTAAAACGTCGCCTCAGTTATTGGAGATACCCCTACATACGTTGCTGAATGGTTCCTTTTTAAATACTACCCGAAAGTGTCTCAAATCGGTCTGCTGACACACAACATTGTAGTTTATGGATACATCGACAATTTTTTACAGCAGACCAATGCCTACAAAGCGCCTGCAATGTTAAAACGTCGCCTCAGTTATTGGAGATACCCCTACATACGTTGCTGAATGGTTCCTTTTTAAATACTACCCGAAAGTGTCCCAAATCGGTCTGCTGGCGCACAACATTGTAGTTTATGGATAGATCGACAATTTTTTACATCAGATTAATGCCTACAAAGCGCCTGCAATGTTAAGACGTCGGATCAGTTATTGGAGATACCCCTACACACGTTGCTGAATGGTTCCTTTTTAAATACTACCCGAAAGTGTCTCAAATCGGTCTGCTGGCACACAACATTGTAGTTTATGGATAGATCGACAATTTTTTACATCAGACCAATGCCTACAAAGCGCCTGCAATGTTAAAACGTCGCCTCAGTTATTGGAGATACCCCTACATACGTTGCTGAATGGTTCCTTTTTAAATACTACCCGAAAGTGTCCCAAATCGGTCTGCTGACACACAACACTGTAGTTTATGGATAGATCGACAATTTTTTACATCAGATTAATGCCTACAAAGCGCCTGCAATGTTAAAACGTCGCCTCAGTTATTGGAGATACCCCTACATACGTTGCTGAATGGTTCCTTTTTAAATACTACCCGAAAGTGTCCCAAATCGGTCTGCTGGCACACAACATTGTAGTTTATGGATAGATCGACAATTTTTTACATCAGACCAATGCCTACAAAGCGCCTGCAATGTTAAAACGTCGCCTCAGTTATTGGAGATACCCCTACATACGTTGCTGAATGGTTCCTTTTTAAATACTACCCGAAAGTGTCTCAAATCGGTCTGCTGACACACAACATTGTAGTTTATGGATACATCGACAATTTTTTACATCAGACCAATGCCTACAAAGCGCCTGCAATGTTAAAACGTCGCCTCAGTTATTGGAGATACCCCTACATACGTTGCTGAATGGTTCCTTTTTAAATACTACCCGAAAGTGTCTCAAATCGGTCTGCTGGCACACAACATTGTAGTTTATGGATAGATCGACAATTTTTTACATCAGACCAATGCCTACAAAGCGCCTGCAATGTTAAAACGTCGCCTCAGTTATTGGAGATACCCCTACATACGTTGCTGAATGGTTCCTTTTTAAATACTACCCGAAAGTGTCTCAAATCGGTCTGCTGGCACACAACATTGTAGTTTATGGATAGATCGACAATTTTTTACATCAGACCAATGCCTACAAAGCGCCTGCAATGTTAAAACGTCGCCTCAGTTATTGGAGATACCCCTACATACGTTGCTGAATGGTTCCTTTTTAAATACTACCCGAAAGTGTCTCAAATCGGTCTGCTGACACACAACATTGTAGTTTATGGATACATCGACAATTTTTTACATCAGACCAATGCCTACAAAGCGCCTGCAATGTTAAAACGTCGCCTCAGTTATTGGAGATACCCCTACATACGTTGCTGAATGGTTCCTTTTTAAATACTACCCGAAAGTGTCTCAAATCGGTCTGCTGACACACAACATTGTAGTTTATGGATACATCGACAATTTTTTACATCAGACCAATGCCTACAAAGCGCCTGCAATGTTAAAACGTCGCCTCAGTTATTGGAGATACCCCTACATACGTTGCTGAATGGTTCCTTTTTAAATACTACCCGAAAGTGTCTCAAATCGGTCTGCTGGCACACAACATTGTAGTTTATGGATAGATCGACAATTTTTTACATCAGATTAATGCCTACAAAGCGCCTGCAATGTTAAGACGTCGGATCAGTTATTGGAGATACCCCTACACACGTTGCTGAATGGTTCCTTTTTAAATACTACCCGAAAGTGTCTCAAATCGGTCTGCTGGCACACAACATTGTAGTTTATGGATAGATCGACAATTTTTTACATCAGACCAATGCCTACAAAGCGCCTGCAATTTTAAAACGTCGCCTCAGTTATTGGAGATACCCCTACATACGTTGCTGAATGGTTCCTTTTTAAATACTACCCGAAAGTGTCTCAAATCGGTCTGCTGGCACACAACATTGTAGTTTATGGATAGATCGACAATTTTTTACATCAGACCAATGCCTACAAAGCGCCTGCAATGTTAAAACGTCGCCTCAGTTATTGGAGATACCCCTACATACGTTGCTGAATGGTTCCTTTTTAAATACTACCCGAAAGTGTCTCAAATCGGTCTGCTGACACACAACATTGTAGTTTATGGATACATCGACAATTTTTAACATCAGACCAATGCCTACAAAGCGCCTGCAATGTTAAAACGTCGCCTCAGTTATTGGAGATACCCCTACATACGTTGCTGAATGGTTCCTTTTTAAATACTACCCGAAAGTGTCTCAAATCGGTCTGCTGGCACACAACATTGTAGTTTATGGATAGATCGACAATTTTTTACATCAGATTAATGCCTACAAAGCGCCTGCAATGTTAAGACGTCGGATCAGTTATTGGAGATACCCCTACATACATTGCTGAATGGTTCCTTTTTAAATACTACCCGAAAGTGTCTCAAATCGGTCTGCTGGCACACAACATTGTAGTTTATGGATAGATCGACAATTTTTTACATCAGACCAATGCCTACAAAGCGCCTGCAATTTTAAAACGTCGCCTCAGTTATTGGAGATACCCCTACATACGTTGCTGAATGGTTCCTTTTTAAATACTACCCGAAAGTGTCTCAAATCGGTCTGCTGGCACACAACATTGTAGTTTATGGATAGATCGACAATTTTTTACATCAGACCAATGCCTACAAAGCGCCTGCAATGTTAAAACGTCGCCTCAGTTATTGGAGATACCCCTACATACGTTGCTGAATGGTTCCTTTTTAAATACTACCCGAAAGTGTCTCAAATCGGTCTGCTGGCACACAACATTGTAGTTTATGGATAGATCGACAATTTTTTACATCAGACCAATGCCTACAAAGCGCCTGCAATGTTAAAACGTCGCCTCAGTTATTGGAGATACCCCTACATACGTTGCTGAATGGTTCCTTTTTAAATACTACCCGAAAGTGTCTCAAATCGGTCTGCTGACACACAACATTGTAGTTTATGGATACATCGACAATTTTTAACATCAGACCAATGCCTACAAAGCGCCTGCAATGTTAAAACGTCGCCTCAGTTATTGGAGATACCCCTACATACGTTGCTGAATGGTTCCTTTTTAAATACTACCCGAAAGTGTCTCAAATCGGTCTGCTGGCACACAACATTGTAGTTTATGGATAGATCGACAATTTTTTACATCAGATTAATGCCTACAAAGCGCCTGCAATGTTAAGACGTCGGCTCAGTTATTGGAGATACCCCTACATACATTGCTGAATGGTTCCTTTTTAAATACTACCCGAAAGTGTCTCAAATCGGTCTGCTGGCACACAACATTGTAGTTTATGGATAGATCGACAATTTTTTACATCAGACCAATGCCTACAAAGCGCCTGCAATTTTAAAACGTCGCCTCAGTTATTGGAGATACCCCTACATACGTTGCTGAATGGTTCCTTTTTAAATACTACCCGAAAGTGTCCCAAATCGGTCTGCTGACACACAACACTGTAGTTTATGGATAGATCGACAATTTTTTACATCAGATTAATGCCTACAAAGCGCCTGCAATGTTAAAACGTCGCCTCAGTTATTGGAGATACCCCTACATACGTTGCTGAATGGTTCCTTTTTAAATACTACCCGAAAGTGTCTCAAATCGGTCTGCTGGCACACAACATTGTAGTTTATGGATAGATCGACAATTTTTTACATCAGACCAATGCCTACAAAGCGCCTGCAATGTTAAAACGTCGCCTCAGTTATTGGAGATACCCCTACATACGTTGCTGAATGGTTCCTTTTTAAATACTACCCGAAAGTGTCTCAAATCGGTCTGCTGACACACAACATTGTAGTTTATGGATACATCGACAATTTTTTACATCAGACCAATGCCTACAAAGCGCCTGCAATGTTAAAACGTCGCCTCAGTTATTGGAGATACCCCTACATACGTTGCTGAATGGTTCCTTTTTAAATACTACCCGAAAGTGTCCCAAATCGGTCTGCTGGCACACAACATTGTAGTTTATGGATAGATCGACAATTTTTTACATCAGATTAATGCCTACAAAGCGCCTGCAATGTTAAGACGTCGGATCAGTTATTGGAGATACCCCTACACACGTTGCTGAATGGTTCCTTTTTAAATACTACCCGAAAGTGTCTCAAATCGGTCTGCTGGCACACAACATTGTAGTTTATGGATAGATCGACAATTTTTTACATCAGACCAATGCCTACAAAGCGCCTGCAATGTTAAAACGTCGCCTCAGTTATTGGAGATACCCCTACATACGTTGCTGAATGGTTCCTTTTTAAATACTACCCGAAAGTGTCCCAAATCGGTCTGCTGACACACAACATTGTAGTTTATGGATAGATCGACAATTTTTTACATCAGATTAATGCCTACAAAGCGCCTGCAATGTTAAAACGTCGCCTCAGTTATTGGAGATACCCCTACATACGTTGCTGAATGGTTCCTTTTTAAATACTACCCGAAAGTGTCCCAAATCGGTCTGCTGGCACACAACATTGTAGTTTATGGATAGATCGACAATTTTTTACATCAGACCAATGCCTACAAAGCGCCTGCAATGTTAAAACGTCGTTTCAGTTATTGGAGATACCCCTACATACGTTGCTGAATGGTTCCTTTTTAAATACTACCCGAAAGTGTCTCAAATCGGTCTGCTGACACACAACATTGTAGTTTATGGATACATCGACAATTTTTTACATCAGACCAATGCCTACAAAGCGCCTGCAATGTTAAAACGTCGCCTCAGTTATTGGAGATACCCCTACATACGTTGCTGAATGGTTCCTTTTTAAATACTACCCGAAAGTGTCTCAAATCGGTCTGCTGGCACACAACATTGTAGTTTATGGATAGATCGACAATTTTTTACATCAGACCAATGCCTACAAAGCGCCTGCAATGTTAAAACGTCGCCTCAGTTATTGGAGATACCCCTACATACGTTGCTGAATGGTTCCTTTTTAAATACTACCCGAAAGTGTCCCAAATCGGTCTGCTGACACACAACACTGTAGTTTATGGATAGATCGAAAATTTTTTACATCAGATTAATGCCTACAAAGCGCCTGCAATGTTAAAACGTCGCCTCAGTTATTGGAGATACCCCTACATACGTTGCTGAATGGTTCCTTTTTAAATACTACCCGAAAGTGTCCCAAATCGGTCTGCTGGCACACAACATTGTAGTTTATGGATAGATCGACAATTTTTTACATCAGATTAATGCCTACAAAGCGCCTGCAATGTTAAGACGTCGGATCAGTTATTGGAGATACCCCTACACACGTTGCTGAATGGTTCCTTTTTAAATACTACCCGAAAGTGTCTCAAATCGGTCTGCTGGCACACAACATTGTAGTTTATGGATAGATCGACAATTTTTTACATCAGACCAATGCCTACAAAGCGCCTGCAATGTTAAAACGTCGCCTCAGTTATTGGAGATACCCCTACATACGTTGCTGAATGGTTCCTTTTTAAATACTACCCGAAAGTGTCCCAAATCGGTCTGCTGACACACAACACTGTAGTTTATGGATAGATCGACAATTTTTTACATCAGATTAATGCCTACAAAGCGCCTGCAATGTTAAAACGTCGCCTCAGTTATTGGAGATACCCCTACATACGTTGCTGAATGGTTCCTTTTTAAATACTACCCGAAAGTGTCCCAAATCGGTCTGCTGGCACACAACATTGTAGTTTATGGATAGATCGACAATTTTTTACATCAGACCAATGCCTACAAAGCGCCTGCAATGTTAAAACGTCGCCTCAGTTATTGGAGATACCCCTACATACGTTGCTGAATGGTTCCTTTTTAAATACTACCCGAAAGTGTCTCAAATCGGTCTGCTGACACACAACATTGTAGTTTATGGATACATCGACAATTTTTTACATCAGACCAATGCCTACAAAGCGCCTGCAATGTTAAAACGTCGCCTCAGTTATTGGAGATACCCCTACATACGTTGCTGAATGGTTCCTTTTTAAATACTACCCGAAAGTGTCTCAAATCGGTCTGCTGACACACAACATTGTAGTTTATGGATACATCGACAATTTTTAACATCAGACCAATGCCTACAAAGCGCCTGCAATGTTAAAACGTCGCCTCAGTTATTGGAGATACCCCTACATACGTTGCTGAATGGTTCCTTTTTAAATACTACCCGAAAGTGTCTCAAATCGGTCTGCTGGCACACAACATTGTAGTTTATGGATACATCGACAATTTTTTACATCAGATTAATGCCTACAAAGCGCCTGCAATGTTAAGACGTCGGATCAGTTATTGGAGATACCCCTACATACATTGCTGAATGGTTCCTTTTTAAATACTACCCGAAAGTGTCTCAAATCGGTCTGCTGGCACACAACATTGTAGTTTATGGATAGATCGACAATTTTTTACATCAGACCAATGCCTACAAAGCGCCTGCAATTTTAAAACGTCGCCTCAGTTATTGGAGATACCCCTACATACGTTGCTGAATGGTTCCTTTTTAAATACTACCCGAAAGTGTCCCAAATCGGTCTGCTGACACACAACACTGTAGTTTATGGATAGATCGACAATTTTTTACATCAGATTAATGCCTACAAAGCGCCTGCAATGTTAAAACGTCGCCTCAGTTATTGGAGATACCCCTACATACGTTGCTGAATGGTTCCTTTTTAAATACTACCCGAAAGTGTCTCAAATCGGTCTGCTGGCACACAACATTGTAGTTTATGGATAGATCGACAATTTTTTACATCAGACCAATGCCTACAAAGCGCCTGCAATGTTAAAACGTCGCCTCAGTTATTGGAGATACCCCTACATACGTTGCTGAATGGTTCCTTTTTAAACACTACCCGAAAGTGTCTCAAATCGGTCTGCTGACACACAACATTGTAGTTTATGGATACATCGACAATTTTTTACATCAGACCAATGCCTACAAAGCGCTTGCAATGTTAAAACGTCGCCTCAGTTATTGGAGATACCCCTACATACGTTGCTGAATGGTTCCTTTTTAAATACTACCCGAAAGTGTCTCAAATCGGTCTGCTGGCACACAACATTGTAGTTTATGGATAGATCGACAATTTTTTACATCTGACCAATGCCTACAAAGCGCCTGCAATGTTAAAACGTCGCCTCAGTTATTGGAGATACCCCTACATACGTTGCTGAATGGTTCCTTTTTAAATACTACCCGAAAGTGTCTCAAATCGGTCTGCTGACACACAACATTGTAGTTTATGGATAGATCGACAATTTTTTACATCAGACCAATGCCTACAAAGCGCCTGCAATGTTAAAACGTCGCCTCAGTTATTGGAGATACCCCTACATACGTTGCTGAATGGTTCCTTTTTAAATACTACCCGAAAGTGTCTCAAATCGGTCTGCTGACACACAACATTGTAGTTTATGGATACATCGACAATTTTTTACATCAGACCAATGCCTACAAAGCGCCTGCAATGTTAAAACGTCGCCTCAGTTATTGGAGATACCCCTACATACGTTGCTGAATGGTTCCTTTTTAAATACTACCCGAAAGTGTCTCAAATCGGTCTGCTGGCACACAACATTGTAGTTTATGGATAGATCGACAATTTTTTACATCAGACCAATGCCTACAAAG
The DNA here is from genome assembly GCF_037392515.1 of Haliotis asinina. Lineage (NCBI taxonomy): Eukaryota > Metazoa > Mollusca > Gastropoda > Lepetellida > Haliotidae > Haliotis > Haliotis asinina. Next base: position 20,200,874 of record NC_090289.1, read on the forward strand.
CGCCTGCAATGTTAAAACGTCGCCTCAGTTATTGGAGAAACCCCTACATACGTTGCTGAATGGTTCCTTTTTAAATACTACCCGAAAGTGTCTCAAATCGGTCTGCTGACACACAACATTGTAGTTTATGGATACATCGACAATTTTTTACATCAGACCAATGCCTACAAAGCGCCTGCAATGTTAAAACGTCGCCTCAGTTATTGGAGATACCCCTACATACGTTGCTGAATGGTTCCTTTTTAAATACTACCCGAAAGTGTCTCAAATCGGTCTGCTGACACACAACATTGTAGTTTATGGATACATCGACAATTTTTAACATCAGACCAATGCCTACAAAGCGCCTGCAATGTTAAAACGTCGCCTCAGTTATTGGAGATACCCCTACATACGTTGCTGAATGGTTCCTTTTTAAATACTACCCGAAAGTGTCTCAAATCGGTCTGCTGACACACAACATTGTAGTTTATGGATAGATCGACAATTTTTTACATCAGATTAATGCCTACAAAGCGCCTGCAATGTTAAGACGTCGGATCAGTTATTGGAGATACCCCTACATACATTGCTGAATGGTTCCTTTTTAAATACTACCCGAAAGTGTCTCAAATCGGTCTGCTGGCACACAACATTGTAGTTTATGGATAGATCGACAATTTTTTACATCAGACCAATGCCTACAAAGCGCCTGCAATTTTAAAACGTCGCCTCAGTTATTGGAGATACCCCTACATACGTTGCTGAATGGTTCCTTTTTAAATACTACCCGAAAGTGTCCCAAATCGGTCTGCTGACACACAACACTGTAGTTTATGGATAGATCGACAATTTTTTACATCAGATTAATGCCTACAAAGCGCCTGCAATGTTAAAACGTCGCCTCAGTTATTGGAGATACCCCTACATACGTTGCTGAATGGTTCCTTTTTAAATACTACCCGAAAGTGTCTCAAATCGGTCTGCTGGCACACAACATTGTAGTTTATGGATAGATCGACAATTTTTTACATCAGATTAATGCCTACAAAGCGCCTGCAATGTTAAAACGTCGGATCAGTTATTGGAGATACCCCTACATACATTGCTGAATGGTTCCTTTTTAAATACTACCCGAAAGTGTCTCAAATCGGTCTGCTGGCACACAACATTGTAGTTTATGGATAGATCGACAATTTTTTACATCAGACCAATGCCTACAAAGCGCCTGCAATTTTAAAACGTCGCCTCAGTTATTGGAGATACCCCTACATACGTTGCTGAATGGTTCCTTTTTAAATACTACCCGAAAGTGTCCCAAATCGGTCTGCTGACACACAACACTGTAGTTTATGGATAGATCGACAATTTTTTACATCAGATTAATGCCTACAAAGCGCCTGCAATGTTAAAACGTCGCCTCAGTTATTGGAGATACCCCTACATACGTTGCTGAATGGTTCCTTTTTAAATACTACCCGAAAGTGTCTCAAATCGGTCTGCTGACACACAACATTGTAGTTTATGGATACATCGACAATTTTTTACATCAGACCAATGCCTACAAAGCGCCTGCAATGTTAAAACGTCGCCTCAGTTATTGGAGATACCCCTACATACGTTGCTGAATGGTTCCTTTTTAAATACTACCCGAAAGTGTCTCAAATCGGTCTGCTGGCACACAACATTGTAGTTTATGGATAGATCGACAATTTTTTACATCAGACCAATGCCTACAAAGCGCCTGCAATGTTAAAACGTCGCCTCAGTTATTGGAGATACCCCTACATACGTTGCTGAATGGTTCCTTTTTAAATACTACCCGAAAGTGTCTCAAATCGGTCTGCTGACACACAACATTGTAGTTTATGGATACATCGACAATTTTTTACATCAGACCAATGCCTACAAAGCGCCTGCAATGTTAAAACGTCGCCTCAGTTATTGGAGATACCCCTACATACGTTGCTGAATGGTTCCTTTTTAAATACTACCCGAAAGTGTCTCAAATCGGTCTGCTGACACACAACATTGTAGTTTATGGATACATCGACAATTTTTAACATCAGACCAATGCCTACAAAGCGCCTGCAATGTTAAAACGTCGCCTCAGTTATTGGAGATACCCCTACATACGTTGCTGAATGGTTCCTTTTTAAATACTACCCGAAAGTGTCTCAAATCGGTCTGCTGGCACACAACATTGTAGTTTATGGATAGATCGACAATTTTTTACATCAGATTAATGCCTACAAAGCGCCTGCAATGTTAAGACGTCGGATCAGTTATTGGAGATACCCCTACATACATTGCTGAATGGTTCCTTTTTAAATACTACCCGAAAGTGTCTCAAATCGGTCTGCTGACACACAACATTGTAGTTTATGGATACATCGACAATTTTTTACATCAGACCAATGCCTACAAAGCGCCTGCAATGTTAAAACGTCGCCTCAGTTATTGGAGATACCCCTACATACGTTGCTGAATGGTTCCTTTTTAAATACTACCCGAAAGTGTCTCAAATCGGTCTGCTGACACACAACATTGTAGTTTATGGATAGATCGACAATTTTTTACATCAGATTAATGCCTACAAAGCGCCTGCAATGTTAAGACGTCGGATCAGTTATTGGAGATACCCCTACATACATTGCTGAATGGTTCCTTTTTAAATACTACCCGAAAGTGTCTCAAATCGGTCTGCTGGCACACAACATTGTAGTTTATGGATAGATCGACAATTTTTTACATCAGACCAATGCCTACAAAGCGCCTGCAATTTTAAAACGTCGCCTCAGTTATTGGAGATACCCCTACATACGTTGCTGAATGGTTCCTTTTTAAATACTACCCGAAAGTGTCCCAAATCGGTCTGCTGACACACAACACTGTAGTTTATGGATAGATCGACAATTTTTTACATCAGATTAATGCCTACAAAGCGCCTGCAATGTTAAAACGTCGCCTCAGTTATTGGAGATACCCCTACATACGTTGCTGAATGGTTCCTTTTTAAATACTACCCGAAAGTGTCTCAAATCGGTCTGCTGGCACACAACATTGTAGTTTATGGATAGATCGACAATTTTTTACATCAGATTAATGCCTACAAAGCGCCTGCAATGTTAAAACGTCGGATCAGTTATTGGAGATACCCCTACATACATTGCTGAATGGTTCCTTTTTAAATACTACCCGAAAGTGTCTCAAATCGGTCTGCTGGCACACAACATTGTAGTTTATGGATAGATCGACAATTTTTTACATCAGACCAATGCCTACAAAGCGCCTGCAATTTTAAAACGTCGCCTCAGTTATTGGAGATACCCCTACATACGTTGCTGAATGGTTCCTTTTTAAATACTACCCGAAAGTGTCCCAAATCGGTCTGCTGACACACAACACTGTAGTTTATGGATAGATCGACAATTTTTTACATCAGATTAATGCCTACAAAGCGCCTGCAATGTTAAAACGTCGCCTCAGTTATTGGAGATACCCCTACATACGTTGCTGAATGGTTCCTTTTTAAATACTACCCGAAAGTGTCTCAAATCGGTCTGCTGACACACAACATTGTAGTTTATGGATACATCGACAATTTTTTACATCAGACCAATGCCTACAAAGCGCCTGCAATGTTAAAACGTCGCCTCAGTTATTGGAGATACCCCTACATACGTTGCTGAATGGTTCCTTTTTAAATACTACCCGAAAGTGTCTCAAATCGGTCTGCTGGCACACAACATTGTAGTTTATGGATAGATCGACAATTTTTTACATCAGACCAATGCCTACAAAGCGCCTGCAATGTTAAAACGTCGCCTCAGTTATTGGAGATACCCCTACATACGTTGCTGAATGGTTCCTTTTTAAATACTACCCGAAAGTGTCTCAAATCGGTCTGCTGACACACAACATTGTAGTTTATGGATACATCGACAATTTTTTACATCAGACCAATGCCTACAAAGCGCCTGCAATGTTAAAACGTCGCCTCAGTTATTGGAGATACCCCTACATACGTTGCTGAATGGTTCCTTTTTAAATACTACCCGAAAGTGTCTCAAATCGGTCTGCTGACACACAACATTGTAGTTTATGGATACATCGACAATTTTTAACATCAGACCAATGCCTACAAAGCGCCTGCAATGTTAAAACGTCGCCTCAGTTATTGGAGATACCCCTACATACGTTGCTGAATGGTTCCTTTTTAAATACTACCCGAAAGTGTCTCAAATCGGTCTGCTGGCACACAACATTGTAGTTTATGGATAGATCGACAATTTTTTACATCAGATTAATGCCTACAAAGCGCCTGCAATGTTAAGACGTCGGATCAGTTATTGGAGATACCCCTACATACATTGCTGAATGGTTCCTTTTTAAATACTACCCGAAAGTGTCTCAAATCGGTCTGCTGGCACACAACATTGTAGTTTATGGATAGATCGACAATTTTTTACATCAGACCAATGCCTACAAAGCGCCTGCAATTTTAAAACGTCGCCTCAGTTATTGGAGATACCCCTACATACGTTGCTGAATGGTTCCTTTTTAAATACTACCCGAAAGTGTCCCAAATCGGTCTCCTGACACACAACACTGTAGTTTATGGATAGATCGACAATTTTTTACATCAGATTAATGCCTACAAAGCGCCTGCAATGTTAAAACGTCGCCTCAGTTATTGGAGATACCCCTACATACGTTGCTGAATGGTTCCTTTTTAAATACTACCCGAAAGTGTCTCAAATCGGTCTGCTGGCACACAACATTGTAGTTTATGGATAGATCGACAATTTTTTACATCAGACCAATGCCTACAAAGCGCCTGCAATGTTAAAACGTCGCCTCAGTTATTGGAGATACCCCTACATACGTTGCTGAATGGTTCCTTTTTAAATACTACCCGAAAGTGTCTCAAATCGGTCTGCTGACACACAACATTGTAGTTTATGGATACATCGACAATTTTTTACATCAGACCAATGCCTACAAAGCGCTTGCAATGTTAAAACGTCGCCTCAGTTATTGGAGATACCCCTACATACGTTGCTGAATGGTTCCTTTTTAAATACTACCCGAAAGTGTCTCAAATCGGTCTGCTGGCACACAACATTGTAGTTTATGGATAGATCGACAATTTTTTACATCAGACCAATGCCTACAAAGCGCCTGCAATGTTAAAACGTCGCCTCAGTTATTGGAGATACCCCTACATACGTTGCTGAATGGTTCCTTTTTAAATACTACCCGAAAGTGTCTCAAATCGGTCTGCTGGCACACAACATTGTAGTTTATGGATAGATCGACAATTTTTTACATCAGACCAATGCCTACAAAGCGCCTGCAATGTTAAAACGTCGCCTCAGTTATTGGAGATACCCCTACATACGTTGCTGAATGGTTCCTTTTTAAATACTACCCGAAAGTGTCTCAAATCGGTCTGCTGGCACACAACATTGTAGTTTATGGATAGATCGACAATTTTTTACATCAGACCAATGCCTACAAAGCGCCTGCAATGTTAAAACGTCGCCTCAGTTATTGGAGATACCCCTACATACGTTGCTGAATGGTTCCTTTTTAAATACTACCCGAAAGTGTCTCAAATCGGTCTGCTGGCACACAACATTGTAGTTTATGGATAGATCGACAATTTTTTACATCAGACCAATGCCTACAAAGCGCCTGCAATGTTAAAACGTCGCCTCAGTTATTGGAGATACCCCTACATACGTTGCTGAATGGTTCCTTTTTAAATACTACCCGAAAGTGTCTCAAATCGGTCTGCTGACACACAACATTGTAGTTTATGGATACATCGACAATTTTTTACATCAGACCAATGCCTACAAAGCGCCTGCAATGTTAAAACGTCGCCTCAGTTATTGGAGATACCCCTACATACGTTGCTGAATGGTTCCTTTTTAAATACTACCCGAAAGTGTCTCAAATCGGTCTGCTGGCACACAACATTGTAGTTTATGGATAGATCGACAATTTTTTACATCAGACCAATGCCTACAAAGCGCCTGCAATGTTAAAACGTCGCCTCAGTTATTGGAGATACCCCTACATACGTTGCTGAATGGTTCCTTTTTAAATACTACCCGAAAGTGTCTCAAATCGGTCTGCTGACACACAACATTGTAGTTTATGGATACATCGACAATTTTTTACATCAGACCAATGCCTACAAAGCGCCTGCAATGTTAAAACGTCGCCTCAGTTATTGGAGATACCCCTACATACGTTGCTGAATGGTTCCTTTTTAAATACTACCCGAAAGTGTCTCAAATCGGTCTGCTGGCACACAACATTGTAGTTTATGGATAGATCGACAATTTTTTACATCAGACCAATGCCTACAAAGCGCCTGCAATGTTAAAACGTCGCCTCAGTTATTGGAGATACCCCTACATACGTTGCTGAATGGTTCCTTTTTAAATACTACCCGAAAGTGTCTCAAATCGGTCTGCTGACACACAACATTGTAGTTTATGGATACATCGACAATTTTTTACATCAGACCAATGCCTACAAAGCGCTTGCAATGTTAAAACGTCGCCTCAGTTATTGGAGATACCCCTACATACGTTGCTGAATGGTTCCTTTTTAAATACTACCCGAAAGTGTCTCAAATCGGTCTGCTGGCACACAACATTGTAGTTTATGGATAGATCGACAATTTTTTACATCAGACCAATGCCTACAAAGCGCCTGCAATGTTAAAACGTCGCCTCAGTTATTGGAGATACCCCTACATACGTTGCTGAATGGTTCCTTTTTAAATACTACCCGAAAGTGTCTCAAATCGGTCTGCTGACACACAACATTGTAGTTTATGGATACATCGACAATTTTTTACATCAGACCAATGCCTACAAAGCGCCTGCAATGTTAAAACGTCGCCTCAGTTATTGGAGATACCCCTACATACGTTGCTGAATGGTTCCTTTTTAAATACTACCCGAAAGTGTCTCAAATCGGTCTGCTGGCACACAACATTGTAGTTTATGGATAGATCGACAATTTTTTACATCAGACCAATGCCTACAAAGCGCCTGCAATGTTAAAACGTCGCCTCAGTTATTGGAGATACCCCTACATACGTTGCTGAATGGTTCCTTTTTAAATACTACCCGAAAGTGTCTCAAATCGGTCTGCTGGCACACAACATTGTAGTTTATGGATAGATCGACAATTTTTTACATCAGACCAATGCCTACAAAGCGCCTGCAATGTTAAAACGTCGCCTCAGTTATTGGAGATACCCCTACATACGTTGCTGAATGGTTCCTTTTTAAATACTACCCGAAAGTGTCTCAAATCGGTCTGCTGACACACAACATTGTAGTTTATGGATACATCGACAATTTTTTACATCAGACCAATGCCTACAAAGCGCCTGCAATGTTAAAACGTCGCCTCAGTTATTGGAGATACCCCTACATACGTTGCTGAATGGTTCCTTTTTAAATACTACCCGAAAGTGTCTCAAATCGGTCTGCTGGCACACAACATTGTAGTTTATGGATAGATCGACAATTTTTTACATCAGACCAATGCCTACAAAGCGCCTGCAATGTTAAAACGTCGCCTCAGTTATTGGAGATACCCCTACATACGTTGCTGAATGGTTCCTTTTTAAATACTACCCGAAAGTGTCTCAAATCGGTCTGCTGACACACAACATTGTAGTTTATGGATACATCGACAATTTTTTACATCAGACCAATGCCTACAAAGCGCCTGCAATGTTAAAACGTCGCCTCAGTTATTGGAGATACCCCTACATACGTTGCTGAATGGTTCCTTTTTAAATACTACCCGAAAGTGTCTCAAATCGGTCTGCTGGCACACAACATTGTAGTTTATGGATAGATCGACAATTTTTTACATCAGATTAATGCCTACAAAGCGCCTGCAATGTTAAGACGTCGGATCAGTTATTGGAGATACCCCTACACACGTTGCTGAATGGTTCCTTTTTAAATACTACCCGAAAGTGTCCCAAATCGGTCTGCTGACACACAACACTGTAGTTTATGGATAGATCGACAATTTTTTACATCAGATTAATGCCTACAAAGCGCCTGCAATGTTAAAACGTCGCCTCAGTTATTGGAGATACCCCTACATACGTTGCTGAATGGTTCCTTTTTAAATACTACCCGAAAGTGTCCCAAATCGGTCTGCTGACACACAACACTGTAGTTTATGGATAGATCGACAATTTTTTACATCAGATTAATGCCTACAAAGCGCCTGCAATGTTAAAACGTCGCCTCAGTTATTGGAGATACCCCTACATACGTTGCTGAATGGTTCCTTTTTAAATACTACCCGAAAGTGTCCCAAATCGGTCTGCTGGCACACAACATTGTAGTTTATGGATAGATCGACAATTTTTTACATCAGACCAATGCCTACAAAGCGCCTGCAATGTTAAAACGTCGCCTCAGTTATTGGAGATACCCCTACATACGTTGCTGAATGGTTCCTTTTTAAATACTACCCGAAAGTGTCTCAAATCGGTCTGCTGACACACAACATTGTAGTTTATGGATACATCGACAATTTTTTACATCAGACCAATGCCTACAAAGCGCCTGCAATGTTAAAACGTCGCCTCAGTTATTGGAGATACCCCTACATACGTTGCTGAATGGTTCCTTTTTAAATACTACCCGAAAGTGTCTCAAATCGGTCTGCTGGCACACAACATTGTAGTTTATGGATAGATCGACAATTTTTTACATCAGACCAATGCCTACAAAGCGCCTGCAATGTTAAAACGTCGCCTCAGTTATTGGAGATACCCCTACATACGTTGCTGAATGGTTCCTTTTTAAATACTACCCGAAAGTGTCTCAAATCGGTCTGCTGACACACAACATTGTAGTTTATGGATAGATCGACAATTGTTTACATCAGACCAATGCCTACAAAGCGCCTGCAATGTTAAAACGTCGCCTCAGTTATTGGAGATACCCCTACATACGTTGCTGAATGGTTCCTTTTTAAATACTACCCGAAAGTGTCTCAAATCGGTCTGCTGACACACAACATTGTAGTTTATGGATACATCGACAATTTTTAACATCAGACCAATGCCTACAAAGCGCCTGCAATGTTAAAACGTCGCCTCAGTTATTGGAGATACCCCTACATACGTTGCTGAATGGTTCCTTTTTAAATACTACCCGAAAGTGTCTCAAATCGGTCTGCTGGCACACAACATTGTAGTTTATGGATAGATCGACAATTTTTTACATCAGATTAATGCCTACAAAGCGCCTGCAATGTTAAGACGTCGGATCAGTTATTGGAGATACCCCTACATACATTGCTGAATGGTTCCTTTTTAAATACTACCCGAAAGTGTCTCAAATCGGTCTGCTGGCACACAACATTGTAGTTTATGGATAGATCGACAATTTTTTACATCAGACCAATGCCTACAAAGCGCCTGCAATTTTAAAACGTCGCCTCAGTTATTGGAGATACCCCTACATACGTTGCTGAATGGTTCCTTTTTAAATACTACCCGAAAGTGTCCCAAATCGGTCTGCTGACACACAACACTGTAGTTTATGGATAGATCGACAATTTTTTACATCAGATTAATGCCTACAAAGCGCCTGCAATGTTAAAACGTCGCCTCAGTTATTGGAGATACCCCTACATACGTTGCTGAATGGTTCCTTTTTAAATACTACCCGAAAGTGTCTCAAATCGGTCTGCTGGCACACAACATTGTAGTTTATGGATAGATCGACAATTTTTTACATCAGACCAATGCCTACAAAGCGCCTGCAATGTTAAAACGTCGCCTCAGTTATTGGAGATACCCCTACATACGTTGCTGAATGGTTCCTTTTTAAATACTACCCGAAAGTGTCTCAAATCGGTCTGCTGACACACAACATTGTAGTTTATGGATACATCGACAATTTTTTACATCAGACCAATGCCTACAAAGCGCTTGCAATGTTAAAACGTCGCCTCAGTTATTGGAGATACCCCTACATACGTTGCTGAATGGTTCCTTTTTAAATACTACCCGAAAGTGTCTCAAATCGGTCTGCTGGCACACAACATTGTAGTTTATGGATAGATCGACAATTTTTTACATCAGACCAATGCCTACAAAGCGCCTGCAATGTTAAAACGTCGCCTCAGTTATTGGAGATACCCCTACATACGTTGCTGAATGGTTCCTTTTTAAATACTACCCGAAAGTGTCTCAAATCGGTCTGCTGACACACAACATTGTAGTTTATGGATACATCGACAATTTTTTACATCAGACCAATGCCTACAAAGCGCCTGCAATGTTAAAACGTCGCCTCAGTTATTGGAGATACCCCTACATACGTTGCTGAATGGTTCCTTTTTAAATACTACCCGAAAGTGTCTCAAATCGGTCTGCTGGCACACAACATTGTAGTTTATGGATAGATCGACAATTTTTTACATCAGACCAATGCCTACAAAGCGCCTGCAATGTTAAAACGTCGCCTCAGTTATTGGAGATACCCCTACATACGTTGCTGAATGGTTCCTTTTTAAATACTACCCGAAAGTGTCTCAAATCGGTCTGCTGGCACACAACATTGTAGTTTATGGATAGATCGACAGTTTTTTACATCAGACCAATGCCTACAAAGCGCCTGCAATGTTAAAACGTCGCCTCAGTTATTGGAGATACCCCTACATACGTTGCTGAATGGTTCCTTTTTAAATACTACCCGAAAGTGTCTCAAATCGGTCTGCTGACACACAACATTGTAGTTTATGGATACATCGACAATTTTTTACATCAGACCAATGCCTACAAAGCGCCTGCAATGTTAAAACGTCGCCTCAGTTATTGGAGATACCCCTACATACGTTGCTGAATGGTTCCTTTTTAAATACTACCCGAAAGTGTCTCAAATCGGTCTGCTGGCACACAACATTGTAGTTTATGGATAGATCGACAATTTTTTACATCAGACCAATGCCTACAAAGCGCCTGCAATGTTAAAACGTCGCCTCAGTTATTGGAGATACCCCTACATACGTTGCTGAATGGTTCCTTTTTAAATACTACCCGAAAGTGTCTCAAATCGGTCTGCTGACACACAACATTGTAGTTTATGGATACATCGACAATTTTTTACATCAGACCAATGCCTACAAAGCGCCTGCAATGTTAAAACGTCGCCTCAGTTATTGGAGATACCCCTACATACGTTGCTGAATGGTTCCTTTTTAAATACTACCCGAAAGTGTCTCAAATCGGTCTGCTGGCACACAACATTGTAGTTTATGGATAGATCGACAATTTTTTACATCAGACCAATGCCTACAAAGCGCCTGCAATGTTAAAACGTCGCCTCAGTTATTGGAGATACCCCTACATACGTTGCTGAATGGTTCCTTTTTAAATACTACCCGAAAGTGTCTCAAATCGGTCTGCTGACACACAACATTGTAGTTTATGGATACATCGACAATTTTTTACATCAGACCAATGCCTACAAAGCGCTTGCAATGTTAAAACGTCGCCTCAGTTATTGGAGATACCCCTACATACGTTGCTGAATGGTTCCTTTTTAAATACTACCCGAAAGTGTCTCAAATCGGTCTGCTGGCACACAACATTGTAGTTTATGGATAGATCGACAATTTTTTACATCAGACCAATGCCTACAAAGCGCCTGCAATGTTAAAACGTCGCCTCAGTTATTGGAGATACCCCTACATACGTTGCTGAATGGTTCCTTTTTAAATACTACCCGAAAGTGTCTCAAATCGGTCTGCTGACACACAACATTGTAGTTTATGGATACATCGACAATTTTTTACATCAGACCAATGCCTACAAAGCTCCTGCAATGTTAAAACGTCGCCTCAGTTATTGGAGATACCCCTACATACGTTGCTGAATGGTTCCTTTTTAAATACTACCCGAAAGTGTCTCAAATCGGTCTGCTGGCACACAACATTGTAGTTTATGGATAGATCGACAATTTTTTACATCAGACCAATGCCTACAAAGCGCCTGCAATGTTAAAACGTCGCCTCAGTTATTGGAGATACCCCTACATACGTTGCTGAATGGTTCCTTTTTAAATACTACCCGAAAGTGTCTCAAATCGGTCTGCTGGCACACAACATTGTAGTTTATGGATAGATCGACAATTTTTTACATCAGACCAATGCCTACAAAGCGCCTGCAATGTTAAAACGTCGCCTCAGTTATTGGAGATACCCCTACATACGTTGCTGAATGGTTCCTTTTTAAATACTACCCGAAAGTGTCTCAAATCGGTCTGCTGGCACACAACATTGTAGTTTATGGATAGATCGACAATTTTTTACATCAGACCAATGCCTACAAAGCGCCTGCAATGTTAAAACGTCGCCTCAGTTATTGGAGATACCCCTACATACGTTGCTGAATGGTTCCTTTTTAAATACTACCCGAAAGTGTCTCAAATCGGTCTGCTGACACACAACATTGTAGTTTATGGATACATCGACAATTTTTTACATCAGACCAATGCCTACAAAGCGCCTGCAATGTTAAAACGTCGCCTCAGTTATTGGAGATACCCCTACATACGTTGCTGAATGGTTCCTTTTTAAATACTACCCGAAAGTGTCTCAAATCGGTCTGCTGGCACACAACATTGTAGTTTATGGATAGATCGACAATTTTTTACATCAGACCAATGCCTACAAAGCGCCTGCAATGTTAAAACGTCGCCTCAGTTATTGGAGATACCCCTACATACGTTGCTGAATGGTTCCTTTTTAAATACTACCCGAAAGTGTCTCAAATCGGTCTGCTGACACACAACATTGTAGTTTATGGATACATCGACAATTTTTTACATCAGACCAATGCCTACAAAGCGCCTGCAATGTTAAAACGTCGCCTCAGTTATTGGAGATACCCCTACATACGTTGCTGAATGGTTCCTTTTTAAATACTACCCGAAAGTGTCTCAAATCGGTCTGCTGGCACACAACATTGTAGTTTATGGATAGATCGACAATTTTTTACATCAGATTAATGCCTACAAAGCGCCTGCAATGTTAAGACGTCGGATCAGTTATTGGAGATACCCCTACACACGTTGCTGAATGGTTCCTTTTTAAATACTACCCGAAAGTGTCCCAAATCGGTCTGCTGACACACAACACTGTAGTTTATGGATAGATCGACAATTTTTTACATCAGATTAATGCCTACAAAGCGCCTGCAATGTTAAAACGTCGCCTCAGTTATTGGAGATACCCCTACATACGTTGCTGAATGGTTCCTTTTTAAATACTACCCGAAAGTGTCCCAAATCGGTCTGCTGGCACACAACATTGTAGTTTATGGATAGATCGACAATTTTTTACATCAGATTAATGCCTACAAAGCGCCTGCAATGTTAGGACGTCGGATCAGTTATTGGAGATACCCCTACACACGTTGCTGAATGGTTCCTTTTTAAATACTACCCGAAAGTGTCTCAAATCGGTCTGCTGGCACACAACATTGTAGTTTATGGATAGATCGACAATTTTTTACATCAGACCAATGCCTACAAAGCGCCTGCAATGTTAAAACGTCGCCTCAGTTATTGGAGATACCCCTACATACGTTGCTGAATGGTTCCTTTTTAAATACTACCCGAAAGTGTCCCAAATCGGTCTGCTGACACACAACACTGTAGTTTATGGATAGATCGACAATTTTTTACATCAGATTAATGCCTACAAAGCGCCTGCAATGTTAAAACGTCGCCTCAGTTATTGGAGATACCCCTACATACGTTGCTGAATGGTTCCTTTTTAAATACTACCCGAAAGTGTCCCAAATCGGTCTGCTGGCACACAACATTGTAGTTTATGGATAGATCGACAATTTTTTACATCAGACCAATGCCTACAAAGCGCCTGCAATGTTAAAACGTCGCCTCAGTTATTGGAGATACCCCTACATACGTTGCTGAATGGTTCCTTTTTAAATACTACCCGAAAGTGTCTCAAATCGGTCTGCTGACACACAACATTGTAGTTTATGGATACATCGACAATTTTTTACATCAGACCAATGCCTACAAAGCGCCTGCAATGTTAAAACGTCGCCTCAGTTATTGGAGATACCCCTACATACGTTGCTGAATGGTTCCTTTTTAAATACTACCCGAAAGTGTCTCAAATCGGTCTGCTGGCACACAACATTGTAGTTTATGGATAGATCGACAATTTTTTACATCAGACCAATGCCTACAAAGCGCCTGCAATGTTAAAACGTCGCCTCAGTTATTGGAGATACCCCTACATACGTTGCTGAATGGTTCCTTTTTAAATACTACCCGAAAGTGTCTCAAATCGGTCTGCTGGCACACAACATTGTAGTTTATGGATAGATCGACAATTTTTTACATCAGACCAATGCCTACAAAGCGCCTGCAATGTTAAAACGTCGCCTCAGTTATTGGAGATACCCCTACATACGTTGCTGAATGGTTCCTTTTTAAATACTACCCGAAAGTGTCTCAAATCGGTCTGCTGGCACACAACATTGTAGTTTATGGATAGATCGACAATTTTTTACATCAGATTAATGCCTACAAAGCGCCTGCAATGTTAAGACGTCGGATCAGTTATTGGAGATACCCCTACATACATTGCTGAATGGTTCCTTTTTAAATACTACCCGAAAGTGTCTCAAATCGGTCTGCTGGCACACAACATTGTAGTTTATGGATAGATCGACAATTTTTTACATCAGACCAATGCCTACAAAGCGCCTGCAATTTTAAAACGTCGCCTCAGTTATTGGAGATACCCCTACATACGTTGCTGAATGGTTCCTTTTTAAATACTACCCGAAAGTGTCTCAAATCGGTCTGCTGGCACACAACATTGTAGTTTATGGATAGATCGACAATTTTTTACATCAGACCAATGCCTACAAAGCGCCTGCAATGTTAAAACGTCGCCTCAGTTATTGGAGATACCCCTACATACGTTGCTGAATGGTTCCTTTTTAAATACTACCCGAAAGTGTCTCAAATCGGTCTGCTGACACACAACATTGTAGTTTATGGATACATCGACAATTTTTAACATCAGACCAATGCCTACAAAGCGCCTGCAATGTTAAAACGTCGCCTCAGTTATTGGAGATACCCCTACATACGTTGCTGAATGGTTCCTTTTTAAATACTACCCGAAAGTGTCTCAAATCGGTCTGCTGGCACACAACATTGTAGTTTATGGATAGATCGACAATTTTTTACATCAGATTAATGCCTACAAAGCGCCTGCAATGTTAAGACGTCGGATCAGTTATTGGAGATACCCCTACATACATTGCTGAATGGTTCCTTTTCAAATACTACCCGAAAGTGTCTCAAATCGGTCTGCTGGCACACAACATTGTAGTTTATGGATAGATCGACAATTTTTTACATCAGACCAATGCCTACAAAGCGCCTGCAATTTTAAAACGTCGCCTCAGTTATTGGAGATACCCCTACATACGTTGCTGAATGGTTCCTTTTTAAATACTACCCGAAAGTGTCCCAAATCGGTCTGCTGACACACAACACTGTAGTTTATGGATACATCGACAATTTTTTACATCAGATTAATGCCTACAAAGCGCCTGCAATGTTAAAACGTCGCCTCAGTTATTGGAGATACCCCTACATACGTTGCTGAATGGTTCCTTTTTAAATACTACCCGAAAGTGTCTCAAATCGGTCTGCTGGCACACAACATTGTAGTTTATGGATAGATCGACAATTTTTTACATCAGACCAATGCCTACAAAGCGCCTGCAATGTTAAAACGTCGCCTCAGTTATTGGAGATACCCCTACATACGTTGCTGAATGGTTCCTTTTTAAATACTACCCGAAAGTGTCTCAAATCGGTCTGCTGACACACAACATTGTAGTTTATGGATACATCGACAATTTTTTACATCAGACCAATGCCTACAAAGCGCCTGCAATGTTAAAACGTCGCCTCAGTTATTGGAGATACCCCTACATACGTTGCTGAATGGTTCCTTTTTAAATACTACCCGAAAGTGTCTCAAATCGGTCTGCTGGCACACAACATTGTAGTTTATGGATAGATCGACAATTTTTTACATCAGACCAATGCCTACAAAGCGCCTGCAATGTTAAAACGTCGCCTCAGTTATTGGAGATACCCCTACATACGTTGCTGAATGGTTCCTTTTTAAATACTACCCGAAAGTGTCTCAAATCGGTCTGCTGACACACAACATTGTAGTTTATGGATACATCGACAATTTTTTACATCAGACCAATGCCTACAAAGCGCCTGCAATGTTAAAACGTCGCCTCAGTTATTGGAGATACCCCTACATACGTTGCTGAATGGTTCCTTTTTAAATACTACCCGAAAGTGTCTCAAATCGGTCTGCTGACACACAACATTGTAGTTTATGGATACATCGACAATTTTTTACATCAGACCAATGCCTACAAAGCGCCTGCAATGTTAAAACGTCGCCTCAGTTATTGGAGATACCCCTACATACGTTGCTGAATGGTTCCTTTTTAAATACTACCCGAAAGTGTCTCAAATCGGTCTGCTGGCACACAACATTGTAGTTTATGGATAGATCGACAATTTTTTACATCAGACCAATGCCTACAAAGCGCCTGCAATGTTAAAACGTCGCCTCAGTTATTGGAGATACCCCTACATACGTTGCTGAATGGTTCCTTTTTAAATACTACCCGAAAGTGTCTCAAATCGGTCTGCTGGCACACAACATTGTAGTTTATGGATAGATCGACAATTTTTTACATCAGACCAATGCCTACAAAGCGCCTGCAATGTTAAAACGTCGCCTCAGTTATTGGAGATACCCCTACATACGTTGCTGAATGGTTCCTTTTTAAATACTACCCGAAAGTGTCTCAAATCGGTCTGCTGACACACAACATTGTAGTTTATGGATACATCGACAATTTTTTACATCAGACCAATGCCTACAAAGCGCCTGCAATGTTAAAACGTCGCCTCAGTTATTGGAGATACCCCTACATACGTTGCTGAATGGTTCCTTTTTAAATACTACCCGAAAGTGTCTCAAATCGGTCTGCTGGCACACAACATTGTAGTTTATGGATAGATCGACAATTTTTTACATCAGACCAATGCCTACAAAGCGCCTGCAATGTTAAAACGTCGCCTCAGTTATTGGAGATACCCCTACATACGTTGCTGAATGGTTCCTTTTTAAATACTACCCGAAAGTGTCTCAAATCGGTCTGCTGGCACACAACATTGTAGTTTATGGATAGATCGACAATTTTTTACATCAGACCAATGCCTACAAAGCGCCTGCAATGTTAAAACGTCGCCTCAGTTATTGGAGATACCCCTACATACGTTGCTGAATGGTTCCTTTTTAAATACTACCCGAAAGTGTCTCAAATCGGTCTGCTGACACACAACATTGTAGTTTATGGATACATCGACAATTTTTTACATCAGACCAATGCCTACAAAGCGCCTGCAATGTTAAAACGTCGCCTCAGTTATTGGAGATACCCCTACATACGTTGCTGAATGGTTCCTTTTTAAATACTACCCGAAAGTGTCTCAAATCGGTCTGCTGGCACACAACATTGTAGTTTATGGATAGATCGACAATTTTTTACATCAGATTAATGCCTACAAAGCGCCTGCAATGTTAAGACGTCGGATCAGTTATTGGAGATACCCCTACATACATTGCTGAATGGTTCCTTTTTAAATACTACCCGAAAGTGTCTCAAATCGGTCTGCTGGCACACAACATTGTAGTTTATGGATAGATCGACAATTTTTTACATCAGACCAATGCCTACAAAGCGCCTGCAATTTTAAAACGTCGCCTCAGTTATTGGAGATACCCCTACATACGTTGCTGAATGGTTCCTTTTTAAATACTACCCGAAAGTGTCTCAAATCGGTCTGCTGGCACACAACATTGTAGTTTATGGATAGATCGACAATTTTTTACATCAGACCAATGCCTACAAAGCGCCTGCAATGTTAAAACGTCGCCTCAGTTATTGGAGATACCCCTACATACGTTGCTGAATGGTTCCTTTTTAAATACTACCCGAAAGTGTCTCAAATCGGTCTGCTGACACACAACATTGTAGTTTATGGATACATCGACAATTTTTAACATCAGACCAATGCCTACAAAGCGCCTGCAATGTTAAAACGTCGCCTCAGTTATTGGAGATACCCCTACATACGTTGCTGAATGGTTCCTTTTTAAATACTACCCGAAAGTGTCTCAAATCGGTCTGCTGGCACACAACATTGTAGTTTATGGATAGATCGACAATTTTTTACATCAGATTAATGCCTACAAAGCGCCTGCAATGTTAAGACGTCGGATCAGTTATTGGAGATACCCCTACATACATTGCTGAATGGTTCCTTTTTAAATACTACCCGAAAGTGTCTCAAATCGGTCTGCTGGCACACAACATTGTAGTTTATGGATAGATCGACAATTTTTTACATCAGACCAATGCCTACAAAGCGCCTGCAATGTTAAAACGTCGCCTCAGTTATTGGAGATACCCCTACATACGTTGCTGAATGGTTCCTTTGTAAATACTACCCGAAAGTGTCCCAAATCGGTCTGCTGACACACAACACTGTAGTTTATGGATAGATCGACAATTTTTTACATCAGATTAATGCCTACAAAGCGCCTGCAATGTTAAAACGTCGCCTCAGTTATTGGAGATACCCCTACATACGTTGCTGAATGGTTCCTTTTTAAATACTACCCGAAAGTGTCCCAAATCGGTCTGCTGGCACACAACATTGTAGTTTATGGATAGATCGACAATTTTTTACATCAGACCAATGCCTACAAAGCGCCTGCAATGTTAAAACGTCGCCTCAGTTATTGGAGATACCCCTACATACGTTGCTGAATGGTTCCTTTTTAAATACTACCCGAAAGTGTCTCAAATCGGTCTGCTGACACACAACATTGTAGTTTATGGATACATCGACAATTTTTTACATCAGACCAATGCCTACAAAGCGCCTGCAATGTTAAAACGTCGCCTCAGTTATTGGAGATACCCCTACATACGTTGCTGAATGGTTCCTTTTTAAATACTACCCGAAAGTGTCTCAAATCGGTCTGCTGGCACACAACATTGTAGTTTATGGATAGATCGACAATTTTTTACATCAGACCAATGCCTACAAAGCGCCTGCAATGTTAAAACGTCGCCTCAGTTATTGGAGATACCCCTACATACGTTGCTGAATGGTTCCTTTTTAAATACTACCCGAAAGTGTCTCAAATCGGTCTGCTGGCACACAACATTGTAGTTTATGGATAGATCGACAATTTTTTACATCAGACCAATGCCTACAAAGCGCCTGCAATGTTAAAACGTCGCCTCAGTTATTGGAGATACCCCTACATACGTTGCTGAATGGTTCCTTTTTAAATACTACCCGAAAGTGTCTCAAATCGGTCTGCTGACACACAACATTGTAGTTTATGGATACATCGACAATTTTTTACATCAGACCAATGCCTACAAAGCGCCTGCAATGTTAAAACGTCGCCTCAGTTATTGGAGATACCCCTACATACGTTGCTGAATGGTTCCTTTTTAAATACTACCCGAAAGTGTCTCAAATCGGTCTGCTGACACACAACATTGTAGTTTATGGATACATCGACAATTTTTTACATCAGACCAATGCCTACAAAGCGCCTGCAATGTTAAAACGTCGCCTCAGTTATTGGAGATACCCCTACATACGTTGCTGAATGGTTCCTTTTTAAATACTACCCGAAAGTGTCTCAAATCGGTCTGCTGGCACACAACATTGTAGTTTATGGATAGATCGACAATTTTTTACATCAGACCAATGCCTACAAAGCGCCTGCAATGTTAAAACGTCGCCTCAGTTATTGGAGATACCCCTACATACGTTGCTGAATGGTTCCTTTTTAAATACTACCCGAAAGTGTCTCAAATCGGTCTGCTGACACACAACATTGTAGTTTATGGATAGATCGACAATTTTTTACATCAGACCAATGCCTACAAAGCGCCTGCAATGTTAAAACGTCGCCTCAGTTATTGGAGATACCCCTACATACGTTGCTGAATGGTTCCTTTTTAAATACTACCCGAAAGTGTCTCAAATCGGTCTGCTGACACACAACATTGTAGTTTATGGATACATCGACAATTTTTAACATCAGACCAATGCCTACAAAGCGCCTGCAATGTTAAAACGTCGCCTCAGTTATTGGAGATACCCCTACATACGTTGCTGAATGGTTCCTTTTTAAATACTACCCGAAAGTGTCTCAAATCGGTCTGCTGGCACACAACATTGTAGTTTATGGATAGATCGACAATTTTTTACATCAGATTAATGCCTACAAAGCGCCTGCAATGTTAAGACGTCGGATCAGTTATTGGAGATACCCCTACATACATTGCTGAATGGTTCCTTTTTAAATACTACCCGAAAGTGTCTCAAATCGGTCTGCTGGCACACAACATTGTAGTTTATGGATAGATCGACAATTTTTTACATCAGACCAATGCCTACAAAGCGCCTGCAATTTTAAAACGTCGCCTCAGTTATTGGAGATACCCCTACATACGTTGCTGAATGGTTCCTTTTTAAATACTACCCGAAAGTGTCCCAAATCGGTCTGCTGACACACAACACTGTAGTTTATGGATAGATCGACAATTTTTTACATCAGATTAATGCCTACAAAGCGCCTGCAATGTTAAAACGTCGCCTCAGTTATTGGAGATACCCCTACATACGTTGCTGAATGGTTCCTTTTTAAATACTACCCGAAAGTGTCTCAAATCGGTCTGCTGGCACACAACATTGTAGTTTATGGATAGATCGACAATTTTTTACATCAGACCAATGCCTACAAAGCGCCTGCAATGTTAAAACGTCGCCTCAGTTATTGGAGATACCCCTACATACGTTGCTGAATGGTTCCTTTTTAAATACTACCCGAAAGTGTCTCAAATCGGTCTGCTGACACACAACATTGTAGTTTATGGATACATCGACAATTTTTTACATCAGACCAATGCCTACAAAGCGCCTGCAATGTTAAAACGTCGCCTCAGTTATTGGAGATACCCCTACATACGTTGCTGAATGGTTCCTTTTTAAATACTACCCGAAAGTGTCTCAAATCGGTCTGCTGGCACACAACATTGTAGTTTATGGATAGATCGACAATTTTTTACATCAGACCAATGCCTACAAAGCGCCTGCAATGTTAAAACGTCGCCTCAGTTATTGGAGATACCCCTACATACGTTGCTGAATGGTTCCTTTTTAAATACTACCCGAAAGTGTCTCAAATCGGTCTGCTGGCACACAACATTGTAGTTTATGGATAGATCGACAATTTTTTACATCAGACCAATGCCTACAAAGCGCCTGCAATTTTAAAACGTCGCCTCAGTTATTGGAGATACCCCTACATACGTTGCTGAATGGTTCCTTTTTAAATACTACCCGAAAGTGTCCCAAATCGGTCTGCTGACACACAACACTGTAGTTTATGGATAGATCGACAATTTTTTACATCAGATTAATGCCTACAAAGCGCCTGCAATGTTAAAACGTCGCCTCAGTTATTGGAGATACCCCTACATACGTTGCTGAATGGTTCCTTTTTAAATACTACCCGAAAGTGTCTCAAATCGGTCTGCTGGCACACAACATTGTAGTTTATGGATAGATCGACAATTTTTTACATCAGACCAATGCCTACAAAGCGCCTGCAATGTTAAAACGTCGCCTCAGTTATTGGAGATACCCCTACATACGTTGCTGAATGGTTCCTTTTTAAATACTACCCGAAAGTGTCTCAAATCGGTCTGCTGACACACAACATTGTAGTTTATGGATACATCGACAATTTTTTGCATCAGACCAATGCCTACAAAGCGCCTGCAATGTTAAAACGTCGCCTCAGTTATTGGAGATACCCCTACATACGTTGCTGAATGGTTCCTTTTTAAATACTACCCGAAAGTGTCTCAAATCGGTCTGCTGGCACACAACATTGTAGTTTATGGATAGATCGACAATTTTTTACATCAGACCAATGCCTACAAAGCGCCTGCAATGTTAAAACGTCGCCTCAGTTATTGGAGATACCCCTACATACGTTGCTGAATGGTTCCTTTTTAAATACTACCCGAAAGTGTCTCAAATCGGTCTGCTGACACACAACATTGTAGTTTATGGATACATCGACAATTTTTTACATCAGACCAATGCCTACAAAGCGCCTGCAATGTTAAAACGTCGCCTCAGTTATTGGAGATACCCCTACATACGTTGCTGAATGGTTCCTTTTTAAATACTACCCGAAAGTGTCTCAAATCGGTCTGCTGGCACACAACATTGTAGTTTATGGATAGATCGACAATTTTTTACATCAGATTAATGCCTACAAAGCGCCTGCAATGTTAAGACGTCGGATCAGTTATTGGAGATACCCCTACACACGTTGCTGAATGGTTCCTTTTTAAATACTACCCGAAAGTGTCCCAAATCGGTCTGCTGACACACAACACTGTAGTTTATGGATAGATCGACAATTTTTTACATCAGATTAATGCCTACAAAGCGCCTGCAATGTTAAAACGTCGCCTCAGTTATTGGAGATACCCCTACATACGTTGCTGAATGGTTCCTTTTTAAATACTACCCGAAAGTGTCCCAAATCGGTCTGCTGGCACACAACATTGTAGTTTATGGATAGATCGACAATTTTTTACATCAGATTAATGCCTACAAAGCGCCTGCAATGTTAAAACGTCGCCTCAGTTATTGGAGATACCCCTACATACGTTGCTGAATGGTTCCTTTTTAAATACTACCCGAAAGTGTCCCAAATCGGTCTGCTGGCACACAACATTGTAGTTTATGGATAGATCGACAATTTTTTACATCAGATTAATGCCTACAAAGCGCCTGCAATGTTAAGACGTCGGATCAGTTATTGGAGATACCCCTACACACGTTGCTGAATGGTTCCTTTTCAAATACTACCCGAAAGTGTCTCAAATCGGTCTGCTGGCACACAACATTGTAGTTTATGGATAGATCGACAATTTTTTACATCAGACCAATGCCTACAAAGCGCCTGCAATGTTAAAACGTCGCCTCAGTTATTGGAGATACCCCTACATACGTTGCTGAATGGTTCCTTTTTAAATACTACCCGAAAGTGTCCCAAATCGGTCTGCTGACACACAACACTGTAGTTTATGGATAGATCGACAATTTTTTACATCAGATTAATGCCTACAAAGCGCCTGCAATGTTAAAACGTCGCCTCAGTTATTGGAGATACCCCTACATACGTTGCTGAATGGTTCCTTTTTAAATACTACCCGAAAGTGTCCCAAATCGGTCTGCTGGCACACAACATTGTAGTTTATGGATAGATCGACAATTTTTTACATCAGACCAATGCCTACAAAGCGCCTGCAATGTTAAAACGTCGCCTCAGTTATTGGAGATACCCCTACATACGTTGCTGAATGGTTCCTTTTTAAATACTACCCGAAAGTGTCTCAAATCGGTCTGCTGGCACACAACATTGTAGTTTATGGATAGATCGACAATTTTTTACATCAGACCAATGCCTACAAAGCGCCTGCAATGTTAAAACGTCGCCTCAGTTATTGGAGATACCCCTACATACGTTGCTGAATGGTCCCTTTTTAAATACTACCCGAAAGTGTCTCAAATCGGTCTGCTGACACACAACATTGTAGTTTATGGATACATCGACAATTTTTTACATCAGACCAATGCCTACAAAGCGCCTGCAATTTTAAAACGTCGCCTCAGTTATTGGAGATACCCCTACATACGTTGCTGAATGGTTCCTTTTTAAATACTACCCGAAAGTGTCTCAAATCGGTCTGCTGACACACAACATTGTAGTTTATGGATACATCGACAATTTTTTACATCAGACCAATGCCTACAAAGCGCCTGCAATGTTAAAACGTCGCCTCAGTTATTGGAGATACCCCTACATACGTTGCTGAATGGTTCCTTTTTAAATACTACCCGAAAGTGTCTCAAATCGGTCTGCTGGCACACAACATTGTAGTTTATGGATAGATCGACAATTTTTTACATCAGACCAATGCCTACAAAGCGCCTGCAATGTTAAAACGTCGCCTCAGTTATTGGAGATACCCCTACATACGTTGCTGAATGGTTCCTTTTTAAATACTACCCGAAAGTGTCTCAAATCGGTCTGCTGACACACAACATTGTAGTTTATGGATACATCGACAATTTTTTACATCAGACCAATGCCTACAAAGCGCCTGCAATGTTAAAACGTCGCCTCAGTTATTGGAGATACCCCTACATACGTTGCTGAATGGTTCCTTTTTAAATACTACCCGAAAGTGTCTCAAATCGGTCTGCTGGCACACAACATTGTAGTTTATGGATAGATCGACAATTTTTTACATCAGATTAATGCCTACAAAGCGCCTGCAATGTTAAGACGTCGGATCAGTTATTGGAGATACCCCTACATACATTGCTGAATGGTTCCTTTTTAAATACTACCCGAAAGTGTCTCAAATCGGTCTGCTGGCACACAACATTGTAGTTTATGGATAGATCGACAATTTTTTACATCAGACCAATGCCTACAAAGCGCCTGCAATTTTAAAACGTCGCCTCAGTTATTGGAGATACCCCTACATACGTTGCTGAATGGTTCCTTTTTAAATACTACCCGAAAGTGTCTCAAATCGGTCTGCTGGCACACAACATTGTAGTTTATGGATAGATCGACAATTTTTTACATCAGATTAATGCCTACAAAGCGCCTGCAATGTTAAGACGTCGGATCAGTTATTGGAGATACCCCTACACACGTTGCTGAATGGTTCCTTTTTAAATACTACCCGAAAGTGTCTCAAATCGGTCTG
Organism: Haliotis asinina; assembly: GCF_037392515.1. Taxonomy (NCBI): domain Eukaryota; kingdom Metazoa; phylum Mollusca; class Gastropoda; order Lepetellida; family Haliotidae; genus Haliotis; species Haliotis asinina. Next base: position 20,225,919 of record NC_090289.1, read on the forward strand.
CTGGCACACAACATTGTAGTTTATGGATAGATCGACAATTTTTTACATCAGACCAATGCCTACAAAGCGCCTGCAATTTTAAAACGTCGCCTCAGTTATTGGAGATACCCCTACATACGTTGCTGAATGGTTCCTTTTTAAATACTACCCGAAAGTGTCCCAAATCGGTCTGCTGACACACAACACTGTAGTTTATGGATAGATCGACAATTTTTTACATCAGATTAATGCCTACAAAGCGCCTGCAATGTTAAAACGTCGCCTCAGTTATTGGAGATACCCCTACATACGTTGCTGAATGGTTCCTTTTTAAATACTACCCGAAAGTGTCTCAAATCGGTCTGCTGGCACACAACATTGTAGTTTATGGATAGATCGACAATTTTTTACATCAGACCAATGCCTACAAAGCGCCTGCAATGTTAAAACGTCGCCTCAGTTATTGGAGATACCCCTACATACGTTGCTGAATGGTTCCTTTTTAAATACTACCCGAAAGTGTCTCAAATCGGTCTGCTGACACACAACATTGTAGTTTATGGATACATCGACAATTTTTTGCATCAGACCAATGCCTACAAAGCGCCTGCAATGTTAAAACGTCGCCTCAGTTATTGGAGATACCCCTACATACGTTGCTGAATGGTTCCTTTTTAAATACTACCCGAAAGTGTCTCAAATCGGTCTGCTGGCACACAACATTGTAGTTTATGGATAGATCGACAATTTTTTACATCAGACCAATGCCTACAAAGCGCCTGCAATGTTAAAACGTCGCCTCAGTTATTGGAGATACCCCTACATACGTTGCTGAATGGTTCCTTTTTAAATACTACCCGAAAGTGTCTCAAATCGGTCTGCTGACACACAACATTGTAGTTTATGGATACATCGACAATTTTTTACATCAGACCAATGCCTACAAAGCGCCTGCAATGTTAAAACGTCGCCTCAGTTATTGGAGATACCCCTACATACGTTGCTGAATGGTTCCTTTTTAAATACTACCCGAAAGTGTCTCAAATCGGTCTGCTGGCACACAACATTGTAGTTTATGGATAGATCGACAATTTTTTACATCAGATTAATGCCTACAAAGCGCCTGCAATGTTAAGACGTCGGATCAGTTATTGGAGATACCCCTACACACGTTGCTGAATGGTTCCTTTTTAAATACTACCCGAAAGTGTCCCAAATCGGTCTGCTGACACACAACACTGTAGTTTATGGATAGATCGACAATTTTTTACATCAGATTAATGCCTACAAAGCGCCTGCAATGTTAAAACGTCGCCTCAGTTATTGGAGATACCCCTACATACGTTGCTGAATGGTTCCTTTTTAAATACTACCCGAAAGTGTCCCAAATCGGTCTGCTGGCACACAACATTGTAGTTTATGGATAGATCGACAATTTTTTACATCAGATTAATGCCTACAAAGCGCCTGCAATGTTAAGACGTCGGATCAGTTATTGGAGATACCCCTACACACGTTGCTGAATGGTTCCTTTTTAAATACTACCCGAAAGTGTCTCAAATCGGTCTGCTGGCACACAACATTGTAGTTTATGGATAGATCGACAATTTTTTACATCAGACCAATGCCTACAAAGCGCCTGCAATGTTAAAACGTCGCCTCAGTTATTGGAGATACCCCTACATACGTTGCTGAATGGTTCCTTTTTAAATACTACCCGAAAGTGTCCCAAATCGGTCTGCTGACACACAACACTGTAGTTTATGGATAGATCGACAATTTTTTACATCAGATTAATGCCTACAAAGCGCCTGCAATGTTAAAACGTCGCCTCAGTTATTGGAGATACCCCTACATACGTTGCTGAATGGTTCCTTTTTAAATACTACCCGAAAGTGTCCCAAATCGGTCTGCTGGCACACAACATTGTAGTTTATGGATAGATCGACAATTTTTTACATCAGACCAATGCCTACAAAGCGCCTGCAATGTTAAAACGTCGCCTCAGTTATTGGAGATACCCCTACATACGTTGCTGAATGGTTCCTTTTTAAATACTACCCGAAAGTGTCTCAAATCGGTCTGCTGGCACACAACATTGTAGTTTATGGATAGATCGACAATTTTTTACATCAGACCAATGCCTACAAAGCGCCTGCAATGTTAAAACGTCGCCTCAGTTATTGGAGATACCCCTACATACGTTGCTGAATGGTTCCTTTTTAAATACTACCCGAAAGTGTCTCAAATCGGTCTGCTGACACACAACATTGTAGTTTATGGATACATCGACAATTTTTTACATCAGACCAATGCCTACAAAGCGCCTGCAATGTTAAAACGTCGCCTCAGTTATTGGAGATACCCCTACATACGTTGCTGAATGGTTCCTTTTTAAATACTACCCGAAAGTGTCTCAAATCGGTCTGCTGGCACACAACATTGTAGTTTATGGATAGATCGACAATTTTTTACATCAGATTAATGCCTACAAAGCGCCTGCAATGTTAAGACGTCGGATCAGTTATTGGAGATACCCCTACATACATTGCTGAATGGTTCCTTTTTAAATACTACCCGAAAGTGTCTCAAATCGGTCTGCTGGCACACAACATTGTAGTTTATGGATAGATCGACAATTTTTTACATCAGACCAATGCCTACAAAGCGCCTGCAATTTTAAAACGTCGCCTCAGTTATTGGAGATACCCCTACATACGTTGCTGAATGGTTCCTTTTTAAATACTACCCGAAAGTGTCTCAAATCGGTCTGCTGGCACACAACATTGTAGTTTATGGATAGATCGACAATTTTTTACATCAGATTAATGCCTACAAAGCGCTTGCAATGTTAAGACGTCGGATCAGTTATTGGAGATACCCCTACACACGTTGCTGAATGGTTCCTTTTTAAATACTACCCGAAAGTGTCTCAAATCGGTCTGCTGGCACACAACATTGTAGTTTATGGATAGATCGACAATTTTTTACATCAGACCAATGCCTACAAAGCGCCTGCAATTTTAAAACGTCGCCTCAGTTATTGGAGATACCCCTACATACGTTGCTGAATGGTTCCTTTTTAAATACTACCCGAAAGTGTCCCAAATCGGTCTGCTGACACACAACACTGTAGTTTATGGATAGATCGACAATTTTTTACATCAGATTAATGCCTACAAAGCGCCTGCAATGTTAAAACGTCGCCTCAGTTATTGGAGATACCCCTACATACGTTGCTGAATGGTTCCTTTTTAAATACTACCCGAAAGTGTCTCAAATCGGTCTGCTGGCACACAACATTGTAGTTTATGGATAGATCGACAATTTTTTACATCAGACCAATGCCTACAAAGCGCCTGCAATGTTAAAACGTCGCCTCAGTTATTGGAGATACCCCTACATACGTTGCTGAATGGTTCCTTTTTAAATACTACCCGAAAGTGTCTCAAATCGGTCTGCTGACACACAACATTGTAGTTTATGGATACATCGACAATTTTTTGCATCAGACCAATGCCTACAAAGCGCCTGCAATGTTAAAACGTCGCCTCAGTTATTGGAGATACCCCTACATACGTTGCTGAATGGTTCCTTTTTAAATACTACCCGAAAGTGTCTCAAATCGGTCTGCTGGCACACAACATTGTAGTTTATGGATAGATCGACAATTTTTTACATCAGACCAATGCCTACAAAGCGCCTGCAATGTTAAAACGTCGCCTCAGTTATTGGAGATACCCCTACATACGTTGCTGAATGGTTCCTTTTTAAATACTACCCGAAAGTGTCTCAAATCGGTCTGCTGACACACAACATTGTAGTTTATGGATACATCGACAATTTTTTGCATCAGACCAATGCCTACAAAGCGCCTGCAATGTTAAAACGTCGCCTCAGTTATTGGAGATACCCCTACATACGTTGCTGAATGGTTCCTTTTTAAATACTACCCGAAAGTGTCTCAAATCGGTCTGCTGGCACACAACATTGTAGTTTATGGATAGATCGACAATTTTTTACATCAGACCAATGCCTACAAAGCGCCTGCAATGTTAAAACGTCGCCTCAGTTATTGGAGATACCCCTACATACGTTGCTGAATGGTTCCTTTTTAAATACTACCCGAAAGTGTCTCAAATCGGTCTGCTGACACACAACATTGTAGTTTATGGATACATCGACAATTTTTTACATCAGACCAATGCCTACAAAGCGCCTGCAATGTTAAAACGTCGCCTCAGTTATTGGAGATACCCCTACATACGTTGCTGAATGGTTCCTTTTTAAATACTACCCGAAAGTGTCTCAAATCGGTCTGCTGGCACACAACATTGTAGTTTATGGATAGATCGACAATTTTTTACATCAGATTAATGCCTACAAAGCGCCTGCAATGTTAAGACGTCGGATCAGTTATTGGAGATACCCCTACACACGTTGCTGAATGGTTCCTTTTTAAATACTACCCGAAAGTGTCCCAAATCGGTCTGCTGACACACAACACTGTAGTTTATGGATAGATCGACAATTTTTTACATCAGATTAATGCCTACAAAGCGCCTGCAATGTTAAAACGTCGCCTCAGTTATTGGAGATACCCCTACATACGTTGCTGAATGGTTCCTTTTTAAATACTACCCGAAAGTGTCCCAAATCGGTCTGCTGGCACACAACATTGTAGTTTATGGATAGATCGACAATTTTTTACATCAGATTAATGCCTACAAAGCGCCTGCAATGTTAAGACGTCGGATCAGTTATTGGAGATACCCCTACACACGTTGCTGAATGGTTCCTTTTTAAATACTACCCGAAAGTGTCTCAAATCGGTCTGCTGGCACACAACATTGTAGTTTATGGATAGATCGACAATTTTTTACATCAGACCAATGCCTACAAAGCGCCTGCAATGTTAAAACGTCGCCTCAGTTATTGGAGATACCCCTACATACGTTGCTGAATGGTTCCTTTTTAAATACTACCCGAAAGTGTCCCAAATCGGTCTGCTGACACACAACACTGTAGTTTATGGATAGATCGACAATTTTTTACATCAGATTAATGCCTACAAAGCGCCTGCAATGTTAAAACGTCGCCTCAGTTATTGGAGATACCCCTACATACGTTGCTGAATGGTTCCTTTTTAAATACTACCCGAAAGTGTCCCAAATCGGTCTGCTGGCACACAACATTGTAGTTTATGGATAGATCGACAATTTTTTACATCAGACCAATGCCTACAAAGCGCCTGCAATGTTAAAACGTCGCCTCAGTTATTGGAGATACCCCTACATACGTTGCTGAATGGTTCCTTTTTAAATACTACCCGAAAGTGTCTCAAATCGGTCTGCTGGCACACAACATTGTAGTTTATGGATAGATCGACAATTTTTTACATCAGACCAATGCCTACAAAGCGCCTGCAATGTTAAAACGTCGCCTCAGTTATTGGAGATACCCCTACATACGTTGCTGAATGGTTCCTTTTTAAATACTACCCGAAAGTGTCTCAAATCGGTCTGCTGACACACAACATTGTAGTTTATGGATACATCGACAATTTTTTACATCAGACCAATGCCTACAAAGCGCCTGCAATGTTAGAACGTCGCCTCAGTTATTGGAGATACCCCTACATACGTTGCTGAATGGTTCCTTTTTAAATACTACCCGAAAGTGTCTCAAATCGGTCTGCTGACACACAACATTGTAGTTTATGGATACATCGACAATTTTTTACATCAGACCAATGCCTACAAAGCGCCTGCAATGTTAAAACGTCGCCTCAGTTATTGGAGATACCCCTACATACGTTGCTGAATGGTTCCTTTTTAAATACTACCCGAAAGTGTCTCAAATCGGTCTGCTGGCACACAACATTGTAGTTTATGGATAGATCGACAATTTTTTACATCAGACCAATGCCTACAAAGCGCCTGCAATGTTAAAACGTCGCCTCAGTTATTGGAGATACCCCTACATACGTTGCTGAATGGTTCCTTTTTAAATACTACCCGAAAGTGTCTCAAATCGGTCTGCTGGCACACAACATTGTAGTTTATGGATAGATCGACAATTTTTTACATCAGACCAATGCCTACAAAGCGCCTGCAATGTTAAAACGTCGCCTCAGTTATTGGAGATACCCCTACATACGTTGCTGAATGGTTCCTTTTTAAATACTACCCGAAAGTGTCTCAAATCGGTCTGCTGACACACAACATTGTAGTTTATGGATACATCGACAATTTTTTACATCAGACCAATGCCTACAAAGCGCCTGCAATGTTAAAACGTCGCCTCAGTTATTGGAGATACCCCTACATACGTTGCTGAATGGTTCCTTTTTAAATACTACCCGAAAGTGTCTCAAATCGGTCTGCTGGCACACAACATTGTAGTTTATGGATAGATCGACAATTTTTTACATCAGATTAATGCCTACAAAGCGCCTGCAATGTTAAGACGTCGGATCAGTTATTGGGGATACCCCTACACACGTTGCTGAATGGTTCCTTTTTAAATACTACCCGAAAGTGTCTCAAATCGGTCTGCTGGCACACAACATTGTAGTTTATGGATAGATCGACAATTTTTTACATCAGACCAATGCCTACAAAGCGCCTGCAATTTTAAAACGTCGCCTCAGTTATTGGAGATACCCCTACATACGTTGCTGAATGGTTCCTTTTTAAATACTACCCGAAAGTGTCCCAAATCGGTCTGCTGACACACAACACTGTAGTTTATGGATAGATCGACAATTTTTTACATCAGATTAATGCCTACAAAGCGCCTGCAATGTTAAAACGTCGCCTCAGTTATTGGAGATACCCCTACATACGTTGCTGAATGGTTCCTTTTTAAATACTACCCGAAAGTGTCTCAAATCGGTCTGCTGGCACACAACATTGTAGTTTATGGATAGATCGACAATTTTTTACATCAGACCAATGCCTACAAAGCGCCTGCAATGTTAAAACGTCGCCTCAGTTATTGGAGATACCCCTACATACGTTGCTGAATGGTTCCTTTTTAAATACTACCCGAAAGTGTCTCAAATCGGTCTGCTGACACACAACATTGTAGTTTATGGATACATCGACAATTTTTTGCATCAGACCAATGCCTACAAAGCGCCTGCAATGTTAAAACGTCGCCTCAGTTATTGGAGATACCCCTACATACGTTGCTGAATGGTTCCTTTTTAAATACTACCCGAAAGTGTCTCAAATCGGTCTGCTGGCACACAACATTGTAGTTTATGGATAGATCGACAATTTTTTACATCAGACCAATGCCTACAAAGCGCCTGCAATGTTAAAACGTCGCCTCAGTTATTGGAGATACCCCTACATACGTTGCTGAATGGTTCCTTTTTAAATACTACCCGAAAGTGTCTCAAATCGGTCTGCTGACACACAACATTGTAGTTTATCGATACATCGACAATTTTTTGCATCAGACCAATGCCTACAAAGCGCCTGCAATGTTAAAACGTCGCCTCAGTTATTGGAGATACCCCTACATACGTTGCTGAATGGTTCCTTTTTAAATACTACCCGAAAGTGTCTCAAATCGGTCTGCTGGCACACAACATTGTAGTTTATGGATAGATCGACAATTTTTTACATCAGATTAATGCCTACAAAGCGCCTGCAATGTTAAGACGTCGGATAAGTTATTGGAGATACCCCTACACACGTTGCTGAATGGTTCCTTTTTAAATACTACCCGAAAGTGTCTCAAATCGGTCTGCTGGCACACAACATTGTAGTTTATGGATAGATCGACAATTTTTTACATCAGACCAATGCCTACAAAGCGCCTGCAATTTTAAAACGTCGCCTCAGTTATTGGAGATACCCCTACATACGTTGCTGAATGGTTCCTTTTTAAATACTACCCGAAAGTGTCCCAAATCGGTCTGCTGACACACAACACTGTAGTTTATGGATAGATCGACAATTTTTTACATCAGATTAATGCCTACAAAGCGCCTGCAATGTTAAAACGTCGCCTCAGTTATTGGAGATACCCCTACACACGTTGCTGAATGGTTCCTTTTTAAATACTACCCGAAAGTGTCTCAAATCGGTCTGCTGGCACACAACATTGTAGTTTATGGATAGATCGACAATTTTTTGCATCAGACCAATGCCTACAAAGCGCCTGCAATGTTAAAACGTCGCCTCAGTTATTGGAGATACCCCTACATACGTTGCTGAATGGTTCCTTTTTAAATACTACCCGAAAGTGTCCCAAATCGGTCTGCTGACACACAACACTGTAGTTTATGGATAGATCGACAATTTTTTACATCAGATTAATGCCTACAAAGCGCCTGCAATGTTAAAACGTCGCCTCAGTTATTGGAGATACCCCTACATACGTTGCTGAATGGTTCCTTTTTAAATACTACCCGAAAGTGTCTCAAATCGGTCTGCTGGCACACAACATTGTAGTTTATGGATAGATCGACAATTTTTTACATCAGACCAATGCCTACAAAGCGCCTGCAATGTTAAAACGTCGCCTCAGTTATTGGAGATACCCCTACATACGTTGCTGAATGGTTCCTTTTTAAATACTACCCGAAAGTGTCTCAAATCGGTCTGCTGACACACAACATTGTAGTTTATGGATACATCGACAATTTTTTGCATCAGACCAATGCCTACAAAGCGCCTGCAATGTTAAAACGTCGCCTCAGTTATTGGAGATACCCCTACATACGTTGCTGAATGGTTCCTTTTTAAATACTACCCGAAAGTGTCTCAAATCGGTCTGCTGGCACACAACATTGTAGTTTATGGATAGATCGACAATTTTTTACATCAGACCAATGCCTACAAAGCGCCTGCAATGTTAAAACGTCGCCTCAGTTATTGGAGATACCCCTACATACGTTGCTGAATGGTTCCTTTTTAAATACTACCCGAAAGTGTCTCAAATCGGTCTGCTGACACACAACATTGTAGTTTATCGATACATCGACAATTTTTTGCATCAGACCAATGCCTACAAAGCGCCTGCAATGTTAAAACGTCGCCTCAGTTATTGGAGATACCCCTACATACGTTGCTGAATGGTTCCTTTTTAAATACTACCCGAAAGTGTCTCAAATCGGTCTGCTGGCACACAACATTGTAGTTTATGGATAGATCGACAATTTTTTACATCAGATTAATGCCTACAAAGCGCCTGCAATGTTAAGACGTCGGATAAGTTATTGGAGATACCCCTACACACGTTGCTGAATGGTTCCTTTTTAAATACTACCCGAAAGTGTCTCAAATCGGTCTGCTGGCACACAACATTGTAGTTTATGGATAGATCGACAATTTTTTACATCAGACCAATGCCTACAAAGCGCCTGCAATTTTAAAACGTCGCCTCAGTTATTGGAGATACCCCTACATACGTTGCTGAATGGTTCCTTTTTAAATACTACCCGAAAGTGTCCCAAATCGGTCTGCTGACACACAACACTGTAGTTTATGGATAGATCGACAATTTTTTACATCAGATTAATGCCTACAAAGCGCCTGCAATGTTAAAACGTCGCCTCAGTTATTGGAGATACCCCTACATACGTTGCTGAATGGTTCCTTTTTAAATACTACCCGAAAGTGTCTCAAATCGGTCTGCTGGCACACAACATTGTAGTTTATGGATAGATCGACAATTTTTTACATCAGACCAATGCCTACAAAGCGCCTGCAATGTTAAAACGTCGCCTCAGTTATTGGAGATACCCCTACATACGTTGCTGAATGGTTCCTTTTTAAATACTACCCGAAAGTGTCTCAAATCGGTCTGCTGACACACAACATTGTAGTTTATGGATACATCGACAATTTTTTGCATCAGACCAATGCCTACAAAGCGCCTGCAATGTTAAAACGTCGCCTCAGTTATTGGAGATACCCCTACATACGTTGCTGAATGGTTCCTTTTTAAATACTACCCGAAAGTGTCTCAAATCGGTCTGCTGGCACACAACATTGTAGTTTATGGATAGATCGACAATTTTTTACATCAGACCAATGCCTACAAAGCGCCTGCAATGTTAAAACGTCGCCTCAGTTATTGGAGATACCCCTACATACGTTGCTGAATGGTTCCTTTTTAAATACTACCCGAAAGTGTCTCAAATCGGTCTGCTGACACACAACATTGTAGTTTATGGATACATCGACAATTTTTTGCATCAGACCAATGCCTACAAAGCGCCTGCAATGTTAAAACGTCGCCTCAGTTATTGGAGATACCCCTACATACGTTGCTGAATGGTTCCTTTTTAAATACTACCCGAAAGTGTCTCAAATCGGTCTGCTGGCACACAACATTGTAGTTTATGGATAGATCGACAATTTTTTACATCAGACCAATGCCTACAAAGCGCCTGCAATGTTAAAACGTCGCCTCAGTTATTGGAGATACCCCTACATACGTTGCTGAATGGTTCCTTTTTAAATACTACCCGAAAGTGTCTCAAATCGGTCTGCTGACACACAACATTGTAGTTTATGGATACATCGACAATTTTTTACATCAGACCAATGCCTACAAAGCGCCTGCAATGTTAAAACGTCGCCTCAGTTATTGGAGATACCCCTACATACGTTGCTGAATGGTTCCTTTTTAAATACTACCCGAAAGTGTCTCAAATCGGTCTGCTGGCACACAACATTGTAGTTTATGGATAGATCGACAATTTTTTACATCAGATTAATGCCTACAAAGCGCCTGCAATGTTAAGACGTCGGATCAGTTATTGGAGATACCCCTACACACGTTGCTGAATGGTTCCTTTTTAAATACTACCCGAAAGTGTCCCAAATCGGTCTGCTGACACACAACACTGTAGTTTATGGATAGATCGACAATTTTTTACATCAGATTAATGCCTACAAAGCGCCTGCAATGTTAAAACGTCGCCTCAGTTATTGGAGATACCCCTACATACGTTGCTGAATGGTTCCTTTTTAAATACTACCCGAAAGTGTCCCAAATCGGTCTGCTGGCACACAACATTGTAGTTTATGGATAGATCGACAATTTTTTACATCAGATTAATGCCTACAAAGCGCCTGCAATGTTAAGACGTCGGATCAGTTATTGGAGATACCCCTACACACGTTGCTGAATGGTTCCTTTTTAAATACTACCCGAAAGTGTCTCAAATCGGTCTGCTGGCACACAACATTGTAGTTTATGGATAGATCGACAATTTTTTACATCAGACCAATGCCTACAAAGCGCCTGCAATGTTAAAACGTCGCCTCAGTTATTGGAGATACCCCTACATACGTTGCTGAATGGTTCCTTTTTAAATACTACCCGAAAGTGTCCCAAATCGGTCTGCTGACACACAACACTGTAGTTTATGGATAGATCGACAATTTTTTACATCAGATTAATGCCTACAAAGCGCCTGCAATGTTAAAACGTCGCCTCAGTTATTGGAGATACCCCTACATACGTTGCTGAATGGTTCCTTTTTAAATACTACCCGAAAGTGTCCCAAATCGGTCTGCTGGCACACAACATTGTGGTTTATGGATAGATCGACAATTTTTTACATCAGACCAATGCCTACAAAGCGCCTGCAATGTTAAAACGTCGCCTCAGTTATTGGAGATACCCCTACATACGTTGCTGAATGGTTCCTTTTTAAATACTACCCGAAAGTGTCTCAAATCGGTCTGCTGGCACACAACATTGTAGTTTATGGATAGATCGACAATTTTTTACATCAGACCAATGCCTACAAAGCGCCTGCAATGTTAAAACGTCGCCTCAGTTATTGGAGATACCCCTACATACGTTGCTGAATGGTTCCTTTTTAAATACTACCCGAAAGTGTCTCAAATCGGTCTGCTGACACACAACATTGTAGTTTATGGATACATCGACAATTTTTTACATCAGACCAATGCCTACAAAGCGCCTGCAATGTTAGAACGTCGCCTCAGTTATTGGAGATACCCCTACATACGTTGCTGAATGGTTCCTTTTTAAATACTACCCGAAAGTGTCTCAAATCGGTCTGCTGACACACAACATTGTAGTTTATGGATACATCGACAATTTTTTACATCAGACCAATGCCTACAAAGCGCCTGCAATGTTAAAACGTCGCCTCAGTTATTGGAGATACCCCTACATACGTTGCTGAATGGTTCCTTTTTAAATACTACCCGAAAGTGTCTCAAATCGGTCTGCTGGCACACAACATTGTAGTTTATGGATAGATCGACAATTTTTTACATCAGACCAATGCCTACAAAGCGCCTGCAATGTTAAAACGTCGCCTCAGTTATTGGAGATACCCCTACATACGTTGCTGAATGGTTCCTTTTTAAATACTACCCGAAAGTGTCTCAAATCGGTCTGCTGGCACACAACATTGTAGTTTATGGATAGATCGACAATTTTTTACATCAGACCAATGCCTACAAAGCGCCTGCAATGTTAAAACGTCGCCTCAGTTATTGGAGATACCCCTACATACGTTGCTGAATGGTTCCTTTTTAAATACTACCCGAAAGTGTCTCAAATCGGTCTGCTGACACACAACATTGTAGTTTATGGATACATCGACAATTTTTTACATCAGACCAATGCCTACAAAGCGCCTGCAATGTTAAAACGTCGCCTCAGTTATTGGAGATACCCCTACATACGTTGCTGAATGGTTCCTTTTTAAATACTACCCGAAAGTGTCTCAAATCGGTCTGCTGGCACACAACATTGTAGTTTATGGATAGATCGACAATTTTTTACATCAGATTAATGCCTACAAAGCGCCTGCAATGTTAAGACGTCGGATCAGTTATTGGAGATACCCCTACATACATTGCTGAATGGTTCCTTTTTAAATACTACCCGAAAGTGTCTCAAATCGGTCTGCTGGCACACAACATTGTAGTTTATGGATAGATCGACAATTTTTTACATCAGACCAATGCCTACAAAGCGCCTGCAATTTTAAAACGTCGCCTCAGTTATTGGAGATACCCCTACATACGTTGCTGAATGGTTCCTTTTTAAATACTACCCGAAAGTGTCTCAAATCGGTCTGCTGGCACACAACATTGTAGTTTATGGATAGATCGACAATTTTTTACATCAGACCAATGCCTACAAAGCGCCTGCAATGTTAAAACGTCGCCTCAGTTATTGGAGATACCCCTACATACGTTGCTGAATGGTTCCTTTTTAAATACTACCCGAAAGTGTCTCAAATCGGTCTGCTGACACACAACATTGTAGTTTATGGATACATCGACAATTTTTAACATCAGACCAATGCCTACAAAGCGCCTGCAATGTTAAAACGTCGCCTCAGTTATTGGAGATACCCCTACATACGTTGCTGAATGGTTCCTTTTTAAATACTACCCGAAAGTGTCTCAAATCGGTCTGCTGGCACACAACATTGTAGTTTATGGATAGATCGACAATTTTTTACATCAGATTAATGCCTACAAAGCGCCTGCAATGTTAAGACGTCGGATCAGTTATTGGAGATACCCCTACATACGTTGCTGAATGGTTCCTTTTTAAATACTACCCGAAAGTGTCTCAAATCGGTCTGCTGGCACACAACATTGTAGTTTATGGATAGATCGACAATTTTTTACATCAGACCAATGCCTACAAAGCGCCTGCAATGTTAAAACGTCGCCTCAGTTATTGGAGATACCCCTACATACGTTGCTGAATGGTTCCTTTTTAAATACTACCCGAAAGTGTCCCAAATCGGTCTGCTGACACACAACACTGTAGTTTATGGATAGATCGACAATTTTTTACATCAGATTAATGCCTACAAAGCGCCTGCAATGTTAAAACGTCGCCTCAGTTATTGGAGATACCCCTACATACGTTGCTGAATGGTTCCTTTTTAAATACTACCCGAAAGTGTCCCAAATCGGTCTGCTGGCACACAACATTGTAGTTTATGGATAGATCGACAATTTTTTACATCAGACCAATGCCTACAAAGCGCCTGCAATGTTAAAACGTCGCCTCAGTTATTGGAGATACCCCTACATACGTTGCTGAATGGTTCCTTTTTAAATACTACCCGAAAGTGTCTCAAATCGGTCTGCTGACACACAACATTGTAGTTTATGGATACATCGACAATTTTTTACATCAGACCAATGCCTACAAAGCGCCTGCAATGTTAAAACGTCGCCTCAGTTATTGGAGATACCCCTACATACGTTGCTGAATGGTTCCTTTTTAAATACTACCCGAAAGTGTCTCAAATCGGTCTGCTGGCACACAACATTGTAGTTTATGGATAGATCGACAATTTTTTACATCAGACCAATGCCTACAAAGCGCCTGCAATGTTAAAACGTCGCCTCAGTTATTGGAGATACCCCTACATACGTTGCTGAATGGTTCCTTTTTAAATACTACCCGAAAGTGTCTCAAATCGGTCTGCTGGCACACAACATTGTAGTTTATGGATAGATCGACAATTTTTTACATCAGACCAATGCCTACAAAGCGCCTGCAATGTTAAAACGTCGCCTCAGTTATTGGAGATACCCCTACATACGTTGCTGAATGGTTCCTTTTTAAATACTACCCGAAAGTGTCTCAAATCGGTCTGCTGACACACAACATTGTAGTTTATGGATACATCGACAATTTTTTACATCAGACCAATGCCTACAAAGCGCCTGCAATGTTAAAACGTCGCCTCAGTTATTGGAGATACCCCTACATACGTTGCTGAATGGTTCCTTTTTAAATACTACCCGAAAGTGTCTCAAATCGGTCTGCTGGCACACAACATTGTAGTTTATGGATAGATCGACAATTTTTTACATCAGATTAATGCCTACAAAGCGCCTGCAATGTTAAGACGTCGGATCAGTTATTGGAGATACCCCTACATACATTGCTGAATGGTTCCTTTTTAAATACTACCCGAAAGTGTCTCAAATCGGTCTGCTGGCACACAACATTGTAGTTTATGGATAGATCGACAATTTTTTACATCAGACCAATGCCTACAAAGCGCCTGCAATTTTAAAACGTCGCCTCAGTTATTGGAGATACCCCTACATACGTTGCTGAATGGTTCCTTTTTAAATACTACCCGAAAGTGTCTCAAATCGGTCTGCTGGCACACAACATTGTAGTTTATGGATAGATCGACAATTTTTTACATCAGACCAATGCCTACAAAGCGCCTGCAATGTTAAAACGTCGCCTCAGTTATTGGAGATACCCCTACATACGTTGCTGAATGGTTCCTTTTTAAATACTACCCGAAAGTGTCTCAAATCGGTCTGCTGACACACAACATTGTAGTTTATGGATAGATCGACAATTTTTTACATCAGACCAATGCCTACAAAGCGCCTGCAATTTTAAAACGTCGCCTCAGTTATTGGAGATACCCCTACATACGTTGCTGAATGGTTCCTTTTTAAATACTACCCGAAAGTGTCTCAAATCGGTCTGCTGGCACACAACATTGTAGTTTATGGATAGATCGACAATTTTTTACATCAGACCAATGCCTACAAAGCGCCTGCAATGTTAAAACGTCGCCTCAGTTATTGGAGATACCCCTACATACGTTGCTGAATGGTTCCTTTTTAAATACTACCCGAAAGTGTCTCAAATCGGTCTGCTGACACACAACATTGTAGTTTATGGATACATCGACAATTTTTTACATCAGACCAATGCCTACAAAGCGCCTGCAATGTTAAAACGTCGCCTCAGTTATTGGAGATACCCCTACATACGTTGCTGAATGGTTCCTTTTTAAATACTACCCGAAAGTGTCTCAAATCGGTCTGCTGGCACACAACATTGTAGTTTATGGATAGATCGACAATTTTTTACATCAGACCAATGCCTACAAAGCGCCTGCAATGTTAAAACGTCGCCTCAGTTATTGGAGATACCCCTACATACGTTGCTGAATGGTTCCTTTTTAAATACTACCCGAAAGTGTCTCAAATCGGTCTGCTGGCACACAACATTGTAGTTTATGGATAGATCGACAATTTTTTACATCAGACCAATGCCTACAAAGCGCCTGCAATGTTAAAACGTCGCCTCAGTTATTGGAGATACCCCTACATACGTTGCTGAATGGTTCCTTTTTAAATACTACCCGAAAGTGTCTCAAATCGGTCTGCTGACACACAACATTGTAGTTTATGGATACATCGACAATTTTTTACATCAGACCAATGCCTACAAAGCGCCTGCAATGTTAAAACGTCGCCTCAGTTATTGGAGATACCCCTACATACGTTGCTGAATGGTTCCTTTTTAAATACTACCCGAAAGTGTCTCAAATCGGTCTGCTGACACACAACATTGTAGTTTATGGATACATCGACAATTTTTTACATCAGACCAATGCCTACAAAGCGCCTGCAATGTTAAAACGTCGCCTCAGTTATTGGAGATACCCCTACATACGTTGCTGAATGGTTCCTTTTTAAATACTACCCGAAAGTGTCTCAAATCGGTCTGCTGGCACACAACATTGTAGTTTATGGATAGATCGACAATTTTTTACATCAGACCAATGCCTACAAAGCGCCTGCAATGTTAAAACGTCGCCTCAGTTATTGGAGATACCCCTACATACGTTGCTGAATGGTTCCTTTTTAAATACTACCCGAAAGTGTCTCAAATCGGTCTGCTGACACACAACATTGTAGTTTATGGATACATCGACAATTTTTAACATCAGACCAATGCCTACAAAGCGCCTGCAATGTTAAAACGTCGCCTCAGTTATTGGAGATACCCCTACATACGTTGCTGAATGGTTCCTTTTTAAATACTACCCGAAAGTGTCTCAAATCGGTCTGCTGGCACACAACATTGTAGTTTATGGATAGATCGACAATTTTTTACATCAGATTAATGCCTACAAAGCGCCTGCAATGTTAAGACGTCGGATCAGTTATTGGAGATACCCCTACATACATTGCTGAATGGTTCCTTTTTAAATACTACCCGAAAGTGTCTCAAATCGGTCTGCTGGCACACAACATTGTAGTTTATGGATAGATCGACAATTTTTTACATCAGACCAATGCCTACAAAGCGCCTGCAATGTTAAAACGTCGCCTCAGTTATTGGAGATACCCCTACATACGTTGCTGAATGGTTCCTTTTTAAATACTACCCGAAAGTGTCCCAAATCGGTCTGCTGACACACAACACTGTAGTTTATGGATAGATCGACAATTTTTTACATCAGATTAATGCCTACAAAGCGCCTGCAATGTTAAAACGTCGCCTCAGTTATTGGAGATACCCCTACATACGTTGCTGAATGGTTCCTTTTTAAATACTACCCGAAAGTGTCCCAAATCGGTCTGCTGGCACACAACATTGTAGTTTATGGATAGATCGACAATTTTTTACATCAGACCAATGCCTACAAAGCGCCTGCAATGTTAAAACGTCGCCTCAGTTATTGGAGATACCCCTACATACGTTGCTGAATGGTTCCTTTTTAAATACTACCCGAAAGTGTCTCAAATCGGTCTGCTGACACACAACATTGTAGTTTATGGATACATCGACAATTTTTTACATCAGACCAATGCCTACAAAGCGCCTGCAATGTTAAAACGTCGCCTCAGTTATTGGAGATACCCCTACATACGTTGCTGAATGGTTCCTTTTTAAATACTACCCGAAAGTGTCTCAAATCGGTCTGCTGGCACACAACATTGTAGTTTATGGATAGATCGACAATTTTTTACATCAGACCAATGCCTACAAAGCGCCTGCAATGTTAAAACGTCGCCTCAGTTATTGGAGATACCCCTACATACGTTGCTGAATGGTTCCTTTTTAAATACTACCCGAAAGTGTCTCAAATCGGTCTGCTGGCACACAACATTGTAGTTTATGGATAGATCGACAATTTTTTACATCAGACCAATGCCTACAAAGCGCCTGCAATGTTAAAACGTCGCCTCAGTTATTGGAGATACCCCTACATACGTTGCTGAATGGTTCCTTTTTAAATACTACCCGAAAGTGTCTCAAATCGGTCTGCTGACACACAACATTGTAGTTTATGGATACATCGACAATTTTTTACATCAGACCAATGCCTACAAAGCGCCTGCAATGTTAAAACGTCGCCTCAGTTATTGGAGATACCCCTACATACGTTGCTGAATGGTTCCTTTTTAAATACTACCCGAAAGTGTCCCAAATCGGTCTGCTGACACACAACACTGTAGTTTATGGATAGATCGACAATTTTTTACATCAGATTAATGCCTACAAAGCGCCTGCAATGTTAAAACGTCGCCTCAGTTATTGGAGATACCCCTACATACGTTGCTGAATGGTTCCTTTTTAAATACTACCCGAAAGTGTCTCAAATCGGTCTGCTGGCACACAACATTGTAGTTTATGGATAGATCGACAATTTTTTACATCAGACCAATGCCTACAAAGCGCCTGCAATGTTAAAACGTCGCCTCAGTTATTGGAGATACCCCTACATACGTTGCTGAATGGTTCCTTTTTAAATACTACCCGAAAGTGTCTCAAATCGGTCTGCTGACACACAACATTGTAGTTTATGGATACATCGACAATTTTTTACATCAGACCAATGCCTACAAAGCGCCTGCAATGTTAAAACGTCGCCTCAGTTATTGGAGATACCCCTACATACGTTGCTGAATGGTTCCTTTTTAAATACTACCCGAAAGTGTCTCAAATCGGTCTGCTGGCACACAACATTGTAGTTTATGGATAGATCGACAATTTTTTACATCAGACCAATGCCTACAAAGCGCCTGCAATGTTAAAACGTCGCCTCAGTTATTGGAGATACCCCTACATACGTTGCTGAATGGTTCCTTTTTAAATACTACCCGAAAGTGTCTCAAATCGGTCTGCTGGCACACAACATTGTAGTTTATGGATAGATCGACAATTTTTTACATCAGATTAATGCCTACAAAGCGCCTGCAATGTTAAGACGTCGCCTCAGTTATAGGAGATACCCCTACATACGTTGCTGAATGGTTCCTTTTTAAATACTACCCGAAAGTGTCTCAAATCGGTCTGCTGGCACACAACATTGTAGTTTATGGATAGATCGACAATTTTTTACATCAGACCAATGCCTACAAAGCGCCTGCAATTTTAAAACGTCGCCTCAGTTATTGGAGATACCCCTACATACGTTGCTGAATGGTTCCTTTTTAAATACTACCCGAAAGTGTCCCAAATCGGTCTGCTGACACACAACACTGTAGTTTATGGATAGATCGACAATTTTTTACATCAGATTAATGCCTACAAAGCGCCTGCAATGTTAAGACGTCGGATCAGTTATTGGAGATACCCCTACATACATTGCTGAATGGTTCCTTTTTAAATACTACCCGAAAGTGTCTCAAATCGGTCTGCTGGCACACAACATTGTAGTTTATGGATAGATCGACAATTTTTTACATCAGACCAATGCCTACAAAGCGCCTGCAATTTTAAAACGTCGCCTCAGTTATTGGAGATACCCCTACATACGTTGCTGAATGGTTCCTTTTTAAATACTACCCGAAAGTGTCTCAAATCGGTCTGCTGGCACACAACATTGTAGTTTATGGATAGATCGACAATTTTTTACATCAGACCAATGCCTACAAAGCGCCTGCAATGTTAAAACGTCGCCTCAGTTATTGGAGATACCCCTACATACGTTGCTGAATGGTTCCTTTTTAAATACTACCCGAAAGTGTCTCAAATCGGTCTGCTGACACACAACATTGTAGTTTATGGATACATCGACAATTTTTAACATCAGACCAATGACTACAAAGCGCCTGCCAATGTTAAAACGTCGCCTCAGTTATTGGAGATACCCCTACATACGTTGCTGAATGGTTCCTTTTTAAATACTACCCGAAAGTGTCTCAAATCGGTCTGCTGGCACACAACATTGTAGTTTATGGATAGATCGACAATTTTTTACATCAGATTAATGCCTACAAAGCGCCTGCAATGTTAAGACGTCGGATCAGTTATTGGAGATACCCCTACATACATTGCTGAATGGTTCCTTTTTAAATACTACCCGAAAGTGTCTCAAATCGGTCTGCTGGCACACAACATTGTAGTTTATGGATAGATCGACAATTTTTTACATCAGACCAATGCCTACAAAGCGCCTGCAATTTTAAAACGTCGCCTCAGTTATTGGAGATACCCCTACATACGTTGCTGAATGGTTCCTTTTTAAATACTACCCGAAAGTGTCCCAAATCGGTCTGCTGACACACAACACTGTAGTTTATGGATAGATCGACAATTTTTTACATCAGATTAATGCCTACAAAGCGCCTGCAATGTTAAAACGTCGCCTCAGTTATTGGAGATACCCCTACATACGTTGCTGAATGGTTCCTTTTTAAATACTACCCGAAAGTGTCTCAAATCGGTCTGCTGGCACACAACATTGTAGTTTATGGATAGATCGACAATTTTTTACATCAGACCAATGCCTACAAAGCGCCTGCAATGTTAAAACGTCGCCTCAGTTATTGGAGATACCCCTACATACGTTGCTGAATGGTTCCTTTTTAAATACTACCCGAAAGTGTCTCAAATCGGTCTGCTGACACACAACATTGTAGTTTATGGATACATCGACAATTTTTTACATCAGACCAATGCCTACAAAGCGCCTGCAATGTTAAAACGTCGCCTCAGTTATTGGAGATACCCCTACATACGTTGCTGAATGGTTCCTTTTTAAATACTACCCGAAAGTGTCTCAAATCGGTCTGCTGGCACACAACATTGTAGTTTATGGATAGATCGACAATTTTTTACATCAGACCAATGCCTACAAAGCGCCTGCAATGTTAAAACGTCGCCTCAGTTATTGGAGATACCCCTACATACGTTGCTGAATGGTTCCTTTTTAAATACTACCCGAAAGTGTCTCAAATCGGTCTGCTGGCACACAACATTGTAGTTTATGGATAGATCGACAATTTTTTACATCAGATTAATGCCTACAAAGCGCCTGCAAGGTTAAGACGTCGGATCAGTTATTGGAGATACCCCTACATACGTTGCTGAATGGTTCCTTTTTAAATACTACCCGAAAGTGTCTCAAATCGGTCTGCTGGCACACAACACTGTAGTTTATGGATAGATCGACAATTTTTTACATCAGACCAATGCCTACAAAGCGCCTGCAATTTTAAAACGTCGCCTCAGTTATTGGAGATACCCCTACATACGTTGCTGAATGGTTCCTTTTTAAATACTACCCGAAAGTGTCCCAAATCGGTCTGCTGACAC
This sequence comes from Haliotis asinina, assembly GCF_037392515.1. NCBI lineage: Eukaryota > Metazoa > Mollusca > Gastropoda > Lepetellida > Haliotidae > Haliotis > Haliotis asinina. The sequence goes on from NC_090289.1 coordinate 20,247,255, forward strand.
ACAACACTGTAGTTTATGGATAGATCGACAATTTTTTACATCAGATTAATGCCTACAAAGCGCCTGCAATGTTAAAACGTCGCCTCAGTTATTGGAGATACCCCTACATACGTTGCTGAATGGTTCCTTTTTAAATACTACCCGAAAGTGTCTCAAATCGGTCTGCTGACACACAACATTGTAGTTTATGGATACATCGACAATTTTTTACATCAGACCAATGCCTACAAAGCGCCTGCAATGTTAAAACGTCGCCTCAGTTATTGGAGATACCCCTACATACGTTGCTGAATGGTTCCTTTTTAAATACTACCCGAAAGTGTCTCAAATCGGTCTGCTGGCACACAACATTGTAGTTTATGGATAGATCGACAATTTTTTACATCAGACCAATGCCTACAAAGCGCCTGCAATGTTAAAACGTCGCCTCAGTTATTGGAGATACCCCTACATACGTTGCTGAATGGTTCCTTTTTAAATACTACCCGAAAGTGTCTCAAATCGGTCTGCTGGCACACAACATTGTAGTTTATGGATAGATCGACAATTTTTTACATCAGATTAATGCCTACAAAGCGCCTGCAATGTTAAGACGTCGGATCAGTTATTGGAGATACCCCTACATACGTTGCTGAATGGTTCCTTTTTAAATACTACCCGAAAGTGTCCCAAATCGGTCTGCTGACACACAACACTGTAGTTTATGGATAGATCGACAATTTTTTACATCAGATTAATGCCTACAAAGCGCCTGCAATGTTAAAACGTCGCCTCAGTTATTGGAGATACCCCTACATACGTTGCTGAATGGTTCCTTTTTAAATACTACCCGAAAGTGTCCCAAATCGGTCTGCTGACACACAACACTGTAGTTTATGGATAGATCGACAATTTTTTACATCAGATTAATGCCTACAAAGCGCCTGCAATGTTAAAACGTCGCCTCAGTTATTGGAGATACCCCTACATACGTTGCTGAATGGTTCCTTTTTAAATACTACCCGAAAGTGTCTCAAATCGGTCTGCTGACACACAACATTGTAGTTTATGGATACATCGACAATTTTTTACATCAGACCAATGCCTACAAAGCGCCTGCAATGTTAAAACGTCGCCTCAGTTATTGGAGATACCCCTACATACGTTGCTGAATGGTTCCTTTTTAAATACTACCCGAAAGTGTCTCAAATCGGTCTGCTGGCACACAACATTGTAGTTTATGGATAGATCGACAATTTTTTACATCAGACCAATGCCTACAAAGCGCCTGCAATGTTAAAACGTCGCCTCAGTTATTGGAGATACCCCTACATACGTTGCTGAATGGTTCCTTTTTAAATACTACCCGAAAGTGTCTCAAATCGGTCTGCTGGCACACAACATTGTAGTTTATGGATAGATCGACAATTTTTTACATCAGATTAATGCCTACAAAGCGCCTGCAATGTTAAGACGTCGGATCAGTTATAGGAGATACCCCTACATACGTTGCTGAATGGTTCCTTTTTAAATACTACCCGAAAGTGTCTCAAATCGGTCTGCTGGCACACAACATTGTAGTTTATGGATAGATCGACAATTTTTTACATCAGACCAATGCCTACAAAGCGCCTGCAATTTTAAAACGTCGCCTCAGTTATTGGAGATACCCCTACATACGTTGCTGAATGGTTCCTTTTTAAATACTACCCGAAAGTGTCCCAAATCGGTCTGCTGACACACAACACTGTAGTTTATGGATAGATCGACAATTTTTTACATCAGATTAATGCCTACAAAGCGCCTGCAATGTTAAGACGTCGGATCAGTTATTGGAGATACCCCTACATACATTGCTGAATGGTTCCTTTTTAAATACTACCCGAAAGTGTCTCAAATCGGTCTGCTGGCACACAACATTGTAGTTTATGGATAGATCGACAATTTTTTACATCAGACCAATGCCTACAAAGCGCCTGCAATTTTAAAACGTCGCCTCAGTTATTGGAGATACCCCTACATACGTTGCTGAATGGTTCCTTTTTAAATACTACCCGAAAGTGTCTCAAATCGGTCTGCTGGCACACAACATTGTAGTTTATGGATAGATCGACAATTTTTTACATCAGACCAATGCCTACAAAGCGCCTGCAATGTTAAAACGTCGCCTCAGTTATTGGAGATACCCCTACATACGTTGCTGAATGGTTCCTTTTTAAATACTACCCGAAAGTGTCTCAAATCGGTCTGCTGACACACAACATTGTAGTTTATGGATACATCGACAATTTTTAACATCAGACCAATGACTACAAAGCGCCTGCCAATGTTAAAACGTCGCCTCAGTTATTGGAGATACCCCTACATACGTTGCTGAATGGTTCCTTTTTAAATACTACCCGAAAGTGTCTCAAATCGGTCTGCTGGCACACAACATTGTAGTTTATGGATAGATCGACAATTTTTTACATCAGATTAATGCCTACAAAGCGCCTGCAATGTTAAGACGTCGGATCAGTTATTGGAGATACCCCTACATACATTGCTGAATGGTTCCTTTTTAAATACTACCCGAAAGTGTCTCAAATCGGTCTGCTGGCACACAACATTGTAGTTTATGGATAGATCGACAATTTTTTACATCAGACCAATGCCTACAAAGCGCCTGCAATTTTAAAACGTCGCCTCAGTTATTGGAGATACCCCTACATACGTTGCTGAATGGTTCCTTTTTAAATACTACCCGAAAGTGTCCCAAATCGGTCTGCTGACACACAACACTGTAGTTTATGGATAGATCGACAATTTTTTACATCAGATTAATGCCTACAAAGCGCCTGCAATGTTAAAACGTCGCCTCAGTTATTGGAGATACCCCTACATACGTTGCTGAATGGTTCCTTTTTAAATACTACCCGAAAGTGTCTCAAATCGGTCTGCTGGCACACAACATTGTAGTTTATGGATAGATCGACAATTTTTTACATCAGACCAATGCCTACAAAGCGCCTGCAATGTTAAAACGTCGCCTCAGTTATTGGAGATACCCCTACATACGTTGCTGAATGGTTCCTTTTTAAATACTACCCGAAAGTGTCTCAAATCGGTCTGCTGACACACAACATTGTAGTTTATGGATACATCGACAATTTTTTACATCAGACCAATGCCTACAAAGCGCCTGCAATGTTAAAACGTCGCCTCAGTTATTGGAGATACCCCTACATACGTTGCTGAATGGTTCCTTTTTAAATACTACCCGAAAGTGTCTCAAATCGGTCTGCTGGCACACAACATTGTAGTTTATGGATAGATCGACAATTTTTTACATCAGACCAATGCCTACAAAGCGCCTGCAATGTTAAAACGTCGCCTCAGTTATTGGAGATACCCCTACATACGTTGCTGAATGGTTCCTTTTTAAATACTACCCGAAAGTGTCTCAAATCGGTCTGCTGGCACACAACATTGTAGTTTATGGATAGATCGACAATTTTTTACATCAGATTAATGCCTACAAAGCGCCTGCAATGTTAAGACGTCGGATCAGTTATTGGAGATACCCCTACATACGTTGCTGAATGGTTCCTTTTTAAATACTACCCGAAAGTGTCTCAAATCGGTCTGCTGGCACACAACACTGTAGTTTATGGATAGATCGACAATTTTTTACATCAGACCAATGCCTACAAAGCGCCTGCAATTTTAAAACGTCGCCTCAGTTATTGGAGATACCCCTACATACGTTGCTGAATGGTTCCTTTTTAAATACTACCCGAAAGTGTCCCAAATCGGTCTGCTGACACACAACACTGTAGTTTATGGATAGATCGACAATTTTTTACATCAGATTAATGCCTACAAAGCGCCTGCAATGTTAAAACGTCGCCTCAGTTATTGGAGATACCCCTACATACGTTGCTGAATGGTTCCTTTTTAAATACTACCCGAAAGTGTCTCAAATCGGTCTGCTGGCACACAACATTGTAGTTTATGGATAGATCGACAATTTTTTACATCAGACCAATGCCTACAAAGCGCCTGCAATGTTAAAACGTCGCCTCAGTTATTGGAGATACCCCTACATACGTTGCTGAATGGTTCCTTTTTAAATACTACCCGAAAGTGTCTCAAATCGGTCTGCTGACACACAACATTGTAGTTTATGGATACATCGACAATTTTTTACATCAGACCAATGCCTACAAAGCGCCTGCAATGTTAAAACGTCGCCTCAGTTATTGGAGATACCCCTACATACGTTGCTGAATGGTTCCTTTTTAAATACTACCCGAAAGTGTCTCAAATCGGTCTGCTGGCACACAACATTGTAGTTTATGGATAGATCGACAATTTTTTACATCAGACCAATGCCTACAAAGCGCCTGCAATGTTAAAACGTCGCCTCAGTTATTGGAGATACCCCTACATACGTTGCTGAATGGTTCCTTTTTAAATACTACCCGAAAGTGTCTCAAATCGGTCTGCTGACACACAACATTGTAGTTTATGGATACATCGACAATTTTTTACATCAGACCAATGCCTACAAAGCGCCTGCAATGTTAAAACGTCGCCTCAGTTATTGGAGATACCCCTACATACGTTGCTGAATGGTTCCTTTTTAAATACTACCCGAAAGTGTCTCAAATCGGTCTGCTGGCACACAACATTGTAGTTTATGGATAGATCGACAATTTTTTACATCAGATTAATGCCTACAAAGCGCCTGCAATGTTAAGACGTCGGATCAGTTATTGGAGATACCCCTACACACGTTGCTGAATGGTTCCTTTTTAAATACTACCCGAAAGTGTCTCAAATCGGTCTGCTGACACACAACATTGTAGTTTATGGATACATCGACAATTTTTTACATCAGACCAATGCCTACAAAGCGCCTGCAATGTTAAAACGTCGCCTCAGTTATTGGAGATACCCCTACATACGTTGCTGAATGGTTCCTTTTTAAATACTACCCGAAAGTGTCTCAAATCGGTCTGCTGGCACACAACATTGTAGTTTATGGATAGATCGACAATTTTTTACATCAGACCAATGCCTACAAAGCGCCTGCAATGTTAAAACGTCGCCTCAGTTATTGGAGATACCCCTACATACGTTGCTGAATGGTTCCTTTTTAAATACTACCCGAAAGTGTCTCAAATCGGTCTGCTGGCACACAACATTGTAGTTTATGGATAGATCGACAATTTTTTACATCAGACCAATGCCTACAAAGCGCCTGCAATGTTAAAACGTCGCCTCAGTTATTGGAGATACCCCTACATACGTTGCTGAATGGTTCCTTTTTAAATACTACCCGAAAGTGTCTCAAATCGGTCTGCTGACACACAACATTGTAGTTTATGGATACATCGACAATTTTTTACATCAGACCAATGCCTACAAAGCGCCTGCAATGTTAAAACGTCGCCTCAGTTATTGGAGATACCCCTACATACGTTGCTGAATGGTTCCTTTTTAAATACTACCCGAAAGTGTCCCAAATCGGTCTGCTGACACACAACACTGTAGTTTATGGATAGATCGACAATTTTTTACATCAGATTAATGCCTACAAAGCGCCTGCAATGTTAAAACGTCGCCTCAGTTATTGGAGATACCCCTACATACGTTGCTGAATGGTTCCTTTTTAAATACTACCCGAAAGTGTCCCAAATCGGTCTGCTGGCACACAACATTGTAGTTTATGGATAGATCGACAATTTTTTACATCAGACCAATGCCTACAAAGCGCCTGCAATGTTAAAACGTCGCCTCAGTTATTGGAGATACCCCTACATACGTTGCTGAATGGTTCCTTTTTAAATACTACCCGAAAGTGTCTCAAATCGGTCTGCTGACACACAACATTGTAGTTTATGGATACATCGACAATTTTTTACATCAGACCAATGCCTACAAAGCGCCTGCAATGTTAAAACGTCGCCTCAGTTATTGGAGATACCCCTACATACGTTGCTGAATGGTTCCTTTTTAAATACTACCCGAAAGTGTCTCAAATCGGTCTGCTGGCACACAACATTGTAGTTTATGGATAGATCGACAATTTTTTACATCAGACCAATGCCTACAAAGCGCCTGCAATGTTAAAACGTCGCCTCAGTTATTGGAGATACCCCTACATACGTTGCTGAATGGTTCCTTTTTAAATACTACCCGAAAGTGTCTCAAATCGGTCTGCTGGCACACAACATTGTAGTTTATGGATAGATCGACAATTTTTTACATCAGACCAATGCCTACAAAGCGCCTGCAATGTTAAAACGTCGCCTCAGTTATTGGAGATACCCCTACATACGTTGCTGAATGGTTCCTTTTTAAATACTACCCGAAAGTGTCTCAAATCGGTCTGCTGACACACAACATTGTAGTTTATGGATACATTGACAATTTTTTACATCAGACCAATGCCTACAAAGCGCCTGCAATGTTAAAACGTCGCCTCAGTTATTGGAGATACCCCTACATACGTTGCTGAATGGTTCCTTTTTAAATACTACCCGAAAGTGTCTCAAATCGGTCTGCTGACACACAACATTGTAGTTTATGGATACATCGACAATTTTTTACATCAGACCAATGCCTACAAAGCGCCTGCAATGTTAAAACGTCGCCTCAGTTATTGGAGATACCCCTACATACGTTGCTGAATGGTTCCTTTTTAAATACTACCCGAAAGTGTCTCAAATCGGTCTGCTGGCACACAACATTGTAGTTTATGGATAGATCGACAATTTTTTACATCAGACCAATGCCTACAAAGCGCCTGCAATGTTAAAACGTCGCCTCAGTTATTGGAGATACCCCTACATACGTTGCTGAATGGTTCCTTTTTAAATACTACCCGAAAGTGTCTCAAATCGGTCTGCTGGCACACAACATTGTAGTTTATGGATAGATCGACAATTTTTTACATCAGACCAATGCCTACAAAGCGCCTGCAATGTTAAAACGTCGCCTCAGTTATTGGAGATACCCCTACATACGTTGCTGAATGGTTCCTTTTTAAATACTACCCGAAAGTGTCTCAAATCGGTCTGCTGACACACAACATTGTAGTTTATGGATACATTGACAATTTTTTACATCAGACCAATGCCTACAAAGCGCCTGCAATGTTAAAACGTCGCCTCAGTTATTGGAGATACCCCTACATACGTTGCTGAATGGTTCCTTTTTAAATACTACCCGAAAGTGTCTCAAATCGGTCTGCTGACACACAACATTGTAGTTTATGGATACATCGACAATTTTTTACATCAGACCAATGCCTACAAAGCGCCTGCAATGTTAAAACGTCGCCTCAGTTATTGGAGATACCCCTACATACGTTGCTGAATGGTTCCTTTTTAAATACTACCCGAAAGTGTCTCAAATCGGTCTGCTGGCACACAACATTGTAGTTTATGGATAGATCGACAATTTTTTACATCAGACCAATGCCTACAAAGCGCCTGCAATGTTAAAACGTCGCCTCAGTTATTGGAGATACCCCTACATACGTTGCTGAATGGTTCCTTTTTAAATACTACCCGAAAGTGTCTCAAATCGGTCTGCTGGCACACAACATTGTAGTTTATGGATAGATCGACAATTTTTTACATCAGACCAATGCCTACAAAGCGCCTGCAATGTTAAAACGTCGCCTCAGTTATTGGAGATACCCCTACATACGTTGCTGAATGGTTCCTTTTTAAATACTACCCGAAAGTGTCTCAAATCGGTCTGCTGACACACAACACTGTAGTTTATGGATACATCGACAATTTTTTACATCAGACCAATGCCTACAAAGCGCCTGCAATGTTAAAACGTCGCCTCAGTTATTGGAGATACCCCTACATACGTTGCTGAATGGTTCCTTTTTAAATACTACCCGAAAGTGTCTCAAATCGGTCTGCTGGCACACAACATTGTAGTTTATGGATAGATCGACAATTTTTTACATCAGATTAATGCCTACAAAGCGCCTGCAATGTTAAGACGTCGGATCAGTTATTGGAGATACCCCTACATACATTGCTGAATGGTTCCTTTTTAAATACTACCCGAAAGTGTCTCAAATCGGTCTGCTGGCACACAACATTGTAGTTTATGGATAGATCGACAATTTTTTACATCAGACCAATGCCTACAAAGCGCCTGCAATTTTAAAACGTCGCCTCAGTTATTGGAGATACCCCTACATACGTTGCTGAATGGTTCCTTTTTAAATACTACCCGAAAGTGTCTCAAATCGGTCTGCTGGCACACAACATTGTAGTTTATGGATAGATCGACAATTTTTTACATCAGACCAATGCCTACAAAGCGCCTGCAATGTTAAAACGTCGCCTCAGTTATTGGAGATACCCCTACATACGTTGCTGAATGGTTCCTTTTTAAATACTACCCGAAAGTGTCTCAAATCGGTCTGCTGACACACAACATTGTAGTTTATGGATACATCGACAATTTTTAACATCAGACCAATGCCTACAAAGCGCCTGCAATGTTAAAACGTCGCCTCAGTTATTGGAGATACCCCTACATACGTTGCTGAATGGTTCCTTTTTAAATACTACCCGAAAGTGTCTCAAATCGGTCTGCTGGCACACAACATTGTAGTTTATGGATAGATCGACAATTTTTTACATCAGATTAATGCCTACAAAGCGCCTGCAATGTTAAGACGTCGGATCAGTTATTGGAGATACCCCTACATACATTGCTGAATGGTTCCTTTTTAAATACTACCCGAAAGTGTCTCAAATCGGTCTGCTGGCACACAACATTGTAGTTTATGGATAGATCGACAATTTTTTACATCAGACCAATGCCTACAAAGCGCCTGCAATTTTAAAACGTCGCCTCAGTTATTGGAGATACCCCTACATACGTTGCTGAATGGTTCCTTTTTAAATACTACCCGAAAGTGTCCCAAATCGGTCTGCTGACACACAACACTGTAGTTTATGGATAGATCGACAATTTTTTACATCAGATTAATGCCTACAAAGCGCCTGCAATGTTAAAACGTCGCCTCAGTTATTGGAGATACCCCTACATACGTTGCTGAATGGTTCCTTTTTAAATACTACCCGAAAGTGTCTCAAATCGGTCTGCTGGCACACAACATTGTAGTTTATGGATAGATCGACAATTTTTTACATCAGACCAATGCCTACAAAGCGCCTGCAATGTTAAAACGTCGCCTCAGTTATTGGAGATACCCCTACATACGTTGCTGAATGGTTCCTTTTTAAATACTACCCGAAAGTGTCTCAAATCGGTCTGCTGACACACAACATTGTAGTTTATGGATACATCGACAATTTTTTACATCAGACCAATGCCTACAAAGCGCCTGCAATGTTAAAACGTCGCCTCAGTTATTGGAGATACCCCTACATACGTTGCTGAATGGTTCCTTTTTAAATACTACCCGAAAGTGTCTCAAATCGGTCTGCTGACACACAACATTGTAGTTTATGGATAGATCGACAATTTTTTACATCAGACCAATGCCTACAAAGCGCCTGCAATGTTAAAACGTCGCCTCAGTTATTGGAGATACCCCTACATGCGTTGCTGAATGGTTCCTTTTTAAATACTACCCGAAAGTGTCTCAAATCGGTCTGCTGGCACACAACATTGTAGTTTATGGATAGATCGACAATTTTTTACATCAGATTAATGCCTACAAAGCGCCTGCAATGTTAAGACGTCGGATCAGTTATTGGAGATACCCCTACATACGTTGCTGAATGGTTCCTTTTTAAATACTACCCGAAAGTGTCTCAAATCGGTCTGCTCGCACACAACATTGTAGTTTATGGATAGATCGACAATTTTTTACATCAGACCAATGCCTACAAAGCGCCTGCAATTTTAAAACGTCGCCTCAGTTATTGGAGATACCCCTACATACGTTGCTGAATGGTTCCTTTTTAAATACTACCCGAAAGTGTCCCAAATCGGTCTGCTGACACACAACACTGTAGTTTATGGATAGATCGACAATTTTTTACATCAGATTAATGCCTACAAAGCGCCTGCAATGTTAAAACGTCGCCTCAGTTATTGGAGATACCCCTACATACGTTGCTGAATGGTTCCTTTTTAAATACTACCCGAAAGTGTCTCAAATCGGTCTGCTGGCACACAACATTGTAGTTTATGGATAGATCGACAATTTTTTACATCAGACCAATGCCTACAAAGCGCCTGCAATGTTAAAACGTCGCCTCAGTTATTGGAGATACCCCTACATACGTTGCTGAATGGTTCCTTTTTAAATACTACCCGAAAGTGTCTCAAATCGGTCTGCTGACACACAACATTGTAGTTTATGGATACATCGACAATTTTTTACATCAGACCAATGCCTACAAAGCGCCTGCAATGTTAAAACGTCGCCTCAGTTATTGGAGATACCCCTACATACGTTGCTGAATGGTTCCTTTTTAAATACTACCCGAAAGTGTCTCAAATCGGTCTGCTGGCACACAACATTGTAGTTTATGGATAGATCGACAATTTTTTACATCAGACCAATGCCTACAAAGCGCCTGCAATGTTAAAACGTCGCCTCAGTTATTGGAGATACCCCTACATACGTTGCTGAATGGTTCCTTTTTAAATACTACCCGAAAGTGTCTCAAATCGGTCTGCTGACACACAACATTGTAGTTTATGGATACATCGACAATTTTTTACATCAGACCAATGCCTACAAAGCGCCTGCAATGTTAAAACGTCGCCTCAGTTATTGGAGATACCCCTACATACGTTGCTGAATGGTTCCTTTTTAAATACTACCCGAAAGTGTCTCAAATCGGTCTGCTGGCACACAACATTGTAGTTTATGGATAGATCGACAATTTTTTACATCAGATTAATGCCTACAAAGCGCCTGCAATGTTAAGACGTCGGATCAGTTATTGGAGATACCCCTACACACGTTGCTGAATGGTTCCTTTTTAAATACTACCCGAAAGTGTCCCAAATCGGTCTGCTGACACACAACACTGTAGTTTATGGATAGATCGACAATTTTTTACATCAGATTAATGCCTACAAAGCGCCTGCAATGTTAAAACGTAGCCTCAGTTATTGGAGATACCCCTACATACGTTGCTGAATGGTTCCTTTTTAAATACTACCCGAAAGTGTCCCAAATCGGTCTGCTGGCACACAACATTGTAGTTTATGGATAGATCGACAATTTTTTACATCAGATTAATGCCTACAAAGCGCCTGCAATGTTAAGACGTCGGATCAGTTATTGGAGATACCCCTACACACGTTGCTGAATGGTTCCTTTTTAAATACTACCCGAAAGTGTCTCAAATCGGTCTGCTGGCACACAACATTGTAGTTTATGGATAGATCGACAATTTTTTACATCAGACCAATGCCTACAAAGCGCCTGCAATGTTAAAACGTCGCCTCAGTTATTGGAGATACCCCTACATACGTTGCTGAATGGTTCCTTTTTAAATACTACCCGAAAGCGTCCCAAATCGGTCTGCTGACACACAACACTGTAGTTTATGGATAGATCGACAATTTTTTACATCAGATTAATGCCTACAAAGCGCCTGCAATGTTAAAACGTCGCCTCAGTTATTGGAGATACCCCTACATACGTTGCTGAATGGTTCCTTTTTAAATACTACCCGAAAGTGTCCCAAATCGGTCTGCTGGCACACAACATTGTAGTTTATGGATAGATCGACAATTTTTTACATCAGACCAATGCCTACAAAGCGCCTGCAATGTTAAAACGTCGCCTCAGTTATTGGAGATACCCCTACATACGTTGCTGAATGGTTCCTTTTTAAATACTACCCGAAAGTGTCTCAAATCGGTCTGCTGACACACAACATTGTAGTTTATGGATACATCGACAATTTTTTACATCAGACCAATGCCTACAAAGCGCCTGCAATGTTAAAACGTCGCCTCAGTTATTGGAGATACCCCTACATACGTTGCTGAATGGTTCCTTTTTAAATACTACCCGAAAGTGTCTCAAATCGGTCTGCTGGCACACAACATTGTAGTTTATGGATAGATCGACAATTTTTTACATCAGACCAATGCCTACAAAGCGCCTGCAATGTTAAAACGTCGCCTCAGTTATTGGAGATACCCCTACATACGTTGCTGAATGGTTCCTTTTTAAATACTACCCGAAAGTGTCTCAAATCGGTCTGCTGGCACACAACATTGTAGTTTATGGATAGATCGACAATTTTTTACATCAGACCAATGCCTACAAAGCGCCTGCAATGTTAAAACGTCGCCTCAGTTATTGGAGATACCCCTACATACGTTGCTGAATGGTTCCTTTTTAAATACTACCCGAAAGTGTCTCAAATCGGTCTGCTGACACACAACATTGTAGTTTATGGATAGATCGACAATTTTTTACATCAGACCAATGCCTACAAAGCGCCTGCAATGTTAAAACGTCGCCTCAGTTATTGGAGATACCCCTACATACGTTGCTGAATGGTTCCTTTTTAAATACTACCCGAAAGTGTCTCAAATCGGTCTGCTGGCACACAACATTGTAGTTTATGGATAGATCGACAATTTTTTACATCAGATTAATGCCTACAAAGCGCCTGCAATGTTAAGACGTCGGATCAGTTATTGGAGATACCCCTACATACATTGCTGAATGGTTCCTTTTTAAATACTACCCGAAAGTGTCTCAAATCGGTCTGCTGGCACACAACATTGTAGTTTATGGATAGATCGACAATTTTTTACATCAGACCAATGCCTACAAAGCGCCTGCAATTTTAAAACGTCGCCTCAGTTATTGGAGATACCCCTACATACGTTGCTGAATGGTTCCTTTTTAAATACTACCCGAAAGTGTCTCAAATCGGTCTGCTGGCACACAACATTGTAGTTTATGGATAGATCGACAATTTTTTACATCAGACCAATGCCTACAAAGCGCCTGCAATGTTAAAACGTCGCCTCAGTTATTGGAGATACCCCTACATACGTTGCTGAATGGTTCCTTTTTAAATACTACCCGAAAGTGTCTCAAATCGGTCTGCTGACACACAACATTGTAGTTTATGGATACATCGACAATTTTTAACATCAGACCAATGCCTACAAAGCGCCTGCAATGTTAAAACGTCGCCTCAGTTATTGGAGATACCCCTACATACGTTGCTGAATGGTTCCTTTTTAAATACTACCCGAAAGTGTCTCAAATCGGTCTGCTGGCACACAACATTGTAGTTTATGGATAGATCGACAATTTTTTACATCAGATTAATGCCTACAAAGCGCCTGCAATGTTAAGACGTCGGATCAGTTATTGGAGATACCCCTACATACATTGCTGAATGGTTCCTTTTTAAATACTACCCGAAAGTGTCTCAAATCGGTCTGCTGGCACACAACATTGTAGTTTATGGATAGATCGACAATTTTTTACATCAGACCAATGCCTACAAAGCGCCTGCAATTTTAAAACGTCGCCTCAGTTATTGGAGATACCCCTACATACGTTGCTGAATGGTTCCTTTTTAAATACTACCCGAAAGTGTCCCAAATCGGTCTGCTGACACACAACACTGTAGTTTATGGATAGATCGACAATTTTTTACATCAGACCAATGCCTACAAAGCGCCTGCAATGTTAAAACGTCGCCTCAGTTATTGGAGATACCCCTACATACGTTGCTGAATGGTTCCTTTTTAAATACTACCCGAAAGTGTCTCAAATCGGTCTGCTGGCACACAACATTGTAGTTTATGGATAGATCGACAATTTTTTACATCAGACCAATGCCTACAAAGCGCCTGCAATGTTAAAACGTCGCCTCAGTTATTGGAGATACCCCTACATACGTTGCTGAATGGTTCCTTTTTAAATACTACCCGAAAGTGTCTCAAATCGGTCTGCTGACACACAACATTGTAGTTTATGGATACATCGACAATTTTTTACATCAGACCAATGCCTACAAAGCGCCTGCAATGTTAAAACGTCGCCTCAGTTATTGGAGATACCCCTACATACGTTGCTGAATGGTTCCTTTTTAAATACTACCCGAAAGTGTCTCAAATCGGTCTGCTGGCACACAACATTGTAGTTTATGGATAGATCGACAATTTTTTACATCAGACCAATGCCTACAAAGCGCCTGCAATGTTAAAACGTCGCCTCAGTTATTGGAGATACCCCTACATACGTTGCTGAATGGTTCCTTTTTAAATACTACCCGAAAGTGTCTCAAATCGGTCTGCTGACACACAACATTGTAGTTTATGGATACATCGACAATTTTTTACATCAGACCAATGCCTACAAAGCGCCTGCAATGTTAAAACGTCGCCTCAGTTATTGGAGATACCCCTACATACGTTGCTGAATGGTTCCTTTTTAAATACTACCCGAAAGTGTCTCAAATCGGTCTGCTGGCACACAACATTGTAGTTTATGGATAGATCGACAATTTTTTACATCAGATTAATGCCTACAAAGCGCCTGCAATGTTAAGACGTCGGATCAGTTATTGGAGATACCCCTACATACGTTGCTGAATGGTTCCTTTTTAAATACTACCCGAAAGTGTCTCAAATCGGTCTGCTCGCACACAACATTGTAGTTTATGGATAGATCGACAATTTTTTACATCAGACCAATGCCTACAAAGCGCCTGCAATTTTAAAACGTCGCCTCAGTTATTGGAGATACCCCTACATACGTTGCTGAATGGTTCCTTTTTAAATACTACCCGAAAGTGTCCCAAATCGGTCTGCTGACACACAACACTGTAGTTTATGGATAGATCGACAATTTTTTACATCAGATTAATGCCTACAAATTTCCTGCAATGTTAAAACGTCGCCTCAGTTATTGGAGATACCCCTACATACGTTGCTGAATGGTTCCTTTTTAAATACTACCCGAAAGTGTCTCAAATCGGTCTGCTGGCACACAACATTGTAGTTTATGGATAGATCGACAATTTTTTACATCAGACCAATGCCTACAAAGCGCCTGCAATGTTAAAACGTCGCCTCAGTTATTGGAGATACCCCTACATACGTTGCTGAATGGTTCCTTTTTAAATACTACCCGAAAGTGTCTCAAATCGGTCTGCTGACACACAACATTGTAGTTTATGGATACATCGACAATTTTTTACATCAGACCAATGCCTACAAAGCGCCTGCAATGTTAAAACGTCGCCTCAGTTATTGGAGATACCCCTACATACGTTGCTGAATGGTTCCTTTTTAAATACTACCCGAAAGTGTCCCAAATCGGTCTGCTGACACACAACACTGTAGTTTATGGATAGATCGACAATTTTTTACATCAGATTAATGCCTACAAAGCGCCTGCAATGTTAAAACGTCGCCTCAGTTATTGGAGATACCCCTACATACGTTGCTGAATGGTTCCTTTTTAAATACTACCCGAAAGTGTCTCAAATCGGTCTGCTGACACACAACATTGTAGTTTATGGATACATCGACAATTTTTTACATCAGACCAATGCCTACAAAGCGCCTGCAATGTTAAAACGTCGCCTCAGTTATTGGAGATACCCCTACATACGTTGCTGAATGGTTCCTTTTTAAATACTACCCGAAAGTGTCTCAAATCGGTCTGCTGGCACACAACATTGTAGTTTATGGATAGATCGACAATTTTTTACATCAGACCAATGCCTACAAAGCGCCTGCAATGTTAAAACGTCGCCTCAGTTATTGGAGATACCCCTACATACGTTGCTGAATGGTTCCTTTTTAAATACTACCCGAAAGTGTCTCAAATCGGTCTGCTGGCACACAACATTGTAGTTTATGGATAGATCGACAATTTTTTACATCAGACCAATGCCTACAAAGCGCCTGCAATGTTAAAACGTCGCCTCAGTTATTGGAGATACCCCTACATACGTTGCTGAATGGTTCCTTTTTAAATACTACCCGAAAGTGTCTCAAATCGGTCTGCTGACACACAACATTGTAGTTTATGGATAGATCGACAATTTTTTACATCAGACCAATGCCTACAAAGCGCCTGCAATGTTAAAACGTCGCCTCAGTTATTGGAGATACCCCTACATACGTTGCTGAATGGTTCCTTTTTAAATACTACCCGAAAGTGTCTCAAATCGGTCTGCTGGCACACAACATTGTAGTTTATGGATAGATCGACAATTTTTTACATCAGATTAATGCCTACAAAGCGCCTGCAATGTTAAGACGTCGGATCAGTTATTGGAGATACCCCTACATACATTGCTGAATGGTTCCTTTTTAAATACTACCCGAAAGTGTCTCAAATCGGTCTGCTGGCACACAACATTGTAGTTTATGGATAGATCGACAATTTTTTACATCAGACCAATGCCTACAAAGCGCCTGCAATTTTAAAACGTCGCCTCAGTTATTGGAGATACCCCTACATACGTTGCTGAATGGTTCCTTTTTAAATACTACCCGAAAGTGTCTCAAATCGGTCTGCTGGCACACAACATTGTAGTTTATGGATAGATCGACAATTTTTTACATCAGACCAATGCCTACAAAGCGCCTGCAATGTTAAAACGTCGCCTCAGTTATTGGAGATACCCCTACATACGTTGCTGAATGGTTCCTTTTTAAATACTACCCGAAAGTGTCTCAAATCGGTCTGCTGACACACAACATTGTAGTTTATGGATACATCGACAATTTTTAACATCAGACCAATGCCTACAAAGCGCCTGCAATGTTAAAACGTCGCCTCAGTTATTGGAGATACCCCTACATACGTTGCTGAATGGTTCCTTTTTAAATACTACCCGAAAGTGTCTCAAATCGGTCTGCTGGCACACAACATTGTAGTTTATGGATAGATCGACAATTTTTTACATCAGATTAATGCCTACAAAGCGCCTGCAATGTTAAGACGTCGGATCAGTTATTGGAGATACCCCTACATACATTGCTGAATGGTTCCTTTTTAAATACTACCCGAAAGTGTCTCAAATCGGTCTGCTGGCACACAACATTGTAGTTTATGGATAGATCGACAATTTTTTACATCAGACCAATGCCTACAAAGCGCCTGCAATTTTAAAACGTCGCCTCAGTTATTGGAGATACCCCTACATACGTTGCTGAATGGTTCCTTTTTAAATACTACCCGAAAGTGTCCCAAATCGGTCTGCTGACACACAACACTGTAGTTTATGGATAGATCGACAATTTTTTACATCAGATTAATGCCTACAAAGCGCCTGCAATGTTAAAACGTCGCCTCAGTTATTGGAGATACCCCTACATACGTTGCTGAATGGTTCCTTTTTAAATACTACCCGAAAGTGTCTCAAATCGGTCTGCTGGCACACAACATTGTAGTTTATGGATAGATCGACAATTTTTTACATCAGACCAATGCCTACAAAGCGCCTGCAATGTTAAAACGTCGCCTCAGTTATTGGAGATACCCCTACATACGTTGCTGAATGGTTCCTTTTTAAATACTACCCGAAAGTGTCTCAAATCGGTCTGCTGACACACAACATTGTAGTTTATGGATACATCGACAATTTTTTACATCAGACCAATGCCTACAAAGCGCCTGCAATGTTAAAACGTCGCCTCAGTTATTGGAGATACCCCTACATACGTTGCTGAATGGTTCCTTTTTAAATACTACCCGAAAGTGTCTCAAATCGGTCTGCTGGCACACAACATTGTAGTTTATGGATAGATCGACAATTTTTTACATCAGACCAATGCCTACAAAGCGCCTGCAATGTTAAAACGTCGCCTCAGTTATTGGAGATACCCCTACATACGTTGCTGAATGGTTCCTTTTTAAATACTACCCGAAAGTGTCTCAAATCGGTCTGCTGACACACAACATTGTAGTTTATGGATACATCGACAATTTTTTACATCAGACCAATGCCTACAAAGCGCCTGCAATGTTAAAACGTCGCCTCAGTTATTGGAGATACCCCTACATACGTTGCTGAATGGTTCCTTTTTAAATACTAACCGAAAGTGTCTCAAATCGGTCTGCTGGCACACAACATTGTAGTTTATGGATAGATCGACAATTTTTTACATCAGATTAATGCCTACAAAGCGCCTGCAATGTTAAGACGTCGGATCAGTTATTGGAGATACCCCTACATACGTTGCTGAATGGTTCCTTTTTAAATACTACCCGAAAGTGTCTCAAATCGGTCTGCTCGCACACAACATTGTAGTTTATGGATAGATCGACAATTTTTTACATCAGACCAATGCCTACAAAGCGCCTGCAATTTTAAAACGTCGCCTCAGTTATTGGAGATACCCCTACATACGTTGCTGAATGGTTCCTTTTTAAATACTACCCGAAAGTGTCCCAAATCGGTCTGCTGACACACAACATTGTAGTTTATGGATAGATCGACAATTTTTTACATCAGATTAATGCCTACAAAGCGCCTGCAATGTTAAAACGTCGCCTCAGTTATTGCAGATACCCCTACATACGTTGCTGAATGGTTCCTTTTTAAATACTACCCGAAAGTGTCTCAAATCGGTCTGCTGGCACACAACATTGTAGTTTATGGATAGATCGACAATTTTTTACATCAGACCAATGCCTACAAAGCGCCTGCAATGTTAAAACGTCGCCTCAGTTATTGGAGATACCCCTACATACGTTGCTGAATGGTTCCTTTTTAAATACTACCCGAAAGTGTCTCAAATCGGTCTGCTGACACACAACATTGTAGTTTATGGATACATCGACAATTTTTTACATCAGACCAATGCCTACAAAGCGCCTGCAATGTTAAAACGTCGCCTCAGTTATTGGAGATACCCCTACATACGTTGCTGAATGGTTCCTTTTTAAATACTACCCGAAAGTGTCCCAAATCGGTCTGCTGACACACAACACTGTAGTTTATGGATAGATCGACAATTTTTTACATCAGATTAATGCCTACAAAGCGCCTGCAATGTTAAAACGTCGCCTCAGTTATTGGAGATACCCCTACATACGTTGCTGAATGGTTCCTTTTTAAATACTACCCGAAAGTGTCTCAAATCGGTCTGCTGGCACACAACATTGTAGTTTATGGATAGATCGACAATTTTTTACATCAGACCAATGCCTACAAAGCGCCTGCAATGTTAAAACGTCGCCTCAGTTATTGGAGATACCCCTACATACGTTGCTGAATGGTTCCTTTTTAAATACTACCCGAAAGTGTCTCAAATCGGTCTGCTGACACACAACATTGTAGTTTATGGATACATCGACAATTTTTTACATCAGACCAATGCCTACAAAGCGCCTGCAATGTTAAAACGTCGCCTCAGTTATTGGAGATACCCCTACATACGTTGCTGAATGGTTCCTTTTTAAATACTACCCGAAAGTGTCTCAAATCGGTCTGCTGGCACACAACATTGTAGTTTATGGATAGATCGACAATTTTTTACATCAGACCAATGCCTACAAAGCGCCTGCAATGTTAAAACGTCGCCTCAGTTATTGGAGATACCCCTACATACGTTGCTGAATGGTTCCTTTTTAAATACTACCCGAAAGTGTCTCAAATCGGTCTGCTGACACACAACATTGTAGTTTATGGATACATCGACAATTTTTTACATCAGACCAATGCCTACAAAGCGCCTGCAATGTTAAGACGTCGCCTCAGTTATTGGAGATACCCCTACATACGTTGCTGAATGGTTCCTTTTTAAATACTACCCGAAAGTGTCTCAAATCGGTCTGCTGACACACAACATTGTAGTTTATGGATACATCGACAATTTTTTACATCAGACCAATGCCTACAAAGCGCCTGCAATGTTAAAACGTCGCCTCAGTTATTGGAGATACCCCTACATACGTTGCTGAATGGTTCCTTTTTAAATACTACCCGAAAGTGTCTCAAATCGGTCTGCTGGCACACAACATTGTAGTTTATGGATAGATCGACAATTTTTTACATCAGACCAATGCCTACAAAGCGCCTGCAATGTTAAAACGTCGCCTCAGTTATTGGAGATACCCCTACATACGTTGCTGAATGGTTCCTTTTTAAATACTACCCGAAAGTGTCTCAAATCGGTCTGCTGACACACAACACTGTAGTTTATGGATAGATCGACAATTTTTTACATCAGATTAATGCCTACAAAGCGCCTGCAATGTTAAGACGTCGGATCAGTTATTGGAGATACCCCTACACACGTTGCTGAATGGTTCCTTTTTAAATACTACCCGAAAGTGTCTCAAATCGGTCTGCTGGCACACAACATTGTAGTTTATGGATAGATCGACAATTTTTTACATCAGACCAATGCCTACAAAGCGCCTGCAATGTTAAAACGTCGCCTCAGTTATTGGAGATACCCCTACATACGTTGCTGAATGGTTCCTTTTTAAATACTACCCGAAAGCGTCCCAAATCGGTCTGCTGACACACAACACTGTAGTTTATGGATAGATCGACAATTTTTTACATCAGATTAATGCCTACAAAGCGCCTGCAATGTTAAAACGTCGCCTCAGTTATTGGAGATACCCCTACATACGTTGCTGAATGGTTCCTTTTTAAATACTACCCGAAAGTGTCCCAAATCGGTCTGCTGGCACACAACATTGTAGTTTATGGATAGATCGACAATTTTTTACATCAGACCAATGCCTACAAAGCGCCTGCAATGTTAAAACGTCGCCTCAGTTATTGGAGATACCCCTACATACGTTGCTGAATGGTTCCTTTTTAAATACTACCCGAAAGTGTCTCAAATCGGTCTGCTGACACACAACATTGTAGTTTATGGATACATCGACAATTTTTTACATCAGACCAATGCCTACAAAGCGCCTGCAATGTTAAAACGTCGCCTCAGTTATTGGAGATACCCCTACATACGTTGCTGAATGGTTCCTTTTTAAATACTACCCGAAAGTGTCTCAAATCGGTCTGCTGGCACACAACATTGTAGTTTATGGATAGATCGACAATTTTTTACATCAGACCAATGCCTACAAAGCGCCTGCAATGTTAAAACGTCGCCTCAGTTATTGGAGATACCCCTACATACGTTGCTGAATGGTTCCTTTTTAAATACTACCCGAAAGTGTCTCAAATCGGTCTGCTGGCACACAACATTGTAGTTTATGGATAGATCGACAATTTTTTACATCAGACCAATGCCTACAAAGCGCCTGCAATGTTAAAACGTCGCCTCAGTTATTGGAGATACCCCTACATACGTTGCTGAATGGTTCCTTTTTAAATACTACCCGAAAGTGTCTCAAATCGGTCTGCTGACACACAACATTGTAGTTTATGGATACATCGACAATTTTTTACATCAGACCAATGCCTACAAAGCGCCTGCAATGTTAAAACGTCGCCTCAGTTATTGGAGATACCCCTACATACGTTGCTGAATGGTTCCTTTTTAAATACTACCCGAAAGTGTCTCAAATCGGTCTGCTGGCACACAACATTGTAGTTTATGGATAGATCGACAATTTTTTACATCAGATTAATGCCTACAAAGCGCCTGCAATGTTAAGACGTCGGATCAGTTATTGGAGATACCCCTACATACATTGCTGAATGGTTCCTTTTTAAATACTACCCGAAAGTGTCTCAAATCGGTCTGCTGGCACACAACATTGTAGTTTATGGATAGATCGACAATTTTTTACATCAGACCAATGCCTACAAAGCGCCTGCAATTTTAAAACGTCGCCTCAGTTATTGGAGATACCCCTACATACGTTGCTGAATGGTTCCTTTTTAAATACTACCCGAAAGTGTCTCAAATCGGTCTGCTGGCACACAACATTGTAGTTTATGGATAGATCGACAATTTTTTACATCAGACCAATGCCTACAAAGCGCCTGCAATGTTAAAACGTCGCCTCAGTTATTGGAGATACCCCTACATACGTTGCTGAATGGTTCCTTTTTAAATACTACCCGAAAGTGTCTCAAATCGGTCTGCTGGCACACAACATTGTAGTTTATGGATAGATCGACAATTTTTTACATCAGACCAATGCCTACAAAGCGCCTGCAATGTTAAAACGTCGCCTCAGTTATTGGAGATACCCCTACATACGTTGCTGAATGGTTCCTTTTTAAATACTACCCGAAAGTGTCTCAAATCGGTCTGCTGACACACAACATTGTAGTTTATGGATACATCGACAATTTTTTACATCAGACCAATGCCTACAAAGCGCCTGCAATGTTAAAACGTCGCCTCAGTTATTGGAGATACCCCTACATACGTTGCTGAATGGTTCCTTTTTAAATACTACCCGAAAGTGTCTCAAATCGGTCTGCTGGCACACAACATTGTAGTTTATGGATAGATCGACAATTTTTTACATCAGACCAATGCCTACAAAGCGCCTGCAATGTTAAAACGTCGCCTCAGTTATTGGAGATACCCCTACATACGTTGCTGAATGGTTCCTTTTTAAATACTACCCGAAAGTGTCTCAAATCGGTCTGCTGACACACAACATTGTAGTTTATGGATACATCGACAATTTTTTACATCAGACCAATGCCTACAAAGCGCCTGCAATGTTAAAACGTCGCCTCAGTTATTGGAGATACCCCTACATACGTTGCTGAATGGTTCCTTTTTAAATACTACCCGAAAGTGTCTCAAATCGGTCTGCTGGCACACAACATTGTAGTTTATGGATAGATCGACAATTTTTTACATCAGATTAATGCCTACAAAGCGCCTGCAATGTTAAGACGTCGGATCAGTTATTGGAGATACCCCTACATACGTTGCTGAATGGTTCCTTTTTAAATACTACCCGAAAGTGTCTCAAATCGGTCTGCTGGCACACAACATTGTAGTTTATGGATAGATCGACAATTTTTTACATCAGACCAATGCCTACAAAGCGCCTGCAATTTTAAAACGTCGCCTCAGTTATTGGAGATACCCCTACATACGTTGCTGAATGGTTCCTTTTTAAATACTACCCGAAAGTGTCCCAAATCGGTCTGCTGACACACAACACTGTAGTTTATGGATAGATCGACAATTTTTTACATCAGATTAATGCCTACAAAGCGCCTGCAATGTTAAAACGTCGCCTCAGTTATTGGAGATACCCCTACATACGTTGCTGAATGGTTCCTTTTTAAATACTACCCGAAAGTGTCTCAAATCGGTCTGCTGACACACAACATTGTAGTTTATGGATACATCGACAATTTTTTACATCAGACCAATGCCTACAAAGCGCCTGCAATGTTAAAACGTCGCCTCAGTTATTGGAGATACCCCTACATACGTTGCTGAATGGTTCCTTTTTAAATACTACCCGAAAGTGTCTCAAATCGGTCTGCTGGCACACAACATTGTAGTTTATGGATAGATCGACAATTTTTTACATCAGACCAATGCCTACAAAGCGCCTGCAATGTTAAAACGTCGCCTCAGTTATTGGAGATACCCCTACATACGTTGCTGAATGGTTCCTTTTTAAATACTACCCGAAAGTGTCTCAAATCGGTCTGCTGACACACAACATTGTAGTTTATGGATACATCGACAATTTTTTACATCAGACCAATGCCTACAAAGCGCCTGCAATGTTAAAACGTCGCCTCAGTTATTGGAGATACCCCTACATACGTTGCTGAATGGTTCCTTTTTAAATACTACCCGAAAGTGTCTCAAATCGGTCTGCTGGCACACAACATTGTAGTTTATGGATAGATCGACAATTTTTTACATCAGATTAATGCCTACAAAGCGCCTGCAATGTTAAGACGTCGGATCAGTTATTGGAGATACCCCTACATACGTTGCTGAATGGTTCCTTTTTAAATACTACCCGAAAGTGTCTCAAATCGGTCTGCTGGCACACAACATTGTAGTTTATGGATAGATCGACAATTTTTTACATCAGACCAATGCCTACAAAGCGCCTGCAATTTTAAAACGTCGCCTCAGTTATTGGAGATACCCCTACATACGTTGCTGAATGGTTCCTTTTTAAATACTACCCGAAAGTGTCCCAAATCGGTCTGCTGACACACAACACTGTAGTTTATGGATAGATCGACAATTTTTTACATCAGATTAATGCCTACAAAGCGCCTGCAATGTTAAAACGTCGCCTCAGTTATTGGAGATACCCCTACATACGTTGCTGAATGGTTCCTTTTTAAATACTACCCGAAAGTGTCTCAAATCGGTCTGCTGGCACACAACATTGTAGTTTATGGATAGATCGACAATTTTTTACATCAGACCAATGCCTACAAAGCGCCTGCAATGTTAAAACGTCGCCTCAGTTATTGGAGATACCCCTACATACGTTGCTGAATGGTTCCTTTTTAAATACTACCCGAAAGTGTCTCAAATCGGTCTGCTGACACACAACATTGTAGTTTATGGATACATCGACAATTTTTTACATCAGACCAATGCCTACAAAGCGCCTGCAATGTTAAAACGTCGCCTCAGTTATTGGAGATACCCCTACATACGTTGCTGAATGGTTCCTTTTTAAATACTACCCGAAAGTGTCTCAAATCGGTCTGCTGGCACACAACATTGTAGTTTATGGATAGATCGACAATTTTTTACATCAGACCAATGCCTACAAAGCGCCTGCAATGTTAAAACGTCGCCTCAGTTATTGGAGATACCCCTACATACGTTGCTGAATGGTTCCTTTTTAAATACTACCCGAAAGTGTCTCAAATCGGTCTGCTGACACACAACATTGTAGTTTATGGATACATCGACAATTTTTTACATCAGACCAATGCCTACAAAGCGCCTGCAATGTTAAAACGTCGCCTCAGTTATTGGAGATACCCCTACATACGTTGCTGAATGGTTCCTTTTTAAATACTACCCGAAAGTGTCTCAAATCGGTCTGCTGGCACACAACATTGTAGTTTATGGATAGATCGACAATTTTTTACATCAGATTAATGCCTACAAAGCGCCTGCAATGTTAAGACGTCGGATCAGTTATTGGAGATACCCCTACATACGTTGCTGAATGGTTCCTTTTTAAATACTACCCGAAAGTGTCTCAAATCGGTCTGCTGGCACACAACATTGTAGTTTATGGATAGATCGACAATTTTTTACATCAGACCAATGCCTACAAAGCGCCTGCAATTTTAAAACGTCGCCTCAGTTATTGGAGATACCCCTACATACGTTGCTGAATGGTTCCTTTTTAAATACTACCCGAAAGTGTCCCAAATCGGTCTGCTGACACACAACACTGTAGTTTATGGATAGATCGACAATTTTTTACATCAGATTAATGCCTACAAAGCGCCTGCAATGTTAAGACGTCGGATCAGTTATTGGAGATACCCCTACATACATTGCTGAATGGTTCCTTTTTAAATACTACCCGAAAGTGTCTCAAATCGGTCTGCTGGCACACAACATTGTAGTTTATGGATAGATCGACAATTTTTTACATCAGACCAATGCCTACAAAGCGCCTGCAATTTTAAAACGTCGCCTCAGTTATTGGAGATACCCCTACATACGTTGCTGAATGGTTCCTTTTTAAATACTACCCGAAAGTGTCCCAAATCGGTCTGCTGACACACAACACTGTAGTTTATGGATAGATCGACAATTTTTTACATCAGATTAATGCCTACAAAGCGCCTGCAATGTTAAAACGTCGCCTCAGTTATTGGAGATACCCCTACATACGTTGCTGAATGGTTCCTTTTTAAATACTACCCGAAAGTGTCTCAAATCGGTCTGCTGGCACACAACATTGTAGTTTATGGATAGATCGACAATTTTTTACATCAGACCAATGCCTACAAAGCGCCTGCAATGTTAAAACGTCGCCTCAGTTATTGGAGATACCCCTACATACGTTGCTGAATGGTTCCTTTTTAAATACTACCCGAAAGTGTCTCAAATCGGTCTGCTGACACACAACATTGTAGTTTATGGATACATCGACAATTTTTTACATCAGACCAATGCCTACAAAGCGCCTGCAATGTTAAAACGTCGCCTCAGTTATTGGAGATACCCCTACATACGTTGCTGAATGGTTCCTTTTTAAATACTACCCGAAAGTGTCTCAAATCGGTCTGCTGGCACACAACATTGTAGTTTATGGATAGATCGACAATTTTTTACATCAGACCAATGCCTACAAAGCGCCTGCAATGTTAAAACGTCGCCTCAGTTATTGGAGATACCCCTACATACGTTGCTGAATGGTTCCTTTTTAAATACTACCCGAAAGTGTCTCAAATCGGTCTGCTGACACACAACATTGTAGTTTATGGATACATCGACAATTTTTTACATCAGACCAATGCCTACAAAGCGCCTGCAATGTTAAAACGTCGCCTCAGTTATTGGAGATACCCCTACATACGTTGCTGAATGGTTCCTTTTTAAATACTACCCGAAAGTGTCTCAAATCGGTCTGCTGGCACACAACATTGTAGTTTATGGATAGATCGACAATTTTTTACATCAGATTAATGCCTACAAAGCGCCTGCAATGTTAAGACGTCGGATCAGTTATTGGAGATACCCCTACATACGTTGCTGAATGGTTCCTTTTTAAATACTACCCGAAAGTGTCTCAAATCGGTCTGCTGGCACACAACATTGTAGTTTATGGATAGATCGACAATTTTTTACATCAGACCAATGCCTACAAAGCGCCTGCAATTTTAAAACGTCGCCTCAGTTATTGGAGATACCCCTACATACGTTGCTGAATGGTTCCTTTTTAAATACTACCCGAAAGTGTCCCAAATCGGTCTGCTGACACACAACACTGTAGTTTATGGATAGATCGACAATTTTTTACATCAGATTAATGCCTACAAAGCGCCTGCAATGTTAAAACGTCGCCTCAGTTATTGGAGATACCCCTACATACGTTGCTGAATGGTTCCTTTTTAAATACTACCCGAAAGTGTCTCAAATCGGTCTGCTGGCACACAACATTGTAGTTTATGGATAGATCGACAATTTTTTACATCAGACCAATGCCTACAAAGCGCCTGCAATGTTAAAACGTCGCCTCAGTTATTGGAGATACCCCTACATACGTTGCTGAATGGTTCCTTTTTAAATACTACCCGAAAGTGTCTCAAATCGGTCTGCTGACACACAACATTGTAGTTTATGGATACATCGACAATTTTTTACATCAGACCAATGCCTACAAAGCGCCTGCAATGTTAAAACGTCGCCTCAGTTATTGGAGATACCCCTACATACGTTGCTGAATGGTTCCTTTTTAAATACTACCCGAAAGTGTCTCAAATCGGTCTGCTGGCACACAACATTGTAGTTTATGGATAGATCGACAATTTTTTACATCAGACCAATGCCTACAAAGCGCCTGCAATGTTAAAACGTCGCCTCAGTTATTGGAGATACCCCTACATACGTTGCTGAATGGTTCCTTTTTAAATACTACCCGAAAGTGTCTCAAATCGGTCTGCTGACACACAACATTGTAGTTTATGGATACATCGACAATTTTTTACATCAGACCAATGCCTACAAAGCGCCTGCAATGTTAAAACGTCGCCTCAGTTATTGGAGATACCCCTACATACGTTGCTGAATGGTTCCTTTTTAAATACTACCCGAAAGTGTCTCAAATCGGTCTGCTGGCACACAACATTGTAGTTTATGGATAGATCGACAATTTTTTACATCAGATTAATGCCTACAAAGCGCCTGCAATGTTAAGACGTCGGATCAGTTATTGGAGATACCCCTACATACGTTGCTGAATGGTTCCTTTTTAAATACTACCCGAAAGTGTCTCAAATCGGTCTGCTGGCACACAACATTGTAGTTTATGGATAGATCGACAATTTTTTACATCAGACCAATGCCTACAAAGCGCCTGCAATTTTAAAACGTCGCCTCAGTTATTGGAGATACCCCTACATACGTTGCTGAATGGTTCCTTTTTAAATACTACCCGAAAGTGTCCCAAATCGGTCTGCTGACACACAACACTGTAGTTTATGGATAGATCGACAATTTTTTACATCAGATTAATGCCTACAAAGCGCCTGCAATGTTAAAACGTCGCCTCAGTTATTGGAGATACCCCTACATACGTTGCTGAATGGTTCCTTTTTAAATACTACCCGAAAGTGTCTCAAATCGGTCTGCTGGCACACAACATTGTAGTTTATGGATAGATCGACAATTTTTTACATCAGACCAATGCCTACAAAGCGCCTGCAATGTTAAAACGTCGCCTCAGTTATTGGAGATACCCCTACATACGTTGCTGAATGGTTCCTTTTTAAATACTACCCGAAAGTGTCTCAAATCGGTCTGCTGACACACAACATTGTAGTTTATGGATACATCGACAATTTTTTACATCAGACCAATGCCTACAAAGCGCCTGCAATGTTAAAACGTCGCCTCAGTTATTGGAGATACCCCTACATACGTTGCTGAATGGTTCCTTTTTAAATACTACCCGAAAGTGTCTCAAATCGGTCTGCTGGCACACAACATTGTAGTTTATGGATAGATCGACAATTTTTTACATCAGACCAATGCCTACAAAGCGCCTGCAATGTTAAAACGTCGCCTCAGTTATTGGAGATACCCCTACATACGTTGCTGAATGGTTCCTTTTTAAATACTACCCGAAAGTGTCTCAAATCGGTCTGCTGACACACAACATTGTAGTTTATGGATACATCGACAATTTTTTACATCAGACCAATGCCTACAAAGCGCCTGCAATGTTAAAACGTCGCCTCAGTTATTGGAGATACCCCTACATACGTTGCTGAATGGTTCCTTTTTAAATACTACCCGAAAGTGTCTCAAATCGGTCTGCTGGCACACAACATTGTAGTTTATGGATAGATCGACAATTTTTTACATCAGATTAATGCCTACAAAGCGCCTGCAATGTTAAGACGTCGGATCAGTTATTGGAGATACCCCTACATACGTTGCTGAATGGTTCCTTTTTAAATACTACCCGAAAGTGTCTCAAATCGGTCTGCTGGCACACAACATTGTAGTTTATGGATAGATCGACAATTTTTTACATCAGACCAATGCCTACAAAGCGCCTGCAATTTTAAAACGTCGCCTCAGTTATTGGAGATACCCCTACATACGTTGCTGAATGGTTCCTTTTTAAATACTACCCGAAAGTGTCCCAAATCGGTCTGCTGACACACAACACTGTAGTTTATGGATAGATCGACAATTTTTTACATCAGATTAATGCCTACAAAGCGCCTGCAATGTTAAGACGTCGGATCAGTTATTGGAGATACCCCTACATACATTTCTGAATGGTTCCTTTTTAAATACTACCCGAAAGTGTCTCAAATCGGTCTGCTGGCACACAACATTGTAGTTTATGGATAGATCGACAATTTTTTACATCAGACCAATGCCTACAAAGCGCCTGCAATTTTAAAACGTCGCCTCAGTTATTGGAGATACCCCTACATACGTTGCTGAATGGTTCCTTTTTAAATACTACCCGAAAGTGTCCCAAATCGGTCTGCTGACACACAACACTGTAGTTTATGGATAGATCGACAATTTTTTACATCAGATTAATGCCTACAAAGCGCCTGCAATGTTAAAACGTCGCCTCAGTTATTGGAGATACCCCTACATACGTTGCTGAATGGTTCCTTTTTAAATACTACCCGAAAGTGTCTCAAATCGGTCTGCTGGCACACAACATTGTAGTTTATGGATAGATCGACAATTTTTTACATCAGACCAATGCCTACAAAGCGCCTGCAATGTTAAAACGTCGCCTCAGTTATTGGAGATACCCCTACATACGTTGCTGAATGGTTCCTTTTTAAATACTACCCGAAAGTGTCTCAAATCGGTCTGCTGACACACAACATTGTAGTTTATGGATACATCGACAATTTTTTACATCAGACCAATGCCTACAAAGCGCCTGCAATGTTAAAACGTCGCCTCAGTTATTGGAGATACCCCTACATACGTTGCTGAATGGTTCCTTTTTAAATACTACCCGAAAGTGTCTCAAATCGGTCTGCTGGCACACAACATTGTAGTTTATGGATAGATCGACAATTTTTTACATCAGACCAATGCCTACAAAGCGCCTGCAATGTTAAAACGTCGCCTCAGTTATTGGAGATACCCCTACATACGTTGCTGAATGGTTCCTTTTTAAATACTACCCGAAAGTGTCTCAAATCGGTCTGCTGACACACAACATTGTAGTTTATGGATACATCGACAATTTTTTACATCAGACCAATGCCTACAAAGCGCCTGCAATGTTAAAACGTCGCCTCAGTTATTGGAGATACCCCTACATACGTTGCTGAATGGTTCCTTTTTAAATACTACCCGAAAGTGTCTCAAATCGGTCTGCTGGCACACAACATTGTAGTTTATGGATAGATCGACAATTTTTTACATCAGATTAATGCCTACAAAGCGCCTGCAATGTTAAGACGTCGGATCAGTTATTGGAGATACCCCTACATACGTTGCTGAATGGTTCCTTTTTAAATACTACCCGAAAGTGTCTCAAATCGGTCTGCTGGCACACAACATTGTAGTTTATGGATAGATCGACAATTTTTTACATCAGACCAATGCCTACAAAGCGCCTGCAATTTTAAAACGTCGCCTCAGTTATTGGAGATACCCCTACATACGTTGCTGAATGGTTCCTTTTTAAATACTACCCGAAAGTGTCCCAAATCGGTCTGCTGACACACAACACTGTAGTTTATGGATAGATCGACAATTTTTTACATCAGATTAATGCCTACAAAGCGCCTGCAATGTTAAAACGTCGCCTCAGTTATTGGAGATACCCCTACATACGTTGCTGAATGGTTCCTTTTTAAATACTACCCGAAAGTGTCTCAAATCGGTCTGCTGGCACACAACATTGTAGTTTATGGATAGATCGACAATTTTTTACATCAGACCAATGCCTACAAAGCGCCTGCAATGTTAAAACGTCGCCTCAGTTATTGGAGATACCCCTACATACGTTGCTGAATGGTTCCTTTTTAAATACTACCCGAAAGTGTCTCAAATCGGTCTGCTGACACACAACATTGTAGTTTATGGATACATCGACAATTGTTTACATCAGACCAATGCCTACAAAGCGCCTGCAATGTTAAAACGTCGCCTCAGTTATTGGAGATACCCCTACATACGTTGCTGAATGGTTCCTTTTTAAATACTACCCGAAAGTGTCTCAAATCGGTCTGCTGGCACACAACATTGTAGTTTATGGATAGATCGACAATTTTTTACATCAGACCAATGCCTACAAAGCGCCTGCAATGTTAAAACGTCGCCTCAGTTATTGGAGATACCCCTACATACGTTGCTGAATGGTTCCTTTTTAAATACTACCCGAAAGTGTCTCAAATCGGTCTGCTGACACACAACATTGTAGTTTATGGATACATCGACAATTTTTTACATCAGACCAATGCCTACAAAGCGCCTGCAATGTTAAGACGTCGCCTCAGTTATTGGAGATACCCCTACATACGTTGCTGAATGGTTCCTTTTTAAATACTACCCGAAAGTGTCTCA
The DNA here is from genome assembly GCF_037392515.1 of Haliotis asinina. Lineage (NCBI taxonomy): Eukaryota > Metazoa > Mollusca > Gastropoda > Lepetellida > Haliotidae > Haliotis > Haliotis asinina. The sequence goes on from NC_090289.1 coordinate 20,278,887, forward strand.
AATCGGTCTGCTGACACACAACATTGTAGTTTATGGATACATCGACAATTTTTTACATCAGACCAATGCCTACAAAGCGCCTGCAATGTTAAAACGTCGCCTCAGTTATTGGAGATACCCCTACATACGTTGCTGAATGGTTCCTTTTTAAATACTACCCGAAAGTGTCTCAAATCGGTCTGCTGGCACACAACATTGTAGTTTATGGATAGATCGACAATTTTTTACATCAGACCAATGCCTACAAAGCGCCTGCAATGTTAAAACGTCGCCTCAGTTATTGGAGATACCCCTACATACGTTGCTGAATGGTTCCTTTTTAAATACTACCCGAAAGTGTCTCAAATCGGTCTGCTGACACACAACATTGTAGTTTATGGATACATCGACAATTTTTTACATCAGACCAATGCCTACAAAGCGCCTGCAATGTTAAAACGTCGCCTCAGTTATTGGAGATACCCCTACATACGTTGCTGAATGGTTCCTTTTTAAATACTACCCGAAAGTGTCTCAAATCGGTCTGCTGACACACAACATTGTAGTTTATGCATACATCGACAATTTTTTACATCAGACCAATGCCTACAAAGCGCCTGCAATGTTAAAACGTCGCCTCAGTTATTGGAGATACCCCTACATACGTTGCTGAATGGTTCCTTTTTAAATACTACCCGAAAGTGTCTCAAATCGGTCTGCTGGCACACAACATTGTAGTTTATGGATAGATCGACAATTTTTTACATCAGACCAATGCCTACAAAGCGCCTGCAATGTTAAAACGTCGCCTCAGTTATTGGAGATACCCCTACATACGTTGCTGAATGGTTCCTTTTTAAATACTACCCGAAAGTGTCTCAAATCGGTCTGCTGACACACAACATTGTAGTTTATGGATACATCGACAATTTTTTACATCAGACCAATGCCTACAAAGCGCCTGCAATGTTAAAACGTCGCCTCAGTTATTGGAGATACCCCTACATACGTTGCTGAATGGTTCCTTTTTAAATACTACCCGAAAGTGTCTCAAATCGGTCTGCTGGCACACAACATTGTAGTTTATGGATAGATCGACAATTTTTTACATCAGATTAATGCCTACAAAGCGCCTGCAATGTTAAGACGTCGGATCAGTTATTGGAGATACCCCTACATACGTTGCTGAATGGTTCCTTTTTAAATACTACCCGAAAGTGTCTCAAATCGGTCTGCTGGCACACAACATTGTAGTTTATGGATAGATCGACAATTTTTTACATCAGACCAATGCCTACAAAGCGCCTGCAATTTTAAAACGTCGCCTCAGTTATTGGAGATACCCCTACATACGTTGCTGAATGGTTCCTTTTTAAATACTACCCGAAAGTGTCCCAAATCGGTCTGCTGACACACAACACTGTAGTTTATGGATAGATCGACAATTTTTTACATCAGATTAATGCCTACAAAGCGCCTGCAATGTTAAAACGTCGCCTCAGTTATTGGAGATACCCCTACATACGTTGCTGAATGGTTCCTTTTTAAATACTACCCGAAAGTGTCTCAAATCGGTCTGCTGGCACACAACATTGTAGTTTATGGATAGATCGACAATTTTTTACATCAGACCAATGCCTACAAAGCGCCTGCAATGTTAAAACGTCGCCTCAGTTATTGGAGATACCCCTACATACGTTGCTGAATGGTTCCTTTTTAAATACTACCCGAAAGTGTCTCAAATCGGTCTGCTGACACACAACATTGTAGTTTATGGATACATCGACAATTTTTTACATCAGACCAATGCCTACAAAGCGCCTGCAATGTTAAAACGTCGCCTCAGTTATTGGAGATACCCCTACATACGTTGCTGAATGGTTCCTTTTTAAATACTACCCGAAAGTGTCTCAAATCGGTCTGCTGGCACACAACATTGTAGTTTATGGATAGATCGACAATTTTTTACATCAGACCAATGCCTACAAAGCGCCTGCAATGTTAAAACGTCGCCTCAGTTATTGGAGATACCCCTACATACGTTGCTGAATGGTTCCTTTTTAAATACTACCCGAAAGTGTCTCAAATCGGTCTGCTGACACACAACATTGTAGTTTATGGATACATCGACAATTTTTTACATCAGACCAATGCCTACAAAGCGCCTGCAATGTTAAAACGTCGCCTCAGTTATTGGAGATACCCCTACATACGTTGCTGAATGGTTCCTTTTTAAATACTACCCGAAAGTGTCTCAAATCGGTCTGCTGACACACAACATTGTAGTTTATGGATACATCGACAATTTTTTACATCAGACCAATGCCTACAAAGCGCCTGCAATGTTAAAACGTCGCCTCAGTTATTGGAGATACCCCTACATACGTTGCTGAATGGTTCCTTTTTAAATACTACCCGAAAGTGTCTCAAATCGGTCTGCTGGCACACAACATTGTAGTTTATGGATAGATCGACAATTTTTTACATCAGACCAATGCCTACAAAGCGCCTGCAATGTTAAAACGTCGCCTCAGTTATTGGAGATACCCCTACATACGTTGCTGAATGGTTCCTTTTTAAATACTACCCGAAAGTGTCTCAAATCGGTCTGCTGACACACAACATTGTAGTTTATGGATACATCGACAATTTTTTACATCAGACCAATGCCTACAAAGCGCCTGCAATTTTAAAACGTCGCCTCAGTTATTGCAGATACCCCTACATACGTTGCTGAATGGTTCCTTTTTAAATACTACCCGAAAGTGTCTCAAATCGGTCTGCTGGCACACAACATTGTAGTTTATGGATAGATCGACAATTTTTTACATCAGATTAATGCCTACAAAGCGCCTGCAATGTTAAGACGTCGGATCAGTTATTGGAGATACCCCTACATACGTTGCTGAATGGTTCCTTTTTAAATACTACCCGAAAGTGTCTCAAATCGGTCTGCTGGCACACAACATTGTAGTTTATGGATAGATCGACAATTTTTTACATCAGACCAATGCCTACAAAGCGCCTGCAATTTTAAAACGTCGCCTCAGTTATTGGAGATACCCCTACATACGTTGCTGAATGGTTCCTTTTTAAATACTACCCGAAAGTGTCCCAAATCGGTCTGCTGACACACAACACTGTAGTTTATGGATAGATCGACAATTTTTTACATCAGATTAATGCCTACAAAGCGCCTGCAATGTTAAAACGTCGCCTCAGTTATTGGAGATACCCCTACATACGTTGCTGAATGGTTCCTTTTTAAATACTACCCGAAAGTGTCTCAAATCGGTCTGCTGGCACACAACATTGTAGTTTATGGATAGATCGACAATTTTTTACATCAGACCAATGCCTACAAAGCGCCTGCAATGTTAAAACGTCGCCTCAGTTATTGGAGATACCCCTACATACGTTGCTGAATGGTTCCTTTTTAAATACTACCCGAAAGTGTCTCAAATCGGTCTGCTGACACACAACATTGTAGTTTATGGATACATCGACAATTTTTTACATCAGACCAATGCCTACAAAGCGCCTGCAATGTTAAAACGTCGCCTCAGTTATTGGAGATACCCCTACATACGTTGCTGAATGGTTCCTTTTTAAATACTACCCGAAAGTGTCTCAAATCGGTCTGCTGGCACACAACATTGTAGTTTATGGATAGATCGACAATTTTTTACATCAGACCAATGCCTACAAAGCGCCTGCAATGTTAAAACGTCGCCTCAGTTATTGGAGATACCCCTACATACGTTGCTGAATGGTTCCTTTTTAAATACTACCCGAAAGTGTCTCAAATCGGTCTGCTGACACACAACATTGTAGTTTATGGATACATCGACAATTTTTTACATCAGACCAATGCCTACAAAGCGCCTGCAATGTTAAAACGTCGCCTCAGTTATTGGAGATACCCCTACATACGTTGCTGAATGGTTCCTTTTTAAATACTACCCGAAAGTGTCTCAAATCGGTCTGCTGGCACACAACATTGTAGTTTATGGATAGATCGACAATTTTTTACATCAGATTAATGCCTACAAAGCGCCTGCAATGTTAAGACGTCGGATCAGTTATTGGAGATACCCCTACATACGTTGCTGAATGGTTCCTTTTTAAATACTACCCGAAAGTGTCTCAAATCGGTCTGCTGGCACACAACATTGTAGTTTATGGATAGATCGACAATTTTTTACATCAGACCAATGCCTACAAAGCGCCTGCAATTTTAAAACGTCGCCTCAGTTATTGGAGATACCCCTACATACGTTGCTGAATGGTTCCTTTTTAAATACTACCCGAAAGTGTCCCAAATCGGTCTGCTGACACACAACACTGTAGTTTATGGATAGATCGACAATTTTTTACATCAGATTAATGCCTACAAAGCGCCTGCAATGTTAAAACGTCGCCTCAGTTATTGGAGATACCCCTACATACGTTGCTGAATGGTTCCTTTTTAAATACTACCCGAAAGTGTCTCAAATCGGTCTGCTGGCACACAACATTGTAGTTTATGGATAGATCGACAATTTTTTACATCAGACCAATGCCTACAAAGCGCCTGCAATGTTAAAACGTCGCCTCAGTTATTGGAGATACCCCTACATACGTTGCTGAATGGTTCCTTTTTAAATACTACCCGAAAGTGTCTCAAATCGGTCTGCTGACACACAACATTGTAGTTTATGGATACATCGACAATTTTTTACATCAGACCAATGCCTACAAAGCGCCTGCAATGTTAAAACGTCGCCTCAGTTATTGGAGATACCCCTACATACGTTGCTGAATGGTTCCTTTTTAAATACTACCCGAAAGTGTCTCAAATCGGTCTGCTGGCACACAACATTGTAGTTTATGGATAGATCGACAATTTTTTACATCAGACCAATGCCTACAAAGCGCCTGCAATGTTAAAACGTCGCCTCAGTTATTGGAGATACCCCTACATACGTTGCTGAATGGTTCCTTTTTAAATACTACCCGAAAGTGTCTCAAATCGGTCTGCTGACACACAACATTGTAGTTTATGGATACATCGACAATTTTTTACATCAGACCAATGCCTACAAAGCGCCTGCAATTTTAAAACGTCGCCTCAGTTATTGGAGATACCCCTACATACGTTGCTGAATGGTTCCTTTTTAAATACTACCCGAAAGTGTCTCAAATCGGTCTGCTGGCACACAACATTGTAGTTTATGGATAGATCGACAATTTTTTACATCAGATTAATGCCTACAAAGCGCCTGCAATGTTAAGACGTCGGATCAGTTATTGGAGATACCCCTACACACGTTGCTGAATGGTTCCTTTTTAAATACTACCCGAAAGTGTCCCAAATCGGTCTGCTGACACACAACACTGTAGTTTATGGATAGATCGACAATTTTTTACATCAGATTAATGCCTACAAAGCGCCTGCAATGTTAAAACGTCGCCTCAGTTATTGGAGATACCCCTACATACGTTGCTGAATGGTTCCTTTTTAAATACTACCCGAAAGTGTCCCAAATCGGTCTGCTGGCACACAACATTGTAGTTTATGGATAGATCGACAATTTTTTACATCAGATTAATGCCTACAAAGCGCCTGCAATGTTAAGACGTCGGATCAGTTATTGGAGATACCCCTACACACGTTGCTGAATGGTTCCTTTTTAAATACTACCCGAAAGTGTCTCAAATCGGTCTGCTGGCACACAACATTGTAGTTTATGGATAGATCGACAATTTTTTACATCAGACCAATGCCTACAAAGCGCCTGCAATGTTAAAACGTCGCCTCAGTTATTGGAGATACCCCTACATACGTTGCTGAATGGTTCCTTTTTAAATACTACCCGAAAGTGTCCCAAATCGGTCTGCTGACACACAACACTGTAGTTTATGGATAGATCGACAATTTTTTACATCAGATTAATGCCTACAAAGCGCCTGCAATGTTAAAACGTCGCCTCAGTTATTGGAGATACCCCTACATACGTTGCTGAATGGTTCCTTTTTAAATACTACCCGAAAGTGTCCCAAATCGGTCTGCTGGCACACAACATTGTAGTTTATGGATAGATCGACAATTTTTTACATCAGACCAATGCCTACAAAGCGCCTGCAATGTTAAAACGTCGCCTCAGTTATTGGAGATACCCCTACATACGTTGCTGAATGGTTCCTTTTTAAATACTACCCGAAAGTGTCTCAAATCGGTCTGCTGGCACACAACATTGTAGTTTATGGATACATCGACAATTTTTTACATCAGACCAATGCCTACAAAGCGCCTGCAATGTTAAAACGTCGCCTCAGTTATTGGAGATACCCCTACATACGTTGCTGAATGGTTCCTTTTTAAATACTACCCGAAAGTGTCTCAAATCGGTCTGCTGGCACACAACATTGTAGTTTATGGATAGATCGACAATTTTTTACATCAGACCAATGCCTACAAAGCGCCTGCAATTTTAAAACGTCGCCTCAGTTATTGGAGATACCCCTACACACGTTGCTGAATGGTTCCTTTTTAAATACTACCCGAAAGTGTCCCAAATCGGTCTGCTGACACACAACACTGTAGTTTATGGATAGATCGACAATTTTTTACATCAGATTAATGCCTACAAAGCGCCTGCAATGTTAAGACGTCGGATCAGTTATTGGAGATACCCCTACACACGTTGCTGAATGGTTCCTTTTTAAATACTACCCGAAAGTGTCCCAAATCGGTCTGCTGACACACAACACTGTAGTTTATGGATAGATCGACAATTTTTTACATCAGATTAATGCCTACAAAGCGCCTGCAATGTTAAAACGTCGCCTCAGTTATTGGAGATACCCCTACATACGTTGCTGAATGGTTCCTTTTTAAATACTACCCGAAAGTGTCCCAAATCGGTCTGCTGGCACACAACATTGTAGTTTATGGATAGATCGACAATTTTTTACATCAGATTAATGCCTACAAAGCGCCTGCAATGTTAAGACGTCGGATCAGTTATTGGAGATACCCCTACACACGTTGCTGAATGGTTCCTTTTTAAATACTACCCGAAAGTGTCTCAAATCGGTCTGCTGGCACACAACATTGTAGTTTATGGATAGATCGACAATTTTTTACATCAGACCAATGCCTACAAAGCGCCTGCAATGTTAAAACGTCGCCTCAGTTATTGGAGATACCCCTACATACGTTGCTGAATGGTTCCTTTTTAAATACTACCCGAAAGTGTCCCAAATCGGTCTGCTGACACACAACACTGTAGTTTATGGATAGATCGACAATTTTTTACATCAGATTAATGCCTACAAAGCGCCTGCAATGTTAAAACGTCGCCTCAGTTATTGGAGATACCCCTACATACGTTGCTGAATGGTTCCTTTTTAAATACTACCCGAAAGTGTCCCAAATCGGTCTGCTGGCACACAACATTGTAGTTTATGGATAGATCGACAATTTTTTACATCAGACCAATGCCTACAAAGCGCCTGCAATGTTAAAACGTCGCCTCAGTTATTGGAGATACCCCTACATACGTTGCTGAATGGTTCCTTTTTAAATACTACCCGAAAGTGTCTCAAATCGGTCTGCTGGCACACAACATTGTAGTTTATGGATACATCGACAATTTTTTACATCAGACCAATGCCTACAAAGCGCCTGCAATGTTAAAACGTCGCCTCAGTTATTGGAGATACCCCTACATACGTTGCTGAATGGTTCCTTTTTAAATACTACCCGAAAGTGTCTCAAATCGGTCTGCTGGCACACAACATTGTAGTTTATGGATAGATCGACAATTTTTTACATCAGACCAATGCCTACAAAGCGCCTGCAATTTTAAAACGTCGCCTCAGTTATTGGAGATACCCCTACATACGTTGCTGAATGGTTCCTTTTTAAATACTACCCGAAAGTGTCTCAAATCGGTCTGCTGACACACAACATTGTAGTTTATGGATAGATCGACAATTTTTTACATCAGATTAATGCCTACAAAGCGCCTGCAATGTTAAGACGTCGGATCAGTTATTGGAGATACCCCTACATACGTTGCTGAATGGTTCCTTTTTAAATACTACCCGAAAGTGTCTCAAATCGGTCTGCTGGCACACAACATTGTAGTTTATGGATAGATCGACAATTTTTTACATCAGACCAATGCCTACAAAGCGCCTGCAATGTTAAAACGTCGCCTCAGTTATTGGAGATACCCCTACATACGTTGCTGAATGGTTCCTTTTTAAATACTACCCGAAAGTGTCTCAAATCGGTCTGCTGACACACAACATTGTAGTTTATGGATACATCGACAATTTTTTACATCAGACCAATGCCTACAAAGCGCCTGCAATGTTAAAACGTCGCCTCAGTTATTGGAGATACCCCTACATACGTTGCTGAATGGTTCCTTTTTAAATACTACCCGAAAGTGTCTCAAATCGGTCTGCTGACACACAACATTGTAGTTTATGGATACATCGACAATTTTTTACATCAGACCAATGCCTACAAAGCGCCTGCAATGTTAAAACGTCGCCTCAGTTATTGGAGATACCCCTACATACGTTGCTGAATGGTTCCTTTTTAAATACTACCCGAAAGTGTCTCAAATCGGTCTGCTGGCACACAACATTGTAGTTTATGGATAGATCGACAATTTTTTACATCAGACCAATGCCTACAAAGCGCCTGCAATGTTAAAACGTCGCCTCAGTTATTGGAGATACCCCTACATACGTTGCTGAATGGTTCCTTTTTAAATACTACCCGAAAGTGTCTCAAATCGGTCTGCTGACACACAACATTGTAGTTTATGGATACATCGACAATTTTTTACATCAGACCAATGCCTACAAAGCGCCTGCAATGTTAAAACGTCGCCTCAGTTATTGGAGATACCCCTACATACGTTGCTGAATGGTTCCTTTTTAAATACTACCCGAAAGTGTCTCAAATCGGTCTGCTGGCACACAACATTGTAGTTTATGGATAGATCGACAATTTTTTACATCAGATTAATGCCTACAAAGCGCCTGCAATGTTAAGACGTCGGATCAGTTATTGGAGATACCCCTACACACGTTGCTGAATGGTTCCTTTTTAAATACTACCCGAAAGTGTCCCAAATCGGTCTGCTGACACACAACACTGTAGTTTATGGATAGATCGACAATTTTTTACATCAGATTAATGCCTACAAAGCGCCTGCAATGTTAAAACGTCGCCTCAGTTATTGGAGATACCCCTACATACGTTGCTGAATGGTTCCTTTTTAAATACTACCCGAAAGTGTCCCAAATCGGTCTGCTGGCACACAACATTGTAGTTTATGGATAGATCGACAATTTTTTACATCAGATTAATGCCTACAAAGCGCCTGCAATGTTAAGACGTCGGATCAGTTATTGGAGATACCCCTACACACGTTGCTGAATGGTTCCTTTTTAAATACTACCCGAAAGTGTCTCAAATCGGTCTGCTGGCACACAACATTGTAGTTTATGGATAGATCGACAATTTTTTACATCAGACCAATGCCTACAAAGCGCCTGCAATGTTAAAACGTCGCCTCAGTTATTGGAGATACCCCTACATACGTTGCTGAATGGTTCCTTTTTAAATACTACCCGAAAGTGTCCCAAATCGGTCTGCTGACACACAACACTGTAGTTTATGGATAGATCGACAATTTTTTACATCAGATTAATGCCTACAAAGCGCCTGCAATGTTAAAACGTCGCCTCAGTTATTGGAGATACCCCTACATACGTTGCTGAATGGTTCCTTTTTAAATACTACCCGAAAGTGTCCCAAATCGGTCTGCTGGCACACAACATTGTAGTTTATGGATAGATCGACAATTTTTTACATCAGACCAATGCCTACAAAGCGCCTGCAATGTTAAAACGTCGCCTCAGTTATTGGAGATACCCCTACATACGTTGCTGAATGGTTCCTTTTTAAATACTACCCGAAAGTGTCTCAAATCGGTCTGCTGACACACAACATTGTAGTTTATGGATACATCGACAATTTTTTACATCAGACCAATGCCTACAAAGCGCCTGCAATGTTAAAACGTCGCCTCAGTTATTGGAGATACCCCTACATACGTTGCTGAATGGTTCCTTTTTAAATACTACCCGAAAGTGTCTCAAATCGGTCTGCTGGCACACAACATTGTAGTTTATGGATAGATCGACAATTTTTTACATCAGACCAATGCCTACAAAGCGCCTGCAATGTTAAAACGTCGCCTCAGTTATTGGAGATACCCCTACATACGTTGCTGAATGGTTCCTTTTTAAATACTACCCGAAAGTGTCTCAAATCGGTCTGCTGGCACACAACATTGTAGTTTATGGATAGATCGACAATTTTTTACATCAGACCAATGCCTACAAAGCGCCTGCAATGTTAAAACGTCGGATCAGTTATTGGAGATACCCCTACATACGTTGCTGAATGGTTCCTTTTTAAATACTACCCGAAAGTGTCTCAAATCGGTCTGCTGACACACAACATTGTAGTTTATGGATAGATCGACAATTTTTTACATCAGACCAATGCCTACAAAGCGCCTGCAATGTTAAAACGTCGCCTCAGTTATTGGAGATACCCCTACATACGTTGCTGAATGGTTCCTTTTTAAATACTACCCGAAAGTGTCTCAAATCGGTCTGCTGGCACACAACATTGTAGTTTATGGATAGATCGACAATTTTTTACATCAGATTAATGCCTACAAAGCGCCTGCAATGTTAAGACGTCGGATCAGTTATTGGAGATACCCCTACATACATTGCTGAATGGTTCCTTTTTAAATACTACCCGAAAGTGTCTCAAATCGGTCTGCTGGCACACAACATTGTAGTTTATGGATAGATCGACAATTTTTTACATCAGACCAATGCCTACAAAGCGCCTGCAATTTTAAAACGTCGCCTCAGTTATTGGAGATACCCCTACATACGTTGCTGAATGGTTCCTTTTTAAATACTACCCGAAAGTGTCTCAAATCGGTCTGCTGGCACACAACATTGTAGTTTATGGATAGATCGACAATTTTTTACATCAGACCAATGCCTACAAAGCGCCTGCAATGTTAAAACGTCGCCTCAGTTATTGGAGATACCCCTACATACGTTGCTGAATGGTTCCTTTTTAAATACTACCCGAAAGTGTCTCAAATCGGTCTGCTGACACACAACATTGTAGTTTATGGATACATCGACAATTTTAACATCAGACCAATGCCTACAAAGCGCCTGCAATGTTTAAAACGTCGCCTCAGTTATTGGAGATACCCCTACATACGTTGCTGAATGGTTCCTTTTTAAATACTACCCGACAGTGTCTCAAATCGGTCTGCTGGCACACAACATTGTAGTTTATGGATAGATCGACAATTTTTTACATCAGATTAATGCCTACAAAGCGCCTGCAATGTTAAGACGTCGGATCAGTTATTGGAGATACCCCTACATACATTGCTGAATGGTTCCTTTTTAAATACTACCCGAAAGTGTCTCAAATCGGTCTGCTGGCACACAACATTGTAGTTTATGGATAGATCGACAATTTTTTACATCAGACCAATGCCTACAAAGCGCCTGCAATGTTAAAACGTCGCCTCAGTTATTGGAGATACCCCTACATACGTTGCTGAATGGTTCCTTTTTAAATACTACCCGAAAGTGTCCCAAATCGGTCTGCTGACACACAACACTGTAGTTTATGGATAGATCGACAATTTTTTACATCAGATTAATGCCTACAAAGCGCCTGCAATGTTAAAACGTCGCCTCAGTTATTGGAGATACCCCTACATACGTTGCTGAATGGTTCCTTTTTAAATACTACCCGAAAGTGTCTCAAATCGGTCTGCTGGCACACAACATTGTAGTTTATGGATAGATCGACAATTTTTTACATCAGATTAATGCCTACAAAGCGCCTGCAATGTTAAGACGTCGGATCAGTTATTGGAGATACCCCTACATACATTGCTGAATGGTTCCTTTTTAAATACTACCCGAAAGTGTCTCAAATCGGTCTGCTGGCACACAACATTGTAGTTTATGGATAGATCGACAATTTTTTACATCAGACCAATGCCTACAAAGCGCCTGCAATTTTAAAACGTCGCCTCAGTTATTGGAGATACCCCTACATACGTTGCTGAATGGTTCCTTTTTAAATACTACCCGAAAGTGTCTCAAATCGGTCTGCTGGCACACAACATTGTAGTTTATGGATAGATCGACAATTTTTTACATCAGACCAATGCCTACAAAGCGCCTGCAATGTTAAAACGTCGCCTCAGTTATTGGAGATACCCCTACATACGTTGCTGAATGGTTCCTTTTTAAATACTACCCGAAAGTGTCTCAAATCGGTCTGCTGACACACAACATTGTAGTTTATGGATAGATCGACAATTTTTAACATCAGACCAATGCCTACAAAGCGCCTGCAATGTTAAAACGTCGCCTCAGTTATTGGAGATACCCCTACATACGTTGCTGAATGGTTCCTTTTTAAATACTACCCGAAAGTGTCTCAAATCGGTCTGCTGGCACACAACATTGTAGTTTATGGATAGATCGACAATTTTTTACATCAGATTAATGCCTACAAAGCGCCTGCAATGTTAAGACGTCGGATCAGTTATTGGAGATACCCCTACATACATTGCTGAATGGTTCCTTTTTAAATACTACCCGAAAGTGTCTCAAATCGGTCTGCTGGCACACAACATTGTAGTTTATGGATAGATCGACAATTTTTTACATCAGACCAATGCCTACAAAGCGCCTGCAATTTTAAAACGTCGCCTCAGTTATTGGAGATACCCCTACATACGTTGCTGAATGGTTCCTTTTTAAATACTACCCGAAAGTGTCCCAAATCGGTCTGCTGACACACAACATTGTAGTTTATGGATAGATCGACAATTTTTTACATCAGATTAATGCCTACAAAGCGCCTGCAATGTTAAAACGTCGCCTCAGTTATTGGAGATACCCCTACATACGTTGCTGAATGGTTCCTTTTTAAATACTACCCGAAAGTGTCTCAAATCGGTCTGCTGGCACACAACATTGTAGTTTATGGATAGATCGACAATTTTTTACATCAGACCAATGCCTACAAAGCGCCTGCAATGTTAAAACGTCGCCTCAGTTATTGGAGATACCCCTACATACGTTGCTGAATGGTTCCTTTTTAAATACTACCCGAAAGTGTCTCAAATCGGTCTGCTGACACACAACATTGTAGTTTATGGATACATCGACAATTTTTTACATCAGACCAATGCCTACAAAGCGCCTGCAATGTTAAAACGTCGCCTCAGTTATTGGAGATACCCCTACATACGTTGCTGAATGGTTCCTTTTTAAATACTACCCGAAAGTGTCTCAAATCGGTCTGCTGGCACACAACATTGTAGTTTATGGATAGATCGACAATTTTTTACATCAGACCAATGCCTACAAAGCGCCTGCAATGTTAAAACGTCGCCTCAGTTATTGGAGATACCCCTACATACGTTGCTGAATGGTTCCTTTTTAAATACTACCCGAAAGTGTCTCAAATCGGTCTGCTGGCACACAACATTGTAGTTTATGGATAGATCGACAATTTTTTACATCAGACCAATGCCTACAAAGCGCCTGCAATGTTAAAACGTCGCCTCAGTTATTGGAGATACCCCTACATACGTTGCTGAATGGTTCCTTTTTAAATACTACCCGAAAGTGTCTCAAATCGGTCTGCTGGCACACAACATTGTAGTTTATGGATAGATCGACAATTTTTTACATCAGATTAATGCCTACAAAGCGCCTGCAATGTTAAGACGTCGGATCAGTTATTGGAGATACCCCTACATACATTGCTGAATGGTTCCTTTTTAAATACTACCCGAAAGTGTCTCAAATCGGTCTGCTGGCACACAACATTGTAGTTTATGGATAGATCGACAATTTTTTACATCAGACCAATGCCTACAAAGCGCCTGCAATTTTAAAACGTCGCCTCAGTTATTGGAGATACCCCTACATACGTTGCTGAATGGTTCCTTTTTAAATACTACCCGAAAGTGTCTCAAATCGGTCTGCTGGCACACAACATTGTAGTTTATGGATAGATCGACAATTTTTTACATCAGACCAATGCCTACAAAGCGCCTGCAATGTTAAAACGTCGCCTCAGTTATTGGAGATACCCCTACATACGTTGCTGAATGGTTCCTTTTTAAATACTACCCGAAAGTGTCTCAAATCGGTCTGCTGACACACAACATTGTAGTTTATGGATACATCGACAATTTTTAACATCAGACCAATGCCTACAAAGCGCCTGCAATGTTAAAACGTCGCCTCAGTTATTGGAGATACCCCTACATACGTTGCTGAATGGTTCCTTTTTAAATACTACCCGACAGTGTCTCAAATCGGTCTGCTGGCACACAACATTGTAGTTTATGGATAGATCGACAATTTTTTACATCAGATTAATGCCTACAAAGCGCCTGCAATGTTAAGACGTCGGATCAGTTATTGGAGATACCCCTACATACATTGCTGAATGGTTCCTTTTTAAATACTACCCGAAAGTGTCTCAAATCGGTCTGCTGGCACACAACATTGTAGTTTATGGATAGATCGACAATTTTTTACATCAGACCAATGCCTACAAAGCGCCTGCAATGTTAAAACGTCGCCTCAGTTATTGGAGATACCCCTACATACGTTGCTGAATGGTTCCTTTTTAAATACTACCCGAAAGTGTCCCAAATCGGTCTGCTGACACACAACACTGTAGTTTATGGATAGATCGACAATTTTTTACATCAGATTAATGCCTACAAAGCGCCTGCAATGTTAAAACGTCGCCTCAGTTATTGGAGATACCCCTACATACGTTGCTGAATGGTTCCTTTTTAAATACTACCCGAAAGTGTCTCAAATCGGTCTGCTGGCACACAACATTGTAGTTTATGGATAGATCGACAATTTTTTACATCAGATTAATGCCTACAAAGCGCCTGCAATGTTAAGACGTCGGATCAGTTATTGGAGATACCCCTACATACATTGCTGAATGGTTCCTTTTTAAATACTACCCGAAAGTGTCTCAAATCGGTCTGCTGGCACACAACATTGTAGTTTATGGATAGATCGACAATTTTTTACATCAGACCAATGCCTACAAAGCGCCTGCAAGTTTAAAACGTCGCCTCAGTTATTGGAGATACCCCTACATACGTTGCTGAATGGTTCCTTTTTAAATACTACCCGAAAGTGTCTCAAATCGGTCTGCTGGCACACAACATTGTAGTTTATGGATAGATCGACAATTTTTTACATCAGACCAATGCCTACAAAGCGCCTGCAATGTTAAAACGTCGCCTCAGTTATTGGAGATACCCCTACATACGTTGCTGAATGGTTCCTTTTTAAATACTACCCGAAAGTGTCTCAAATCGGTCTGCTGACACACAACATTGTAGTTTATGGATAGATCGACAATTTTTAACATCAGACCAATGCCTACAAAGCGCCTGCAATGTTAAAACGTCGCCTCAGTTATTGGAGATACCCCTACATACGTTGCTGAATGGTTCCTTTTTAAATACTACCCGAAAGTGTCTCAAATCGGTCTGCTGACACACAACATTGTAGTTTATGGATACATCGACAATTTTTTACATCAGACCAATGCCTACAAAGCGCCTGCAATGTTAAAACGTCGCCTCAGTTATTGGAGATACCCCTACATACGTTGCTGAATGGTTCCTTTTTAAATACTACCCGAAAGTGTCTCAAATCGGTCTGCTGGCACACAACATTGTAGTTTATGGATAGATCGACAATTTTTTACATCAGACCAATGCCTACAAAGCGCCTGCAATGTTAAAACGTCGCCTCAGTTATTGGAGATACCCCTACATACGTTGCTGAATGGTTCCTTTTTAAATACTACCCGAAAGTGTCTCAAATCGGTCTGCTGGCACACAACATTGTAGTTTATGGATAGATCGACAATTTTTTACATCAGACCAATGCCTACAAAGCGCCTGCAATGTTAAAACGTCGCCTCAGTTATTGGAGATACCCCTACATACGTTGCTGAATGGTTCCTTTTTAAATACTACCCGAAAGTGTCTCAAATCGGTCTGCTGGCACACAACATTGTAGTTTATGGATAGATCGACAATTTTTTACATCAGACCAATGCCTACAAAGCGCCTGCAATGTTAAAACGTCGCCTCAGTTATTGGAGATACCCCTACATACGTTGCTGAATGGTTCCTTTTTAAATACTACCCGAAAGTGTCTCAAATCGGTCTGCTGACACACAACATTGTAGTTTATGGATACATCGACAATTTTTTACATCAGACCAATGCCTACAAAGCGCCTGCAATGTTAAAACGTCGCCTCAGTTATTGGAGATACCCCTACATACGTTGCTGAATGGTTCCTTTTTAAATACTACCCGAAAGTGTCTCAAATCGGTCTGCTGGCACACAACATTGTAGTTTATGGATAGATCGACAATTTTTTACATCAGACCAATGCCTACAAAGCGCCTGCAATGTTAAAACGTCGCCTCAGTTATTGGAGATACCCCTACATACGTTGCTGAATGGTTCCTTTTTAAATACTACCCGAAAGTGTCTCAAATCGGTCTGCTGACACACAACATTGTAGTTTATGGATACATCGACAATTTTTTACATCAGACCAATGCCTACAAAGCGCCTGCAATGTTAAGACGTCGCCTCAGTTATTGGAGATACCCCTACATACGTTGCTGAATGGTTCCTTTTTAAATACTACCCGAAAGTGTCTCAAATCGGTCTGCTGACACACAACATTGTAGTTTATGGATACATCGACAATTTTTTACATCAGACCAATGCCTACAAAGCGCCTGCAATGTTAAAACGTCGCCTCAGTTATTGGAGATACCCCTACATACGTTGCTGAATGGTTCCTTTTTAAATACTACCCGAAAGTGTCTCAAATCGGTCTGCTGGCACACAACATTGTAGTTTATGGATAGATCGACAATTTTTTACATCAGACCAATGCCTACAAAGCGCCTGCAATGTTAAAACGTCGCCTCAGTTATTGGAGATACCCCTACATACGTTGCTGAATGGTTCCTTTTTAAATACTACCCGAAAGTGTCTCAAATCGGTCTGCTGACACACAACATTGTAGTTTATGGATACATCGACAATTTTTTACATCAGACCAATGCCTACAAAGCGCCTGCAATGTTAAAACGTCGCCTCAGTTATTGGAGATACCCCTACATACGTTGCTGAATGGTTCCTTTTTAAATACTACCCGAAAGTGTCTCAAATCGGTCTGCTGACACACAACATTGTAGTTTATGGATACATCGACAATTTTTTACATCAGACCAATGCCTACAAAGCGCCTGCAATGTTAAAACGTCGCCTCAGTTATTGGAGATACCCCTACATACGTTGCTGAATGGTTCCTTTTTAAATACTACCCGAAAGTGTCTCAAATCGGTCTGCTGACACACAACATTGTAGTTTATGGATACATCGACAATTTTTTACATCAGACCAATGCCTACAAAGCGCCTGCAATGTTAAAACGTCGCCTCAGTTATTGGAGATACCCCTACATACGTTGCTGAATGGTTCCTTTTTAAATACTACCCGAAAGTGTCTCAAATCGGTCTGCTGACACACAACATTGTAGTTTATGGATAGATCGACAATTTTTAACATCAGACCAATGCCTACAAAGCGCCTGCAATGTTAAAACGTCGCCTCAGTTATTGGAGATACCCCTACATACGTTGCTGAATGGTTCCTTTTTAAATACTACCCGAAAGTGTCTCAAATCGGTCTGCTGGCACACAACATTGTAGTTTATGGATAGATCGACAATTTTTTACATCAGATTAATGCCTACAAAGCGCCTGCAATGGTAAGACGTCGGATCAGTTATTGGAGATACCCCTACATACATTGCTGAATGGTTCCTTTTTAAATACTACCCGAAAGTGTCTCAAATCGGTCTGCTGGCACACAACATTGTAGTTTATGGATAGATCGACAATTTTTTACATCAGACCAATGCCTACAAAGCGCCTGCAATTTTAAAACGTCGCCTCAGTTATTGGAGATATCCCTACATACGTTGCTGAATGGTTCCTTTTTAAATACTACCCGAAAGTGTCCCAAATCGGTCTGCTGACACACAACATTGTAGTTTATGGATAGATCGACAATTTTTTACATCAGATTAATGCCTACAAAGCGCCTGCAATGTTAAAACGTCGCCTCAGTTATTGGAGATACCCCTACATACGTTGCTGAATGGTTCCTTTTTAAATACTACCCGAAAGTGTCTCAAATCGGTCTGCTGGCACACAACATTGTAGTTTATGGATAGATCGACAATTTTTTTACATCAGACCAATGCCTACAAAGCGCCTGCAATGTTAAAACGTCGCCTCAGTTATTGGAGATACCCCTACATACGTTGCTGAATGGTTCCTTTTTAAATACTACCCGAAAGTGTCTCAAATCGGTCTGCTGACACACAACATTGTAGTTTATGGATACATCGACAATTTTTTACATCAGACCAATGCCTACAAAGCGCCTGCAATGTTAAAACGTCGCCTCAGTTATTGGAGATACCCCTACATACGTTGCTGAATGGTTCCTTTTTAAATACTACCCGAAAGTGTCTCAAATCGGTCTGCTGGCACACAACATTGTAGTTTATGGATACATCGACAATTTTTTACATCAGACCAATGCCTACAAAGCGCCTGCAATGTTAAAACGTCGCCTCAGTTATTGGAGATACCCCTACATACGTTGCTGAATGGTTCCTTTTTAAATACTACCCGAAAGTGTCTCAAATCGGTCTGCTGGCACACAACATTGTAGTTTATGGATAGATCGACAATTTTTTACATCAGACCAATGCCTACAAAGCGCCTGCAATGTTAAAACGTCGCCTCAGTTATTGGAGATACCCCTACATACGTTGCTGAATGGTTCCTTTTTAAATACTACCCGAAAGTGTCTCAAATCGGTCTGCTGACACACAACATTGTAGTTTATGGATACATCGACAATTTTTTACATCAGACCAATGCCTACAAAGCGCCTGCAATGTTAAAACGTCGCCTCAGTTATTGGAGATACCCCTACATACGTTGCTGAATGGTTCCTTTTTAAATACTACCCGAAAGTGTCTCAAATCGGTCTGCTGGCACACAACATTGTAGTTTATGGATACATCGACAATTTTTTACATCAGACCAATGCCTACAAAGCGCCTGCAATGTTAAAACGTCGCCTCAGTTATTGGAGATACCCCTACATACGTTGCTGAATGGTTCCTTTTTAAATACTACCCGAAAGTGTCTCAAATCGGTCTGCTGGCACACAACATTGTAGTTTATGGATAGATCGACAATTTTTTACATCAGACCAATGCCTACAAAGCGCCTGCAATGTTAAAACGTCGCCTCAGTTATTGGAGATACCCCTACATACGTTGCTGAATGGTTCCTTTTTAAATACTACCCGAAAGTGTCTCAAATCGGTCTGCTGGCACACAACATTGTAGTTTATGGATAGATCGACAATTTTTTACATCAGACCAATGCCTACAAAGCGCCTGCAATGTTAAAACGTCGCCTCAGTTATTGGAGATACCCCTACATACGTTGCTGAATGGTTCCTTTTTAAATACTACCCGAAAGTGTCTCAAATCGGTCTGCTGACACACAACATTGTAGTTTATGGATACATCGACAATTTTTTACATCAGACCAATGCCTACAAAGCGCCTGCAATGTTAAAACGTCGCCTCAGTTATTGGAGATACCCCTACATACGTTGCTGAATGGTTCCTTTTTAAATACTACCCGAAAGTGTCTCAAATCGGTCTGCTGGCACACAACATTGTAGTTTATGGATAGATCGACAATTTTTTACATCAGACCAATGCCTACAAAGCGCCTGCAATGTTAAAACGTCGCCTCAGTTATTGGAGATACCCCTACATACGTTGCTGAATGGTTCCTTTTTAAATACTACCCGAAAGTGTCTCAAATCGGTCTGCTGACACACAACATTGTAGTTTATGGATACATCGACAATTTTTTACATCAGACCAATGCCTACAAAGCGCCTGCAATGTTAAGACGTCGCCTCAGTTATTGGAGATACCCCTACATACGTTGCTGAATGGTTCCTTTTTAAATACTACCCGAAAGTGTCTCAAATCGGTCTGCTGACACACAACATTGTAGTTTATGGATACATCGACAATTTTTTACATCAGACCAATGCCTACAAAGCGCCTGCAATGTTAAAACGTCGCCTCAGTTATTGGAGATACCCCTACATACGTTGCTGAATGGTTCCTTTTTAAATACTACCCGAAAGTGTCTCAAATCGGTCTGCTGGCACACAACATTGTAGTTTATGGATAGATCGACAATTTTTTACATCAGACCAATGCCTACAAAGCGCCTGCAATGTTAAAACGTCGCCTCAGTTATTGGAGATACCCCTACATACGTTGCTGAATGGTTCCTTTTTAAATACTACCCGAAAGTGTCTCAAATCGGTCTGCTGACACACAACATTGTAGTTTATGGATACATCGACAATTTTTTACATCAGACCAATGCCTACAAAGCGCCTGCAATGTTAAAACGTCGCCTCAGTTATTGGAGATACCCCTACATACGTTGCTGAATGGTTCCTTTTTAAATACTACCCGAAAGTGTCTCAAATCGGTCTGCTGACACACAACATTGTAGTTTATGGATACATCGACAATTTTTTACATCAGACCAATGCCTACAAAGCGCCTGCAATGTTAAAACGTCGCCTCAGTTATTGGAGATACCCCTACATACGTTGCTGAATGGTTCCTTTTTAAATACTACCCGAAAGTGTCTCAAATCGGTCTGCTGACACACAACATTGTAGTTTATGGATACATCGACAATTTTTTACATCAGACCAATGCCTACAAAGCGCCTGCAATGTTAAAACGTCGCCTCAGTTATTGGAGATACCCCTACATACGTTGCTGAATGGTTCCTTTTTAAATACTACCCGAAAGTGTCTCAAATCGGTCTGCTGGCACACAACATTGTAGTTTATGGATAGATCGACAATTTTTTACATCAGACCAATGCCTACAAAGCGCCTGCAATGTTAAAACGTCGCCTCAGTTATTGGAGATACCCCTACATACGTTGCTGAATGGTTCCTTTTTAAATACTACCCGAAAGTGTCTCAAATCGGTCTGCTGACACACAACATTGTAGTTTATGGATACATCGACAATTTTTTACATCAGACCAATGCCTACAAAGCGCCTGCAATGTTAAAACGTCGCCTCAGTTATTGGAGATACCCCTACATACGTTGCTGAATGGTTCCTTTTTAAATACTACCCGAAAGTGTCTCAAATCGGTCTGCTGACACACAACATTGTAGTTTATGGATAGATCGACAATTTTTAACATCAGACCAATGCCTACAAAGCGCCTGCAATGTTAAAACGTCGCCTCAGTTATTGGAGATACCCCTACATACGTTGCTGAATGGTTCCTTTTTAAATACTACCCGAAAGTGTCTCAAATCGGTCTGCTGGCACACAACATTGTAGTTTATGGATAGATCGACAATTTTTTACATCAGATTAATGCCTACAAAGCGCCTGCAATGGTAAGACGTCGGATCAGTTATTGGAGAAACCCCTACATACATTGCTGAATGGTTCCTTTTTAAATACTACCCGAAAGTGTCTCAAATCGGTCTGCTGGCACACAACATTGTAGTTTATGGATAGATCGACAATTTTTTACATCAGACCAATGCCTACAAAGCGCCTGCAATTTTAAAACGTCGCCTCAGTTATTGGAGATATCCCTACATACGTTGCTGAATGGTTCCTTTTTAAATACTACCCGAAAGTGTCCCAAATCGGTCTGCTGACACACAACATTGTAGTTTATGGATAGATCGACAATTTTTTACATCAGATTAATGCCTACAAAGCGCCTGCAATGTTAAAACGTCGCCTCAGTTATTGGAGATACCCCTACATACGTTGCTGAATGGTTCCTTTTTAAATACTACCCGAAAGTGTCTCAAATCGGTCTGCTGGCACACAACATTGTAGTTTATGGATAGATCGACAATTTTTTACATCAGACCAATGCCTACAAAGCGCCTGCAATGTTAAAACGTCGCCTCAGTTATTGGAGATACCCCTACATACGTTGCTGAATGGTTCCTTTTTAAATACTACCCGAAAGTGTCTCAAATCGGTCTGCTGACACACAACATTGTAGTTTATGGATACATCGACAATTTTTTACATCAGACCAATGCCTACAAAGCGCCTGCAATGTTAAAACGTCGCCTCAGTTATTGGAGATACCCCTACATACGTTGCTGAATGGTTCCTTTTTAAATACTACCCGAAAGTGTCTCAAATCGGTCTGCTGGCACACAACATTGTAGTTTATGGATAGATCGACAATTTTTTACATCAGACCAATGCCTACAAAGCGCCTGCAATGTTAAAACGTCGCCTCAGTTATTGGAGATACCCCTACATACGTTGCTGAATGGTTCCTTTTTAAATACTACCCGAAAGTGTCTCAAATCGGTCTGCTGGCACACAACATTGTAGTTTATGGATAGATCGACAATTTTTTACATCAGACCAATGCCTACAAAGCGCCTGCAATGTTAAAACGTCGCCTCAGTTATTGGAGATACCCCTACATACGTTGCTGAATGGTTCCTTTTTAAATACTACCCGAAAGTGTCTCAAATCGGTCTGCTGACACACAACATTGTAGTTTATGGATACATCGACAATTTTTTACATCAGACCAATGCCTACAAAGCGCCTGCAATGTTAAAACGTCGCCTCAGTTATTGGAGATACCCCTACATACGTTGCTGAATGGTTCCTTTTTAAATACTACCCGAAAGTGTCTCAAATCGGTCTGCTGGCACACAACATTGTAGTTTATGGATACATCGACAATTTTTTACATCAGACCAATGCCTACAAAGCGCCTGCAATGTTAAAACGTCGCCTCAGTTATTGGAGATACCCCTACATACGTTGCTGAATGGTTCCTTTTTAAATACTACCCGAAAGTGTCTCAAATCGGTCTGCTGGCACACAACATTGTAGTTTATGGATAGATCGACAATTTTTTACATCAGACCAATGCCTACAAAGCGCCTGCAATGTTAAAACGTCGCCTCAGTTATTGGAGATACCCCTACATACGTTGCTGAATGGTTCCTTTTTAAATACTACCCGAAAGTGTCTCAAATCGGTCTGCTGGCACACAACATTGTAGTTTATGGATAGATCGACAATTTTTTACATCAGACCAATGCCTACAAAGCGCCTGCAATGTTAAAACGTCGCCTCAGTTATTGGAGATACCCCTACATACGTTGCTGAATGGTTCCTTTTTAAATACTACCCGAAAGTGTCTCAAATCGGTCTGCTGACACACAACATTGTAGTTTATGGATACATCGACAATTTTTTACATCAGACCAATGCCTACAAAGCGCCTGCAATGTTAAAACGTCGCCTCAGTTATTGGAGATACCCCTACATACGTTGCTGAATGGTTCCTTTTTAAATACTACCCGAAAGTGTCTCAAATCGGTCTGCTGGCACACAACATTGTAGTTTATGGATAGATCGACAATTTTTTACATCAGACCAATGCCTACAAAGCGCCTGCAATGTTAAAACGTCGCCTCAGTTATTGGAGATACCCCTACATACGTTGCTGAATGGTTCCTTTTTAAATACTACCCGAAAGTGTCTCAAATCGGTCTGCTGACACACAACATTGTAGTTTATGGATACATCGACAATTTTTTACATCAGACCAATGCCTACAAAGCGCCTGCAATGTTAAGACGTCGCCTCAGTTATTGGAGATACCCCTACATACGTTGCTGAATGGTTCCTTTTTAAATACTACCCGAAAGTGTCTCAAATCGGTCTGCTGACACACAACATTGTAGTTTATGGATACATCGACAATTTTTTACATCAGACCAATGCCTACAAAGCGCCTGCAATGTTAAAACGTCGCCTCAGTTATTGGAGATACCCCTACATACGTTGCTGAATGGTTCCTTTTTAAATACTACCCGAAAGTGTCTCAAATCGGTCTGCTGGCACACAACATTGTAGTTTATGGATAGATCGACAATTTTTTACATCAGACCAATGCCTACAAAGCGCCTGCAATGTTAAAACGTCGCCTCAGTTATTGGAGATACCCCTACATACGTTGCTGAATGGTTCCTTTTTAAATACTACCCGAAAGTGTCTCAAATCGGTCTGCTGACACACAACATTGTAGTTTATGGATACATCGACAATTTTTTACATCAGACCAATGCCTACAAAGCGCCTGCAATGTTAAAACGTCGCCTCAGTTATTGGAGATACCCCTACATACGTTGCTGAATGGTTCCTTTTTAAATACTACCCGAAAGTGTCTCAAATCGGTCTGCTGACACACAACATTGTAGTTTATGGATACATCGACAATTTTTTACATCAGACCAATGCCTACAAAGCGCCTGCAATGTTAAAACGTCGCCTCAGTTATTGGAGATACCCCTACATACGTTGCTGAATGGTTCCTTTTTAAATACTACCCGAAAGTGTCTCAAATCGGTCTGCTGACACACAACATTGTAGTTTATGGATACATCGACAATTTTTTACATCAGACCAATGCCTACAAAGCGCCTGCAATGTTAAAACGTCGCCTCAGTTATTGGAGATACCCCTACATACGTTGCTGAATGGTTCCTTTTTAAATACTACCCGAAAGTGTCTCAAATCGGTCTGCTGGCACACAACATTGTAGTTTATGGATAGATCGACAATTTTTTACATCAGACCAATGCCTACAAAGCGCCTGCAATGTTAAAACGTCGCCTCAGTTATTGGAGATACCCCTACATACGTTGCTGAATGGTTCCTTTTTAAATACTACCCGAAAGTGTCTCAAATCGGTCTGCTGACACACAACATTGTAGTTTATGGATACATCGACAATTTTTTACATCAGACCAATGCCTACAAAGCGCCTGCAATGTTAAAACGTCGCCTCAGTTATTGGAGATACCCCTACATACGTTGCTGAATGGTTCCTTTTTAAATACTACCCGAAAGTGTCTCAAATCGGTCTGCTGGCACACAACATTGTAGTTTATGGATAGATCGACAATTTTTTACATCAGATTAATGCCTACAAAGCGCCTGCAATGTTAAGACGTCGGATCAGTTATTGGAGATACCCCTACATACGTTGCTGAATGGTTCCTTTTTAAATACTACCCGAAAGTGTCTCAAATCGGTCTGCTGGCACACAACATTGTAGTTTATGGATAGATCGACAATTTTTTACATCAGACCAATGCCTACAAAGCGCCTGCAATTTTAAAACGTCGCCTCAGTTATTGGAGATACCCCTACATACGTTGCTGAATGGTTCCTTTTTAAATACTACCCGAAAGTGTCCCAAATCGGTCTGCTGACACACAACATTGTAGTTTATGGATACATCGACAATTTTTTACATCAGATTAATGCCTACAAAGCGCCTGCAATGTTAAAACGTCGCCTCAGTTATTGGAGATACCCCTACATACGTTGCTGAATGGTTCCTTTTTAAATACTACCCGAAAGTGTCTCAAATCGGTCTGCTGGCACACAACATTGTAGTTTATGGATAGATCGACAATTTTTTACATCAGACCAATGCCTACAAAGCGCCTGCAATGTTAAAACGTCGCCTCAGTTATTGGAGATACCCCTACATACGTTGCTGAATGGTTCCTTTTTAAATACTACCCGAAAGTGTCTCAAATCGGTCTGCTGACACACAACACTGTAGTTTATGGATACATCGACAATTTTTTACATCAGACCAATGCCTACAAAGCGCCTGCAATGTTAAAACGTCGCCTCAGTTATTGGAGATACCCCTACATACGTTGCTGAATGGTTCCTTTTTAAATACTACCCGAAAGTGTCTCAAATCGGTCTGCTGGCACACAACATTGTAGTTTATGGATAGATCGACAATTTTTTACATCAGACCAATGCCTACAAAGCGACTGCAATGTTAAAACGTCGCCTCAGTTATTGGAGATACCCCTACATACGTTGCTGAATGGTTCCTTTTTAAATACTACCCGAAAGTGTCTCAAATCGGTCTGCTGACACACAACATTGTAGTTTATGGATACATCGACAATTTTTTACATCAGACCAATGCCTACAAAGCGCCTGCAATGTTAAAACGTCGCCTCAGTTATTGGAGATACCCCTACATACGTTGCTGAATGGTTCCTTTTTAAATACTACCCGAAAGTGTCTCAAATCGGTCTGCTGGCACACAACATTGTAGTTTATGGATAGATCGACAATTTTTTACATCAGATTAATGCCTACAAAGCGCCTGCAATGTTAATACGTCGGATCAGTTATTGGAGATACCCCTACATACGTTGCTGAATGGTTCCTTTTTAAATACTACCCGAAAGTGTCTCAAATCGGTCTGCTGGCACACAACATTGTAGTTTATGGATAGATCGACAATTTTTTACATCAGACCAATGCCTACAAAGCGCCTGCAATTTTAAAACGTCGCCTCAGTTATTGGAGATACCCCTACATACGTTGCTGAATGGTTCCTTTTTAAATACTACCCGAAAGTGTCCCAAATCGGTCTGCTGACACACAACACTGTAGTTTATGGATAGATCGACAATTTTTTACATCAGATTAATGCCTACAAAGCGCCTGCAATGTTAAAACGTCGGATCAGTTATTGGAGATACCCCTACATACGTTGCTGAATGGTTCCTTTTTAAATACTACCCGAAAGTGTCTCAAATCGGTCTGCTGGCACACAACATTGTAGTTTATGGATAGATCGACAATTTTTTACATCAGACCAATGCCTACAAAGCGCCTGCAATGTTAAAACGTCGCCTCAGTTATTGGAGATACCCCTACATACGTTGCTGAATGGTTCCTTTTTAAATACTACCCGAAAGTGTCTCAAATCGGTCTGCTGACACACAACATTGTAGTTTATGGATACATCGACAATTTTTTACATCAGACCAATGCCTACAAAGCGCCTGCAATGTTAAAACGTCGCCTCAGTTATTGGAGATACCCCTACATACGTTGCTGAATGGTTCCTTTTTAAATACTACCCGAAAGTGTCTCAAATCGGTCTGCTGGCACACAACATTGTAGTTTATGGATAGATCGACAATTTTTTACATCAGACCAATGCCTACAAAGCGCCTGCAATGTTAAAACGTCGCCTCAGTTATTGGAGATACCCCTACATACGTTGCTGAATGGTTCCTTTTTAAATACTACCCGAAAGTGTCTCAAATCGGTCTGCTGACACACAACATTGTAGTTTATGGATACATCGACAATTTTTTACATCAGACCAATGCCTACAAAGCGCCTGCAATGTTAAAACGTCGCCTCAGTTATTGGAGATACCCCTACATACGTTGCTGAATGGTTCCTTTTTAAATACTACCCGAAAGTGTCTCAAATCGGTCTGCTGGCACACAACATTGTAGTTTATGGATAGATCGACAATTTTTTACATCAGATTAATGCCTACAAAGCGCCTGCAATGTTAAGACGTCGGATCAGTTATTGGAGATACCCCTACACACGTTGCTGAATGGTTCCTTTTTAAATACTACCCGAAAGTGTCCCAAATCGGTCTGCTGACACACAACACTGTAGTTTATGGATAAATCGACAATTTTTTACATCAGATTAATGCCTACAAAGCGCCTGCAATGTTAAAACGTCGCCTCAGTTATTGGAGATACCCCTACATACGTTGCTGAATGGTTCCTTTTTAAATACTACCCGAAAGTGTCCCAAATCGGTCTGCTGACACACAACACTGTAGTTTATGGATAGATCGACAATTTTTTACATCAGACCAATGCCTACAAAGCGCCTGCAATTTTAAAACGTCGCCTCAGTTATTGGAGATACCCCTACATACGTTGCTGAATGGTTCCTTTTTAAATACTACCCGAAAGTGTCCCAAATCGGTCTGCTGACACACAACACTGTAGTTTATGGATAGATCGACAATTTTTTACATCAGATTAATGCCTACAAAGCGCCTGCAATGTTAAAACGTCGGATCAGTTATTGGAGATACCCCTACATACGTTGCTGAATGGTTCCTTTTTAAATACTACCCGAAAGTGTCTCAAATCGGTCTGCTGGCACACAACATTGTAGTTTATGGATAGATCGACAATTTTTTACATCAGACCAATGCCTACAAAGCGCCTGCAATGTTAAAACGTCGCCTCAGTTATTGGAGATACCCCTACATACGTTGCTGAATGGTTCCTTTTTAAATACTACCCGAAAGTGTCTCAAATCGGTCTGCTGACACACAACATTGTAGTTTATGGATACATCGACAATTTTTTACATCAGACCAATGCCTACAAAGCGCCTGCAATGTTAAAACGTCGCCTCAGTTATTGGAGATACCCCTACATACGTTGCTGAATGGTTCCTTTTTAAATACTACCCGAAAGTGTCTCAAATCGGTCTGCTGGCACACAACATTGTAGTTTATGGATAGATCGACAATTTTTTACATCAGACCAATGCCTACAAAGCGCCTGCAATGTTAAAACGTCGCCTCAGTTATTGGAGATACCCCTACATACGTTGCTGAATGGTTCCTTTTTAAATACTACCCGAAAGTGTCTCAAATCGGTCTGCTGACACACAACATTGTACTTTATGGATACATCGACAATTTTTTACATCAGACCAATGCCTACAAAGCGCCTGCAATGTTAAAACGTCGCCTCAGTTATTGGAGATACCCCTACATACGTTGCTGAATGGTTCCTTTTTAAATACTACCCGAAAGTGTCTCAAATCGGTCTGCTGGCACACAACATTGTAGTTTATGGATAGATCGACAATTTTTTACATCAGATTAATGCCTACAAAGCGCCTGCAATGTTAAGACGTCGGATCAGTTATTGGAGATACCCCTACACACGTTGCTGAATGGTTCCTTTTTAAATACTACCCGAAAGTGTCCCAAATCGGTCTGCTGACACACAACACTGTAGTTTATGGATAGATCGACAATTTTTTACATCAGATTAATGCCTACAAAGCGCCTGCAATGTTAAAACGTCGCCTCAGTTATTGGAGATACCCCTACATACGTTGCTGAATGGTTCCTTTTTAAATACTACCCGAAAGTGTCCCAAATCGGTCTGCTGACACACAACACTGTAGTTTATGGATAGATCGACAATTTTTTACATCAGACCAATGCCTACAAAGCGCCTGCAATTTTAAAACGTCGCCTCAGTTATTGGAGATACCCCTACATACGTTGCTGAATGGTTCCTTTTTAAATACTACCCGAAAGTGTCCCAAATCGGTCTGCTGACACACAACACTGTAGTTTATGGATAGATCGACAATTTTTTACATCAGATTAATGCCTACAAAGCGCCTGCAATGTTAAAACGTCGGATCAGTTATTGGAGATACCCCTACATACGTTGCTGAATGGTTCCTTTTTAAATACTACCCGAAAGTGTCTCAAATCGGTCTGCTGGCACACAACATTGTAGTTTATGGATAGATCGACAATTTTTTACATCAGACCAATGCCTACAAAGCGCCTGCAATGTTAAAACGTCGCCTCAGTTATTGGAGATACCCCTACATACGTTGCTGAATGGTTCCTTTTTAAATACTACCCGAAAGTGTCTCAAATCGGTCTGCTGACACACAACATTGTAGTTTATGGATACATCGACAATTTTTTACATCAGACCAATGCCTACAAAGCGCCTGCAATGTTAAAACGTCGCCTCAGTTATTGGAGATACCCCTACATACGTTGCTGAATGGTTCCTTTTTAAATACTACCCGAAAGTGTCTCAAATCGGTCTGCTGGCACACAACATTGTAGTTTATGGATAGATCGACAATTTTTTACATCAGACCAATGCCTACAAAGCGCCTGCAATGTTAAAACGTCGCCTCAGTTATTGGAGATACCCCTACATACGTTGCTGAATGGTTCCTTTTTAAATACTACCCGAAAGTGTCTCAAATCGGTCTGCTGACACACAACATTGTAGTTTATGGATACATCGACAATTTTTTACATCAGACCAATGCCTACAAAGCGCCTGCAATGTTAAAACGTCGCCTCAGTTATTGGAGATACCCCTACATACGTTGCTGAATGGTTCCTTTTTAAATACTACCCGAAAGTGTCTCAAATCGGTCTGATGGCACACAACATTGTAGTTTATGGATAGATCGACAATTTTTTACATCAGATTAATGCCTACAAAGCGCCTGCAATGTTAAGACGTCGGATCAGTTATTGGAGATACCCCTACACACGTTGCTGAATGGTTCCTTTTTAAATACTACCCGAAAGTGTCCCAAATCGGTCTGCTGACACACAACACTGTAGTTTATGGATAGATCGACAATTTTTTACATCAGATTAATGCCTACAAAGCGCCTGCAATGTTAAAACGTCGCCTCAGTTATTGGAGATACCCCTACATACGTTGCTGAATGGTTCCTTTTTAAATACTACCCGAAAGTGTCCCAAATCGGTCTGCTGGCACACAACATTGTAGTTTATGGATAGATCGACAATTTTTTACATCAGATTAATGCCTACAAAGCGCCTGCAATGTTAAGACGTCGGATCAGTTATTGGAGATACCCCTACACACGTTGCTGAATGGTTCCTTTTTAAATACTACCCGAAAGTGTCTCAAATCGGTCTGCTGGCACACAACATTGTAGTTTATGGATAGATCGACAATTTTTTACATCAGACCAATGCCTACAAAGCGCCTGCAATGTTAAAACGTCGCCTCAGTTATTGGAGATACCCCTACATACGTTGCTGAATGGTTCCTTTTTAAATACTACCCGAAAGTGTCCCAAATCGGTCTGCTGCCACACAACACTGTAGTTTATGGATAGATCGACAATTTTTTACATCAGATTAATGCCTACAAAGCGCCTGCAATGTTAAAACGTCGCCTCAGTTATTGGAGATACCCCTACATACGTTGCTGAATGGTTCCTTTTTAAATACTACCCGAAAGTGTCTCAAATCGGTCTGCTGACACACAACATTGTAGTTTATGGATACATCGACAATTTTTTACATCAGACCAATGCCTACAAAGCGCCTGCAATGTTAAAACGTCGCCTCAGTTATTGGAGATACCCCTACATACGTTGCTGAATGGTTCCTTTTTAAATACTACCCGAAAGTGTCTCAAATCGGTCTGCTGGCACACAACATTGTAGTTTATGGATAGATCGACAATTTTTTACATCAGACCAATGCCTACAAAGCGCCTGCAATGTTAAAACGTCGCCTCAGTTATTGGAGATACCCCTACATACGTTGCTGAATGGTTCCTTTTTAAATACTACCCGAAAGTGTCTCAAATCGGTCTGCTGACACACAACATTGTAGTTTATGGATACATCGACAATTTTTTACATCAGACCAATGCCTACAAAGCGCCTGCAATGTTAAAACGTCGCCTCAGTTATTGGAGATACCCCTACATACGTTGCTGAATGGTTCCTTTTTAAATACTACCCGAAAGTGTCTCAAATCGGTCTGCTGGCACACAACATTGCAGTTTATGGATAGATCGACAATTTTTTACATCAGACCAATGCCTACAAAGCGCCTGCAATGTTAAAACGTCGCCTCAGTTATTGGAGATACCCCTACATACGTTGCTGAATGGTTCCTTTTTAAATACTACCCGAAAGTGTCTCAAATCGGTCTGCTGACACACAACATTGTAGTTTATGGATACATCGACAATTTTTTACATCAGACCAATGCCTACAAAGCGCCTGCAATGTTAAAACGTCGCCTCAGTTATTGGAGATACCCCTACATACGTTGCTGAATGGTTCCTTTTTAAATACTACCCGAAAGTGTCTCAAATCGGTCTGCTGACACACAACATTGTAGTTTATGGATACATCGACAATTTTTTACATCAGACCAATGCCTACAAAGCGCCTGCAATGTTAAAACGTCGCCTCAGTTATTGGAGATACCCCTACATACGTTGCTGAATGGTTCCTTTTTAAATACTACCCGAAAGTGTCTCAAATCGGTCTGCTGGCACACAACATTGTAGTTTATGGATAGATCGACAATTTTTTACATCAGACCAATGCCTACAAAGCGCCTGCAATGTTAAAACGTCGCCTCAGTTATTGGAGATACCCCTACATACGTTGCTGAATGGTTCCTTTTTAAATACTACCCGAAAGTGTCTCAAATCGGTCTGCTGACACACAACATTGTAGTTTATGGATACATCGACAATTTTTTACATCAGACCAATGCCTACAAAGCGCCTGCAATGTTAAAACGTCGCCTCAGTTATTGGAGATACCCCTACATACGTTGCTGAATGGTTCCTTTTTAAATACTACCCGAAAGTGTCTCAAATCGGTCTGCTGACACACAACATTGTAGTTTATGGATACATCGACAATTTTTTACATCAGACCAATGCCTACAAAGCGCCTGCAATGTTAAAACGTCGCCTCAGTTATTGGAGATACCCCTACATACGTTGCTGAATGGTTCCTTTTTAAATACTACCCGAAAGTGTCTCAAATCGGTCTGCTGACACACAACATTGTAGTTTATGGATACATCGACAATTTTTTACATCAGACCAATGCCTACAAAGCGCCTGCAATGTTAAAACGTCGCCTCAGTTATTGGAGATACCCCTACATACGTTGCTGAATGGTTCCTTTTTAAATACTACCCGAAAGTGTCTCAAATCGGTCTGCTGGCACACAACATTGTAGTTTATGGATAGATCGACAATTTTTTACATCAGACCAATGCCTACAAAGCGCCTGCAATGTTAAAACGTCGCCTCAGTTATTGGAGATACCCCTACATACGTTGCTGAATGGTTCCTTTTTAAATACTACCCGAAAGTGTCTCAAATCGGTCTGCTGACACACAACATTGTAGTTTATGGATACATCGACAATTTTTTACATCAGACCAATGCCTACAAAGCGCCTGCAATGTTAAAACGTCGCCTCAGTTATTGGAGATACCCCTACATACGTTGCTGAATGGTTCCTTTTTAAATACTACCCGAAAGTGTCTCAAATCGGTCTGCTGGCACACAACATTGTAGTTTATGGATAGATCGACAATTTTTTACATCAGATTAATGCCTACAAAGCGCCTGCAATGTTAAGACGTCGGATCAGTTATTGGAGATACCCCTACATACGTTGCTGAATGGTTCCTTTTTAAATACTACCCGAAAGTGTCTCAAATCGGTCTGCTGGCACACAACATTGTAGTTTATGGATAGATCGACAATTTTTTACATCAGACCAATGCCTACAAAGCGCCTGCAATTTTAAAACGTCGCCTCAGTTATTGGAGATACCCCTACATACGTTGCTGAATGGTTCCTTTTTAAATACTACCCGAAAGTGTCCCAAATCGGTCTGCTGACACACAACACTGTAGTTTATGGATAGATCGACAATTTTTTACATCAGATTAATGCCTACAAAGCGCCTGCAATGTTAAAACGTCGCCTCAGTTATTGGAGATACCCCTACATACGTTGCTGAATGGTTCCTTTTTAAATACTACCCGAAAGTGTCTCAAATCGGTCTGCTGGCACACAACATTGTAGTTTATGGATAGATCGACAATTTTTTACATCAGACCAATGCCTACAAAGCGCCTGCAATGTTAAAACGTCGCCTCAGTTATTGGAGATACCCCTACATACGTTGCTGAATGGTTCCTTTTTAAATACTACCCGAAAGTGTCTCAAATCGGTCTGCTGACACACAACACTGTAGTTTATGGATACATCGACAATTTTTTACATCAGACCAATGCCTACAAAGCGCCTGCAATGTTAAAACGTCGCCTCAGTTATTGGAGATACCCCTACATACGTTGCTGAATGGTTCCTTTTTAAATACTACCCGAAAGTGTCTCAAATCGGTCTGCTGGCACACAACATTGTAGTTTATGGATAGATCGACAATTTTTTACATCAGACCAATGCCTACAAAGCGCCTGCAATGTTAAAACGTCGCCTCAGTTATTGGAGATACCCCTACATACGTTGCTGAATGGTTCCTTTTTAAATACTACCCGAAAGTGTCTCAAATCGGTCTGCTGACACACAACATTGTAGTTTATGGATACATCGACAATTTTTTACATCAGACCAATGCCTACAAAGCGCCTGCAATGTTAAAACGTCGCCTCAGTTATTGGAGATACCCCTACATACGTTGCTGAATGGTTCCTTTTTAAATACTACCCGAAAGTGTCTCAAATCGGTCTGCTGGCACACAACATTGTAGTTTATGGATAGATCGACAATTTTTTACATCAGATTAATGCCTACAAAGCGCCTGCAATGTTAAGACGTCGGATCAGTTATTGGAGATACCCCTACATACGTTGCTGAATGGTTCCTTTTTAAATACTACCCGAAAGTGTCTCAAATCGGTCTGCTGGCACACAACATTGTAGTTTATGGATAGATCGACAATTTTTTACATCAGACCAATGCCTACAAAGCGCCTGCAATGTTAAAACGTCGCCTCAGTTATTGGAGATACCCCTACATACGTTGCTGAATGGTTCCTTTTTAAATACTACCCGAAAGTGTCTCAAATCGGTCTGCTGACACACAACATTGTAGTTTATGGATACATCGACAATTTTTTACATCAGACCAATGCCTACAAAGCGCCTGCAATGTTAAAACGTCGCCTCAGTTATTGGAGATACCCCTACATACGTTGCTGAATGGTTCCTTTTTAAATACTACCCGAAAGTGTCTCAAATCGGTCTGCTGGCACACAACATTGTAGTTTATGGATAGATCGACAATTTTTTACATCAGATTAATGCCTACAAAGCGCCTGCAATGTTAAGACGTCGGATCAGTTATTGGAGATACCCCTACATACGTTGCTGAATGGTTCCTTTTTAAATACTACCCGAAAGTGTCTCAAATCGGTCTGCTGGCACACAACATTGTAGTTTATGGATAGATCGACAATTTTTTACATCAGACCAATGCCTACAAAGCGCCTGCAATTTTAAAACGTCGCCTCAGTTATTGGAGATACCCCTACATACGTTGCTGAATGGTTCCTTTTTAAATACTACCCGAAAGTGTCCCAAATCGGTCTGCTGACACACA
This sequence comes from Haliotis asinina, assembly GCF_037392515.1. NCBI lineage: Eukaryota > Metazoa > Mollusca > Gastropoda > Lepetellida > Haliotidae > Haliotis > Haliotis asinina. The sequence continues at coordinate 20,314,340 of NC_090289.1, forward strand.
ACACTGTAGTTTATGGATAGATCGACAATTTTTTACATCAGATTAATGCCTACAAAGCGCCTGCAATGTTAAAACGTCGGATCAGTTATTGGAGATACCCCTACATACGTTGCTGAATGGTTCCTTTTTAAATACTACCCGAAAGTGTCTCAAATCGGTCTGCTGACACACAACATTGTAGTTTATGGATAGATCGACAATTTTTTACATCAGACCAATGCCTACAAAGCGCCTGCAATGTTAAAACGTCGCCTCAGTTATTGGAGATACCCCTACATACGTTGCTGAATGGTTCCTTTTTAAATACTACCCGAAAGTGTCTCAAATCGGTCTGCTGGCACACAACATTGTAGTTTATGGATAGATCGACAATTTTTTACATCAGACCAATGCCTACAAAGCGCCTGCAATGTTAAAACGTCGCCTCAGTTATTGGAGATACCCCTACATACGTTGCTGAATGGTTCCTTTTTAAATACTACCCGAAAGTGTCTCAAATCGGTCTGCTGGCACACAACATTGTAGTTTATGGATAGATCGACAATTTTTTACATCAGACCAATGCCTACAAAGCGCCTGCAATGTTAAAACGTCGCCTCAGTTATTGGAGATACCCCTACATACGTTGCTGAATGGTTCCTTTTTAAATACTACCCGAAAGTGTCTCAAATCGGTCTGCTGACACACAACATTGTAGTTTATGGATACATCGACAATTTTTTACATCAGACCAATGCCTACAAAGCGCCTGCAATGTTAAAACGTCGCCTCAGTTATTGGAGATACCCCTACATACGTTGCTGAATGGTTCCTTTTTAAATACTACCCGAAAGTGTCTCAAATCGGTCTGCTGGCACACAACATTGTAGTTTATGGATAGATCGACAATTTTTTACATCAGATTAATGCCTACAAAGCGCCTGCAATGTTAAGACGTCGGATCAGTTATTGGAGATACCCCTACACACGTTGCTGAATGGTTCCTTTTTAAATACTACCCGAAAGTGTCCCAAATCGGTCTGCTGACACACAACACTGTAGTTTATGGATAGATCGACAATTTTTTACATCAGATTAATGCCTACAAAGCGCCTGCAATGTTAAAACGTCGCCTCAGTTATTGGAGATACCCCTACATACGTTGCTGAATGGTTCCTTTTTAAATACTACCCGAAAGTGTCCCAAATCGGTCTGCTGGCACACAACATTGTAGTTTATGGATAGATCGACAATTTTTTACATCAGATTAATGCCTACAAAGCGCCTGCAATGTTAAGACGTCGGATCAGTTATTGGAGATACCCCTACACACGTTGCTGAATGGTTCCTTTTTAAATACTACCCGAAAGTGTCTCAAATCGGTCTGCTGGCACACAACATTGTAGTTTATGGATAGATCGACAATTTTTTACATCAGACCAATGCCTACAAAGCGCCTGCAATGTTAAAACGTCGCCTCAGTTATTGGAGATACCCCTACATACGTTGCTGAATGGTTCCTTTTTAAATACTACCCGAAAGTGTCCCAAATCGGTCTGCTGACACACAACACTGTAGTTTATGGATAGATCGACAATTTTTTACATCAGATTAATGCCTACAAAGCGCCTGCAATGTTAAAACGTCGCCTCAGTTATTGGAGATACCCCTACATACGTTGCTGAATGGTTCCTTTTTAAATACTACCCGAAAGTGTCTCAAATCGGTCTGCTGACACACAACATTGTAGTTTATGGATACATCGACAATTTTTTACATCAGACCAATGCCTACAAAGCGCCTGCAATGTTAAAACGTCGCCTCAGTTATTGGAGATACCCCTACATACGTTGCTGAATGGTTCCTTTTTAAATACTACCCGAAAGTGTCTCAAATCGGTCTGCTGGCACACAACATTGTAGTTTATGGATAGATCGACAATTTTTTACATCAGACCAATGCCTACAAAGCGCCTGCAATGTTAAAACGTCGCCTCAGTTATTGGAGATACCCCTACATACGTTGCTGAATGGTTCCTTTTTAAATACTACCCGAAAGTGTCCCAAATCGGTCTGCTGACACACAACACTGTAGTTTATGGATAGATCGACAATTTTTTACATCAGATTAATGCCTACAAAGCGCCTGCAATGTTAAAACGTCGGATCAGTTATTGGAGATACCCCTACATACGTTGCTGAATGGTTCCTTTTTAAATACTACCCGAAAGTGTCTCAAATCGGTCTGCTGGCACACAACATTGTAGTTTATGGATAGATCGACAATTTTTTACATCAGACCAATGCCTACAAAGCGCCTGCAATGTTAAAACGTCGCCTCAGTTATTGGAGATACCCCTACATACGTTGCTGAATGGTTCCTTTTTAAATACTACCCGAAAGTGTCTCAAATCGGTCTGCTGGCACACAACATTGTAGTTTATGGATAGATCGACAATTTTTTACATCAGACCAATGCCTACAAAGCGCCTGCAATGTTAAAACGTCGCCTCAGTTATTGGAGATACCCCTACATACGTTGCTGAATGGTTCCTTTTTAAATACTACCCGAAAGTGTCTCAAATCGGTCTGCTGGCACACAACATTGTAGTTTATGGATAGATCGACAATTTTTTACATCAGACCAATGCCTACAAAGCGCCTGCAATGTTAAAACGTCGCCTCAGTTATTGGAGATACCCCTACATACGTTGCTGAATGGTTCCTTTTTAAATACTACCCGAAAGTGTCTCAAATCGGTCTGCTGACACACAACATTGTAGTTTATGGATACATCGACAATTTTTTACATCAGACCAATGCCTACAAAGCGCCTGCAATGTTAAAACGTCGCCTCAGTTATTGGAGATACCCCTACATACGTTGCTGAATGGTTCCTTTTTAAATACTACCCGAAAGTGTCTCAAATCGGTCTGCTGGCACACAACATTGTAGTTTATGGATAGATCGACAATTTTTTACATCAGATTAATGCCTACAAAGCGCCTGCAATGTTAAGACGTCGGATCAGTTATTGGAGATACCCCTACACACGTTGCTGAATGGTTCCTTTTTAAATACTACCCGAAAGTGTCCCAAATCGGTCTGCTGACACACAACACTGTAGTTTATGGATAGATCGACAATTTTTTACATCAGATTAATGCCTACAAAGCGCCTGCAATGTTAAAACGTCGCCTCAGTTATTGGAGATACCCCTACATACGTTGCTGAATGGTTCCTTTTTAAATACTACCCGAAAGTGTCCCAAATCGGTCTGCTGGCACACAACATTGTAGTTTATGGATAGATCGACAATTTTTTACATCAGATTAATGCCTACAAAGCGCCTGCAATGTTAAGACGTCGGATCAGTTATTGGAGATACCCCTACACACGTTGCTGAATGGTTCCTTTTTAAATACTACCCGAAAGTGTCTCAAATCGGTCTGCTGGCACACAACATTGTAGTTTATGGATAGATCGACAATTTTTTACATCAGACCAATGCCTACAAAGCGCCTGCAATGTTAAAACGTCGCCTCAGTTATTGGAGATACCCCTACATACGTTGCTGAATGGTTCCTTTTTAAATACTACCCGAAAGTGTCCCAAATCGGTCTGCTGACACACAACACTGTAGTTTATGGATAGATCGACAATTTTTTACATCAGATTAATGCCTACAAAGCGCCTGCAATGTTAAAACGTCGCCTCAGTTATTGGAGATACCCCTACATACGTTGCTGAATGGTTCCTTTTTAAATACTACCCGAAAGTGTCTCAAATCGGTCTGCTGACACACAACATTGTAGTTTATGGATACATCGACAATTTTTTACATCAGACCAATGCCTACAAAGCGCCTGCAATGTTAAAACGTCGCCTCAGTTATTGGAGATACCCCTACATACGTTGCTGAATGGTTCCTTTTTAAATACTACCCGAAAGTGTCTCAAATCGGTCTGCTGGCACACAACATTGTAGTTTATGGATAGATCGACAATTTTTTACATCAGACCAATGCCTACAAAGCGCCTGCAATGTTAAAACGTCGCCTCAGTTATTGGAGATACCCCTACATACGTTGCTGAATGGTTCCTTTTTAAATACTACCCGAAAGTGTCTCAAATCGGTCTGCTGACACACAACATTGTAGTTTATGGATACATCGACAATTTTTTACATCAGACCAATGCCTACAAAGCGCCTGCAATGTTAAAACGTCGCCTCAGTTATTGGAGATACCCCTACATACGTTGCTGAATGGTTCCTTTTTAAATACTACCCGAAAGTGTCTCAAATCGGTCTGCTGGCACACAACATTGTAGTTTATGGATAGATCGACAATTTTTTACATCAGACCAATGCCTACAAAGCGCCTGCAATGTTAAAACGTCGCCTCAGTTATTGGAGATACCCCTACATACGTTGCTGAATGGTTCCTTTTTAAATACTACCCGAAAGTGTCTCAAATCGGTCTGCTGACACACAACATTGTAGTTTATGGATACATCGACAATTTTTTACATCAGACCAATGCCTACAAAGCGCCTGCAATGTTAAGACGTCGCCTCAGTTATTGGAGATACCCCTACATACGTTGCTGAATGGTTCCTTTTTAAATACTACCCGAAAGTGTCTCAAATCGGTCTGCTGACACACAACATTGTAGTTTATGGATACATCGACAATTTTTTACATCAGACCAATGCCTACAAAGCGCCTGCAATGTTAAAACGTCGCCTCAGTTATTGGAGATACCCCTACATACGTTGCTGAATGGTTCCTTTTTAAATACTACCCGAAAGTGTCTCAAATCGGTCTGCTGGCACACAACATTGTAGTTTATGGATAGATCGACAATTTTTTACATCAGACCAATGCCTACAAAGCGCCTGCAATGTTAAAACGTCGCCTCAGTTATTGGAGATACCCCTACATACGTTGCTGAATGGTTCCTTTTTAAATACTACCCGAAAGTGTCTCAAATCGGTCTGCTGGCACACAACATTGTAGTTTATGGATAGATCGACAATTTTTTACATCAGACCAATGCCTACAAAGCGCCTGCAATGTTAAAACGTCGCCTCAGTTATTGGAGATACCCCTACATACGTTGCTGAATGGTTCCTTTTTAAATACTACCCGAAAGTGTCTCAAATCGGTCTGCTGGCACACAACATTGTAGTTTATGGATAGATCGACAATTTTTTACATCAGACCAATGCCTACAAAGCGCCTGCAATGTTAAAACGTCGCCTCAGTTATTGGAGATACCCCTACATACGTTGCTGAATGGTTCCTTTTTAAATACTACCCGAAAGTGTCTCAAATCGGTCTGCTGACACACAACATTGTAGTTTATGGATACATCGACAATTTTTTACATCAGACCAATGCCTACAAAGCGCCTGCAATGTTAAAACGTCGCCTCAGTTATTGGAGATACCCCTACATACGTTGCTGAATGGTTCCTTTTTAAATACTACCCGAAAGTGTCTCAAATCGGTCTGCTGGCACACAACATTGTAGTTTATGGATAGATCGACAATTTTTTACATCAGATTAATGCCTACAAAGCGCCTGCAATGTTAAGACGTCGGATCAGTTATTGGAGATACCCCTACACACGTTGCTGAATGGTTCCTTTTTAAATACTACCCGAAAGTGTCCCAAATCGGTCTGCTGACACACAACACTGTAGTTTATGGATAGATCGACAATTTTTTACATCAGATTAATGCCTACAAAGCGCCTGCAATGTTAAAACGTCGCCTCAGTTATTGGAGATACCCCTACATACGTTGCTGAATGGTTCCTTTTTAAATACTACCCGAAAGTGTCCCAAATCGGTCTGCTGGCACACAACATTGTAGTTTATGGATAGATCGACAATTTTTTACATCAGATTAATGCCTACAAAGCGCCTGCAATGTTAAGACGTCGGATCAGTTATTGGAGATACCCCTACACACGTTGCTGAATGGTTCCTTTTTAAATACTACCCGAAAGTGTCTCAAATCGGTCTGCTGGCACACAACATTGTAGTTTATGGATAGATCGACAATTTTTTACATCAGACCAATGCCTACAAAGCGCCTGCAATGTTAAAACGTCGCCTCAGTTATTGGAGATACCCCTACATACGTTGCTGAATGGTTCCTTTTTAAATACTACCCGAAAGTGTCCCAAATCGGTCTGCTGACACACAACACTGTAATTTATGGATAGATCGACAATTTTTTACATCAGATTAATGCCTACAAAGCGCCTGCAATGTTAAAACGTCGCCTCAGTTATTGGAGATACCCCTACATACGTTGCTGAATGGTTCCTTTTTAAATACTACCCGAAAGTGTCTCAAATCGGTCTGCTGACACACAACATTGTAGTTTATGGATACATCGACAATTTTTTACATCAGACCAATGCCTACAAAGCGCCTGCAATGTTAAAACGTCGCCTCAGTTATTGGAGATACCCCTACATACGTTGCTGAATGGTTCCTTTTTAAATACTACCCGAAAGTGTCTCAAATCGGTCTGCTGGCACACAACATTGTAGTTTATGGATAGATCGACAATTTTTTACATCAGACCAATGCCTACAAAGCGCCTGCAATGTTAAAACGTCGCCTCAGTTATTGGAGATACCCCTACATACGTTGCTGAATGGTTCCTTTTTAAATACTACCCGAAAGTGTCCCAAATCGGTCTGCTGACACACAACACTGTAGTTTATGGATAGATCGACAATTTTTTACATCAGATTAATGCCTACAAAGCGCCTGCAATGTTAAAACGTCGCCTCAGTTATTGGAGATACCCCTACATACGTTGCTGAATGGTTCCTTTTTAAATACTACCCGAAAGTGTCTCAAATCGGTCTGCTGACACACAACATTGTAGTTTATGGATACATCGACAATTTTTTACATCAGACCAATGCCTACAAAGCGCCTGCAATGTTAAAACGTCGCCTCAGTTATTGGAGATACCCCTACATACGTTGCTGAATGGTTCCTTTTTAAATACTACCCGAAAGTGTCTCAAATCGGTCTGCTGGCACACAACATTGTAGTTTATGGATAGATCGACAATTTTTTACATCAGACCAATGCCTACAAAGCGCCTGCAATGTTAAAACGTCGCCTCAGTTATTGGAGATACCCCTACATACGTTGCTGAATGGTTCCTTTTTAAATACTACCCGAAAGTGTCTCAAATCGGTCTGCTGGCACACAACATTGTAGTTTATGGATAGATCGACAATTTTTTACATCAGACCAATGCCTACAAAGCGCCTGCAATGTTAAAACGTCGCCTCAGTTATTGGAGATACCCCTACATACGTTGCTGAATGGTTCCTTTTTAAATACTACCCGAAAGTGTCTCAAATCGGTCTGCTGACACACAACATTGTAGTTTATGGATACATCGACAATTTTTTACATCAGACCAATGCCTACAAAGCGCCTGCAATGTTAAGACGTCGCCTCAGTTATTGGAGATACCCCTACATACGTTGCTGAATGGTTCCTTTTTAAATACTACCCGAAAGTGTCTCAAATCGGTCTGCTGACACACAACATTGTAGTTTATGGATACATCGACAATTTTTTACATCAGACCAATGCCTACAAAGCGCCTGCAATGTTAAAACGTCGCCTCAGTTATTGGAGATACCCCTACATACGTTGCTGAATGGTTCCTTTTTAAATACTACCCGAAAGTGTCTCAAATCGGTCTGCTGGCACACAACATTGTAGTTTATGGATAGATCGACAATTTTTTACATCAGACCAATGCCTACAAAGCGCCTGCAATGTTAAAACGTCGCCTCAGTTATTGGAGATACCCCTACATACGTTGCTGAATGGTTCCTTTTTAAATACTACCCGAAAGTGTCTCAAATCGGTCTGCTGACACACAACATTGTAGTTTATGGATACATCGACAATTTTTTACATCAGACCAATGCCTACAAAGCGCCTGCAATGTTAAAACGTCGCCTCAGTTATTGGAGATACCCCTACATACGTTGCTGAATGGTTCCTTTTTAAATACTACCCGAAAGTGTCTCAAATCGGTCTGCTGGCACACAACATTGTAGTTTATGGATAGATCGACAATTTTTTACATCAGACCAATGCCTACAAAGCGCCTGCAATGTTAAAACGTCGCCTCAGTTATTGGAGATACCCCTACATACGTTGCTGAATGGTTCCTTTTTAAATACTACCCGAAAGTGTCTCAAATCGGTCTGCTGACACACAACATTGTAGTTTATGGATACATCGACAATTTTTTACATCAGACCAATGCCTACAAAGCGCCTGCAATGTTAAAACGTCGCCTCAGTTATTGGAGATACCCCTACATACGTTGCTGAATGGTTCCTTTTTAAATACTACCCGAAAGTGTCTCAAATCGGTCTGCTGGCACACAACATTGTAGTTTATGGATAGATCGACAATTTTTTACATCAGATTAATGCCTACAAAGCGCCTGCAATGTTAAGACGTCGGATCAGTTATTGGAGATACCCCTACATACGTTGCTGAATGGTTCCTTTTTAAATACTACCCGAAAGTGTCTCAAATCGGTCTGCTGGCACACAACATTGTAGTTTATGGATAGATCGACAATTTTTTACATCAGACCAATGCCTACAAAGCGCCTGCAATTTTAAAACGTCGCCTCAGTTATTGCAGATACCCCTACATACGTTGCTGAATGGTTCCTTTTTAAATACTACCCGAAAGTGTCCCAAATCGGTCTGCTGACACACAACACTGTAGTTTATGGATAGATCGACAATTTTTTACATCAGATTAATGCCTACAAAGCGCCTGCAATGTTAAAACGTCGCCTCAGTTATTGGAGATACCCCTACATACGTTGCTGAATGGTTCCTTTTTAAATACTACCCGAAAGTGTCTCAAATCGGTCTGCTGGCACACAACATTGTAGTTTATGGATAGATCGACAATTTTTTACATCAGACCAATGCCTACAAAGCGCCTGCAATGTTAAAACGTCGCCTCAGTTATTGGAGATACCCCTACATACGTTGCTGAATGGTTCCTTTTTAAATACTACCCGAAAGTGTCTCAAATCGGTCTGCTGACACACAACATTGTAGTTTATGGATACATCGACAATTTTTTACATCAGACCAATGCCTACAAAGCGCCTGCAATGTTAAAACGTCGCCTCAGTTATTGGAGATACCCCTACATACGTTGCTGAATGGTTCCTTTTTAAATACTACCCGAAAGTGTCTCAAATCGGTCTGCTGGCACACAACATTGTAGTTTATGGATAGATCGACAATTTTTTACATCAGACCAATGCCTACAAAGCGCCTGCAATGTTAAAACGTCGCCTCAGTTATTGGAGATACCCCTACATACGTTGCTGAATGGTTCCTTTTTAAATACTACCCGAAAGTGTCTCAAATCGGTCTGCTGACACACAACATTGTAGTTTATGGATACATCGACAATTTTTTACATCAGACCAATGCCTACAAAGCGCCTGCAATGTTAAAACGTCGCCTCAGTTATTGGAGATACCCCTGCATACGTTGCTGAATGGTTCCTTTTTAAATACTACCCGAAAGTGTCTCAAATCGGTCTGCTGGCACACAACATTGTAGTTTATGGATAGATCGACAATTTTTTACATCAGATTAATGCCTACAAAGCGCCTGCAATGTTAAGACGTCGGATCAGTTATTGGAGATACCCCTACATACGTTGCTGAATGGTTCCTTTTTAAATACTACCCGAAAGTGTCTCAAATCGGTCTGCTGGCACACAACATTGTAGTTTATGGATAGATCGACAATTTTTTACATCAGACCAATGCCTACAAAGCGCCTGCAATTTTAAAACGTCGCCTCAGTTATTGGAGATACCCCTACATACGTTGCTGAATGGTTCCTTTTTAAATACTACCCGAAAGTGTCCCAAATCGGTCTGCTGACACACAACACTGTAGTTTATGGATAGATCGACAATTTTTTACATCAGATTAATGCCTACAAAGCGCCTGCAATGTTAAAACGTCGGATCAGTTATTGGAGATACCCCTACATACGTTGCTGAATGGTTCCTTTTTAAATACTACCCGAAAGTGTCTCAAATCGGTCTGCTGGCACACAACATTGTAGTTTATGGATAGATCGACAATTTTTTACATCAGACCAATGCCTACAAAGCGCCTGCAATGTTAAAACGTCGCCTCAGTTATTGGAGATACCCCTACATACGTTGCTGAATGGTTCCTTTTTAAATACTACCCGAAAGTGTCTCAAATCGGTCTGCTGACACACAACATTGTAGTTTATGGATACATCGACAATTTTTTACATCAGACCAATGCCTACAAAGCGCCTGCAATGTTAAAACGTCGCCTCAGTTATTGGAGATACCCCTACATACGTTGCTGAATGGTTCCTTTTTAAATACTACCCGAAAGTGTCTCAAATCGGTCTGCTGACACACAACATTGTAGTTTATGGATACATCGACAATTTTTTACATCAGACCAATGCCTACAAAGCGCCTGCAATGTTAAAACGTCGCCTCAGTTATTGGAGATACCCCTACATACGTTGCTGAATGGTTCCTTTTTAAATACTACCCGAAAGTGTCTCAAATCGGTCTGCTGGCACACAACATTGTAGTTTATGGATAGATCGACAATTTTTTACATCAGATTAATGCCTACAAAGCGCCTGCAATGTTAAGACGTCGGATCAGTTATTGGAGATACCCCTACACACGTTGCTGAATGGTTCCTTTTTAAATACTACCCGAAAGTGTCCCAAATCGGTCTGCTGACACACAACACTGTAGTTTATGGATAGATCGACAATTTTTTACATCAGATTAATGCCTACAAAGCGCCTGCAATGTTAAAACGTCGCCTCAGTTATTGGAGATACCCCTACATACGTTGCTGAATGGTTCCTTTTTAAATACTACCCGAAAGTGTCCCAAATCGGTCTGCTGGCACACAACATTGTAGTTTATGGATACATCGACAATTTTTTACATCAGATTAATGCCTACAAAGCGCCTGCAATGTTAAGACGTCGGATCAGTTATTGGAGATACCCCTACACACGTTGCTGAATGGTTCCTTTTTAAATACTACCCGAAAGTGTCTCAAATCGGTCTGCTGACACACAACATTGTAGTTTATGGATAGATCGACAATTTTTTACATCAGACCAATGCCTACAAAGCGCCTGCAATGTTAAAACGTCGCCTCAGTTATTGGAGATACCCCTACATACGTTGCTGAATGGTTCCTTTTTAAATACTACCCGAAAGTGTCTCAAATCGGTCTGCTGACACACAACATTGTAGTTTTTGGATACATCGACAATTTTTTACATCAGACCAATGCCTACAAAGCGCCTGCAATGTTAAAACGTCGCCTCAGTTATTGGAGATACCCCTACATACGTTGCTGAATGGTTCCTTTTTAAATACTACCCGAAAGTGTCTCAAATCGGTCTGCTGACACACAACATTGTAGTTTATGGATACATCGACAATTTTTTACATCAGACCAATGCCTACAAAGCGCCTGCAATGTTAAAACGTCGCCTCAGTTATTGGAGATACCCCTACATACGTTGCTGAATGGTTCCTTTTTAAATACTACCCGAAAGTGTCTCAAATCGGTCTGCTGGCACACAACATTGTAGTTTATGGATAGATCGACAATTTTTTACATCAGATTAATGCCTACAAAGCGCCTGCAATGTTAAGACGTCGGATCAGTTATTGGAGATACCCCTACATACGTTGCTGAATGGTTCCTTTTTAAATACTACCCGAAAGTGTCTCAAATCGGTCTGCTGGCACACAACATTGTAGTTTATGGATAGATCGACAATTTTTTACATCAGACCAATGCCTACAAAGCGCCTGCAATGTTAAAACGTCGCCTCAGTTATTGGAGATACCCCTACACACGTTGCTGAATGGTTCCTTTTTAAATACTACCCGAAAGTGTCTCAAATCGGTCTGCTGACACACAACATTGTAGTTTATGGATACATCGACAATTTTTTACATCAGACCAATGCCTACAAAGCGCCTGCAATGTTAAAACGTCGCCTCAGTTATTGGAGATACCCCTACATACGTTGCTGAATGGTTCCTTTTTAAATACTACCCGAAAGTGTCTCAAATCGGTCTGCTGACACACAACATTGTAGTTTATGGATACATCGACAATTTTTTACATCAGATTAATGCCTACAAAGCGCCTGCAATGTTAAGACGTCGGATCAGTTATTGGAGATACCCCTACACACGTTGCTGAATGGTTCCTTTTTAAATACTACCCGAAAGTGTCCCAAATCGGTCTGCTGACACACAACACTGTAGTTTATGGATAGATCGACAATTTTTTACATCAGATTAATGCCTACAAAGCGCCTGCAATGTTAAAACGTCGCCTCAGTTATTGGAGATACCCCTACATACGTTGCTGAATGGTTCCTTTTTAAATACTACCCGAAAGTGTCCCAAATCGGTCTGCTGGCACACAACATTGTAGTTTATGGATAGATCGACAATTTTTTACATCAGATTAATGCCTACAAAGCGCCTGCAATGTTAAGACGTCGGATCAGTTATTGGAGATACCCCTACACACGTTGCTGAATGGTTCCTTTTTAAATACTACCCGAAAGTGTCTCAAATCGGTCTGCTGGCACACAACATTGTAGTTTATGGATAGATCGACAATTTTTTACATCAGACCAATGCCTACAAAGCGCCTGCAATGTTAAAACGTCGCCTCAGTTATTGGAGATACCCCTACATACGTTGCTGAATGGTTCCTTTTTAAATACTACCCGAAAGTGTCTCAAATCGGTCTGCTGACACACAACATTGTAGTTTATGGATACATCGACAATTTTTTACATCAGACCAATGCCTACAAAGCGCCTGCAATGTTAAAACGTCGCCTCAGTTATTGGAGATACCCCTACATACGTTGCTGAATGGTTCCTTTTTAAATACTACCCGAAAGTGTCTCAAATCGGTCTGCTGACACACAACATTGTAGTTTATGGATACATCGACAATTTTTTACATCAGACCAATGCCTACAAAGCGCCTGCAATGTTAAAACGTCGCCTCAGTTATTGGAGATACCCCTACATACGTTGCTGAATGGTTCCTTTTTAAATACTACCCGAAAGTGTCTCAAATCGGTCTGCTGACACACAACATTGTAGTTTATGGATACATCGACAATTTTTTACATCAGACCAATGCCTACAAAGCGCCTGCAATGTTAAAACGTCGCCTCAGTTATTGGAGATACCCCTACATACGTTGCTGAATGGTTCCTTTTTAAATACTACCCGAAAGTGTCTCAAATCGGTCTGCTGGCACACAACATTGTAGTTTATGGATAGATCGACAATTTTTTACATCAGACCAATGCCTACAAAGCGCCTGCAATGTTAAAACGTCGCCTCAGTTATTGGAGATACCCCTACATACGTTGCTGAATGGTTCCTTTTTAAATACTACCCGAAAGTGTCTCAAATCGGTCTGCTGACACACAACATTGTAGTTTATGGATACATCGACAATTTTTTACATCAGACCAATGCCTACAAAGCGCCTGCAATGTTAAAACGTCGCCTCAGTTATTGGAGATACCCCTACATACGTTGCTGAATGGTTCCTTTTTAAATACTACCCGAAAGTGTCTCAAATCGGTCTGCTGACACACAACATTGTAGTTTATGGATACATCGACAATTTTTTACATCAGACCAATGCCTACAAAGCGCCTGCAATGTTAAAACGTCGCCTCAGTTATTGGAGATACCCCTACATACGTTGCTGAATGGTTCCTTTTTAAATACTACCCGAAAGTGTCTCAAATCGGTCTGCTGACACACAACATTGTAGTTTATGGATACATCGACAATTTTTTACATCAGACCAATGCCTACAAAGCGCCTGCAATGTTAAAACGTCGCCTCAGTTATTGGAGATACCCCTACATACGTTGCTGAATGGTTCCTTTTTAAATACTACCCGAAAGTGTCTCAAATCGGTCTGCTGACACACAACATTGTAGTTTATGGATACATCGACAATTTTTTACATCAGACCAATGCCTACAAAGCGCCTGCAATGTTAAAACGTCGCCTCAGTTATTGGAGATACCCCTACATACGTTGCTGAATGGTTCCTTTTTAAATACTACCCGAAAGTGTCTCAAATCGGTCTGCTGGCACACAACATTGTAGTTTATGGATAGATCGACAATTTTTTTACATCAGACCAATGCCTACAAAGCGCCTGCAATGTTAAAACGTCGCCTCAGTTATTGGAGATACCCCTACATACGTTGCTGAATGGTTCCTTTTTAAATACTACCCGAAAGTGTCTCAAATCGGTCTGCTGACACACAACATTGTAGTTTATGGATACATCGACAATTTTTTACATCAGACCAATGCCTACAAAGCGCCTGCAATGTTAAAACGTCGCCTCAGTTATTGGAGATACCCCTACATACGTTGCTGAATGGTTCCTTTTTAAATACTACCCGAAAGTGTCTCAAATCGGTCTGCTGGCACACAACATTGTAGTTTATGGATAGATCGACAATTTTTTACATCAGATTAATGCCTACAAAGCGCCTGCAATGTTAAGACGTCGGATCAGTTATTGGAGATACCCCTACATACGTTGCTGAATGGTTCCTTTTTAAATACTACCCGAAAGTGTCTCAAATCGGTCTGCTGGCACACAACATTGTAGTTTATGGATAGATCGACAATTTTTTACATCAGACCAATGCCTACAAAGCGCCTGCAATTTTAAAACGTCGCCTCAGTTATTGGAGATACCCCTACATACGTTGCTGAATGGTTCCTTTTTAAATACTACCCGAAAGTGTCCCAAATCGGTCTGCTGACACACAACACTGTAGTTTATGGATAGATCGACAATTTTTTACATCAGATTAATGCCTACAAAGCGCCTGCAATGTTAAAACGTCGCCTCAGTTATTGGAGATACCCCTACATACGTTGCTGAATGGTTCCTTTTTAAATACTACCCGAAAGTGTCTCAAATCGGTCTGCTGGCACACAACATTGTAGTTTATGGATAGATCGACAATTTTTTACATCAGACCAATGCCTACAAAGCGCCTGCAATGTTAAAACGTCGCCTCAGTTATTGGAGATACCCCTACATACGTTGCTGAATGGTTCCTTTTTAAATACTACCCGAAAGTGTCTCAAATCGGTCTGCTGACACACAACATTGTAGTTTATGGATACATCGACAATTTTTTACATCAGACCAATGCCTACAAAGCGCCTGCAATGTTAAAACGTCGCCTCAGTTATTGGAGATACCCCTACATACGTTGCTGAATGGTTCCTTTTTAAATACTACCCGAAAGTGTCTCAAATCGGTCTGCTGGCACACAACATTGTAGTTTATGGATAGATCGACAATTTTTTACATCAGACCAATGCCTACAAAGCGCCTGCAATGTTAAAACGTCGCCTCAGTTATTGGAGATACCCCTACATACGTTGCTGAATGGTTCCTTTTTAAATACTACCCGAAAGTGTCTCAAATCGGTCTGCTGACACACAACATTGTAGTTTATGGATACATCGACAATTTTTTACATCAGACCAATGCCTACAAAGCGCCTGCAATGTTAAAACGTCGCCTCAGTTATTGGAGATACCCCTACATACGTTGCTGAATGGTTCCTTTTTAAATACTACCCGAAAGTGTCTCAAATCGGTCTGCTGGCACACAACATTGTAGTTTATGGATAGATCGACAATTTTTTACATCAGATTAATGCCTACAAAGCGCCTGCAATGTTAAGACGTCGCCTCAGTTATTGGAGATACCCCTACATACGTTGCTGAATGGTTCCTTTTTAAATACTACCCGAAAGTGTCTCAAATCGGTCTGCTGGCACACAACATTGTAGTTTATGGATAGATCGACAATTTTTTACATCAGACCAATGCCTACAAAGCGCGTGCAATTTTAAAACGTCGCCTCAGTTATTGGAGATACCCCTACATACGTTGCTGAATGGTTCCTTTTTAAATACTACCCGAAAGTGTCCCAAATCGGTCTGCTGACACACAACACTGTAGTTTATGGATAGATCGACAATTTTTTACATCAGATTAATGCCTACAAAGCGCCTGCAATGTTAAGACGTCGGATCAGTTATTGGAGATACCCCTACATACGTTGCTGAATGGTTCCTTTTTAAATACTACCCGAAAGTGTCTCAAATCGGTCTGCTGGCACACAACATTGTAGTTTATGGATAGATCGACAATTTTTTACATCAGACCAATGCCTACAAAGCGCCTGCAATGTTAAAACGTCGCCTCAGTTATTGGAGATACCCCTACATACGTTGCTGAATGGTTCCTTTTTAAATACTACCCGAAAGTGTCTCAAATCGGTCTGCTGACACACAACATTGTAGTTTATGGATACATCGACAATTTTTTACATCAGACCAATGCCTACAAAGCGCCTGCAATGTTAAGACGTCGGATCAGTTATTGGAGATACCCCTACATACGTTACTGAATGGTTCCTTTTTAAATACTACCCGAAAGTGTCTCAAATCGGTCTGCTGGCACACAACATTGTAGTTTATGGATAGATCGACAATTTTTTACATCAGACCAATGCCTACAAAGCGCCTGCAATGTTAAAACGTCGCCTCAGTTATTGGAGATACCCCTACATACGTTGCTGAATGGTTCCTTTTTAAATACTACCCGAAAGTGTCTCAAATCGGTCTGCTGACACACAACATTGTAGTTTATGGATACATCGACAATTTTTTACATCAGACCAATGCCTACAAAGCGCCTGCAATGTTAAAACGTCGCCTCAGTTATTGGAGATACCCCTACATACGTTGCTGAATGGTTCCTTTTTAAATACTACCCGAAAGTGTCTCAAATCGGTCTGCTGGCACACAACATTGTAGTTTATGGATAGATCGACAATTTTTTACATCAGATTAATGCCTACAAAGCGCCTGCAATGTTAAGACGTCGGATCAGTTATTGGAGATACCCCTACACACGTTGCTGAATGGTTCCTTTTTAAATACTACCCGAAAGTGTCCCAAATCGGTCTGCTGACACACAACACTGTAGTTTATGGATAGATCGACAATTTTTTACATCAGATTAATGCCTACAAAGCGCCTGCAATGTTAAAACGTCGCCTCAGTTATTGGAGATACCCCTACATACGTTGCTGAATGGTTCCTTTTTAAATACTACCCGAAAGTGTCCCAAATCGGTCTGCTGGCACACAACATTGTAGTTTATGGATAGATCGACAATTTTTTACATCAGATTAATGCCTACAAAGCGCCTGCAATGTTAAGACGTCGGATCAGTTATTGGAGATACCCCTACACACGTTGCTGAATGGTTCCTTTTTAAATACTACCCGAAAGTGTCTCAAATCGGTCTGCTGGCACACAACATTGTAGTTTATGGATAGATCGACAATTTTTTACATCAGACCAATGCCTACAAAGCGCCTGCAATGTTAAAACGTCGCCTCAGTTATTGGAGATACCCCTACATACGTTGCTGAATGGTTCCTTTTTAAATACTACCCGAAAGTGTCCCAAATCGGTCTGCTGACACACAACACTGTAGTTTATGGATAGATCGACAATTTTTTACATCAGATTAATGCCTACAAAGCGCCTGCAATGTTAAAACGTCGCCTCAGTTATTGGAGATACCCCTACATACGTTGCTGAATGGTTCCTTTTTAAATACTACCCGAAAGTGTCCCAAATCGGTCTGCTGGCACACAACATTGTAGTTTATGGATAGATCGACAATTTTTTACATCAGACCAATGCCTACAAAGCGCCTGCAATGTTAAAACGTCGCCTCAGTTATTGGAGATACCCCTACATACGTTGCTGAATGGTTCCTTTTTAAATACTACCCGAAAGTGTCCCAAATCGGTCTGCTGACACACAACACTGTAGTTTATGGATAGATCGACAATTTTTTACATCAGATTAATGCCTACAAAGCGCCTGCAATGTTAAAACGTCGGATCAGTTATTGGAGATACCCCTACATACGTTGCTGAATGGTTCCTTTTTAAATACTACCCGAAAGTGTCTCAAATCGGTCTGCTGGCACACAACATTGTAGTTTATGGATAGATCGACAATTTTTTACATCAGACCAATGCCTACAAAGCGCCTGCAATGTTAAAACGTCGCCTCAGTTATTGGAGATACCCCTACATACGTTGCTGAATGGTTCCTTTTTAAATACTACCCGAAAGTGTCTCAAATCGGTCTGCTGACACACAACATTGTAGTTTATGGATACATCGACAATTTTTTACATCAGACCAATGCCTACAAAGCGCCTGCAATGTTAAAACGTCGCCTCAGTTATTGGAGATACCCCTACATACGTTGCTGAATGGTTCCTTTTTAAATACTACCCGAAAGTGTCTCAAATCGGTCTGCTGGCACACAACATTGTAGTTTATGGATAGATCGACAATTTTTTACATCAGACCAATGCCTACAAAGCGCCTGCAATGTTAAAACGTCGCCTCAGTTATTGGAGATACCCCTACATACGTTGCTGAATGGTTCCTTTTTAAATACTACCCGAAAGTGTCTCAAATCGGTCTGCTGACACACAACATTGTAGTTTATGGATACATCGACAATTTTTTACATCAGACCAATGCCTACAAAGCGCCTGCAATGTTAAAACGTCGCCTCAGTTATTGGAGATACCCCTACATACGTTGCTGAATGGTTCCTTTTTAAATACTACCCGAAAGTGTCTCAAATCGGTCTGCTGGCACACAACATTGTAGTTTATGGATAGATCGACAATTTTTTACATCAGATTAATGCCTACAAAGCGCCTGCAATGTTAAGACGTCGGATCAGTTATTGGAGATACCCCTACACACGTTGCTGAATGGTTCCTTTTTAAATACTACCCGAAAGTGTCCCAAATCGGTCTGCTGACACACAACACTGTAGTTTATGGATAGATCGACAATTTTTTACATCAGATTAATGCCTACAAAGCGCCTGCAATGTTAAAACGTCGCCTCAGTTATTGGAGATACCCCTACATACGTTGCTGAATGGTTCCTTTTTAAATACTACCCGAAAGTGTCCCAAATCGGTCTGCTGGCACACAACATTGTAGTTTATGGATAGATCGACAATTTTTTACATCAGATTAATGCCTACAAAGCGCCTGCAATGTTAAGACGTCGGATCAGTTATTGGAGATACCCCTACACACGTTGCTGAATGGTTCCTTTTTAAATACTACCCGAAAGTGTCTCAAATCGGTCTGCTGGCACACAACATTGTAGTTTATGGATAGATCGACAATTTTTTACATCAGACCAATGCCTACAAAGCGCCTGCAATGTTAAAACGTCGCCTCAGTTATTGGAGATACCCCTACATACGTTGCTGAATGGTTCCTTTTTAAATACTACCCGAAAGTGTCCCAAATCGGTCTGCTGACACACAACACTGTAGTTTATGGATAGATCGACAATTTTTTACATCAGATTAATGCCTACAAAGCGCCTGCAATGTTAAAACGTCGCCTCAGTTATTGGAGATACCCCTACATACGTTGCTGAATGGTTCCTTTTTAAATACTACCCGAAAGTGTCCCAAATCGGTCTGCTGGCACACAACATTGTAGTTTATGGATAGATCGACAATTTTTTACATCAGACCAATGCCTACAAAGCGCCTGCAATGTTAAAACGTCGCCTCAGTTATTGGAGATACCCCTACATACGTTGCTGAATGGTTCCTTTTTAAATACTACCCGAAAGTGTCTCAAATCGGTCTGCTGACACACAACATTGTAGTTTATGGATACATCGACAATTTTTTACATCAGACCAATGCCTACAAAGCGCCTGCAATGTTAAAACGTCGCCTCAGTTATTGGAGATACCCCTACATACGTTGCTGAATGGTTCCTTTTTAAATACTAAACGAAAGTGTCTCAAATCGGTCTGCTGGCACACAACATTGTAGTTTATGGATAGATCGACAATTTTTTACATCAGACCAATGCCTACAAAGCGCCTGCAATGTTAAAACGTCACCTCAGTTATTGGAGATACCCCTACATACGTTGCTGAATGGTTCCTTTTTAAATACTACCCGAAAGTGTCTCAAATCGGTCTGCTGACACACAACATTGTAGTTTATGGATACATCGACAATTTTTTACATCAGACCAATGCCTACAAAGCGCCTGCAATGTTAAAACGTCGCCTCAGTTATTGGAGATACCCCTACATACGTTGCTGAATGGTTCCTTTTTAAATACTACCCGAAAGTGTCTCAAATCGGTCTGCTGGCACACAACATTGTAGTTTATGGATAGATCGACAATTTTTTACATCAGACCAATGCCTACAAAGCGCCTGCAATGTTAAAACGTCGCCTCAGTTATTGGAGATACCCCTACATACGTTGCTGAATGGTTCCTTTTTAAATACTACCCGAAAGTGTCTCAAATCGGTCTGCTGGCACACAACACTGTAGTTTATGGATAGATCGACAATTTTTTACATCAGATTAATGCCTACAAAGCGCCTGCAATGTTAAAACGTCGCCTCAGTTATTGGAGATACCCCTACATACGTTGCTGAATGGTTCCTTTTTAAATACTACCCGAAAGTGTCCCAAATCGGTCTGCTGGCACACAACATTGTAGTTTATGGATAGATCGACAATTTTTTACATCAGATTAATGCCTACAAAGCGCCTGCAATGTTAAGACGTCGGATCAGTTATTGGAGATACCCCTACACACGTTGCTGAATGGTTCCTTTTTAAATACTACCCGAAAGTGTCTCAAATCGGTCTGCTGGCACACAACATTGTAGTTTATGGATAGATCGACAATTTTTTACATCAGACCAATGCCTACAAAGCGCCTGCAATGTTAAAACGTCGCCTCAGTTATTGGAGATACCCCTACATACGTTGCTGAATGGTTCCTTTTTAAATACTACCCGAAAGTGTCTCAAATCGGTCTGCTGGCACACAACATTGTAGTTTATGGATAGATCGACAATTTTTTACATCAGACCAATGCCTACAAAGCGCCTGCAATGTTAAAACGTCGCCTCAGTTATTGGAGATACCCCTACATACGTTGCTGAATGGTTCCTTTTTAAATACTACCCGAAAGTGTCTCAAATCGGTCTGCTGGCACACAACACTGTAGTTTATGGATAGATCGACAATTTTTTACATCAGATTAATGCCTACAAAGCGCCTGCAATGTTAAAACGTCGCCTCAGTTATTGGAGATACCCCTACATACGTTGCTGAATGGTTCCTTTTTAAATACTACCCGAAAGTGTCCCAAATCGGTCTGCTGGCACACAACATTGTAGTTTATGGATAGATCGACAATTTTTTACATCAGATTAATGCCTACAAAGCGCCTGCAATGTTAAGATGTCGGATCAGTTATTGGAGATACCCCTACACACGTTGCTGAATGGTTCCTTTTTAAATACTACCCGAAAGTGTCTCAAATCGGTCTGCTGGCACACAACATTGTAGTTTATGGATAGATCGACAATTTTTTACATCAGACCAATGCCTACAAAGCGCCTGCAATGTTAAAACGTCGCCTCAGTTATTGGAGATACCCCTACATACGTTGCTGAATGGTTCCTTTTTAAATACTACCCGAAAGTGTCCCAAATCGGTCTGCTGACACACAACACTGTAGTTTATGGATAGATCGACAATTTTTTACATCAGATTAATGCCTACAAAGCGCCTGCAATGTTAAAACGTCGCCTCAGTTATTGGAGATACCCCTACATACGTTGCTGAATGGTTCCTTTTTAAATACTACCCGAAAGTGTCCCAAATCGGTCTGCTGGCACACAACATTGTAGTTTATGGATAGATCGACAATTTTTTACATCAGACCAATGCCTACAAAGCGCCTGCAATGTTAAAACGTCGCCTCAGTTATTGGAGATACCCCTACATACGTTGCTGAATGGTTCCTTTTTAAATACTACCCGAAAGTGTCTCAAATCGGTCTGCTGACACACAACATTGTAGTTTATGGATACATCGACAATTTTTTACATCAGACCAATGCCTACAAAGCGCCTGCAATGTTAAAACGTCGCCTCAGTTATTGGAGATACCCCTACATACGTTGCTGAATGGTTCCTTTTTAAATACTACCCGAAAGTGTCTCAAATCGGTCTGCTGGCACACAACATTGTAGTTTATGGATAGATCGACAATTTTTTACATCAGATTAATGCCTACAAAGCGCCTGCAATGTTAAGACGTCGGATCAGTTATTGGAGATACCCCTACACACGTTGCTGAATGGTTCCTTTTTAAATACTACCCGAAAGTGTCCCAAATCGGTCTGCTGACACACAACACTGTAGTTTATGGATAGATCGACAATTTTTTACATCAGATTAATGCCTACAAAGCGCCTGCAATGTTAAAACGTCGCCTCAGTTATTGGAGATACCCCTACATACGTTGCTGAATGGTTCCTTTTTAAATACTACCCGAAAGTGTCCCAAATCGGTCTGCTTGCACACAACATTGTAGTTTATGGATAGATCGACAATTTTTTACATCAGATTAATGCCTACAAAGCGCCTGCAATGTTGAAACGTCGGATCAGTTATTGGAGATACCCCTACACACGTTGCTGAATGGTTCCTTTTTAAATACTACCCGAAAGTGTCTCAAATCGGTCTGCTGGCACACAACATTGTAGTTTATGGATAGATCGACAATTTTTTACATCAGACCAATGCCTACAAAGCGCCTGCAATGTTAAAACGTCGCCTCAGTTATTGGAGATACCCCTACATACGTTGCTGAATGGTTCCTTTTTAAATACTACCCGAAAGTGTCCCAAATCGGTCTGCTGACACACAACACTGTAGTTTATGGATAGATCGACAATTTTTTACATCAGATTAATGCCTACAAAGCGCCTGCAATGTTAAAACGTCGCCTCAGTTATTGGAGATACCCCTACATACGTTGCTGAATGGTTCCTTTTTAAATACTACCCGAAAGTGTCCCAAATCGGTCTGCTGGCACACAACATTGTAGTTTATGGATAGATCGACAATTTTTTACATCAGACCAATGCCTACAAAGCGCCTGCAATGTTAAAACGTCGCCTCAGTTATTGGAGATACCCCTACATACGTTGCTGAATGGTTCCTTTTTAAATACTACCCGAAAGTGTCTCAAATCGGTCTGCTGACACACAACATTGTAGTTTATGGATACATCGACAATTTTTTACATCAGACCAATGCCTACAAAGCGCCTGCAATGTTAAAACGTCGCCTCAGTTATTGGAGATACCCCTACATACGTTGCTGAATGGTTCCTTTTTAAATACTACCCGAAAGTGTCTCAAATCGGTCTGCTGGCACACAACATTGTAGTTTATGGATAGATCGACAATTTTTTACATCAGACCAATGCCTACAAAGCGCCTGCAATGTTAAAACGTCGCCTCAGTTATTGGAGATACCCCTACATACGTTGCTGAATGGTTCCTTTTTAAATACTACCCGAAAGTGTCTCAAATCGGTCTGCTGACACACAACATTGTAGTTTATGGATACATCGACAATTTTTTACATCAGACCAATGCCTACAAAGCGCCTGCAATGTTAAAACGTCGCCTCAGTTATTGGAGATACCCCTACATACGTTGCTGAATGGTTCCTTTTTAAATACTACCCGAAAGTGTCTCAAATCGGTCTGCTGGCACACAACATTGTAGTTTATGGATAGATCGACAATTTTTTACATCAGACCAATGCCTACAAAGCGCCTGCAATGTTAAAACGTCGCCTCAGTTATTGGAGATACCCCTACATACGTTGCTGAATGGTTCCTTTTTAAATACTACCCGAAAGTGTCTCAAATCGGTCTGCTGACACACAACATTGTAGTTTATGGATACATCGACAATTTTTTACATCAGACCAATGCCTACAAAGCGCCTGCAATGTTAAAACGTCGCCTCAGTTATTGGAGATACCCCTACATACGTTGCTGAATGGTTCCTTTTTAAATACTACCCGAAAGTGTCTCAAATCGGTCTGCTGGCACACAACATTGTAGTTTATGGATAGATCGACAATTTTTTACATCAGACCAATGCCTACAAAGCGCCTGCAATGTTAAAACGTCGCCTCAGTTATTGGAGATACCCCTACATACGTTGCTGAATGGTTCCTTTTTAAATACTACCCGAAAGTGTCTCAAATCGGTCTGCTGGCACACAACATTGTAGTTTATGGATAGATCGACAATTTTTTACATCAGATTAATGCCTACAAAGCGCCTGCAATGTTAAGACGTCGGATCAGTTATTGGAGATACCCCTACACACGTTGCTGAATGGTTCCTTTTTAAATACTACCCGAAAGTGTCCCAAATCGGTCTGCTGACACACAACACTGTAGTTTATGGATAGATCGACAATTTTTTACATCAGATTAATGCCTACAAAGCGCCTGCAATGTTAAAACGTCGCCTCAGTTATTGGAGATACCCCTACATACGTTGCTGAATGGTTCCTTTTTAAATACTACCCGAAAGTGTCCCAAATCGGTCTGCTGGCACACAACATTGTAGTTTATGGATAGATCGACAATTTTTTACATCAGACCAATGCCTACAAAGCGCCTGCAATGTTAAAACGTCGCCTCAGTTATTGGAGATACCCCTACATACGTTGCTGAATGGTTCCTTTTTAAATACTACCCGAAAGTGTCTCAAATCGGTCTGCTGACACACAACATTGTAGTTTATGGATACATCGACAATTTTTTACATCAGACCAATGCCTACAAAGCGCCTGCAATGTTAAAACGTCGCCTCAGTTATTGGAGATACCCCTACATACGTTGCTGAATGGTTCCTTTTTAAATACTACCCGAAAGTGTCTCAAATCGGTCTGCTGGCACACAACATTGTAGTGTATGGATAGATCGACAATTTTTTACATCAGACCAATGCCTACAAAGCGCCTGCAATGTTAAAACGTCGCCTCAGTTATTGGAGATACCCCTACATACGTTGCTGAATGGTTCCTTTTTAAATACTACCCGAAAGTGTCTCAAATCGGTCTGCTGACACACAACATTGTAGTTTATGGATACATCGACAATTTTTTACATCAGACCAATGCCTACAAAGCGCCTGCAATGTTAAAACGTCGCCTCAGTTATTGGAGATACCCCTACATACGTTGCTGAATGGTTCCTTTTTAAATACTACCCGAAAGTGTCTCAAATCGGTCTGCTGGCACACAACATTGTAGTTTATGGATAGATCGACAATTTTTTACATCAGACCAATGCCTACAAAGCGCCTGCAATGTTAAAACGTCGCCTCAGTTATTGGAGATACCCCTACATACGTTGCTGAATGGTTCCTTTTTAAATACTACCCGAAAGTGTCTCAAATCGGTCTGCTGACACACAACATTGTAGTTTATGGATACATCGACAATTTTTTACATCAGACCAATGCCTACAAAGCGCCTGCAATGTTAAAACGTCGCCTCAGTTATTGGAGATACCCCTACATACGTTGCTGAATGGTTCCTTTTTAAATACTACCCGAAAGTGTCTCAAATCGGTCTGCTGGCACACAACATTGTAGTTTATGGATAGATCGACAATTTTTTACATCAGACCAATGCCTACAAAGCGCCTGCAATGTTAAAACGTCGCCTCAGTTATTGGAGATACCCCTACATACGTTGCTGAATGGTTCCTTTTTAAATACTACCCGAAAGTGTCTCAAATCGGTCTGCTGACACACAACATTGTAGTTTATGGATACATCGACAATTTTTTACATCAGACCAATGCCTACAAAGCGCCTGCAATGTTAAGACGTCGCCTCAGTTATTGGAGATACCCCTACATACGTTGCTGAATGGTTCCTTTTTAAATACTACCCGAAAGTGTCTCAAATCGGTCTGCTGACACACAACATTGTAGTTTATGGATACATCGACAATTTTTTACATCAGACCAATGCCTACAAAGCGCCTGCAATGTTAAAACGTCGCCTCAGTTATTGGAGATACCCCTACATACGTTGCTGAATGGTTCCTTTTTAAATACTACCCGAAAGTGTCTCAAATCGGTCTGCTGGCACACAACATTGTAGTTTATGGATAGATCGACAATTTTTTACATCAGACCAATGCCTACAAAGCGCCTGCAATGTTAAAACGTCGCCTCAGTTATTGGAGATACCCCTACATACGTTGCTGAATGGTTCCTTTTTAAATACTACCCGAAAGTGTCTCAAATCGGTCTGCTGACACACAACATTGTAGTTTATGGATACATCGACAATTTTTTACATCAGACCAATGCCTACAAAGCGCCTGCAATGTTAAAACGTCGCCTCAGTTATTGGAGATACCCCTACATACGTTGCTGAATGGTTCCTTTTTAAATACTACCCGAAAGTGTCTCAAATCGGTCTGCTGACACACAACATTGTAGTTTATGGATACATCGACAATTTTTTACATCAGACCAATGCCTACAAAGCGCCTGCAATGTTAAAACGTCGCCTCAGTTATTGGAGATACCCCTACATACGTTGCTGAATGGTTCCTTTTTAAATACTACCCGAAAGTGTCTCAAATCGGTCTGCTGACACACAACATTGTAGTTTATGGATACATCGACAATTTTTTACATCAGACCAATGCCTACAAAGCGCCTGCAATGTTAAAACGTCGCCTCAGTTATTGGAGATACCCCTACATACGTTGCTGAATGGTTCCTTTTTAAATACTACCCGAAAGTGTCTCAAATCGGTCTGCTGACACACAACATTGTAGTTTATGGATACATCGACAATTTTTTACATCAGACCAATGCCTACAAAGCGCCTGCAATGTTAAAACGTCGCCTCAGTTATTGGAGATACCCCTACATACGTTGCTGAATGGTTCCTTTTTAAATACTACCCGAAAGTGTCTCAAATCGGTCTGCTGGCACACAACATTGTAGTTTATGGATAGATCGACAATTTTTTACATCAGACCAATGCCTACAAAGCGCCTGCAATGTTAAAACGTCGCCTCAGTTATTGGAGATACCCCTACATACGTTGCTGAATGGTTCCTTTTTAAATACTACCCGAAAGTGTCTCAAATCGGTCTGCTGGCACACAACATTGTAGTTTATGGATACATCGACAATTTTTTACATCAGACCAATGCCTACAAAGCGCCTGCAATGTTAAAACGTCGCCTCAGTTATTGGAGATACCCCTACATACGTTGCTGAATGGTTCCTTTTTAAATACTACCCGAAAGTGTCTCAAATCGGTCTGCTGGCACACAACATTGTAGTTTATGGATAGATCGACAATTTTTTACATCAGATTAATGCCTACAAAGCGCCTGCAATGTTAAGACGTCGGATCAGTTATTGGAGATAACCTACACACGTTGCTGAATGGTTCCTTTTTAAATACTACCCGAAAGTGTCCCAAATCGGTCTGCTGACACACAACACTGTAGTTTATGGATAGATCGACAATTTTTTACATCAGATTAATGCCTACAAAGCGCCTGCAATGTTAAAACGTCGCCTCAGTTATTGGAGATACCCCTACATACGTTGCTGAATGGTTCCTTTTTAAATACTACCCGAAAGTGTCCCAAATCGGTCTGCTGGCACACAACATTGTAGTTTATGGATAGATCGACAATTTTTTACATCAGATTAATGCCTACAAAGCGCCTGCAATGTTAAGACGTCGGATCAGTTATTGGAGATACCCCTACACACGTTGCTGAATGGTTCCTTTTTAAATACTACCCGAAAGTGTCTCAAATCGGTCTGCTGGCACACAACATTGTAGTTTATGGATAGATCGACAATTTTTTACATCAGACCAATGCCTACAAAGCGCCTGCAATGTTAAAACGTCGCCTCAGTTATTGGAGATACCCCTACATACGTTGCTGAATGGTTCCTTTTTAAATACTACCCGAAAGTGTCTCAAATCGGTCTGCTGACACACAACATTGTAGTTTATGGATACATCGACAATTTTTTACATCAGACCAATGCCTACAAAGCGCCTGCAATGTTAAAACGTCGCCTCAGTTATTGGAGATACCCCTACATACGTTGCTGAATGGTTCCTTTTTAAATACTACCCGAAAGTGTCTCAAATCGGTCTGCTGACACACAACATTGTAGTTTATGGATACATCGACAATTTTTTACATCAGACCAATGCCTACAAAGCGCCTGCAATGTTAAAACGTCGCCTCAGTTATTGGAGATACCCCTACATACGTTGCTGAATGGTTCCTTTTTAAATACTACCCGAAAGTGTCTCAAATCGGTCTGCTGACACACAACATTGTAGTTTATGGATACATCGACAATTTTTTACATCAGACCAATGCCTACAAAGCGCCTGCAATGTTAAAACGTCGCCTCAGTTATTGGAGATACCCCTACATACGTTGCTGAATGGTTCCTTTTTAAATACTACCCGAAAGTGTCTCAAATCGGTCTGCTGACACACAACATTGTAGTTTATGGATACATCGACAATTTTTTACATCAGACCAATGCCTACAAAGCGCCTGCAATGTTAAAACGTCGCCTCAGTTATTGGAGATACCCCTACATACGTTGCTGAATGGTTCCTTTTTAAATACTACCCGAAAGTGTCTCAAATCGGTCTGCTGGCACACAACATTGTAGTTTATGGATAGATCGACAATTTTTTACATCAGACCAATGCCTACAAAGCGCCTGCAATTTTAAAACGTCGCCTCAGTTATTGGAGATACCCCTACATACGTTGCTGAATGGTTCCTTTTTAAATACTACCCGAAAGTGTCCCAAATCGGTCTGCTGACACACAACACTGTAGTTTATGGATAGATCGACAATTTTTTACATGAGATTAATGCCTACAAAGCGCCTGCAATGTTAAAACGTCGCCTCAGTTATTGGAGATACCCCTACATACGTTGCTGAATGGTTCCTTTTTAAATACTACCCGAAAGTGTCTCAAATCGGT
The DNA here is from genome assembly GCF_037392515.1 of Haliotis asinina. NCBI lineage: Eukaryota > Metazoa > Mollusca > Gastropoda > Lepetellida > Haliotidae > Haliotis > Haliotis asinina. Next base: position 20,343,567 of record NC_090289.1, read on the forward strand.
CTGCTGGCACACAACATTGTAGTTTATGGATAGATCGACAATTTTTTACATCAGACCAATGCCTACAAAGCGCCTGCAATGTTAAAACGTCGCCTCAGTTATTGGAGATACCCCTACATACGTTGCTGAATGGTTCCTTTTTAAATACTACCCGAAAGTGTCTCAAATCGGTCTGCTGACACACAACATTGTAGTTTATGGATACATCGACAATTTTTTACATCAGACCAATGCCTACAAAGCGCCTGCAATGTTAAAACGTCGCCTCAGTTATTGGAGATACCCCTACATACGTTGCTGAATGGTTCCTTTTTAAATACTACCCGAAAGTGTCTCAAATCGGTCTGCTGGCACACAACATTGTAGTTTATGGATAGATCGACAATTTTTTACATCAGACCAATGCCTACAAAGCGCCTGCAATGTTAAAACGTCGCCTCAGTTATTGGAGATACCCCTACATACGTTGCTGAATGGTTCCTTTTTAAATACTACCCGAAAGTGTCTCAAATCGGTCTGCTGACACACAACATTGTAGTTTATGGATACATCGACAATTTTTTACATCAGACCAATGCCTACAAAGCGCCTGCAATGTTAAAACGTCGCCTCAGTTATTGGAGATACCCCTACATACGTTGCTGAATGGTTCCTTTTTAAATACTACCCGAAAGTGTCTCAAATCGGTCTGCTGGCACACAACATTGTAGTTTATGGATAGATCGACAATTTTTTACATCAGATTAATGCCTACAAAGCGCCTGCAATGTTAAGACGTCGGATCAGTTATTGGAGATACCCCTACATACGTTGCTGAATGGTTCCTTTTTAAATACTACCCGAAAGTGTCTCAAATCGGTCTGCTGGCACACAACATTGTAGTTTATGGATAGATCGACAATTTTTTACATCAGACCAATGCCTACAAAGCGCCTGCAATTTTAAAACGTCGCCTCAGTTATTGGAGATACCCCTACATACGTTGCTGAATGGTTCCTTTTTAAATACTACCCGAAAGTGTCCCAAATCGGTCTGCTGACACACAACACTGTAGTTTATGGATAGATCGACAATTTTTTACATCAGATTAATGCCTACAAAGCGCCTGCAATGTTAAAACGTCGGATCAGTTATTGGAGATACCCCTACATACGTTGCTGAATGGTTCCTTTTTAAATACTACCCGAAAGTGTCTCAAATCGGTCTGCTGGCACACAACATTGTAGTTTATGGATAGATCGACAATTTTTTACATCAGACCAATGCCTACAAAGCGCCTGCAATGTTAAAACGTCGCCTCAGTTATTGGAGATACCCCTACATACGTTGCTGAATGGTTCCTTTTTAAATACTACCCGAAAGTGTCTCAAATCGGTCTGCTGGCACACAACATTGTAGTTTATGGATAGATCGACAATTTTTTACATCAGACCAATGCCTACAAAGCGCCTGCAATGTTAAAACGTCGCCTCAGTTATTGGAGATACCCCTACATACGTTGCTGAATGGTTCCTTTTTAAATACTACCCGAAAGTGTCTCAAATCGGTCTGCTGACACACAACATTGTAGTTTATGGATACATCGACAATTTTTTACATCAGACCAATGCCTACAAAGCGCCTGCAATGTTAAAACGTCGCCTCAGTTATTGGAGATACCCCTACATACGTTGCTGAATGGTTCCTTTTTAAATACTACCCGAAAGTGTCTCAAATCGGTCTGCTGACACACAACATTGTAGTTTATGGATACATCGACAATTTTTTACATCAGACCAATGCCTACAAAGCGCCTGCAATGTTAAAACGTCGCCTCAGTTATTGGAGATACCCCTACATACGTTGCTGAATGGTTCCTTTTTAAATACTACCCGAAAGTGTCTCAAATCGGTCTGCTGACACACAACATTGTAGTTTATGGATACATCGACAATTTTTTACATCAGACCAATGCCTACAAAGCGCCTGCAATGTTAAAACGTCGCCTCAGTTATTGGAGATACCCCTACATACGTTGCTGAATGGTTCCTTTTTAAATACTACCCGAAAGTGTCTCAAATCGGTCTGCTGGCACACAACATTGTAGTTTATGGATAGATCGACAATTTTTTACATCAGATTAATGCCTACAAAGCGCCTGCAATGTTAAGACGTCGGATCAGTTATTGGAGATACCCCTACATACGTTGCTGAATGGTTCCTTTTTAAATACTACCCGAAAGTGTCTCAAATCGGTCTGCTGGCACACAACATTGTAGTTTATGGATAGATCGACAATTTTTTACATCAGACCAATGCCTACAAAGCGCCTGCAATTTTAAAACGTCGCCTCAGTTATTGGAGATACCCCTACATACGTTGCTGAATGGTTCCTTTTTAAATACTACCCGAAAGTGTCCCAAATCGGTCTGCTGACACACAACACTGTAGTTTATGGATAGATCGACAACTTTTTACATCAGATTAATGCCTACAAAGCGCCTGCAATGTTAAAACGTCGCCTCAGTTATTGGAGATACCCCTACATACGTTGCTGAATGGTTCCTTTTTAAATACTACCCGAAAGTGTCTCAAATCGGTCTGCTGGCACACAACATTGTAGTTTATGGATAGATCGACAATTTTTTACATCAGACCAATGCCTACAAAGCGCCTGCAATGTTAAAACGTCGCCTCAGTTATTGGAGATACCCCTACATACGTTGCTGAATGGTTCCTTTTTAAATACTACCCGAAAGTGTCTCAAATCGGTCTGCTGACACACAACATTGTAGTTTATGGATACATCGACAATTTTTTACATCAGACCAATGCCTACAAAGCGCCTGCAATGTTAAAACGTCGCCTCAGTTATTGGAGATACCCCTACATACGTTGCTGAATGGTTCCTTTTTAAATACTACCCGAAAGTGTCTCAAATCGGTCTGCTGGCACACAACATTGTAGTTTATGGATAGATCGACAATTTTTTACATCAGACCAATGCCTACAAAGCGCCTGCAATGTTAAAACGTCGCCTCAGTTATTGGAGATACCCCTACATACGTTGCTGAATGGTTCCTTTTTAAATACTACCCGAAAGTGTCTCAAATCGGTCTGCTGGCACACAACATTGTAGTTTATGGATAGATCGACAATTTTTTACATCAGATTAATGCCTACAAAGCGCCTGCAATGTTAAGACGTCGGATCAGTTATTGGAGATACCCCTACATACGTTGCTGAATGGTTCCTTTTTAAATACTACCCGAAAGTGTCTCAAATCGGTCTGCTGGCACACAACATTGTAGTTTATGGATAGATCGACAATTTTTTACATCAGACCAATGCCTACAAAGCGCCTGCAATTTTAAAACGTCGCCTCAGTTATTGGAGATACCCCTACATACGTTGCTGAATGGTTCCTTTTTAAATACTACCCGAAAGTGTCCCAAATCGGTCTGCTGACACACAACAATGTAGTTTATGGATAGATCGACAATTTTTTACATCAGATTAATGCCTACAAAGCGCCTGCAATGTTAAGACGTCGGATCAGTTATTGCAGATACCCCTACATACGTTGCTGAATGGTTCCTTTTTAAATACTACCCGAAAGTGTCTCAAATCGGTCTGCTGGCACACAACATTGTAGTTTATGGATAGATCGACAATTTTTTACATCAGACCAATGCCTACAAAGCGCCTGCAATTTTAAAACGTCGCCTCAGTTATTGGAGATACCCCTACATACGTTGCTGAATGGTTCCTTTTTAAATACTACCCGAAAGTGTCCCAAATCGGTCTGCTGACACACAACACTGTAGTTTATGGATAGATCGACAATTTTTTACATCAGATTAATGCCTACAAAGCGCCTGCAATGTTAAAACGTCGCCTCAGTTATTGGAGATACCCCTACATACGTTGCTGAATGGTTCCTTTTTAAATACTACCCGAAAGTGTCTCAAATCGGTCTGCTGGCACACAACATTGTAGTTTATGGATAGATCGACAATTTTTTACATCAGACCAATGCCTACAAAGCGCCTGCAATGTTAAAACGTCGCCTCAGTTATTGGAGATACCCCTACATACGTTGCTGAATGGTTCCTTTTTAAATACTACCCGAAAGTGTCCCAAATCGGTCTGCTGACACACAACACTGTAGTTTATGGATAGATCGACAATTTTTTACATCAGATTAATGCCTACAAAGCGCCTGCAATGTTAAAACGTCGGATCAGTTATTGGAGATACCCCTACATACGTTGCTGAATGGTTCCTTTTTAAATACTACCCGAAAGTGTCTCAAATCGGTCTGCTGGCACACAACATTGTAGTTTATGGATAGATCGACAATTTTTTACATCAGACCAATGCCTACAAAGCGCCTGCAATGTTAAAACGTCGCCTCAGTTATTGGAGATACCCCTACATACGTTGCTGAATGGTTCCTTTTTAAATACTACCCGAAAGTGTCTCAAATCGGTCTGCTGACACACAACATTGTAGTTTATGGATACATCGACAATTTTTTACATCAGACCAATGCCTACAAAGCGCCTGCAATGTTAAAACGTCGCCTCAGTTATTGGAGATACCCCTACATACGTTGCTGAATGGTTCCTTTTTAAATACTACCCGAAAGTGTCTCAAATCGGTCTGCTGGCACACAACATTGTAGTTTATGGATAGATCGACAATTTTTTACATCAGACCAATGCCTACAAAGCGCCTGCAATGTTAAAACGTCGCCTCAGTTATTGGAGATACCCCTACATACGTTGCTGAATGGTTCCTTTTTAAATACTACCCGAAAGTGTCTCAAATCGGTCTGCTGACACACAACATTGTAGTTTATGGATACATCGACAATTTTTTACATCAGACCAATGCCTACAAAGCGCCTGCAATGTTAAAACGTCGCCTCAGTTATTGGAGATACCCCTACATACGTTGCTGAATGGTTCCTTTTTAAATACTACCCGAAAGTGTCTCAAATCGGTCTGCTGGCACACAACATTGTAGTTTATGGATAGATCGACAATTTTTTACATCAGACCAATGCCTACAAAGCGCCTGCAATGTTAAAACGTCGCCTCAGTTATTGGAGATACCCCTACATACGTTGCTGAATGGTTCCTTTTTAAATACTACCCGAAAGTGTCTCAAATCGGTCTGCTGACACACAACATTGTAGTTTATGGATACATCGACAATTTTTTACATCAGACCAATGCCTACAAAGCGCCTGCAATGTTAAAACGTCGCCTCAGTTATTGGAGATACCCCTACATACGTTGCTGAATGGTTCCTTTTTAAATACTACCCGAAAGTGTCTCAAATCGGTCTGCTGGCACACAACATTGTAGTTTATGGATAGATCGACAATTTTTTACATCAGATTAATGCCTACAAAGCGCCTGCAATGTTAAGACGTCGGATCAGTTATTGGAGATACCCCTACACACGTTGCTGAATGGTTCCTTTTTAAATACTACCCGAAAGTGTCCCAAATCGGTCTGCTGACACACAACACTGTAGTTTATGGATAGATCGACAATTTTTTTCATCAGATTAATGCCTACAAAGCGCCTGCAATGTTAAAACGTCGCCTCAGTTATTGGAGATACCCCTACATACGTTGCTGAATGGTTCCTTTTTAAATACTACCCGAAAGTGTCCCAAATCGGTCTGCTGGCACACAACATTGTAGTTTATGGATAGATCGACAATTTTTTACATCAGATTAATGCCTACAAAGCGCCTGCAATGTTAAGACGTCGGATCAGTTATTGGAGATACCCCTACACACGTTGCTGAATGGTTCCTTTTTAAATACTACCCGAAAGTGTCTCAAATCGGTCTGCTGGCACACAACATTGTAGTTTATGGATAGATCGATAATTTTTTACATCAGACCAATGCCTACAAAGCGCCTGCAATGTTAAAACGTCGCCTCAGTTATTGGAGATACCCCTACATACGTTGCTGAATGGTTCCTTTTTAAATACTACCCGAAAGTGTCTCAAATCGGTCTGCTGACACACAACACTGTAGTTTATGGATAGATCGACAATTTTTTACATCAGATTAATGCCTACAAAGCGCCTGCAATGTTAAGACGTCGGATCAGTTATTGGAGATACCCCTACATACGTTGCTGAATGGTTCCTTTTTAAATACTACCCGAAAGTGTCTCAAATCGGTCTGCTGGCACACAACATTGTAGTTTATGGATAGATCGACAATTTTTTACATCAGACCAATGCCTACAAAGCGCCTGCAATGTTAAAACGTCGCCTCAGTTATTGGAGATACCCCTACATACGTTGCTGAATGGTTCCTTTTTAAATACTACCCGAAAGTGTCTCAAATCGGTCTGCTGACACACAACACTGTAGTTTATGGATAGATCGACAATTTTTTACATCAGATTAATGCCTACAAAGCGCCTGCAATGTTAAGACGTCGGATCAGTTATTGGAGATACCCCTACATACGTTGCTGAATGGTTCCTTTTTAAATACTACCCGAAAGTGTCTCAAATCGGTCTGCTGGCACACAACATTGTAGTTTATGGATAGATCGACAATTTTTTACATCAGACCAATGCCTACAAAGCGCCTGCAATTTTAAAACGTCGCCTCAGTTATTGGAGATACCCCTACATACGTTGCTGAATGGTTCCTTTTTAAATACTACCCGAAAGTGTCCCAAATCGGTCTGCTGACACACAACACTGTAGTTTATGGATAGATCGACAATTTTTTACATCAGATTAATGCCTACAAAGCGCCTGCAATGTTAAAACGTCGGATCAGTTATTGGAGATACCCCTACATACGTTGCTGAATGGTTCCTTTTTAAATACTACCCGAAAGTGTCTCAAATCGGTCTGCTGGCACACAACATTGTAGTTTATGGATAGATCGACAATTTTTTACATCAGACCAATGCCTACAAAGCGCCTGCAATGTTAAAACGTCGCCTCAGTTATTGGAGATACCCCTACATACGTTGCTGAATGGTTCCTTTTTAAATACTACCCGAAAGTGTCTCAAATCGGTCTGCTGACACACAACATTGTAGTTTATGGATACATCGACAATTTTTTACATCAGACCAATGCCTACAAAGCGCCTGCAATGTTAAAACGTCGCCTCAGTTATTGGAGATACCCCTACATACGTTGCTGAATGGTTCCTTTTTAAATACTACCCGAAAGTGTCTCAAATCGGTCTGCTGGCACACAACATTGTAGTTTATGGATAGATCGACAATTTTTTACATCAGACCAATGCCTACAAAGCGCCTGCAATGTTAAAACGTCGCCTCAGTTATTGGAGATACCCCTACATACGTTGCTGAATGGTTCCTTTTTAAATACTACCCGAAAGTGTCTCAAATCGGTCTGCTGACACACAACATTGTAGTTTATGGATACATCGACAATTTTTTACATCAGACCAATGCCTACAAAGCGCCTGCAATGTTAAAACGTCGCCTCAGTTATTGGAGATACCCCTACATACGTTGCTGAATGGTTCCTTTTTAAATACTACCCGAAAGTGTCTCAAATCGGTCTGCTGGCACACAACATTGTAGTTTATGGATAGATCGACAATTTTTTACATCAGACCAATGCCTACAAAGCGCCTGCAATGTTAAAACGTCGCCTCAGTTATTGGAGATACCCCTACATACGTTGCTGAATGGTTCCTTTTTAAATACTACCCGAAAGTGTCTCAAATCGGTCTGCTGACACACAACATTGTAGTTTATGGATACATCGACAATTTTTTACATCAGACCAATGCCTACAAAGCGCCTGCAATGTTAAAACGTCGCCTCAGTTATTGGAGATACCCCTACATACGTTGCTGAATGGTTCCTTTTTAAATACTACCCGAAAGTGTCTCAAATCGGTCTGCTGGCACACAACATTGTAGTTTATGGATAGATCGACAATTTTTTACATCAGATTAATGCCTACAAAGCGCCTGCAATGTTAAGACGTCGGATCAGTTATTGGAGATACCCCTACACACGTTGCTGAATGGTTCCTTTTTAAATACTACCCGAAAGTGTCCCAAATCGGTCTGCTGACACACAACACTGTAGTTTATGGATAGATCGACAATTTTTTTCATCAGATTAATGCCTACAAAGCGCCTGCAATGTTAAAACGTCGCCTCAGTTATTGGAGATACCCCTACATACGTTGCTGAATGGTTCCTTTTTAAATACTACCCGAAAGTGTCCCAAATCGGTCTGCTGGCACACAACATTGTAGTTTATGGATAGATCGACAATTTTTTACATCAGATTAATGCCTACAAAGCGCCTGCAATGTTAAGACGTCGGATCAGTTATTGGAGATACCCCTACACACGTTGCTGAATGGTTCCTTTTTAAATACTACCCGAAAGTGTCTCAAATCGGTCTGCTGGCACACAACATTGTAGTTTATGGATAGATCGATAATTTTTTACATCAGACCAATGCCTACAAAGCGCCTGCAATGTTAAAACGTCGCCTCAGTTATTGGAGATACCCCTACATACGTTGCTGAATGGTTCCTTTTTAAATACTACCCGAAAGTGTCCCAAATCGGTCTGCTGGCACACAACACTGTAGTTTATGGATAGATCGACAATTTTTTACATCAGATTAATGCCTACAAAGCGCCTGCAATGTTAAAACGTCGCCTCAGTTATTGGAGATACCCCTACATACGTTGCTGAATGGTTCCTTTTTAAATACTACCCGAAAGTGTCCCAAATCGGTCTGCTGACACACAACACTGTAGTTTATGGATAGATCGACAATTTTTTACATCAGATTAATGCCTACAAAGCGCCTGCAATGTTAAAACGTCGCCTCAGTTATTGGAGATACCCCTACATACGTTGCTGAATGGTTCCTTTTTAAATACTACCCGAAAGTGTCCCAAATCGGTCTGCTGGCACACAACATTGTAGTTTATGGATAGATCGACAATTTTTTACATCAGATTAATGCCTACAAAGCGCCTGCAATGTTAAGACGTCGGATCAGTTATTGGAGATACCCCTACACACGTTGCTGAATGGTTCCTTTTTAAATACTACCCGAAAGTGTCTCAAATCGGTCTGCTGGCACACAACATTGTAGTTTATGGATAGATCGACAATTTTTTACATCAGACCAATGCCTACAAAGCGCCTGCAATGTTAAAACGTCGCCTCAGTTATTGGAGATACCCCTACATACGTTGCTGAATGGTTCCTTTTTAAATACTACCCGAAAGTGTCTCAAATCGGTCTGCTGACACACAACATTGTAGTTTATGGATAGATCGACAATTTTTTACATCAGATTAATGCCTACAAAGCGCCTGCAATGTTAAAACGTCGCCTCAGTTATTGGAGATACCCCTACATACGTTGCTGAATGGTTCCTTTTTAAATACTACCCGAAAGTGTCCCAAATCGGTCTGCTGGCACACAACATTGTAGTTTATGGATAGATCGACAATTTTTTACATCAGATTAATGCCTACAAAGCGCCTGCAATGTTAAAACGTCGCCTCAGTTATTGGAGATACCCCTACATACGTTGCTGAATGGTTCCTTTTTAAATACTACCCGAAAGTGTCTCAAATCGGTCTGCTGACACACAACATTGTAGTTTATGGATACATCGACAATTTTTTACATCAGATTAATGCCTACAAAGCGCCTGCAATGTTAAAACGTCGCCTCAGTTATTGGAGATACCCCTACATACGTTGCTGAATGGTTCCTTTTTAAATACTACCCGAAAGTGTCCCAAATCGGTCTGCTGGCACACAACATTGTAGTTTATGGATAGATCGACAATTTTTTACATCAGATTAATGCCTACAAAGCGCCTGCAATGTTAAGACGTCGGATCAGTTATTGGAGATACCCCTACACACGTTGCTGAATGGTTCCTTTTTAAATACTACCCGAAAGTGTCTCAAATCGGTCTGCTGGCACACAACATTGTAGTTTATGGATAGATCGACAATTTTTTACATCAGACCAATGCCTACAAAGCGCCTGCAATGTTAAAACGTCGCCTCAGTTATTGGAGATACCCCTACATACGTTGCTGAATGGTTCCTTTTTAAATACTACCCGAAAGTGTCCCAAATCGGTCTGCTGACACACAACACTGTAGTTTATGGATAGATCGACAATTTTTTACATCAGATTAATGCCTACAAAGCGCCTGCAATGTTAAAACGTCGCCTCAGTTATTGGAGATACCCCTACATACGTTGCTGAATGGTTCCTTTTTAAATACTACCCGAAAGTGTCCCAAATCGGTCTGCTGACACACAACACTGTAGTTTATGGATAGATCGACAATTTTTTACATCAGATTAATGCCTACAAAGCGCCTGCAATGTTAAAACGTCGCCTCAGTTATTGGAGATACCCCTACATACGTTGCTGAATGGTTCCTTTTTAAATACTACCCGAAAGTGTCCCAAATCGGTCTGCTGGCACACAACATTGTAGTTTATGGATAGATCGACAATTTTTTACATCAGATTAATGCCTACAAAGCGCCTGCAATGTTAAGACGTCGGATCAGTTATTGGAGATACCCCTACACACGTTGCTGAATGGTTCCTTTTTAAATACTACCCGAAAGTGTCTCAAATCGGTCTGCTGGCACACAACATTGTAGTTTATGGATAGATCGACAATTTTTTACATCAGACCAATGCCTACAAAGCGCCTGCAATGTTAAAACGTCGCCTCAGTTATTGGAGATACCCCTACATACGTTGCTGAATGGTTCCTTTTTAAATACTACCCGAAAGTGTCCCAAATCGGTCTGCTGACACACAACACTGTAGTTTATGGATAGATCGACAATTTTTTACATCAGATTAATGCCTACAAAGCGCCTGCAATGTTAAAACGTCGCCTCAGTTATTGGAGATACCCCTACATACGTTGCTGAATGGTTCCTTTTTAAATACTACCCGAAAGTGTCTCAAATCGGTCTGCTGGCACACAACATTGTAGTTTATGGATAGATCGACAATTTTTTACATCAGACCAATGCCTACAAAGCGCCTGCAATGTTAAAACGTCGCCTCAGTTATTGGAGATACCCCTACATACGTTGCTGAATGGTTCCTTTTTAAATACTACCCGAAAGTGTCTCAAATCAGTCTGCTGACACACAACATTGTAGTTTATGGATACATCGACAATTTTTTACATCAGACCAATGCCTACAAAGCGCCTGCAATGTTAAAACGTCGCCTCAGTTATTGGAGATACCCCTACATACGTTGCTGAATGGTTCCTTTTTAAATACTACCCGAAAGTGTCTCAAATCGGTCTGCTGGCACACAACATTGTAGTTTATGGATAGATCGACAATTTTTTACATCAGACCAATGCCTACAAAGCGCCTGCAATGTTAAAACGTCGCCTCAGTTATTGGAGATACCCCTACATACGTTGCTGAATGGTTCCTTTTTAAATACTACCCGAAAGTGTCTCAAATCGGTCTGCTGACACACAACATTGTAGTTTATGGATACATCGACAATTTTTTACATCAGACCAATGCCTACAAAGCGCCTGCAATGTTAAAACGTCGCCTCAGTTATTGGAGATACCCCTACATACGTTGCTGAATGGTTCCTTTTTAAATACTACCCGAAAGTGTCTCAAATCGGTCTGCTGGCACACAACATTGTAGTTTATGGATAGATGGACAATTTTTTACATCAGACCAATGCCTACAAAGCGCCTGCAATGTTAAAACGTCGCCTCAGTTATTGGAGATACCCCTACATACGTTGCTGAATGGTTCCTTTTTAAATACTACCCGAAAGTGTCTCAAATCGGTCTGCTGACACACAACATTGTAGTTTATGGATACATCGACAATTTTTTACATCAGACCAATGCCTACAAAGCGCCTGCAATGTTAAAACGTCGCCTCAGTTATTGGAGATACCCCTACATACGTTGCTGAATGGTTCCTTTTTAAATACTACCCGAAAGTGTCTCAAATCGGTCTGCTGGCACACAACATTGTAGTTTATGGATAGATCGACAATTTTTTACATCAGACCAATGCCTACAAAGCGCCTGCAATGTTAAAACGTCGCCTCAGTTATTGGAGATACCCCTACATACGTTGCTGAATGGTTCCTTTTTAAATACTACCCGAAAGTGTCTCAAATCGGTCTGCTGACACACAACATTGTAGTTTATGGATACATCGACAATTTTTTACATCAGACCAATGCCTACAAAGCGCCTGCAATGTTAAAACGTCGCCTCAGTTATTGGAGATACCCCTACATACGTTGCTGAATGGTTCCTTTTTAAATACTACCCGAAAGTGTCTCAAATCGGTCTGCTGGCACACAACATTGTAGTTTATGGATAGATCGACAATTTTTTACATCAGATTAATGCCTACAAAGCGCCTGCAATGTTAAGACGTCGGATCAGTTATTGGAGATACCCCTACACACGTTGCTGAATGGTTCCTTTTTAAATACTACCCGAAAGTGTCTCAAATCGGTCTGCTGGCACACAACATTGTAGTGTATGGATAGATGGACAATTTTTTACATCAGACCAATGCCTACAAAGCGCCTGCAATGTTAAAACGTCGCCTCAGTTATTGGAGATACCCCTACATACGTTGCTGAATGGTTCCTTTTTAAATACTACCCGAAAGTGTCTCAAATCGGTCTGCTGACACACAACATTGTAGTTTATGGATACATCGACAATTTTTTACATCAGACCAATGCCTACAAAGCGCCTGCAATGTTAAAACGTCGCCTCAGTTATTGGAGATACCCCTACATACGTTGCTGAATGGTTCCTTTTTAAATACTACCCGAAAGTGTCTCAAATCGGTCTGCTGGCACACAACATTGTAGTTTATGGATAGATCGACAATTTTTTACATCAGACCAATGCCTACAAAGCGCCTGCAATGTTAAAACGTCGCCTCAGTTATTGGAGATACCCCTACATACGTTGCTGAATGGTTCCTTTTTAAATACTACCCGAAAGTGTCTCAAATCGGTCTGCTGACACACAACATTGTAGTTTATGGATACATCGACAATTTTTTACATCAGACCAATGCCTACAAAGCGCCTGCAATGTTAAGACGTCGCCTCAGTTATTGGAGATACCCCTACATACGTTGCTGAATGGTTCCTTTTTAAATACTACCCGAAAGTGTCTCAAATCGGTCTGCTGACACACAACATTGTAGTTTATGGATACATCGACAATTTTTTACATCAGACCAATGCCTACAAAGCGCCTGCAATGTTAAAACGTCGCCTCAGTTATTGGAGATACCCCTACATACGTTGCTGAATGGTTCCTTTTTAAATACTACCCGAAAGTGTCTCAAATCGGTCTGCTGGCACACAACATTGTAGTTTATGGATAGATCGACAATTTTTTACATCAGACCAATGCCTACAAAGCGCCTGCAATGTTAAAACGTCGCCTCAGTTATTGGAGATACCCCTACATACGTTGCTGAATGGTTCCTTTTTAAATACTACCCGAAAGTGTCTCAAATCGGTCTGCTGACACACAACATTGTAGTTTATGGATACATCGACAATTTTTTACATCAGACCAATGCCTACAAAGCGCCTGCAATGTTAAAACGTCGCCTCAGTTATTGGAGATACCCCTACATACGTTGCTGAATGGTTCCTTTTTAAATACTACCCGAAAGTGTCTCAAATCGGTCTGCTGACACACAACATTGTAGTTTATGGATACATCGACAATTTTTTACATCAGACCAATGCCTACAAAGCGCCTGCAATGTTAAAACGTCGCCTCAGTTATTGGAGATACCCCTACATACGTTGCTGAATGGTTCCTTTTTAAATACTACCCGAAAGTGTCTCAAATCGGTCTGCTGACACACAACATTGTAGTTTATGGATACATCGACAATTTTTTACATCAGACCAATGCCTACAAAGCGCCTGCAATGTTAAAACGTCGCCTCAGTTATTGGAGATACCCCTACATACGTTGCTGAATGGTTCCTTTTTAAATACTACCCGAAAGTGTCTCAAATCGGTCTGCTGACACACAACATTGTAGTTTATGGATACATCGACAATTTTTTACATCAGACCAATGCCTACAAAGCGCCTGCAATGTTAAAACGTCGCCTCAGTTATTGGAGATACCCCTACATACGTTGCTGAATGGTTCCTTTTTAAATACTACCCGAAAGTGTCTCAAATCGGTCTGCTGGCACACAACATTGTAGTTTATGGATAGATCGACAATTTTTTACATCAGACCAATGCCTACAAAGCGCCTGCAATGTTAAAACGTCGCCTCAGTTATTGGAGATACCCCTACATACGTTGCTGAATGGTTCCTTTTTAAATACTACCCGAAAGTGTCTCAAATCGGTCTGCTGGCACACAACATTGTAGTTTATGGATACATCGACAATTTTTTACATCAGACCAATGCCTACAAAGCGCCTGCAATGTTAAAACGTCGCCTCAGTTATTGGAGATACCCCTACATACGTTGCTGAATGGTTCCTTTTTAAATACTACCCGAAAGTGTCTCAAATCGGTCTGCTGGCACACAACATTGTAGTTTATGGATAGATCGACAATTTTTTACATCAGATTAATGCCTACAAAGCGCCTGCAATGTTAAGACGTCGGATCAGTTATTGGAGATACCCCTACACACGTTGCTGAATGGTTCCTTTTTAAATACTACCCGAAAGTGTCCCAAATCGGTCTGCTGACACACAACACTGTAGTTTATGGATAGATCGACAATTTTTTACATCAGATTAATGCCTACAAAGCGCCTGCAATGTTAAAACGTCGCCTCAGTTATTGGAGATACCCCTACATACGTTGCTGAATGGTTCCTTTTTAAATACTACCCGAAAGTGTCCCAAATCGGTCTGCTGGCACACAACATTGTAGTTTATGGATAGATCGACAATTTTTTACATCAGATTAATGCCTACAAAGCGCCTGCAATGTTAAGACGTCGGATCAGTTATTGGAGATACCCCTACACACGTTGCTGAATGGTTCCTTTTTAAATACTACCCGAAAGTGTCTCAAATCGGTCTGCTGACACACAACATTGTAGTTTATGGATACATCGACAATTTTTTACATCAGACCAATGCCTACAAAGCGCCTGCAATGTTAAAACGTCGCCTCAGTTATTGGAGATACCCCTACATACGTTGCTGAATGGTTCCTTTTTAAATACTACCCGAAAGTGTCTCAAATCGGTCTGCTGACACACAACATTGTAGTTTATGGATACATCGACAATTTTTTACATCAGACCAATGCCTACAAAGCGCCTGCAATGTTAAAACGTCGCCTCAGTTATTGGAGATACCCCTACATACGTTGCTGAATGGTTCCTTTTTAAATACTACCCGAAAGTGTCTCAAATCGGTCTGCTGACACACAACATTGTAGTTTATGGATACATCGACAATTTTTTACATCAGACCAATGCCTACAAAGCGCCTGCAATGTTAAAACGTCGCCTCAGTTATTGGAGATACCCCTACATACGTTGCTGAATGGTTCCTTTTTAAATACTACCCGAAAGTGTCTCAAATCGGTCTGCTGGCACACAACATTGTAGTTTATGGATAGATCGACAATTTTTTACATCAGACCAATGCCTACAAAGCGCCTGCAATGTTAAAACGTCGCCTCAGTTATTGGAGATACCCCTACATACGTTGCTGAATGGTTCCTTTTTAAATACTACCCGAAAGTGTCTCAAATCGGTCTGCTGGCACACAACATTGTAGTTTATGGATACATCGACAATTTTTTACATCAGACCAATGCCTACAAAGCGCCTGCAATGTTAAAACGTCGCCTCAGTTATTGGAGATACCCCTACATACGTTGCTGAATGGTTCCTTTTTAAATACTACCCGAAAGTGTCTCAAATCGGTCTGCTGGCACACAACATTGTAGTTTATGGATAGATCGACAATTTTTTACATCAGATTAATGCCTACAAAGCGCCTGCAATGTTAAGACGTCGGATCAGTTATTGGAGATACCCCTACATACGTTGCTGAATGGTTCCTTTTTAAATACTACCCGAAAGTGTCCCAAATCGGTCTGCTGACACACAACACTGTAGTTTATGGATAGATCGACAATTTTTTACATCAGATTAATGCCTACAAAGCGCCTGCAATGTTAAAACGTCGCCTCAGTTATTGGAGATACCCCTACATACGTTGCTGAATGGTTCCTTTTTAAATACTACCCGAAAGTGTCCCAAATCGGTCTGCTGGCACACAACATTGTAGTTTATGGATAGATCGACAATTTTTTACATCAGATTAATGCCTACAAAGCGCCTGCAATGTTAAGACGTCGGATCAGTTATTGGAGATACCCCTACACACGTTGCTGAATGGTTCCTTTTTAAATACTACCCGAAAGTGTCTCAAATCGGTCTGCTGGCACACAACATTGTAGTTTATGGATAGATCGACAATTTTTTACATCAGACCAATGCCTACAAAGCGCCTGCAATGTTAAAACGTCGCCTCAGTTATTGGAGATACCCCTACATACGTTGCTGAATGGTTCCTTTTTAAATACTACCCGAAAGTGTCTCAAATCGGTCTGCTGACACACAACATTGTAGTTTATGGATACATCGACAATTTTTTACATCAGACCAATGCCTACAAAGCGCCTGCAATGTTAAAACGTCGCCTCAGTTATTGGAGATACCCCTACATACGTTGCTGAATGGTTCCTTTTTAAATACTACCCGAAAGTGTCTCAAATCGGTCTGCTGACACACAACATTGTAGTTTATGGATACATCGACAATTTTTTACATCAGACCAATGCCTACAAAGCGCCTGCAATGTTAAAACGTCGCCTCAGTTATTGGAGATACCCCTACATACGTTGCTGAATGGTTCCTTTTTAAATACTACCCGAAAGTGTCTCAAATCGGTCTGCTGACACACAACATTGTAGTTTATGGATACATCGACAATTTTTTACATCAGACCAATGCCTACAAAGCGCCTGCAATGTTAAAACGTCGCCTCAGTTATTGGAGATACCCCTACATACGTTGCTGAATGGTTCCTTTTTAAATACTACCCAAAAGTGTCTCAAATCGGTCTGCTGACACACAACATTGTAGTTTATGGATAGATCGACAATTTTTTACATCAGACCAATGCCTACAAAGCGCCTGCAATGTTAAAACGTCGCCTCAGTTATTGGAGATACCCCTACATACGTTGCTGAATGGTTCCTTTTTAAATACTACCCGAAAGTGTCTCAAATCGGTCTGCTGGCACACAACATTGTAGTTTATGGATAGATCGACAATTTTTTACATCAGACCAATGCCTACAAAGCGCCTGCAATGTTAAAACGTCGCCTCAGTTATTGGAGATACCCCTACATACGTTGCTGAATGGTTCCTTTTTAAATACTACCCGAAAGTGTCTCAAATCGGTCTGCTGGCACACAACATTGTAGTTTATGGATACATCGACAATTTTTTACATCAGACCAATGCCTACAAAGCGCCTGCAATGTTAAAACGTCGCCTCAGTTATTGGAGATACCCCTACATACGTTGCTGAATGGTTCCTTTTTAAATACTACCCGAAAGTGTCTCAAATCGGTCTGCTGGCACACAACATTGTAGTTTATGGATAGATCGACAATTTTTTACATCAGATTAATGCCTACAAAGCGCCTGCAATGTTAAGACGTCGGATCAGTTATTGGAGATACCCCTACACACGTTGCTGAATGGTTCCTTTTTAAATACTACCCGAAAGTGTCCCAAATCGGTCTGCTGACACACAACACTGTAGTTTATGGATAGATCGACAATTTTTTACATCAGATTAATGCCTACAAAGCGCCTGCAATGTTAAAACGTCGCCTCAGTTATTGGAGATACCCCTACATACGTTGCTGAATGGTTCCTTTTTAAATACTACCCGAAAGTGTCCCAAATCGGTCTGCTGGCACACAACATTGTAGTTTATGGATAGATCGACAATTTTTTACATCAGATTAATGCCTACAAAGCGCCTGCAATGTTAAGACGTCGGATCAGTTATTGGAGATACCCCTACACACGTTGCTGAATGGTTCCTTTTTAAATACTACCCGAAAGTGTCTCAAATCGGTCTGCTGGCACACAACATTGTAGTTTATGGATAGATCGACAATTTTTTACATCAGACCAATGCCTACAAAGCGCCTGCAATGTTAAAACGTCGCCTCAGTTATTGGAGATACCCCTACATACGTTGCTGAATGGTTCCTTTTTAAATACTACCCGAAAGTGTCTCAAATCGGTCTGCTGACACACAACATTGTAGTTTATGGATACATCGACAATTTTTTACATCAGACCAATGCCTACAAAGCGCCTGCAATGTTAAAACGTCGCCTCAGTTATTGGAGATACCCCTACATACGTTGCTGAATGGTTCCTTTTTAAATACTACCCGAAAGTGTCTCAAATCGGTCTGCTGACACACAACATTGTAGTTTATGGATACATCGACAATTTTTTACATCAGACCAATGCCTACAAAGCGCCTGCAATGTTAAAACGTCGCCTCAGTTATTGGAGATACCCCTACATACGTTGCTGAATGGTTCCTTTTTAAATACTACCCGAAAGTGTCTCAAATCGGTCTGCTGACACACAACATTGTAGTTTATGGATACATCGACAATTTTTTACATCAGACCAATGCCTACAAAGCGCCTGCAATGTTAAAACGTCGCCTCAGTTATTGGAGATACCCCTACATACGTTGCTGAATGGTTCCTTTTTAAATACTACCCAAAAGTGTCTCAAATCGGTCTGCTGACACACAACATTGTAGTTTATGGATAGATCGACAATTTTTTACATCAGACCAATGCCTACAAAGCGCCTGCAATGTTAAAACGTCGCCTCAGTTATTGGAGATACCCCTACATACGTTGCTGAATGGTTCCTTTTTAAATACTACCCGAAAGTGTCTCAAATCGGTCTGCTGGCACACAACATTGTAGTTTATGGATAGATCGACAATTTTTTACATCAGATTAATGCCTACAAAGCGCCTGCAATGTTAAGACGTCGGATCAGTTATTGGAGATACCCCTACATACGTTGCTGAATGGTTCCTTTTTAAATACTACCCGAAAGTGTCTCAAATCGGTCTGCTGGCACACAACATTGCAGTTTATGGATAGATCGACAATTTTTTACATCAGACCAATGCCTACAAAGCGCCTGCAATTTTAAAACGTCGCCTCAGTTAATGGAGATACCCCTACATACGTTGCTGAATGGTTCCTTTTTAAATACTACCCGAAAGTGTCCCAAATCGGTCTGCTGACACACAACACTGTAGTTTATGGATAGATCGACAATTTTTTACATCAGATTAATGCCTACAAAGCGCCTGCAATGTTAAAACGTCGCCTCAGTTATTGGAGATACCCCTACATACGTTGCTGAATGGTTCCTTTTTAAATACTACCCGAAAGTGTCTCAAATCGGTCTGCTGGCACACAACATTGTAGTTTATGGATAGATCGACAATTTTTTACATCAGACCAATGCCTACAAAGCGCCTGCAATGTTAAAACGTCGCCTCAGTTATTGGAGATACCCCTACATACGTTGCTGAATGGTTCCTTTTTAAATACTACCCGAAAGTGTCTCAAATCGGTCTGCTGACACACAACATTGTAGTTTATGGATACATCGACAATTTTTTACATCAGACCAATGCCTACAAAGCGCCTGCAATGTTAAAACGTCGCCTCAGTTATTGGAGATACCCCTACATACGTTGCTGAATGGTTCCTTTTTAAATACTACCCGAAAGTGTCTCAAATCGGTCTGCTGGCACACAACATTGTAGTTTATGGATAGATCGACAATTTTTTACATCAGACCAATGCCTACAAAGCGCCTGCAATGTTAAAACGTCGCCTCAGTTATTGGAGATACCCCTACATACGTTGCTGAATGGTTCCTTTTTAAATACTACCCGAAAGTGTCTCAAATCGGTCTGCTGACACACAACATTGTAGTTTATGGATACATCGACAATTTTTTACATCAGACCAATGCCTACAAAGCGCCTGCAATGTTAAAACGTCGCCTCAGTTATTGGAGATACCCCTACATACGTTGCTGAATGGTTCCTTTTTAAATACTACCCGAAAGAGTCTCAAATCGGTCTGCTGACACACAACATTGTAGTTTATGGATACATCGACAATTTTTTACATCAGACCAATGCCTACAAAGCGCCTGCAATGTTAAAACGTCGCCTCAGTTATTGGAGATACCCCTACATACGTTGCTGAATGGTTCCTTTTTAAATACTACCCGAAAGTGTCTCAAATCGGTCTGCTGGCACACAACATTGTAGTTTATGGATAGATCGACAATTTTTTACATCAGATTAATGCCTACAAAGCGCCTGCAATGTTAAGACGTCGGATCAGTTATTGGAGATACCCCTACATACGTTGCTGAATGGTTCCTTTTTAAATACTACCCGAAAGTGTCTCAAATCGGTCTGCTGGCACACAACATTGTAGTTTATGGATACATCGACAATTTTTTACATCAGACCAATGCCTACAAAGCGCCTGCAATGTTAAAACGTCGCCTCAGTTATTGGAGATACCCCTACATACGTTGCTGAATGGTTCCTTTTTAAATACTACCCGAAAGTGTCTCAAATCGGTCTGCTGGCACACAACATTGTAGTTTATGGATAGATCGACAATTTTTTACATCAGATTAATGCCTACAAAGCGCCTGCAATGTTAAGACGTCGGATCAGTTATTGGAGATACCCCTACACACGTTGCTGAATGGTTCCTTTTTAAATACTACCCGAAAGTGTCCCAAATCGGTCTGCTGACACACAACACTGTAGTTTATGGATAGATCGACAATTTTTTACATCAGATTAATGCCTACAAAGCGCCTGCAATGTTAAAACGTCGCCTCAGTTATTGGAGATACCCCTACATACGTTGCTGAATGGTTCCTTTTTAAATACTACCCGAAAGTGTCCCAAATCGGTCTGCTGGCACACAACATTGTAGTTTATGGATAGATCGACAATTTTTTACATCAGATTAATGCCTACAAAGCGCCTGCAATGTTAAGACGTCGGATCAGTTATTGGAGATACCCCTACACACGTTGCTGAATGGTTCCTTTTTAAATACTACCCGAAAGTGTCTCAAATCGGTCTGCTGGCACACAACATTGTAGTTTATGGATAGATCGACAATTTTTTACATCAGACCAATGCCTACAAAGCGCCTGCAATGTTAAAACGTCGCCTCAGTTATTGGAGATACCCCTACATACGTTGCTGAATGGTTCCTTTTTAAATACTACCCGAAAGTGTCTCAAATCGGTCTGCTGACACACAACATTGTAGTTTATGGATACATCGACAATTTTTTACATCAGACCAATGCCTACAAAGCGCCTGCAATGTTAAAACGTCGCCTCAGTTATTGGAGATACCCCTACATACGTTGCTGAATGGTTCCTTTTTAAATACTACCCGAAAGTGTCTCAAATCGGTCTGCTGACACACAACATTGTAGTTTATGGATACATCGACAATTTTTTACATCAGACCAATGCCTACAAAGCGCCTGCAATGTTAAAACGTCGCCTCAGTTATTGGAGATACCCCTACATACGTTGCTGAATGGTTCCTTTTTAAATACTACCCGAAAGTGTCTCAAATCGGTCTGCTGACACACAACATTGTAGTTTATGGATACATCGACAATTTTTTACATCAGACCAATGCCTACAAAGCGCCTGCAATGTTAAAACGTCGCCTCAGTTATTGGAGATACCCCTACATACGTTGCTGAATGGTTCCTTTTTAAATACTACCCGAAAGTGTCTCAAATCGGTCTGCTGACACACAACATTGTAGTTTATGGATACATCGACAATTTTTTACATCAGACCAATGCCTACAAAGCGCCTGCAATGTTAAAACGTCGCCTCAGTTATTGGAGATACCCCTACATACGTTGCTGAATGGTTCCTTTTTAAATACTACCCGAAAGTGTCTCAAATCGGTCTGCTGGCACACAACATTGTAGTTTATGGATAGATCGACAATTTTTTACATCAGATTAATGCCTACAAAGCGCCTGCAATGTTGAGACGTCGGATCAGTTATTGGAGATACCCCTACATACGTTGCTGAATGGTTCCTTTTTAAATACTACCCGAAAGTGTCTCAAATCGGTCTGCTGGCACACAACATTGCAGTTTATGGATAGATCGACAATTTTTTACATCAGACCAATGCCTACAAAGCGCCTGCAATTTTAAAACGTCGCCTCAGTTATTGGAGATACCCCTACATACGTTGCTGAATGGTTCCTTTTTAAATACTACCCGAAAGTGTCCCAAATCGGTCTGCTGACACACAACACTGTAGTTTATGGATAGATCGACAATTTTTTACATCAGATTAATGCCTACAAAGCACCTGCAATGTTAAAACGTCGCCTCAGTTATTGGAGATACCCCTACATACGTTGCTGAATGGTTCCTTTTTAAATACTACCCGAAAGTGTCTCAAATCGGTCTGCTGGCACACAACATTGTAGTTTATGGATAGATCGACAATTTTTTACATCAGACCAATGCCTACAAAGCGCCTGCAATGTTAAAACGTCGCCTCAGTTATTGGAGATACCCCTACATACGTTGCTGAATGGTTCCTTTTTAAATACTACCCGAAAGTGTCTCAAATCGGTCTGCTGACACACAACATTGTAGTTTATGGATACATCGACAATTTTTTACATCAGACCAATGCCTACAAAGCGCCTGCAATGTTAAAACGTCGCCTCAGTTATTGGAGATACCCCTACATACGTTGCTGAATGGTTCCTTTTTAAATACTACCCGAAAGTGTCTCAAATCGGTCTGCTGGCACACAACATTGTAGTTTATGGATAGATCGACAATTTTTTACATCAGACCAATGCCTACAAAGCGCCTGCAATGTTAAAACGTCGCCTCAGTTATTGGAGATACCCCTACATACGTTGCTGAATGGTTCCTTTTTAAATACTACCCGAAAGTGTCTCAAATCGGTCTGCTGACACACAACATTGTAGTTTATGGATACATCGACAATTTTTTACATCAGACCAATGCCTACAAAGCGCCTGCAATGTTAAAACGTCGCCTCAGTTATTGGAGATACCCCTACATACGTTGCTGAATGGTTCCTTTTTAAATACTACCCGAAAGTGTCTCAAATCGGTCTGCTGACACACAACATTGTAGTTTATGGATACATCGACAATTTTTTACATCAGACCAATGCCTACAAAGCGCCTGCAATGTTAAAACGTCGCCTCAGTTATTGGAGATACCCCTACATACGTTGCTGAATGGTTCCTTTTTAAATACTACCCGAAAGTGTCTCAAATCGGTCTGCTGGCACACAACATTGTAGTTTATGGATAGATCGACAATTTTTTACATCAGATTAATGCCTACAAAGCGCCTGCAATGTTAAGACGTCGGATCAGTTATTGGAGATACCCCTACATACGTTGCTGAATGGTTCCTTTTTAAATACTACCCGAAAGTGTCTCAAATCGGTCTGCTGGCACACAACATTGTAGTTTATGGATAGATCGACAATTTTTTACATCAGACCAATGCCTACAAAGCGCCTGCAATTTTAAAACGTCGCCTCAGTTATTGGAGATACCCCTACATACGTTGCTGAATGGTTCCTTTTTAAATACTACCCGAAAGTGTCCCAAATCGGTCTGCTGACACACAACACTGTAGTTTATGGATAGATCGACAATTTTTTACATCAGATTAATGCCTACAAAGCGCCTGCAATGTTAAAACGTCGCCTCAGTTATTGGAGATACCCCTACATACGTTGCTGAATGGTTCCTTTTTAAATACTACCCGAAAGTGTCTCAAATCGGTCTGCTGGCACACAACATTGTAGTTTATGGATAGATCGACAATTTTTTACATCAGACCAATGCCTACAAAGCGCCTGCAATGTTAAAACGTCGCCTCAGTTATTGGAGATACCCCTACATACGTTGCTGAATGGTTCCTTTTTAAATACTACCCGAAAGTGTCTCAAATCGGTCTGCTGACACACAACATTGTAGTTTATGGATACATCGACAATTTTTTACATCAGACCAATGCCTACAAAGCGCCTGCAATGTTAAAACGTCGCCTCAGTTATTGGAGATACCCCTACATACGTTGCTGAATGGTTCCTTTTTAAATACTACCCGAAAGTGTCTCAAATCGGTCTGCTGGCACACAACATTGTAGTTTATGGATAGATCGACAATTTTTTACATCAGACCAATGCCTACAAAGCGCCTGCAATGTTAAAACGTCGCCTCAGTTATTGGAGATACCCCTACATACGTTGCTGAATGGTTCCTTTTTAAATACTACCCGAAAGTGTCTCAAATCGGTCTGCTGACACACAACATTGTAGTTTATGGATACATCGACAATTTTTTACATCAGACCAATGCCTACAAAGCGCCTGCAATGTTAAAACGTCGCCTCAGTTATTGGAGATACCCCTACATACGTTGCTGAATGGTTCCTTTTTAAATACTACCCGAAAGTGTCTCAAATCGGTCTGCTGGCACACAACATTGTAGTTTATGGATAGATCGACAATTTTTTACATCAGATTAATGCCTACAAAGCGCCTGCAATGTTAAGACGTCGGATCAGTTATTGGAGATACCCCTACATACGTTGCTGAATGGTTCCTTTTTAAATACTACCCGAAAGTGTCTCAAATCGGTCTGCTGGCACACAACATTGTAGTTTATGGATAGATCGACAATTTTTTACATCAGACCAATGCCTACAAAGCGCCTGCAATTTTAAAACGTCGCCTCAGTTATTGGAGATACCCCTACATACGTTGCTGAATGGTTCCTTTTTAAATACTACCCGAAAGTGTCCCAAATCGGTCTGCTGACACACAACACTGTAGTTTATGGATAGATCGACAATTTTTTACATCAGATTAATGCCTACAAAGCGCCTGCAATGTTAAAACGTCGGATCAGTTATTGGAGATACCCCTACATACGTTGCTGAATGGTTCCTTTTTAAATACTACCCGAAAGTGTCTCAAATCGGTCTGCTGGCACACAACATTGTAGTTTATGGATAGATCGACAATTTTTTACATCAGACCAATGCCTACAAAGCGCCTGCAATGTTAAAACGTCGCCTCAGTTATTGGAGATACCCCTACATACGTTGCTGAATGGTTCCTTTTTAAATACTACCCGAAAGTGTCTCAAATCGGTCTGCTGACACACAACATTGTAGTTTATGGATACATCGACAATTTTTTACATCAGACCAATGCCTACAAAGCGCCTGCAATGTTAAAACGTCGCCTCAGTTATTGGAGATACCCCTACATACGTTGCTGAATGGTTCCTTTTTAAATACTACCCGAAAGTGTCTCAAATCGGTCTGCTGGCACACAACATTGTAGTTTATGGATAGATCGACAATTTTTTACATCAGACCAATGCCTACAAAGCGCCTGCAATGTTAAAACGTCGCCTCAGTTATTGGAGATACCCCTACATACGTTGCTGAATGGTTCCTTTTTAAATACTACCCGAAAGTGTCTCAAATCGGTCTGCTGACACACAACATTGTAGTTTATGGATACATCGACAATTTTTTACATCAGACCAATGCCTACAAAGCGCCTGCAATGTTAAAACGTCGCCTCAGTTATTGGAGATACCCCTACATACGTTGCTGAATGGTTCCTTTTTAAATACTACCCGAAAGTGTCTCAAATCGGTCTGCTGGCACACAACATTGTAGTTTATGGATAGATCGACAATTTTTTACATCAGATTAATGCCTACAAAGCGCCTGCAATGTTAAGACGTCGGATCAGTTATTGGAGATACCCCTACACACGTTGCTGAATGGTTCCTTTTTAAATACTACCCGAAAGTGTCCCAAATCGGTCTGCTGACACACAACACTGTAGTTTATGGATAGATCGACAATTTTTTACATCAGATTAATGCCTACAAAGCGCCTGCAATGTTAAAACGTCGCCTCAGTTATTGGAGATACCCCTACATACGTTGCTGAATGGTTCCTTTTTAAATACTACCCGAAAGTGTCCCAAATCGGTCTGCTGGCACACAACATTGTAGTTTATGGATAGATCGACAATTTTTTACATCAGACCAATGCCTACAAAGCGCCTGCAATGTTAAAACGTCGCCTCAGTTATTGGAGATACCCCTACATACGTTGCTGAATGGTTCCTTTTTAAATACTACCCGAAAGTGTCTCAAATCGGTCTGCTGACACACAACATTGTAGTTTATGGATACATCGACAATTTTTTACATCAGACCAATGCCTACAAAGCGCCTGCAATGTTAAAACGTCGCCTCAGTTATTGGAGATACCCCTACATACGTTGCTGAATGGTTCCTTTTTAAATACTACCCGAAAGTGTCCCAAATCGGTCTGCTGACACACAACACTGTAGTTTATGGATAGATCGACAATTTTTTACATCAGATTAATGCCTACAAAGCGCCTGCAATGTTAAGACGTCGGATCAGTTATTGGAGATACCCCTACATACGTTGCTGAATGGTTCCTTTTTAAATACTACCCGAAAGTGTCTCAAATCGGTCTGCTGGCACACAACATTGTAGTTTATGGATAGATCGACAATTTTTTACATCAGACCAATGCCTACAAAGCGCCTGCAATGTTAAAACGTCGCCTCAGTTATTGGAGATACCCCTACATACGTTGCTGAATGGTTCCTTTTTAAATACTACCCGAAAGTGTCCCAAATCGGTCTGCTGACACACAACACTGTAGTTTATGGATAGATCGACAATTTTTTACATCAGATTAATGCCTACAAAGCGCCTGCAATGTTAAAACGTCGCCTCAGTTATTGGAGATACCCCTACATACGTTGCTGAATGGTTCCTTTTTAAATACTACCCGAAAGTGTCCCAAATCGGTCTGCTGACACACAACACTGTAGTTTATGGATAGATCGACAATTTTTTACATCAGATTAATGCCTACAAAGCGCCTGCAATGTTAAAACGTCGCCTCAGTTATTGGAGATACCCCTACATACGTTGCTGAATGGTTCCTTTTTAAATACTACCCGAAAGTGTCCCAAATCGGTCTGCTGGCACACAACATTGTAGTTTATGGATAGATCGACAATTTTTTACATCAGATTAATGCCTACAAAGCGCCTGCAATGTTAAGACGTCGGATCAGTTATTGGAGATACCCCTACACACGTTGCTGAATGGTTCCTTTTTAAATACTACCCGAAAGTGTCTCAAATCGGTCTGCTGGCACACAACATTGTAGTTTATGGATAGATCGACAATTTTTTACATCAGACCAATGCCTACAAAGCGCCTGCAATGTTAAAACGTCGCCTCAGTTATTGGAGATACCCCTACATACGTTGCTGAATGGTTCCTTTTTAAATACTACCCGAAAGTGTCCCAAATCGGTCTGCTGACACACAACACTGTAGTTTATGGATAGATCGACAATTTTTTACATCAGATTAATGCCTACAAAGCGCCTGCAATGTTAAAACGTCGCCTCAGTTATTGGAGATACCCCTACATACGTTGCTGAATGGTTCCTTTTTAAATACTACCCGAAAGTGTCCCAAATCGGTCTGCTGGCACACAACATTGTAGTTTATGGATAGATCGACAATTTTTTACATCAAACCAATGCCTACAAAGCGCCTGCAATGTTAAAACGTCGCCTCAGTTATTGGAGATACCCCTACATACGTTGCTGAATGGTTCCTTTTTAAATACTACCCGAAAGTGTCTCAAATCGGTCTGCTGACACACAACATTGTAGTTTATGGATACATCGACAATTTTTTACATCAGACCAATGCCTACAAAGCGCCTGCAATGTTAAAACGTCGCCTCAGTTATTGGAGATACCCCTACATACGTTGCTGAATGGTTCCTTTTTAAATACTACCCGAAAGTGTCTCAAATCGGTCTGCTGGCACACAACATTGTAGTTTATGGATAGATCGACAATTTTTTACATCAGATTAATGCCTACAAAGCGCCTGCAATGTTAAAACGTCGCCTCAGTTATTGGAGATACCCCTACATACGTTGCTGAATGGTTCCTTTTTAAATACTACCCGAAAGTGTCTCAAATCGGTCTGCTGACACACAACATTGTAGTTTATGGATACATCGACAATTTTTTACATCAGACCAATGCCTACAAAGCGCCTGCAATGTTAAAACGTCGCCTCAGTTATTGGAGATACCCCTACATACGTTGCTGAATGGTTCCTTTTTAAATACTACCCGAAAGTGTCTCAAATCGGTCTGCTGGCACACAACATTGTAGTTTATGGATAGATCGACAATTTTTTACATCAGACCAATGCCTACAAAGCGCCTGCAATGTTAAAACGTCGCCTCAGTTATTGGAGATACCCCTACATACGTTGCTGAATGGTTCCTTTTTAAATACTACCCGAAAGTGTCTCAAATCGGTCTGCTGACACACAACATTGTAGTTTATGGATACATCGACAATTTTTTACATCAGACCAATGCCTACAAAGCGCCTGCAATGTTAAAACGTCGCCTCAGTTATTGGAGATACCCCTACATACGTTGCTGAATGGTTCCTTTTTAAATACTACCCGAAAGTGTCTCAAATCGGTCTGCTGGCACACAACATTGTAGTTTATGGATAGATCGACAATTTTTTACATCAGACCAATGCCTACAAAGCGCCTGCAATGTTAAAACGTCGCCTCAGTTATTGGAGATACCCCTACATACGTTGCTGAATGGTTCCTTTTTAAATACTACCCGAAAGTGTCTCAAATCGGTCTGCTGACACACAACATTGTAGTTTATGGATACATCGACAATTTTTTACATCAGACCAATGCCTACAAAGCGCCTGCAATGTTAAAACGTCGCCTCAGTTATTGGAGATACCCCTACATACGTTGCTGAATGGTTCCTTTTTAAATACTACCCGAAAGTGTCCCAAATCGGTCTGCTGGCACACAACATTGTAGTTTATGGATAGATCGACAATTTTTTACATCAGACCAATGCCTACAAAGCGCCTGCAATGTTAAAACGTCGCCTCAGTTATTGGAGATACCCCTACATACGTTGCTGAATGGTTCCTTTTTAAATACTACCCGAAAGTGTCTCAAATCGGTCTGCTGACACACAACATTGTAGTTTATGGATACATCGACAATTTTTTACATCAGACCAATGCCTACAAAGCGCCTGCAATGTTAAAACGTCGCCTCAGTTATTGGAGATACCCCTACATACGTTGCTGAATGGTTCCTTTTTAAATACTACCCGAAAGTGTCTCAAATCGGTCTGCTGGCACACAACATTGTAGTTTATGGATAGATCGACAATTTTTTACATCAGACCAATGCCTACAAAGCGCCTGCAATGTTAAAACGTCGCCTCAGTTATTGGAGATACCCCTACATACGTTGCTGAATGGTTCCTTTTTAAATACTACCCGAAAGTGTCTCAAATCGGTCTGCTGACACACAACATTGTAGTTTATGGATACATCGACAATTTTTTACATCAGACCAATGCCTACAAAGCGCCTGCAATGTTAAAACGTCGCCTCAGTTATTGGAGATACCCCTACATACGTTGCTGAATGGTTCCTTTTTAAATACTACCCGAAAGTGTCTCAAATCGGTCTGCTGGCACACAACATTGTAGTTTATGGATAGATCGACAATTTTTTACATCAGACCAATGCCTACAAAGCGCCTGCAATGTTAAAACGTCGCCTCAGTTATTGGAGATACCCCTACATACGTTGCTGAATGGTTCCTTTTTAAATACTACCCGAAAGTGTCTCAAATCGGTCTGCTGACACACAACATTGTAGTTTATGGATACATCGACAATTTTTTACATCAGACCAATGCCTACAAAGCGCCTGCAATGTTAAAACGTCGCCTCAGTTATTGGAGATACCCCTACATACGTTGCTGAATGGTTCCTTTTTAAATACTACCCGAAAGTGTCTCAAATCGGTCTGCTGGCACACAACATTGTAGTTTATGGATAGATCGACAATTTTTTACATCAGACCAATGCCTACAAAGCGCCTGCAATGTTAAAACGTCGCCTCAGTTATTGGAGATACCCCTACATACGTTGCTGAATGGTTCCTTTTTAAATACTACCCGAAAGTGTCTCAAATCGGTCTGCTGACACACAACATTGTAGTTTATGGATACATCGACAATTTTTTACATCAGACCAATGCCTACAAAGCGCCTGCAATGTTAAAACGTCGCCTCAGTTATTGGAGATACCCCTACATACGTTGCTGAATGGTTCCTTTTTAAATACTACCCGAAAGTGTCTCAAATCGGTCTGCTGGCACACAACATTGTAGTTTATGGATAGATCGACAATTTTTTACATCAGATTAATGCCTACAAAGCGCCTGCAATGTTAAGACGTCGGATCAGTTATTGGAGATACCCCTACACACGTTGCTGAATGGTTCCTTTTTAAATACTACCCGAAAGTGTCTCAAATCGGTCTGCTGACACACAACATTGTAGTTTATGGATACATCGACAATTTTTTACATCAGACCAATGCCTACAAAGCGCCTGCAATGTCAAAACGTCGCCTCAGTTATTGGAGATACCCCTACATACGTTGCTGAATGGTTCCTTTTTAAATACTACCCGAAAGTGTCTCAAATCGGTCTGCTGGCACACAACATTGTAGTGTATGGATAGATCGACAATTTTTTACATCAGACCAATGCCTACAAAGCGCCTGCAATGTTAAGACGTCGGATCAGTTATTGGAGATACCCCTACACACGTTGCTGAATGGTTCCTTTTTAAATACTACCCGAAAGTGTCTCAAATCGGTCTGCTGACACACAACATTGTAGTTTATGGATACATCGACAATTTTTTACATCAGACCAATGCCTACAAAGCGCCTGCAATGTCAAAACGTCGCCTCAGTTATTGGAGATACCCCTACATACGTTGCTGAATGGTTCCTTTTTAAATACTACCCGAAAGTGTCTCAAATCGGTCTGCTGACACACAACATTGTAGTTTATGGATACATCGACAATTTTTTACATCAGACCAATGCCTACAAAGCGCCTGCAATGTTAAAACGTCGCCTCAGTTATTGGAGATACCCCTACATACGTTGCTGAATGGTTCCTTTTTAAATACTACCCGAAAGTGTCTCAAATCGGTCTGCTGACACACAACATTGTAGTTTATGGATACATCGACAATTTTTTACATCAGACCAATGCCTACAAAGCGCCTGCAATGTTAAAACGTCGCCTCAGTTATTGGAGATACCCCTACATACGTTGCTGAATGGTTCCTTTTTAAATACTACCCGAAAGTGTCTCAAATCGGTCTGCTGACACACAACATTGTAGTTTATGGATACATCGACAATTTTTTACATCAGACCAATGCCTACAAAGCGCCTGCAATGTTAAAACGTCGCCTCAGTTATTGGAGATACCCCTACATACGTTGCTGAATGGTTCCTTTTTAAATACTACCCGAAAGTGTCTCAAATCGGTCTGCTGGCACACAACATTGTAGTTTATGGATAGATCGACAATTTTTTACATCAGACCAATGCCTACAAAGCGCCTGCAATGTTAAAACGTCGCCTCAGTTATTGGAGATACCCCTACATACGTTGCTGAATGGTTCCTTTTTAAATACTACCCGAAAGTGTCTCAAATCGGTCTGCTGGCACACAACATTGTAGTTTATGGATACATCGACAATTTTTTACATCAGACCAATGCCTACAAAGCGCCTGCAATGTTAAAACGTCGCCTCAGTTATTGGAGATACCCCTACATACGTTGCTGAATGGTTCCTTTTTAAATACTACCCGAAAGTGTCTCAAATCGGTCTGCTGGCACACAACATTGTAGTTTATGGATAGATCGACAATTTTTTACATCAGATTAATGCCTACAAAGCGCCTGCAATGTTAAGACGTCGGATCAGTTATTGGAGATACCCCTACACACGTTGCTGAATGGTTCCTTTTTAAATACTACCCGAAAGTGTCCCAAATCGGTCTGCTGACACACAACACTGTAGTTTATGGATAGATCGACAATTTTTTACATCAGATTAATGCCTACAAAGCGCCTGCAATGTTAAAACGTCGCCTCAGTTATTGGAGATACCCCTACATACGTTGCTGAATGGTTCCTTTTTAAATACTACCCGAAAGTGTCCCAAATCGGTCTGCTGGCACACAACATTGTAGTTTATGGATAGATCGACAATTTTTTACATCAGATTAATGCCTACAAAGCGCCTGCAATGTTAAGACGTCGGATCAGTTATTGGAGATACCCCTACACACGTTGCTGAATGGTTCCTTTTTAAATACTACCCGAAAGTGTCTCAAATCGGTCTGCTGGCACACAACATTGTAGTTTATGGATAGATCGACAATTTTTTACATCAGACCAATGCCTACAAAGCGCCTGCAATGTTAAAACGTCGCCTCAGTTATTGGAGATACCCCTACATACGTTGCTGAATGGTTCCTTTTTAAATACTACCCGAAAGTGTCTCAAATCGGTCTGCTGACACACAACATTGTAGTTTATGGATACATCGACAATTTTTTACATCAGACCAATGCCTACAAAGCGCCTGCAATGTTAAAACGTCGCCTCAGTTATTGGAGATACCCCTACATACGTTGCTGAATGGTTCCTTTTTAAATACTACCCGAAAGTGTCTCAAATCGGTCTGCTGACACACAACATTGTAGTTTATGGATACATCGACAATTTTTTACATCAGACCAATGCCTACAAAGCGCCTGCAATGTTAAAACGTCGCCTCAGTTATTGGAGATACCCCTACATACGTTGCTGAATGGTTCCTTTTTAAATACTACCCGAAAGTGTCTCAAATCGGTCTGCTGACACACAACATTGTAGTTTATGGATACATCGACAATTTTTTACATCAGACCAATGCCTACAAAGCGCCTGCAATGTTAAAACGTCGCCTCAGTTATTGGAGATACCCCTACATACGTTGCTGAATGGTTCCTTTTTAAATACTACCCGAAAGTGTCTCAAATCGGTCTGCTGACACACAACATTGTAGTTTATGGATACATCGACAATTTTTTACATCAGACCAATGCCTACAAAGCGCCTGCAATTTTAAAACGTCGCCTCAGTTATTGGAGATACCCCTACATACGTTGCTGAATGGTTCCTTTTTAAATACTACCCGAAAGTGTCTCAAATCGGTCTGCTGGCACACAACATTGTAGTTTATGGATAGATCGACAATTTTTTACATCAGATTAATGCCTACAAAGCGCCTGCAATGTTAAGACGTCGGATCAGTTATTGGAGATACCCCTACATACGTTGCTGAATGGTTCCTTTTTAAATACTACCCGAAAGTGTCTCAAATCGGTCTGCTGGCACACAACATTGCAGTTTATGGATAGATCGACAATTTTTTACATCAGACCAATGCCTACAAAGCGCCTGCAATTTTAAAACGTCGCCTCAGTTATTGGAGATACCCCTACATACGTTGCTGAATGGTTCCTTTTTAAATACTACCCGAAAGTGTCCCAAATCGGTCTGCTGACACACAACACTGTAGTTTATGGATAGATCGACAATTTTTTACATCAGATTAATGCCTACAAAGCGCCTGCAATGTTAAAACGTCGCCTCAGTTATTGGAGATACCCCTACATACGTTGCTGAATGGTTCCTTTTTAAATACTACCCGAAAGTGTCTCAAATCGGTCTGCTGGCACACAACATTGTAGTTTATGGATAGATCGACAATTTTTTACATCAGACCAATGCCTACAAAGCGCCTGCAATGTTAAAACGTCGCCTCAGTTATTGGAGATACCCCTACATACGTTGCTGAATGGTTCCTTTTTAAATACTACCCGAAAGTGTCTCAAATCGGTCTGCTGGCACACAACATTGTAGTTTATGGATAGATCGACAATTTTTTACATCAGATTAATGCCTACAAAGCGCCTGCAATGTTAAGACGTCGGATCAGTTATTGGAGATACCCCTACACACGTTGCTGAATGGTTCCTTTTTAAATACTACCCGAAAGTGTCCCAAATCGGTCTGCTGACACACAACACTGTAGTTTATGGATAGATCGACAATTTTTTACATCAGATTAATGCCTACAAAGCGCCTGCAATGTTAAAACGTCGCCTCAGTTATTGGAGATACCCCTACATACGTTGCTGAATGGTTCCTTTTTAAATACTACCCGAAAGTGTCCCAAATCGGTCTGCTGGCACACAACATTGTAGTTTATGGATAGATCGACAATTTTTTACATCAGATTAATGCCTACAAAGCGCCTGCAATGTTAAGACGTCGGATCAGTTATTGGAGATACCCCTACACACGTTGCTGAATGGTTCCTTTTTAAATACTACCCGAAAGTGTCTCAAATCGGTCTGCTGGCACACAACATTGTAGTTTATGGATAGATCGACAATTTTTTACATCAGACCAATGCCTACAAAGCGCCTGCAATGTTAAAACGTCGCCTCAGTTATTGGAGATACCCCTACATACGTTGCTGAATGGTTCCTTTTTAAATACTACCCGAAAGTGTCTCAAATCGGTCTGCTGACACACAACATTGTAGTTTATGGATACATCGACAATTTTTTACATCAGACCAATGCCTACAAAGCGCCTGCAATGTTAAAACGTCGCCTCAGTTATTGGAGATACCCCTACATACGTTGCTGAATGGTTCCTTTTTAAATACTACCCGAAAGTGTCTCAAATCGGTCTGCTGACACACAACATTGTAGTTTATGGATACATCGACAATTTTTTACATCAGACCAATGCCTACAAAGCGCCTGCAATGTTAAAACGTCGCCTCAGTTATTGGAGATACCCCTACATACGTTGCTGAATGGTTCCTTTTTAAATACTACACGAAAGTGTCTCAAATCGGTCTGCTGACACACAACATTGTAGTTTATGGATACATCGACAATTTTTTACATCAGACCAATGCCTACAAAGCGCCTGCAATGTTAAAACGTCGCCTCAGTTATTGGAGATACCCCTACATACGTTGCTGAATGGTTCCTTTTTAAATACTACCCGAAAGTGTCTCAAATCGGTCTGCTGACACACAACATTGTAGTTTATGGATACATCGACAATTTTTTACATCAGACCAATGCCTACAAAGCGCCTGCAATTTTAAAACGTCGCCTCAGTTATTGGAGATACCCCTACATACGTTGCTGAATGGTTCCTTTTTAAATACTACCCGAAAGTGTCTCAAATCGGTCTGCTGGCACACAACATTGTAGTTTATGGATAGATCGACAATTTTTTACATCAGATTAATGCCTACAAAGCGCCTGCAATGTTAAGACGTCGGATCAGTTATTGGAGATACCCCTACATACGTTGCTGAATGGTTCCTTTTTAAATACTACCCGAAAGTGTCTCAAATCGGTCTGCTGGCACACAACATTGCAGTTTATGGATAGATCGACAATTTTTTACATCAGACCAATGCCTACAAAGCGCCTGCAATTTTAAAACGTCGCCTCAGTTATTGGAGATACCCCTACATACGTTGCTGAATGGTTCCTTTTTAAATACTACCCGAAAGTGTCCCAAATCGGTCTGCTGACACACAACACTGTAGTTTATGGATAGATCGACAATTTTTTACATCAGATTAATGCCTACAAAGCGCCTGCAATGTTAAAACGTCGCCTCAGTTATTGGAGATACCCCTACATACGTTGCTGAATGGTTCCTTTTTAAATACTACCCGAAAGTGTCTCAAATCGGTCTGCTGGCACACAACATTGTAGTTTATGGATAGATCGACAATTTTTTACATCAGACCAATGCCTACAAAGCGCCTGCAATGTTAAAACGTCGCCTCAGTTATTGGAGATACCCCTACATACGTTGCTGAATGGTTCCTTTTTAAATACTACCCGAAAGTGTCTCAAATCGGTCTGCTGACACACAACATTGTAGTTTATGGATACATCGACAATTTTTTACATCAGACCAATGCCTACAAAGCGCCTGCAATGTTAAAACGTCGCCTCAGTTATTGGAGATACCCCTACATACGTTGCTGAATGGTTCCTTTTTAAATACTACCCGAAAGTGTCTCAAATCGGTCTGCTGGCACACAACATTGTAGTTTATGGATAGATCGACAATTTTTTACATCAGACCAATGCCTACAAAGCGCCTGCAATGTTAAAACGTCGCCTCAGTTATTGGAGATACCCCTACATACGTTGCTGAATGGTTCCTTTTTAAATACTACCCGAAAGTGTCTCAAATCGGTCTGCTGACACACAACATTGTAGTTTATGGATACATCGACAATTTTTTACATCAGACCAATGCCTACAAAGCGCCTGCAATGTTAAAACGTCGCCTCAGTTATTGGAGATACCCCTACATACGTTGCTGAATGGTTCCTTTTTAAATACTACCCGAAAGTGTCTCAAATCGGTCTGCTGACACACAACATTGTAGTTTATGGATACATCGACAATTTTTTACATCAGACCAATGCCTACAAAGCGCCTGCAATGTTAAAACGTCGCCTCAGTTATTGGAGATACCCCTACATACGTTGCTGAATGGTTCCTTTTTAAATACTACCCGAAAGTGTCTCAAATCGGTCTGCTGGCACACAACATTGTAGTTTATGGATAGATCGACAATTTTTTACATCAGATTAATGCCTACAAAGCGCCTGCAATGTTAAGACGTCGGATCAGTTATTGGAGATACCCCTACATACGTTGCTGAATGGTTCCTTTTTAAATACTACCCGAAAGTGTCTCAAATCGGTCTGCTGACACACAACATTGTAGTTTATGGATACATCGACAATTTTTTACATCAGACCAATGCCTACAAAGCGCCTGCAATGTTAAAACGTCGCCTCAGTTATTGGAGATACCCCTACATACGTTGCTGAATGGTTCCTTTTTAAATACTACCCGAAAGTGTCTCAAATCGGTCTGCTGACACACAACATTGTAGTTTATGGATACATCGACAATTTTTTACATCAGACCAATGCCTACAAAGCGCCTGCAATGTTAAAACGTCGCCTCAGTTATTGGAGATACCCCTACATACGTTGCTGAATGGTTCCTTTTTAAATACTACCCGAAAGTGTCTCAAATCGGTCTGCTGGCACACAACATTGTAGTTTATGGATAGATCGACAATTTTTTACATCAGATTAATGCCTACAAAGCGCCTGCAATGTTAAGACGTCGGATCAGTTATTGGAGATACCCCTACATACGTTGCTGAATGGTTCCTTTTTAAATACTACCCGAAAGTGTCTCAAATCGGTCTGCTGGCACACAACATTGCAGTTTATGGATAGATCGACAATTTTTTACATCAGACCAATGCCTACAAAGCGCCTGCAATTTTAAAACGTCGCCTCAGTTATTGGAGATACCCCTACATACGTTGCTGAATGGTTCCTTTTTAAATACTACCCGAAAGTGTCCCAAATCGGTCTGCTGACACACAACACTGTAGTTTATGGATAGATCGACAATTTTTTACATCAGATTAATGCCTACAAAGCGCCTGCAATGTTAAAACGTCGCCTCAGTTATTGGAGATACCCCTACATACGTTGCTGAATGGTTCCTTTTTAAATACTACCCGAAAGTGTCTCAAATCGGTCTGCTGGCACACAACATTGTAGTTTATGGATAGATCGACAATTTTTTACATCAGACCAATGCCTACAAAGCGCCTGCAATGTTAAAACGTCGCCTCAGTTATTGGAGATACCCCTACATACGTTGCTGAATGGTTCCTTTTTAAATACTACCCGAAAGTGTCTCAAATCGGTCTGCTGACACACAACATTGTAGTTTATGGATACATCGACAATTTTTTACATCAGACCAATGCCTACAAAGCGCCTGCAATGTTAAAACGTCGCCTCAGTTATTGGAGATACCCCTACATACGTTGCTGAATGGTTCCTTTTTAAATACTACCCGAAAGTGTCTCAAATCGGTCTGCTGGCACACAACATTGTAGTTTATGGATAGATCGACAATTTTTTACATCAGACCAATGCCTACAAAGCGCCTGCAATGTTAAAACGTCGCCTCAGTTATTGGAGATACCCCTACATACGTTGCTGAATGGTTCCTTTTTAAATACTACCCGAAAGTGTCTCAAATCGGTCTGCTGACACACAACATTGTAGTTTATGGATACATCGACAATTTTTTACATCAGACCAATGCCTACAAAGCGCCTGCAATGTTAAAACGTCGCCTCAGTTATTGGAGATACCCCTACATACGTTGCTGAATGGTTCCTTTTTAAATACTACCCGAAAGTGTCTCAAATCGGTCTGCTGACACACAACATTGTAGTTTATGGATACATCGACAATTTTTTACATCAGACCAATGCCTACAAAGCGCCTGCAATGTTAAAACGTCGCCTCAGTTATTGGAGATACCCCTACATACGTTGCTGAATGGTTCCTTTTTAAATACTACCCGAAAGTGTCTCAAATCGGTCTGCTGGCACACAACATTGTAGTTTATGGATAGATCGACAATTTTTTACAGCAGATTAATGCCTACAAAGCGCCTGCAATGTTAAGACGTCGGATCAGTTATTGGAGATACCCCTACATACGTTGCTGAATGGTTCCTTTTTAAATACTACCCGAAAGTGTCTCAAATCGGTCTGCTGGCACACAACATTGTAGTTTATGGATACATCGACAATTTTTTACATCAGACCAATGCCTACAAAGCGCCTGCAATGTTAAAACGTCGCCTCAGTTATTGGAGATACCCCTACATACGTTGCTGAATGGTTCCTTTTTAAATACTACCCGAAAGTGTCTCAAATCGGTCTGCTGGCACACAACATTGTAGTTTATGGATAGATCGACAATTTTTTACATCAGATTAATGCCTACAAAGCGCCTGCAATGTTAAGACGTCGGATCAGTTATTGGAGATACCATTACACACGTTGCTGAATGGTTCCTTTTTAAATACTACCCGAAAGTGTCCCAAATCGGTCTGCTGACACACAACACTGTAGTTTATGGATAGATCGACAATTTTTTACATCAGATTAATGCCTACAAAGCGCCTGCAATGTTAAAACGTCGCCTCAGTTATTGGAGATACCCCTACATACGTTGCTGAATGGTTCCTTTTTAAATACTACCCGAAAGTGTCTCAAATCGGTCTGCTGGCACACAACATTGTAGTTTATGGATAGATCGACAATTTTTTACATCAGATTAATGCCTACAAAGCGCCTGCAATGTTAAGACGTCGGATCAGTTATTGGAGATACCCCTACATACGTTGCTGAATGGTTCCTTTTTAAATACTACCCGAAAGTGTCTCAAATCGGTCTGCTGACACACAACATTGTAGTTTATGGATACATCGACAATTTTTTACATCAGACCAATGCCTACAAAGCGCCTGCAATGTTAAAACGTCGCCTCAGTTATTGGAGATACCCCTACATACGTTGCTGAATGGTTCCTTTTTAAATACTACCCGAAAGTGTCTCAAATCGGTCTGCTGACACACAACATTGTAGTTTATGGATACATCGACAATTTTTTACATCAGACCAATGCCTACAAAGCGCCTGCAATGTTAAAACGTCGCCTCAGTTATTGGAGATACCCCTACATACGTTGCTGAATGGTTCCTTTTTAAATACTACCCGAAAGTGTCTCAAATCGGTCTGCTGGCACACAACATTGTAGTTTATGGATAGATCGACAATTTTTTACATCAGATTAATGCCTACAAAGCGCCTGCAATGTTAAGACGTCGGATCAGTTATTGGAGATACCCCTACATACGTTGCTGAATGGTTCCTTTTTAAATACTACCCGAAAGTGTCTCAAATCGGTCTGCTGGCACACAACATTGCAGTTTATGGATAGATCGACAATTTTTTACATCAGACCAATGCCTACAAAGCGCCTGCAATTTTAAAACGTCGCCTCAGTTATTGGAGATACCCCTACATACGTTGCTGAATGGTTCCTTTTTAAATACTACCCGAAAGTGTCCCAAATCGGTCTGCTGACACACAACACTGTAGTTTATGGATAGATCGACAATTTTTTACATCAGATTAATGCCTACAAAGCGCCTGCAATGTTAAAACGTCGCCTCAGTTATTGGAGATACCCCTACATACGTTGCTGAATGGTTCCTTTTTAAATACTACCCGAAAGTGTCTCAAATCGGTCTGCTGGCACACAACATTGTAGTTTATGGATAGATCGACAATTTTTTACATCAGACCAATGCCTACAAAGCGCCTGCAATGTTAAAACGTCGCCTCAGTTATTGGAGATACCCCTACATACGTTGCTGAATGGTTCCTTTTTAAATACTACCCGAAAGTGTCTCAAATCGGTCTGCTGACACACAACATTGTAGTTTATGGATACATCGACAATTTTTTACATCAGACCAATGCCTACAAAGCGCCTGCAATGTTAAAACGTCGCCTCAGTTATTGGAGATACCCCTACATACGTTGCTGAATGGTTCCTTTTTAAATACTACCCGAAAGTGTCTCAAATCGGTCTGCTGGCACACAACATTGTAGTTTATGGATAGATCGACAATTTTTTACATCAGACCAATGCCTACAAAGCGCCTGCAATGTTAAAACGTCGCCTCAGTTATTGGAGATACCCCTACATACGTTGCTGAATGGTTCCTTTTTAAATACTACCCGAAAGTGTCTCAAATCGGTCTGCTGACACACAACATTGTAGTTTATGGATACATCGACAATTTTTTACATCAGACCAATGCCTACAAAGCGCCTGCAATGTTAAAACGTCGCCTCAGTTATTGGAGATACCCCTACATACGTTGCTGAATGGTTCCTTTTTAAATACTACCCGAAAGTGTCTCAAATCGGTCTGCTGACACACAACATTGTAGTTTATGGATACATCGACAATTTTTTACATCAGACCAATGCCTACAAAGCGCCTGCAATGTTAAAACGTCGCCTCAGTTATTGGAGATACCCCTACATACGTTGCTGAATGGTTCCTTTTTAAATACTACCCGAAAGTGTCTCAAATCGGTCTGCTGGCACACAACATTGTAGTTTATGGATAGATCGACAATTTTTTACAGCAGATTAATGCCTACAAAGCGCCTGCAATGTTAAGACGTCGGATCAGTTATTGGAGATACCCCTACATACGTTGCTGAATGGTTCCTTTTTAAATACTACCCGAAAGTGTCTCAAATCGGTCTGCTGGCACACAACATTGTAGTTTATGGATACATCGACAATTTTTTACATCAGACCAATGCCTACAAAGCGCCTGCAATGTTAAAACGTCGCCTCAGTTATTGGAGATACCCCTACATACGTTGCTGAATGGTTCCTTTTTAAATACTACCCGAAAGTGTCTCAAATCGGTCTGCTGGCACACAACATTGTAGTTTATGGATAGATCGACAATTTTTTACATCAGATTAATGCCTACAAAGCGCCTGCAATGTTAAGACGTCGGATCAGTTATTGGAGATACCATTACACACGTTGCTGAATGGTTCCTTTTTAAATACTACCCGAAAGTGTCCCAAATCGGTCTGCTGACACACAACACTGTAGTTTATGGATAGATCGACAATTTTTTACATCAGATTAATGCCTACAAAGCGCCTGCAATGTTAAAACGTCGCCTCAGTTATTGGAGATACCCCTACATACGTTGCTGAATGGTTCCTTTTTAAATACTACCCGAAAGTGTCCCAAATCGGTCTGCTGGCACACAACATTGTAGTTTATGGATAGATCGACAATTTTTTACATCAGATTAATGCCTACAAAGCGCCTGCAATGTTAAGACGTCGGATCAGTTATTGGAGATACCCCTACACACGTTGCTGAATGGTTCCTTTTTAAATACTACCCGAAAGTGTCTCAAATCGGTCTGCTGGCACACAACATTGTAGTTTATGGATAGATCGACAATTTTTTACATCAGACCAATGCCTACAAAGCGCCTGCAATGTTAAAACGTCGCCTCAGTTATTGGAGATACCCCTACATACGTTGCTGAATGGTTCCTTTTTAAATACTACCCGAAAGTGTCTCAAATCGGTCTGCTGACACACAACATTGTAGTTTATGGATACATCGACAATTTTTTACATCAGACCAATGCCTACAAAGCGCCTGCAATGTTAAAACGTCGCCTCAGTTATTGGAGATACCCCTACATACGTTGCTGAATGGTTCCTTTTTAAATACTACCCGAAAGTGTCTCAAATCGGTCTGCTGACACACAACATTGTAGTTTATGGATACATCGACAATTTTTTACATCAGACCAATGCCTACAAAGCGCCTGCAATGTTAAAACGTCGCCTCAGTTATTGGAGATACCCCTACATACGTTGCTGAATGGTTCCTTTTTAAATACTACCCGAAAGTGTCTCAAATCGGTCTGCTGACACACAACATTGTAGTTTATGGATACATCGACAATTTTTTACATCAGACCAATGCCTACAAAGCGCCTGCAATGTTAAAACGTCGCCTCAGTTATTGGAGATACCCCTACATACGTTGCTGAATGGTTCCTTTTTAAATACTACCCGAAAGTGTCTCAAATCGGTCTGCTGACACACAACATTGTAGTTTATGGATACATCGACAATTTTTTACATCAGACCAATGCCTACAAAGCGCCTGCAATGTTAAAACGTCGCCTCAGTTATTGGAGATACCCCTACATACGTTGCTGAATGGTTCCTTTTTAAATACTACCCGAAAGTGTCTCAAATCGGTCTGCTGGCACACAACATTGTAGTTTATGGATAGATCGACAATTTTTTACATCAGATTAATGCCTACAAAGCGCCTGCAATGTTAAGACGTCGGATCAGTTATTGGAGATACCCCTACATACGTTGCTGAATGGTTCCTTTTTAAATACTACCCGAAAGTGTCTCAAATCGGTCTGCTGGCACACAACATTGCAGTTTAT
Organism: Haliotis asinina; assembly: GCF_037392515.1. Taxonomy (NCBI): domain Eukaryota; kingdom Metazoa; phylum Mollusca; class Gastropoda; order Lepetellida; family Haliotidae; genus Haliotis; species Haliotis asinina. The sequence continues at coordinate 20,386,938 of NC_090289.1, forward strand.
GGATAGATCGACAATTTTTTACATCAGACCAATGCCTACAAAGCGCCTGCAATTTTAAAACGTCGCCTCAGTTATTGGAGATACCCCTACATACGTTGCTGAATGGTTCCTTTTTAAATACTACCCGAAAGTGTCCCAAATCGGTCTGCTGACACACAACACTGTAGTTTATGGATAGATCGACAATTTTTTACATCAGATTAATGCCTACAAAGCGCCTGCAATGTTAAAACGTCGCCTCAGTTATTGGAGATACCCCTACATACGTTGCTGAATGGTTCCTTTTTAAATACTACCCGAAAGTGTCTCAAATCGGTCTGCTGGCACACAACATTGTAGTTTATGGATAGATCGACAATTTTTTACATCAGACCAATGCCTACAAAGCGCCTGCAATGTTAAAACGTCGCCTCAGTTATTGGAGATACCCCTACATACGTTGCTGAATGGTTCCTTTTTAAATACTACCCGAAAGTGTCTCAAATCGGTCTGCTGACACACAACATTGTAGTTTATGGATACATCGACAATTTTTTACATCAGACCAATGCCTACAAAGCGCCTGCAATGTTAAAACGTCGCCTCAGTTATTGGAGATACCCCTACATACGTTGCTGAATGGTTCCTTTTTAAATACTACCCGAAAGTGTCTCAAATCGGTCTGCTGGCACACAACATTGTAGTTTATGGATAGATCGACAATTTTTTACATCAGACCAATGCCTACAAAGCGCCTGCAATGTTAAAACGTCGCCTCAGTTATTGGAGATACCCCTACATACGTTGCTGAATGGTTCCTTTTTAAATACTACCCGAAAGTGTCTCAAATCGGTCTGCTGACACACAACATTGTAGTTTATGGATACATCGACAATTTTTTACATCAGACCAATGCCTACAAAGCGCCTGCAATGTTAAAACGTCGCCTCAGTTATTGGAGATACCCCTACATACGTTGCTGAATGGTTCCTTTTTAAATACTACCCGAAAGTGTCTCAAATCGGTCTGCTGGCACACAACATTGTAGTTTATGGATAGATCGACAATTTTTTACATCAGATTAATGCCTACAAAGCGCCTGCAATGTTAAGACGTCGGATCAGTTATTGGAGATACCCCTACATACGTTGCTGAATGGTTCCTTTTTAAATACTACCCGAAAGTGTCTCAAATCGGTCTGCTGGCACACAACATTGTAGTTTATGGATAGATCGACAATTTTTTACATCAGACCAATGCCTACAAAGCGCCTGCAATTTTAAAACGTCGCCTCAGTTATTGGAGATACCCCTACATACGTTGCTGAATGGTTCCTTTTTAAATACTACCCGAAAGTGTCCCAAATCGGTCTGCTGACACACAACACTGTAGTTTATGGATAGATCGACAATTTTTTACATCAGATTAATGCCTACAAAGCGCCTGCAATGTTAAAACGTCGCCTCAGTTATTGGAGATACCCCTACATACGTTGCTGAATGGTTCCTTTTTAAATACTACCCGAAAGTGTCTCAAATCGGTCTGCTGGCACACAACATTGTAGTTTATGGATAGATCGACAATTTTTTACATCAGACCAATGCCTACAAAGCGCCTGCAATGTTAAAACGTCGCCTCAGTTATTGGAGATACCCCTACATACGTTGCTGAATGGTTCCTTTTTAAATACTACCCGAAAGTGTCTCAAATCGGTCTGCTGACACACAACATTGTAGTTTATGGATACATCGACAATTTTTTACATCAGACCAATGCCTACAAAGCGCCTGCAATGTTAAAACGTCGCCTCAGTTATTGGAGATACCCCTACATACGTTGCTGAATGGTTCCTTTTTAAATACTACCCGAAAGTGTCTCAAATCGGTCTGCTGGCACACAACATTGTAGTTTATGGATAGATCGACAATTTTTTACATCAGACCAATGCCTACAAAGCGCCTGCAATGTTAAAACGTCGCCTCAGTTATTGGAGATACCCCTACATACGTTGCTGAATGGTTCCTTTTTAAATACTACCCGAAAGTGTCTCAAATCGGTCTGCTGACACACAACATTGTAGTTTATGGATACATCGACAATTTTTTACATCAGACCAATGCCTACAAAGCGCCTGCAATGTTAAAACGTCGCCTCAGTTATTGGAGATACCCCTACATACGTTGCTGAATGGTTCCTTTTTAAATACTACCCGAAAGTGTCTCAAATCGGTCTGCTGGCACACAACATTGTAGTTTATGGATAGATCGACAATTTTTTACATCAGATTAATGCCTACAAAGCGCCTGCAATGTTAAGACGTCGGATCAGTTATTGGAGATACCCCTACATACGTTGCTGAATGGTTCCTTTTTAAATACTACCCGAAAGTGTCTCAAATCGGTCTGCTGGCACACAACATTGTAGTTTATGGATAGATCGACAATTTTTTACATCAGACCAATGCCTACAAAGCGCCTGCAATGTTAAAACGTCGCCTCAGTTATTGGAGATACCCCTACATACGTTGCTGAATGGTTCCTTTTTAAATACTACCCGAAAGTGTCTCAAATCGGTCTGCTGACACACAACATTGTAGTTTATGGATACATCGACAATTTTTTACATCAGACCAATGCCTACAAAGCGCCTGCAATGTTAAAACGTCGCCTCAGTTATTGGAGATACCCCTACATACGTTGCTGAATGGTTCCTTTTTAAATACTACCCGAAAGTGTCTCAAATCGGTCTGCTGGCACACAACATTGTAGTTTATGGATAGATCGACAATTTTTTACATCAGATTAATGCCTACAAAGCGCCTGCAATGTTAAGACGTCGGATCAGTTATTGGAGATACCCCTACATACGTTGCTGAATGGTTCCTTTTTAAATACTACCCGAAAGTGTCTCAAATCGGTCTGCTGGCACACAACATTGCAGTTTATGGATAGATCGACAATTTTTTACATCAGACCAATGCCTACAAAGCGCCTGCAATTTTAAAACGTCGCCTCAGTTATTGGAGATACCCCTACATACGTTGCTGAATGGTTCCTTTTTAAATACTACCCGAAAGTGTCCCAAATCGGTCTGCTGACACACAACACTGTAGTTTATGGATAGATCGACAATTTTTTACATCAGATTAATGCCTACAAAGCGCCTGCAATGTTAAAACGTCGCCTCAGTTATTGGAGATACCCCTACATACGTTGCTGAATGGTTCCTTTTTAAATACTACCCGAAAGTGTCTCAAATCGGTCTGCTGGCACACAACATTGTAGTTTATGGATAGATCGACAATTTTTTACATCAGACCAATGCCTACAAAGCGCCTGCAATGTTAAAACGTCGCCTCAGTTATTGGAGATACCCCTACATACGTTGCTGAATGGTTCCTTTTTAAATACTACCCGAAAGTGTCTCAAATCGGTCTGCTGACACACAACATTGTAGTTTATGGATACATCGACAATTTTTTACATCAGACCAATGCCTACAAAGCGCCTGCAATGTTAAAACGTCGCCTCAGTTATTGGAGATACCCCTACATACGTTGCTGAATGGTTCCTTTTTAAATACTACCCGAAAGTGTCTCAAATCGGTCTGCTGGCACACAACATTGTAGTTTATGGATAGATCGACAATTTTTTACATCAGACCAATGCCTACAAAGCGCCTGCAATGTTAAAACGTCGCCTCAGTTATTGGAGATACCCCTACATACGTTGCTGAATGGTTCCTTTTTAAATACTACCCGAAAGTGTCTCAAATCGGTCTGCTGACACACAACATTGTAGTTTATGGATACATCGACAATTTTTTACATCAGACCAATGCCTACAAAGCGCCTGCAATGTTAAAACGTCGCCTCAGTTATTGGAGATACCCCTACATACGTTGCTGAATGGTTCCTTTTTAAATACTACCCGAAAGTGTCTCAAATCGGTCTGCTGGCACACAACATTGTAGTTTATGGATAGATCGACAATTTTTTACATCAGATTAATGCCTACAAAGCGCCTGCAATGTTAAGACGTCGGATCAGTTATTGGAGATACCCCTACATACGTTGCTGAATGGTTCCTTTTTAAATACTACCCGAAAGTGTCTCAAATCGGTCTGCTGGCACACAACATTGTAGTTTATGGATAGATCGACAATTTTTTACATCAGACCAATGCCTACAAAGCGCCTGCAATTTTAAAACGTCGCCTCAGTTATTGGAGATACCCCTACATACGTTGCTGAATGGTTCCTTTTTAAATACTACCCGAAAGTGTCCCAAATCGGTCTGCTGACACACAACACTGTAGTTTATGGATAGATCGACAATTTTTTACATCAGATTAATGCCTACAAAGCGCCTGCAATGTTAAAACGTCGCCTCAGTTATTGGAGATACCCCTACATACGTTGCTGAATGGTTCCTTTTTAAATACTACCCGAAAGTGTCTCAAATCGGTCTGCTGGCACACAACATTGTAGTTTATGGATAGATCGACAATTTTTTACATCAGACCAATGCCTACAAAGCGCCTGCAATGTTAAAACGTCGCCTCAGTTATTGGAGATACCCCTACATACGTTGCTGAATGGTTCCTTTTTAAATACTACCCGAAAGTGTCTCAAATCGGTCTGCTGACACACAACATTGTAGTTTATGGATACATCGACAATTTTTTACATCAGACCAATGCCTACAAAGCGCCTGCAATGTTAAAACGTCGCCTCAGTTATTGGAGATACCCCTACATACGTTGCTGAATGGTTCCTTTTTAAATACTACCCGAAAGTGTCTCAAATCGGTCTGCTGGCACACAACATTGTAGTTTATGGATAGATCGACAATTTTTTACATCAGACCAATGCCTACAAAGCGCCTGCAATGTTAAAACGTCGCCTCAGTTATTGGAGATACCCCTACATACGTTGCTGAATGGTTCCTTTTTAAATACTACCCGAAAGTGTCTCAAATCGGTCTGCTGACACACAACATTGTAGTTTATGGATACATCGACAATTTTTTACATCAGACCAATGCCTACAAAGCGCCTGCAATGTTAAAACGTCGCCTCAGTTATTGGAGATACCCCTACATACGTTGCTGAATGGTTCCTTTTTAAATACTACCCGAAAGTGTCTCAAATCGGTCTGCTGGCACACAACATTGTAGTTTATGGATAGATCGACAATTTTTTACATCAGATTAATGCCTACAAAGCGCCTGCAATGTTAAGACGTCGGATCAGTTATTGGAGATACCCCTACATACGTTGCTGAATGGTTCCTTTTTAAATACTACCCGAAAGTGTCTCAAATCGGTCTGCTGGCACACAACATTGTAGTTTATGGATAGATCGACAATTTTTTACATCAGACCAATGCCTACAAAGCGCCTGCAATGTTAAAACGTCGCCTCAGTTATTGGAGATACCCCTACATACGTTGCTGAATGGTTCCTTTTTAAATACTACCCGAAAGTGTCCCAAATCGGTCTGCTGACACACAACACTGTAGTTTATGGATAGATCGACAATTTTTTACATCAGATTAATGCCTACAAAGCGCCTGCAATGTTAAAACGTCGGATCAGTTATTGGAGATACCCCTACATACGTTGCTGAATGGTTCCTTTTTAAATACTACCCGAAAGTGTCTCAAATCGGTCTGCTGGCACACAACATTGTAGTTTATGGATAGATCGACAATTTTTTACATCAGACCAATGCCTACAAAGCGCCTGCAATGTTAAAACGTCGCCTCAGTTATTGGAGATACCCCTACATACGTTGCTGAATGGTTCCTTTTTAAATACTACCCGAAAGTGTCTCAAATCGGTCTGCTGACACACAACATTGTAGTTTATGGATACATCGACAATTTTTTACATCAGACCAATGCCTACAAAGCGCCTGCAATGTTAAAACGTCGCCTCAGTTATTGGAGATACCCCTACATACGTTGCTGAATGGTTCCTTTTTAAATACTACCCGAAAGTGTCTCAAATCGGTCTGCTGGCACACAACATTGTAGTTTATGGATACATCGACAATTTTTTACATCAGACCAATGCCTACAAAGCGCCTGCAATGTTAAAACGTCGCCTCAGTTATTGGAGATACCCCTACATACGTTGCTGAATGGTTCCTTTTTAAATACTACCCGAAAGTGTCTCAAATCGGTCTGCTGACACACAACATTGTAGTTTATTGATACATTGACAATTTTTTACATCAGACCAATGCCTACAAAGCGCCTGCAATGTTGAAACGTCGCCTCAGTTATTGGAGATACCCCTACATACGTTGCTGAATGGTTCCTTTTTAAATACTACCCGAAAGTGTCTCAAATCGGTCTGCTGGCACACAACATTGTAGTTTATGGATAGATCGACAATTTTTTACATCAGATTAATGCCTACAAAGCGCCTGCAATGTTAAGACGTCGGATCAGTTATTGGAGATACCCCTACACACGTTGCTGAATGGTTCCTTTTTAAATACTACCCGAAAGTGTCCCAAATCGGTCTGCTGACACACAACACTGTAGTTTATGGATAGATCGACAATTTTTTACATCAGATTAATGCCTACAAAGCGCCTGCAATGTTAAAACGTCGCCTCAGTTATTGGAGATACCCCTACATACGTTGCTGAATGGTTCCTTTTTAAATACTACCCGAAAGTGTCCCAAATCGGTCTGCTGGCACACAACATTGTAGTTTATGGATAGATCGACAATTTTTTACATCAGATTAATGCCTACAAAGCGCCTGCAATGTTAAGACGTCGGATCAGTTATTGGAGATACCCCTACATACGTTGCTGAATGGTTCCTTTTTAAATACTACCCGAAAGTGTCTCAAATCGGTCTGCTGGCACACAACATTGTAGTTTATGGATAGATCGACAATTTTTTACATCAGACCAATGCCTACAAAGCGCCTGCAATGTTAAAACGTCGCCTCAGTTATTGGAGATACCCCTACATACGTTGCTGAATGGTTCCTTTTTAAATACTACCCGAAAGTGTCCCAAATCGGTCTGCTGACACACAACACTGTAGTTTATGGATAGATCGACAATTTTTTACATCAGATTAATGCCTACAAAGCGCCTGCAATGTTAAAACGTCGCCTCAGTTATTGGAGATACCCCTACATACGTTGCTGAATGGTTCCTTTTTAAATACTACCCGAAAGTGTCCCAAATCGGTCTGCTGACACACAACACTGTAGTTTATGGATAGATCGACAATTTTTTACATCAGATTAATGCCTACAAAGCGCCTGCAATGTTAAAACGTCGCCTCAGTTATTGGAGATACCCCTACATACGTTGCTGAATGGTTCCTTTTTAAATACTACCCGAAAGTGTCCCAAATCGGTCTGCTGGCACACAACATTGTAGTTTATGGATAGATCGACAATTTTTTACATCAGATTAATGCCTACAAAGCGCCTGCAATGTTAAGACGTCGGATCAGTTATTGGAGATACCCCTACACACGTTGCTGAATGGTTCCTTTTTAAATACTACCCGAAAGTGTCTCAAATCGGTCTGCTGGCACACAACATTGTAGTTTATGGATAGATCGACAATTTTTTACATCAGACCAATGCCTACAAAGCGCCTGCAATGTTAAAACGTCGCCTCAGTTATTGGAGATACCCCTACATACGTTGCTGAATGGTTCCTTTTTAAATACTACCCGAAAGTGTCCCAAATCGGTCTGCTGACACACAACACTGTAGTTTATGGATAGATCGACAATTTTTTACATCAGATTAATGCCTACAAAGCGCCTGCAATGTTAAAACGTCGCCTCAGTTATTGGAGATACCCCTACATACGTTGCTGAATGGTTCCTTTTTAAATACTACCCGAAAGTGTCCCAAATCGGTCTGCTGGCACACAACATTGTAGTTTATGGATAGATCGACAATTTTTTACATCAGACCAATGCCTACAAAGCGCCTGCAATGTTAAAACGACCCCTCAGTTATTGGAGATACCCCTACATACGTTGCTGAATGGTTCCTTTTTAAATACTACCCGAAAGTGTCTCAAATCGGTCTGCTGACACACAACATTGTAGTTTATGGATAGATCGACAATTTTTTACATCAGACCAATGCCTACAAAGCGCCTGCAATGTTAAAACGTCGCCTCAGTTATTGGAGATACCCCTACATACGTTGCTGAATGGTTCCTTTTTAAATACTACCCGAAAGTGTCTCAAATCGGTCTGCTGGCACACAACATTGTAGTTTATGGATAGATCGACAATTTTTTACATCAGACCAATGCCTACAAAGCGCCTGCAATGTTAAAACGTCGCCTCAGTTATTGGAGATACCCCTACATACGTTGCTGAATGGTTCCTTTTTAAATACTACCCGAAAGTGTCTCAAATCGGTCTGCTGACACACAACATTGTAGTTTATGGATACATCGACAATTTTTTACATCAGACCAATGCCTACAAAGCGCCTGCAATGTTAAAACGTCGCCTCAGTTATTGGAGATACCCCTACATACGTTGCTGAATGGTTCCTTTTTAAATACTACCCGAAAGTGTCTCAAATCGGTCTGCTGGCACACAACATTGTAGTTTATGGATAGATCGACAATTTTTTACATCAGACCAATGCCTACAAAGCGCCTGCAATGTTAAAACGTCGCCTCAGTTATTGGAGATACCCCTACATACGTTGCTGAATGGTTCCTTTTTAAATACTACCCGAAAGTGTCTCAAATCGGTCTGCTGACACACAACATTGTAGTTTATGGATACATCGACAATTTTTTACATCAGACCAATGCCTACAAAGCGCCTGCAATGTTAAAACGTCGCCTCAGTTATTGGAGATACCCCTACATACGTTGCTGAATGGTTCCTTTTTAAATACTACCCGAAAGTGTCTCAAATCGGTCTGCTGGCACACAACATTGTAGTTTATGGATAGATCGACAATTTTTTACATCAGACCAATGCCTACAAAGCGCCTGCAATGTTAAAACGTCGCCTCAGTTATTGGAGATACCCCTACATACGTTGCTGAATGGTTCCTTTTTAAATACTACCCGAAAGTGTCTCAAATCGGTCTGCTGACACACAACATTGTAGTTTATGGATACATCGACAATTTTTTACATCAGACCAATGCCTACAAAGCGCCTGCAATGTTAAAACGTCGCCTCAGTTATTGGAGATACCCCTACATACGTTGCTGAATGGTTCCTTTTTAAATACTACCCGAAAGTGTCTCAAATCGGTCTGCTGGCACACAACATTGTAGTTTATGGATAGATCGACAATTTTTTACATCAGATTAATGCCTACAAAGCGCCTGCAATGTTAAGACGTCGGATCAGTTATTGGAGATACCCCTACACACGTTGCTGAATGGTTCCTTTTTAAATACTACCCGAAAGTGTCTCAAATCGGTCTGCTGGCACACAACATTGTAGTTTATGGATAGATCGACAATTTTTTACATCAGACCAATGCCTACAAAGCGCCTGCAATGTTAAAACGTCGCCTCAGTTATTGGAGATACCCCTACATACGTTGCTGAATGGTTCCTTTTTAAATACTACCCGAAAGTGTCTCAAATCGGTCTGCTGACACACAACATTGTAGTTTATGGATACATCGACAATTTTTTACATCAGACCAATGCCTACAAAGCGCCTGCAATGTTAAAACGTCGCCTCAGTTATTGGAGATACCCCTACATACGTTGCTGAATGGTTCCTTTTTAAATACTACCCGAAAGTGTCTCAAATCGGTCTGCTGACACACAACATTGTAGTTTATGGATACATCGACAATTTTTTACATCAGACCAATGCCTACAAAGCGCCTGCAATGTTAAAACGTCGCCTCAGTTATTGGAGATACCCCTACATACGTTGCTGAATGGTTCCTTTTTAAATACTACCCGAAAGTGTCTCAAATCGGTCTGCTGGCACACAACATTGTAGTTTATGGATAGATCGACAATTTTTTACATCAGACCAATGCCTACAAAGCGCCTGCAATGTTAAAACGTCGCCTCAGTTATTGGAGATACCCCTACATACGTTGCTGAATGGTTCCTTTTTAAATACTACCCGAAAGTGTCTCAAATCGGTCTGCTGACACACAACATTGTAGTTTATGGATACATCGACAATTTTTTACATCAGACCAATGCCTACAAAGCGCCTGCAATGTTAAAACGTCGCCTCAGTTATTGGAGATACCCCTACATACGTTGCTGAATGGTTCCTTTTTAAATACTACCCGAAAGTGTCTCAAATCGGTCTGCTGACACACAACATTGTAGTTTATGGATACATCGACAATTTTTTACATCAGACCAATGCCTACAAAGCGCCTGCAATGTTAAAACGTCGCCTCAGTTATTGGAGATACCCCTACATACGTTGCTGAATGGTTCCTTTTTAAATACTACCCGAAAGTGTCTCAAATCGGTCTGCTGACACACAACATTGTAGTTTATGGATACATCGACAATTTTTTACATCAGACCAATGCCTACAAAGCGCCTGCAATGTTAAAACGTCGCCTCAGTTATTGGAGATACCCCTACATACGTTGCTGAATGGTTCCTTTTTAAATACTACCCGAAAGTGTCTCAAATCGGTCTGCTGACACACAACATTGTAGTTTATGGATACATCGACAATTTTTTACATCAGACCAATGCCTACAAAGCGCCTGCAATGTTAAAACGTCGCCTCAGTTATTGGAGATACCCCTACATACGTTGCTGAATGGTTCCTTTTTAAATACTACCCGAAAGTGTCTCAAATCGGTCTGCTGGCACACAACATTGTAGTTTATGGATAGATCGACAATTTTTTACATCAGACCAATGCCTACAAAGCGCCTGCAATGTTAAAACGTCGCCTCAGTTATTGGAGATACCCCTACATACGTTGCTGAATGGTTCCTTTTTAAATACTACCCGAAAGTGTCTCAAATCGGTCTGCTGGCACACAACATTGTAGTTTATGGATACATCGACAATTTTTTACATCAGACCAATGCCTACAAAGCGCCTGCAATGTTAAAACGTCGCCTCAGTTATTGGAGATACCCCTACATACGTTGCTGAATGGTTCCTTTTTAAATACTACCCGAAAGTGTCTCAAATCGGTCTGCTGGCACACAACATTGTAGTTTATGGATAGATCGACAATTTTTTACATCAGATTAATGCCTACAAAGCGCCTGCAATGTTAAGACGTCGGATCAGTTATTGGAGATACCCCTACACACGTTGCTGAATGGTTCCTTTTTAAATACTACCCGAAAGTGTCCCAAATCGGTCTGCTGACACACAACACTGTAGTTTATGGATACATCGACAATTTTTTACATCAGATTAATGCCTACAAAGCGCCTGCAATGTTAAAACGTCGCCTCAGTTATTGGAGATACCCCTACATACGTTGCTGAATGGTTCCTTTTTAAATACTACCCGAAAGTGTCCCAAATCGGTCTGCTGGCACACAACATTGTAGTTTATGGATAGATCGACAATTTTTTACATCAGATTAATGCCTACAAAGCGCCTGCAATGTTAAGACGTCGGATCAGTTATTGGAGATACCTCTACACACGTTGCTGAATGGTTCCTTTTTAAATACTACCCGAAAGTGTCTCAAATCGGTCTGCTGGCACACAACATTGTAGTTTATGGATAGATCGACAATTTTTTACATCAGACCAATGCCTACAAAGCGCCTGCAATGTTAAAACGTCGCCTCAGTTATTGGAGATACCCCTACATACGTTGCTGAATGGTTCCTTTTTAAATACTACCCGAAAGTGTCTCAAATCGGTCTGCTGACACACAACATTGTAGTTTATGGATACATCGACAATTTTTTACATCAGACCAATGCCTACAAAGCGCCTGCAATTTTAAAACGTCGCCTCAGTTATTGGAGATACCCCTACATACGTTGCTGAATGGTTCCTTTTTAAATACTACCCGAAAGTGTCTCAAATCGGTCTGCTGACACACAACATTGTAGTTTATGGATACATCGACAATTATTTACATCAGACCAATGCCTACAAAGCGCCTGCAATGTTAAAACGTCGCCTCAGTTATTGGAGATACCCCTACATACGTTGCTGAATGGTTCCTTTTTAAATACTACCCGAAAGTGTCTCAAATCGGTCTGCTGACACACAACATTGTAGTTTATGGATACATCGACAATTTTTTACATCAGACCAATGCCTACAAAGCGCCTGCAATGTTAAAACGTCGCCTCAGTTATTGGAGATACCCCTACATACGTTGCTGAATGGTTCCTTTTTAAATACTACCCGAAAGTGTCTCAAATCGGTCTGCTGGCACACAACATTGTAGTTTATGGATAGATCGACAATTTTTTACATCAGACCAATGCCTACAAAGCGCCTGCAATGTTAAAACGTCGCCTCAGTTATTGGAGATACCCCTACATACGTTGCTGAATGGTTCCTTTTTAAATACTACCCGAAAGTGTCTCAAATCGGTCTGCTGACACACAACATTGTAGTTTATGGATACATCGACAATTTTTTACATCAGACCAATGCCTACAAAGCGCCTGCAATGTTAAAACGTCGCCTCAGTTATTGGAGATACCCCTACATACGTTGCTGAATGGTTCCTTTTTAAATACTACCCGAAAGTGTCTCAAATCGGTCTGCTGACACACAACATTGTAGTTTATGGATACATCGACAATTTTTTACATCAGACCAATGCCTACAAAGCGCCTGCAATGTTAAAACGTCGCCTCAGTTATTGGAGATACCCCTACATACGTTGCTGAATGGTTCCTTTTTAAATACTACCCGAAAGTGTCTCAAATCGGTCTGCTGACACACAACATTGTAGTTTATGGATACATCGACAATTTTTTACATCAGACCAATGCCTACAAAGCGCCTGCAATGTTAAAACGTCGCCTCAGTTATTGGAGATACCCCTACATACGTTGCTGAATGGTTCCTTTTTAAATACTACCCGAAAGTGTCTCAAATCGGTCTGCTGGCACACAACATTGTAGTTTATGGATAGATCGACAATTTTTTACATTAGACCAATGCCTACAAAGCGCCTGCAATGTTAAAACGTCGCCTCAGTTATTGGAGATAGCCCTACATACGTTGCTGAATGGTTCCTTTTTAAATACTACCCGAAAGTGTCTCAAATCGGTCTGCTGGCACACAACATTGTAGTTTATGGATACATCGACAATTTTTTACATCAGACCAATGCCTACAAAGCGCCTGCAATGTTAAAACGTCGCCTCAGTTATTGGAGATACCCCTACATACGTTGCTGAATGGTTCCTTTTTAAATACTACCCGAAAGTGTCTCAAATCGGTCTGCTGGCACACAACATTGTAGTTTATGGATAGATCGACAATTTTTTACATCAGATTAATGCCTACAAAGCGCCTGCAATGTTAAGACGTCGGATCAGTTATTGGAGATACCCCTACACACGTTGCTGAATGGTTCCTTTTTAAATACTACCCGAAAGTGTCCCAAATCGGTCTGCTGACACACAACACTGTAGTTTATGGATAGATCGACAATTTTTTACATCAGACCAATGCCTACAAAGCGCCTGCAATGTTAAAACGTCGCCTCAGTTATTGGAGATACCCCTACATACGTTGCTGAATGGTTCCTTTTTAAATACTACCCGAAAGTGTCCCAAATCGGTCTGCTGGCACACAACATTGTAGTTTATGGATAGATCGACAATTTTTTACATCAGATTAATGCCTACAAAGCGCCTGCAATGTTAAGACGTCGCCTCAGTTATTGGAGATACCCCTACACACGTTGCTGAATGGTTCCTTTTTAAATACTACCCGAAAGTGTCTCAAATCGGTCTGCTGGCACACAACATTGTAGTTTATGGATAGATCGACAATTTTTTACATCAGACCAATGCCTACAAAGCGCCTGCAATGTTAAAACGTCGCCTCAGTTATTGGAGATACCCCTACATACGTTGCTGAATGGTTCCTTTTTAAATACTACCCGAAAGTGTCTCAAATCGGTCTGCTGACACACAACATTGTAGTTTATGGATACATCGACAATTTTTTACATCAGACCAATGCCTACAAAGCGCCTGCAATGTTAAAACGTCGCCTCAGTTATTGGAGATACCCCTACATACGTTGCTGAATGGTTCCTTTTTAAATACTACCCGAAAGTGTCTCAAATCGGTCTGCTGACACACAACATTGTAGTTTATGGATACATCGACAATTGTTTACATCAGACCAATGCCTACAAAGCGCCTGCAATGTTAAAACGTCGCCTCAGTTATTGGAGATACCCCTACATACGTTGCTGAATGGTTCCTTTTTAAATACTACCCGAAAGTGTCTCAAATCGGTCTGCTGACACACAACATTGTAGTTTATGGATACATCGACAATTTTTTACATCAGACCAATGCCTACAAAGCGCCTGCAATGTTAAAACGTCGCCTCAGTTATTGGAGATAGCCCTACATAAGTTGCTGAATGGTTCCTTTTTAAATACTACCCGAAAGTGTCTCAAATCGGTCTGCTGACACACAACATTGTAGTTTATGGATACATCGACAATTTTTTACATCAGACCAATGCCTACAAAGCGCCTGCAATGTTAAAACGTCGCCTCAGTTATTGGAGATACCCCTACATACGTTGCTGAATGGTTCCTTTTTAAATACTACCCGAAAGTGTCTCAAATCGGTCTGCTGGCACACAACATTGTAGTTTATGGATAGATCGACAATTTTTTACATCAGATTAATGCCTACAAAGCGCCTGCAATGTTAAGACGTCGGATCAGTTATTGGAGATACCCCTACATACGTTGCTGAATGGTTCCTTTTTAAATACTACCCGAAAGTGTCTCAAATCGGTCTGCTGGCACACAACATTGTAGTTTATGGATAGATCGACAATTTTTTACATCAGACCAATGCCTACAAAGCGCCTGCAATTTTAAAACGTCGCCTCAGTTATTGGAGATACCCCTACATACGTTGCTGAATGGTTCCTTTTTAAATACTACCCGAAAGTGTCTCAAATCGGTCTGCTGACACACAACATTGTAGTTTATGGATACATCGACAATTTTTTACATCAGACCAATGCCTACAAAGCGCCTGCAATGTTAAAACGTCGCCTCAGTTATTGGAGATACCCCTACATACGTTGCTGAATGGTTCCTTTTTAAATACTACCCGAAAGTGTCTCAAATCGGTCTGCTGGCACACAACATTGTAGTTTATGGATAGATCGACAATTTTTTACATCAGATTAATGCCTACAAAGCGCCTGCAATGTTAAGACGTCGGATCAGTTATTGGAGATACCCCTACATACGTTGCTGAATGGTTCCTTTTTAAATACTACCCGAAAGTGTCTCAAATCGGTCTGCTGGCACACAACATTGTAGTTTATGGATAGATCGACAATTTTTTACATCAGACCAATGCCTACAAAGCGCCTGCAATTTTAAAACGTCGCCTCAGTTATTGGAGATACCCCTACATACGTTGCTGAATGGTTCCTTTTTTAATACTACCCGAAAGTGTCCCAAATCGGTCTGCTGGCACACAACATTGTAGTTTATGGATAGATCGACAATTTTTTACATCAGATTAATGCCTACAAAGCGCCTGCAATGTTAAGACGTCGGATCAGTTATTGGAGATACCCCTACACACGTTGCTGAATGGTTCCTTTTTAAATACTACCCGAAAGTGTCTCAAATCGGTCTGCTGGCACACAACATTGTAGTTTATGGATAGATCGACAATTTTTTACATCAGACCAATGCCTACAAAGCGCCTGCAATGTTAAAACGTCGCCTCAGTTATTGGAGATACCCCTACATACGTTGCTGAATGGTTCCTTTTTAAATACTACCCGAAAGTGTCTCAAATCGGTCTGCTGACACACAACATTGTAGTTTATGGATACATCGACAATTTTTTACATCAGACCAATGCCTACAAAGCGCCTGCAATGTTAAAACGTCGCCTCAGTTATTGGAGATACCCCTACATACGTTGCTGAATGGTTCCTTTTTAAATCCTACCCGAAAGTGTCTCAAATCGGTCTGCTGACACACAACATTGTAGTTTATGGATACATCGACAATTTTTTACATCAGACCAATGCCTACAAAGCGCCTGCAATGTTAAAACGTCGCCTCAGTTATTGGAGATACCCCTACATACGTTGCTGAATGGTTCCTTTTTAAATACTACCCGAAAGTGTCTCAAATCGGTCTGCTGACACACAACATTGTAGTTTATGGATACATCGACAATTTTTTACATCAGACCAATGCCTACAAAGCGCCTGCAATGTTAAAACGTCGCCTCAGTTATTGGAGATACCCCTACATACGTTGCTGAATGGTTCCTTTTTAAATACTACCCGAAAGTGTCTCAAATCGGTCTGCTGACACACAACATTGTAGTTTATGGATACATCGACAATTTTTTACATCAGACCAATGCCTACAAAGCGCCTGCAATGTTAAAACGTCGCCTCAGTTATTGGAGATACCCCTACATACGTTGCTGAATGGTTCCTTTTTAAATACTACCCGAAAGTGTCTCAAATCGGTCTGCTGGCACACAACATTGTAGTTTATGGATAGATCGACAATTTTTTACATCAGATTAATGCCTACAAAGCGCCTGCAATGTTAAGACGTCGGATCAGTTATTGGAGATACCCCTACATACGTTGCTGAATGGTTCCTTTTTAAATACTACCCGAAAGTGTCTCAAATCGGTCTGCTGGCACACAACATTGTAGTTTATGGATAGATCGACAATTTTTTACATCAGACCAATGCCTACAAAGCGCCTGCAATTTTAAAACGTCGCCTCAGTTATTGGAGATACCCCTACATACGTTGCTGAATGGTTCCTTTTTAAATACTACCCGAAAGTGTCCCAAATCGGTCTGCTGACACACAACACTGTAGTTTATGGATAGATCGACAATTTTTTACATCAGATTAATGCCTACAAAGCGCCTGCAATGTTAAAACGTCGCCTCAGTTATTGGAGATACCCCTACATACGTTCCTGAATGGTTCCTTTTTAAATACTACCCGAAAGTGTCTCAAATCGGTCTGCTGGCACACAACATTGTAGTTTATGGATAGATCGACAATTTTTTACATCAGATTAATGCCTACAAAGCGCCTGCAATGTTAAGACGTCGGATCAGTTATTGGAGATACCCCTACATACGTTGCTGAATGGTTCCTTTTTAAATACTACCCGAAAGTGTCTCAAATCGGTCTGCTGGCACACAACATTGTAGTTTATGGATAGATCGACAATTTTTTACATCAGACCAATGCCTACAAAGCGCCTGCAATTTTAAAACGTCGCCTCAGTTATTGGAGATACCCCTACATACGTTGCTGAATGGTTCCTTTTTAAATACTACCCGAAAGTGTCCCAAATCGGTCTGCTGGCACACAACATTGTAGTTTATGGATAGATCGACAATTTTTTACATCAGATTAATGCCTACAAAGCGCCTGCAATGTTAAGACGTCGGATCAGTTATTGGAGATACCCCTACACACGTTGCTGAATGGTTCCTTTTTAAATACTACCCGAAAGTGTCTCAAATCGGTCTGCTGGCACACAACATTGTAGTTTATGGATAGATCGACAATTTTTTACATCAGACCAATGCCTACAAAGCGCCTGCAATGTTAAAACGTCGCCTCAGTTATTGGAGATACCCCTACATACGTTGCTGAATGGTTCCTTTTTAAATACTACCCGAAAGTGTCTCAAATCGGTCTGCTGACACACAACATTGTAGTTTATGGATACATCGACAATTTTTTACATCAGACCAATGCCTACAAAGCGCCTGCAATGTTAAAACGTCGCCTCAGTTATTGGAGATACCCCTACATACGTTGCTGAATGGTTCCTTTTTAAATACTACCCGAAAGTGTCTCAAATCGGTCTGCTGACACACAACATTGTAGTTTATGGATACATCGACAATTTTTTACATCAGACCAATGCCTACAAAGCGCCTGCAATGTTAAAACGTCGCCTCAGTTATTGGAGATACCCCTACATACGTTGCTGAATGGTTCCTTTTTAAATACTACCCGAAAGTGTCTCAAATCGGTCTGCTGGCACACAACATTGTAGTTTATGGATAGATCGACAATTTTTTACATCAGATTAATGCCTACAAAGCGCCTGCAATGTTAAGACGTCGGATCAGTTATTGGAGATACCCCTACATACGTTGCTGAATGGTTCCTTTTTAAATACTACCCGAAAGTGTCTCAAATCGGTCTGCTGGCACACAACATTGTAGTTTATGGATAGATCGACAATTTTTTACATCAGACCAATGCCTACAAAGCGCCTGCAATTTTAAAACGTCGCCTCAGTTATTGGAGATACCCCTACATACGTTGCTGAATGGTTCCTTTTTAAATACTACCCGAAAGTGTCCCAAATCGGTCTGCTGGCACACAACATTGTAGTTTATGGATAGATCGACAATGTTTTACATCAGATTGATGCCTACAAAGCGCCTGCAATGTTAAGACGTCGGATCAGTTATTGGAGATACCCCTACACACGTTGCTGAATGGTTCCTTTTTAAATACTACCCGAAAGTGTCTCAAATCGGTCTGCTGGCACACAACATTGTAGTTTATGGATAGATCGACAATTTTTTACATCAGACCAATGCCTACAAAGCGCCTGCAATGTTAAAACGTCGCCTCAGTTATTGGAGATACCCCTACATACGTTGCTGAATGGTTCCTTTTTAAATACTACCCGAAAGTGTCTCAAATCGGTCTGCTGACACACAACATTGTAGTTTATGGATACATCGACAATTTTTTACATCAGACCAATGCCTACAAAGCGCCTGCAATGTTAAAACGTCGCCTCAGTTATTGGAGATACCCCTACATACGTTGCTGAATGGTTCCTTTTTAAATACTACCCGAAAGTGTCTCAAATCGGTCTCCTGACACACAACATTGTAGTTTATGGATACATCGACAATTTTTTACATCAGACCAATGCCTACAAAGCGCCTGCAATGTTAAAACGTCGCCTCAGTTATTGGAGATACCCCTACATACGTTGCTGAATGGTTCCTTTTTAAATACTACCCGAAAGTGTCTCAAATCGGTCTGCTGACACACAACATTGTAGTTTATGGATACATCGACAATTTTTTACATCAGACCAATGCCTACAAAGCGCCTGCAATGTTAAAACGTCGCCTCAGTTATTGGAGATACCCCTACATACGTTGCTGAATGGTTCCTTTTTAAATACTACCCGAAAGTGTCTCAAATCGGTCTGCTGACACACAACATTGTAGTTTATGGATACATCGACAATTTTTTACATCAGACCAATGCCTACAAAGCGCCTGCAATGTTAAAACGTCGCCTCAGTTATTGGAGATACCCCTACATACGTTGCTGAATGGTTCCTTTTTAAATACTACCCGAAAGTGTCTCAAATCGGTCTGCTGGCACACAACATTGTAGTTTATGGATAGATCGACAATTTTTTACATCAGATCAATGCCTACAAAGCGCCTGCAATGTTAAGACGTCGGATCAGTTATTGGAGATACCCCTACATACGTTGCTGAATGGTTCCTTTTTAAATACTACCCGAAAGTGTCTCAAATCGGTCTGCTGGCACACAACATTGTAGTTTATGGATAGATCGACAATTTTTTACATCAGACCAATGCCTACAAAGCGCCTGCAATGTTAAAACGTCGCCTCAGTTATTGGAGATACCCGTACATACGTTGCTGAATGGTTCCTTTTTAAATACTACCCGAAAGTGTCCCAAATCGGTCTGCTGACACACAACACTGTAGTTTATGGATAGATCGACAATTTTTTACATCAGATTAATGCCTACAAAGCGCCTGCAATGTTAAAACGTCGCCTCAGTTATTGGAGATACCCCTACATACGTTGCTGAATGGTTCCTTTTTAAATACTACCCGAAAGTGTCTCAAATCGGTCTGCTGGCACACAACATTGTAGTTTATGGATAGATCGACAATTTTTTACATCAGATTAATGCCTACAAAGCGCCTGCAATGTTAAGACGTCGGATCAGTTATTGGAGATACCCCTACATACGTTGCTGAATGGTTCCTTTTTAAATACTACCCGAAAGTGTCTCAAATCGGTCTGCTGGCACACAACATTGTAGTTTATGGATAGATCGACAATTTTTTACATCAGACCAATGCCTACAAAGCGCCTGCAATTTTAAAACGTCGCCTCAGTTATTGGAGATACCCCTACATACGTTGCTGAATGGTTCCTTTTTAAATACTACCCGAAAGTGTCTCAAATCGGTCTGCTGACACACAACATTGTAGTTTATGGATACATCGACAATTTTTTACATCAGACCAATGCCTACAAAGCGCCTGCAATGTTAAAACGTCGCCTCAGTTATTGGAGATACCCCTACATACGTTGCTGAATGGTTCCTTTTTAAATACTACCCGAAAGTGTCTCAAATCGGTCTGCTGACACACAACATTGTAGTTTATGGATACATCGACAATTTTTTACATCAGACCAATGCCTACAAAGCGCCTGCAATGTTAAAACGTCGCCTCAGTTATTGGAGATACCCCTACATACGTTGCTGAATGGTTCCTTTTTAAATACTACCCGAAAGTGTCTCAAATCGGTCTGCTGACACACAACATTGTAGTTTATGGATACATCGACAATTTTTTACATCAGACCAATGCCTACAAAGCGCCTGCAATGTTAAAACGTCGCCTCAGTTATTGGAGATACCCCTACATACGTTGCTGAATGGTTCCTTTTTAAATACTACCCGAAAGTGTCTCAAATCGGTCTGCTGACACACAACATTGTAGTTTATGGATACATCGACAATTTTTTACATCAGATTAATGCCTACAAAGCGCCTGCAATGTTAAGACGTCGGATCAGTTATTGGAGATACCCCTACACACGTTGCTGAATGGTTCCTTTTTAAATACTACCCGAAAGTGTCTCAAATCGGTCTGCTGGCACACAACATTGTAGTTTATGGATAGATCGACAATTTTTTACATCAGACCAATGCCTACAAAGCGCCTGCAATGTTAAAACGTCGCCTCAGTTATTGGAGATACCCCTACATACGTTGCTGAATGGTTCCTTTTTAAATACTACCCGAAAGTGTCTCAAATCGGTCTGCTGACACACAACATTGTAGTTTATGGATACATCGACAATTTTTTACATCAGACCAATGCCTACAAAGCGCCTGCAATGTTAAAACGTCGCCTCAGTTATTGGAGATACCCCTACATACGTTGCTGAATGGTTCCTTTTTAAATACTACCCGAAAGTGTCTCAAATCGGTCTGCTGACACACAACATTGTAGTTTATGGATACATCGACAATTTTTTACATCAGACCAATGCCTACAAAGCGCCTGCAATGTTAAAACGTCGCCTCAGTTATTGGAGATACCCCTACATACGTTGCTGAATGGTTCCTTTTTAAATACTACCCGAAAGTGTCTCAAATCGGTCTGCTGGCACACAACATTGTAGTTTATGGATAGATCGACAATTTTTTACATCAGATTAATGCCTACAAAGCGCCTGCAATGTTAAGACGTCGGATCAGTTATTGGAGATACCCCTACATACGTTGCTGAATGGTTCCTTTTTAAATACTACCCGAAAGTGTCTCAAATCGGTCTGCTGGCACACAACATTGTAGTTTATGGATAGATCGACAATTTTTTACATCAGACCAATGCCTACAAAGCGCCTGCAATTTTAAAACGTCGCCTCAGTTATTGGAGATACCCCTACATACGTTGCTGAATGGTTCCTTTTTAAATACTACCCGAAAGTGTCTCAAATCGGTCTGCTGACACACAACATTGTAGTTTATGGATACATCGACAATTTTTTACATCAGACCAATGCCTACAAAGCGCCTGCAATGTTAAAACGTCGCCTCAGTTATTGGAGATACCCCTACATACGTTGCTGAATGGTTCCTTTTTAAATACTACCCGAAAGTGTCTCAAATCGGTCTGCTGACACACAACATTGTAGTTTATGGATACATCGACAATTTTTTACATCAGACCAATGCCTACAAAGCGCCTGCAATGTTAAAACGTCGCCTCAGTTATTGGAGATACCCCTACATACGTTGCTGAATGGTTCCTTTTTAAATACTACCCGAAAGTGTCTCAAATCGGTCTGCTGGCACACAACATTGTAGTTTATGGATAGATCGACAATTTTTTACATCAGATTAATGCCTACAAAGCGCCTGCAATGTTAAGACGTCGGATCAGTTATTGGAGATACCCCTACATACGTTGCTGAATGGTTCCTTTTTAAATACTACCCGAAAGTGTCTCAAATCGGTCTGCTGGCACACAACATTGTAGTTTATGGATAGATCGACAATTTTTTACATCAGACCAATGCCTACAAAGCGCCTGCAATTTTAAAACGTCGCCTCAGTTATTGGAGATACCCCTACATACGTTGCTGAATGGTTCCTTTTTAAATACTACCCGAAAGTGTCCCAAATCGGTCTGCTGGCACACAACATTGTAGTTTATGGATAGATCGACAATGTTTTACATCAGATTGATGCCTACAAAGCGCCTGCAATGTTAAGACGTCGGATCAGTTATTGGAGATACCCCTACACACGTTGCTGAATGGTTCCTTTTTAAATACTACCCGAAAGTGTCTCAAATCGGTCTGCTGGCACACAACATTGTAGTTTATGGATAGATCGACAATTTTTTACATCAGACCAATGCCTACAAAGCGCCTGCAATGTTAAAACGTCGCCTCAGTTATTGGAGATACCCCTACATACGTTGCTGAATGGTTCCTTTTTAAATACTACCCGAAAGTGTCTCAAATCGGTCTGCTGACACACAACATTGTAGTTTATGGATACATCGACAATTTTTTACATCAGACCAATGCCTACAAAGCGCCTGCAATGTTAAAACGTCGCCTCAGTTATTGGAGATACCCCTACATACGTTGCTGAATGGTTCCTTTTTAAATACTACCCGAAAGTGTCTCAAATCGGTCTCCTGACACACAACATTGTAGTTTATGGATACATCGACAATTTTTTACATCAGACCAATGCCTACAAAGCGCCTGCAATGTTAAAACGTCGCCTCAGTTATTGGAGATACCCCTACATACGTTGCTGAATGGTTCCTTTTTAAATACTACCCGAAAGTGTCTCAAATCGGTCTGCTGACACACAACATTGTAGTTTATGGATACATCGACAATTTTTTACATCAGACCAATGCCTACAAAGCGCCTGCAATGTTAAAACGTCGCCTCAGTTATTGGAGATACCCCTACATACGTTGCTGAATGGTTCCTTTTTAAATACTACCCGAAAGTGTCTCAAATCGGTCTGCTGACACACAACATTGTAGTTTATGGATACATCGACAATTTTTTACATCAGACCAATGCCTACAAAGCGCCTGCAATGTTAAAACGTCGCCTCAGTTATTGGAGATACCCCTACATACGTTGCTGAATGGTTCCTTTTTAAATACTACCCGAAAGTGTCTCAAATCGGTCTGCTGGCACACAACATTGTAGTTTATGGATAGATCGACAATTTTTTACATCAGATCAATGCCTACAAAGCGCCTGCAATGTTAAGACGTCGGATCAGTTATTGGAGATACCCCTACATACGTTGCTGAATGGTTCCTTTTTAAATACTACCCGAAAGTGTCTCAAATCGGTCTGCTGGCACACAACATTGTAGTTTATGGATAGATCGACAATTTTTTACATCAGACCAATGCCTACAAAGCGCCTGCAATGTTAAAACGTCGCCTCAGTTATTGGAGATACCCGTACATACGTTGCTGAATGGTTCCTTTTTAAATACTACCCGAAAGTGTCCCAAATCGGTCTGCTGACACACAACACTGTAGTTTATGGATAGATCGACAATTTTTTACATCAGATTAATGCCTACAAAGCGCCTGCAATGTTAAAACGTCGCCTCAGTTATTGGAGATACCCCTACATACGTTGCTGAATGGTTCCTTTTTAAATACTACCCGAAAGTGTCTCAAATCGGTCTGCTGGCACACAACATTGTAGTTTATGGATAGATCGACAATTTTTTACATCAGATTAATGCCTACAAAGCGCCTGCAATGTTAAGACGTCGGATCAGTTATTGGAGATACCCCTACATACGTTGCTGAATGGTTCCTTTTTAAATACTACCCGAAAGTGTCTCAAATCGGTCTGCTGGCACACAACATTGTAGTTTATGGATAGATCGACAATTTTTTACATCAGACCAATGCCTACAAAGCGCCTGCAATTTTAAAACGTCGCCTCAGTTATTGGAGATACCCCTACATACGTTGCTGAATGGTTCCTTTTTAAATACTACCCGAAAGTGTCTCAAATCGGTCTGCTGACACACAACATTGTAGTTTATGGATACATCGACAATTTTTTACATCAGACCAATGCCTACAAAGCGCCTGCAATGTTAAAACGTCGCCTCAGTTATTGGAGATACCCCTACATACGTTGCTGAAGGGTTCCTTTTTAAATACTACCCGAAAGTGTCTCAAATCGGTCTGCTGACACACAACATTGTAGTTTATGGATACATCGACAATTTTTTACATCAGACCAATGCCTACAAAGCGCCTGCAATGTTAAAACGTCGCCTCAGTTATTGGAGATACCCCTACATACGTTGCTGAATGGTTCCTTTTTAAATACTACCCGAAAGTGTCTCAAATCGGTCTGCTGACACACAACATTGTAGTTTATGGATACATCGACAATTTTTTACATCAGACCAATGCCTACAAAGCGCCTGCAATGTTAAAACGTCGCCTCAGTTATTGGAGATACCCCTACATACGTTGCTGAATGGTTCCTTTTTAAATACTACCCGAAAGTGTCTCAAATCGGTCTGCTGACACACAACATTGTAGTTTATGGATACATCGACAATTTTTTACATCAGATTAATGCCTACAAAGCGCCTGCAATGTTAAGACGTCGGATCAGTTATTGGAGATACCCCTACACACGTTGCTGAATGGTTCCTTTTTAAATACTACCCGAAAGTGTCTCAAATCGGTCTGCTGGCACACAACATTGTAGTTTATGGATAGATCGACAATTTTTTACATCAGACCAATGCCTACAAAGCGCCTGCAATGTTAAAACGTCGGATCAGTTATTGGAGATACCCCTACATACGTTGCTGAATGGTTCCTTTTTAAATACTACCCGAAAGTGTCTCAAATCGGTCTGCTGACACACAACATTGTAGTTTATGGATACATCGACAATTTTTTACATCAGACCAATGCCTACAAAGCGCCTGCAATGTTAAAACGTCGCCTCAGTTATTGGAGATACCCCTACATACGTTGCTGAATGGTTCCTTTTTAAATACTACCCGAAAGTGTCTCAAATCGGTCTGCTGACACACAACATTGTAGTTTATGGATACATCGACAATTTTTTACATCAGACCAATGCCTACAAAGCGCCTGCAATGTTAAAACGTCGCCTCAGTTATTGGAGATACCCCTACATACGTTGCTGAATGGTTCCTTTTTAAATACTACCCGAAAGTGTCTCAAATCGGTCTGCTGGCACACAACATTGTAGTTTATGGATAGATCGACAATTTTTTACATCAGATTAATGCCTACAAAGCGCCTGCAATGTTAAGACGTCGGATCAGTTATTGGAGATACCCCTACATACGTTGCTGAATGGTTCCTTTTTAAATACTACCCGAAAGTGTCTCAAATCGGTCTGCTGGCACACAACATTGTAGTTTATGGATAGATCGACAATTTTTTACATCAGACCAATGCCTACAAAGCGCCTGCAATTTTAAAACGTCGCCTCAGTTATTGGAGATACCCCTACATACGTTGCTGAATGGTTCCTTTTTAAATACTACCCGAAAGTGTCCCAAATCGGTCTGCTGGCACACAACATTGTAGTTTATGGATAGATCGACAATTTTTTACATCAGATTAATGCCTACAAAGCGCCTGCAATGTTAAGACGTCGGATCAGTTATTGGAGATACCCCTACACACGTTGCTGAATGGTTCCTTTTTAAATACTACCCGAAAGTGTCTCAAATCGGTCTGCTGGCACACAACATTGTAGTTTATGGATAGATCGACAATTTTTTACATCAGACCAATACCTACAAAGCGCCTGCAATGTTAAAACGTCGCCTCAGTTATTGGAGATACCCCTACATACGTTGCTGAATGGTTCCTTTTTAAATACTACCCGAAAGTGTCTCAAATCGGTCTGCTGACACACAACATTGTAGTTTATGGATACATCGACAATTTTTTACATCAGACCAATGCCTACAAAGCGCCTGCAATGTTAAAACGTCGCCTCAGTTATTGGAGATACCCCTACATACGTTGCTGAATGGTTCCTTTTTAAATACTACCCGAAAGTGTCTCAAATCGGTCTGCTGACACACAACATTGTAGTTTATGGATACATCGACAATTTTTTACATCAGACCAATGCCTACAAAGCGCCTGCAATGTTAAAACGTCGCCTCAGTTATTGGAGATACCCCTACATACGTTGCTGAATGGTTCCTTTTTAAATACTACCCGAAAGTGTCTCAAATCGGTCTGCTGACACACAACATTGTAGTTTATGGATACATCGACAATTTTTTACATCAGACCAATGCCTACAAAGCGCCTGCAATGTTAAAACGTCGCCTCAGTTATTGGAGATACCCCTACATACGTTGCTGAATGGTTCCTTTTTAAATACTACCCGAAAGTGTCTCAAATCGGTCTGCTGACACACAACATTGTAGTTTATGGATACATCGACAATTTTTTACATCAGACCAATGCCTACAAAGCGCCTGCAATGTTAAAACGTCGCCTCAGTTATTGGAGATACCCCTACATACGTTGCTGAATGGTTCCTTTTTAAATACTACCCGAAAGTGTCTCAAATCGGTCTGCTGGCACACAACATTGTAGTTTATGGATAGATCGACAATTTTTTACATCAGATTAATGCCTACAAAGCGCCTGCAATGTTAAGACGTCGGATCAGTTATTGGAGATACCCCTACATACGTTGCTGAATGGTTCCTTTTTAAATACTACCCGAAAGTGTCTCAAATCGGTCTGCTGGCACACAACATTGTAGTTTATGGATAGATCGACAATTTTTTACATCAGACCAATGCCTACAAAGCGCCTGCAATTTTAAAACGTCGCCTCAGTTATTGGAGATACCCCTACATACGTTGCTGAATGGTTCCTTTTTAAATACTACCCGAAAGTGTCCCAAATCGGTCTGCTGACACACAACACTGTAGTTTATGGATAGATCGACAATTTTTTACATCAGATTAATGCCTACAAAGCGCCTGCAATGTTAAAACGTCGCCTCAGTTATTGGAGATACCCCTACATACGTTGCTGAATGGTTCCTTTTTAAATACTACCCGAAAGTGTCTCAAATCGGTCTGCTGGCACACAACATTGTAGTTTATGGATAGATCGACAATTTTTTACATCAGATTAATGCCTACAAAGCGCCTGCAATGTTAAGACGTCGGATCAGTTATTGGAGATACCCCTACATACGTTGCTGAATGGTTCCTTTTTAAATACTACCCGAAAGTGTCTCAAATCGGTCTGCTGGCACACAAC
This sequence comes from Haliotis asinina, assembly GCF_037392515.1. Classification (NCBI taxonomy): domain Eukaryota; kingdom Metazoa; phylum Mollusca; class Gastropoda; order Lepetellida; family Haliotidae; genus Haliotis; species Haliotis asinina. The sequence continues at coordinate 20,414,790 of NC_090289.1, forward strand.
ATTGTAGTTTATGGATAGATCGACAATTTTTTACATCAGACCAATGCCTACAAAGCGCCTGCAATTTTAAAACGTCGCCTCAGTTATTGGAGATACCCCTACATACGTTGCTGAATGGTTCCTTTTTAAATACTACCCGAAAGTGTCCCAAATCGGTCTGCTGGCACACAACATTGTAGTTTATGGATAGATCGACAATTTTTTACATCAGATTAATGCCTACAAAGCGCCTGCAATGTTAAGACGTCGGATCAGTTATTGGAGATACCCCTACACACGTTGCTGAATGGTTCCTTTTTAAATACTACCCGAAAGTGTCTCAAATCGGTCTGCTGGCACACAACATTGTAGTTTATGGATAGATCGACAATTTTTTACATCAGACCAATGCCTACAAAGCGCCTGCAATGTTAAAACGTCGCCTCAGTTATTGGAGATACCCCTACATACGTTGCTGAATGGTTCCTTTTTAAATACTACCCGAAAGTGTCTCAAATCGGTCTGCTGACACACAACATTGTAGTTTATGGATAGATCGACAATTTTTTACATCAGATTAATGCCTACAAAGCGCCTGCAATGTTAAGACGTCGGATCAGTTATTGGAGATACCCCTACATACGTTGCTGAATGGTTCCTTTTTAAATACTACCCGAAAGTGTCTCAAATCGGTCTGCTGACACACAACATTGTAGTTTATGGATACATCGACAATTTTTTACATCAGACCAATGCCTACAAAGCGCCTGCAATGTTAAAACGTCGCCTCAGTTATTGGAGATACCCCTACATACGTTGCTGAATGGTTCCTTTTTAAATACTACCCGAAAGTGTCTCAAATCGGTCTGCTGACACACAACATTGTAGTTTATGGATACATCGACAATTTTTTACATCAGACCAATGCCTACAAAGCGCCTGCAATGTTAAAACGTCGCCTCAGTTATTGGAGATACCCCTACATACGTTGCTGAATGGTTCCTTTTTAAATACTACCCGAAAGTGTCTCAAATCGGTCTGCTGGCACACAACATTGTAGTTTATGGATAGATCGACAATTTTTTACATCAGACCAATGCCTACAAAGCGCCTGCAATTTTAAAACGTCGCCTCAGTTATTGGAGATACCCCTACATACGTTGCTGAATGGTTCCTTTTTAAATACTACCCGAAAGTGTCCCAAATCGGTCTGCTGACACACAACACTGTAGTTTATGGATAGATCGACAATTTTTTACATCAGATTAATGCCTACAAAGCGCCTGCAATGTTAAAACGTCGCCTCAGTTATTGGAGATACCCCTACATACGTTGCTGAATGGTTCCTTTTTAAATACTACCCGAAAGTGTCTCAAATCGGTCTGCTGGCACACAACATTGTAGTTTATGGATAGATCGACAATTTTTTACATCAGACCAATGCCTACAAAGCGCCTGCAATGTTAAAACGTCGCCTCAGTTATTGGAGATACCCCTACATACGTTGCTGAATGGTTCCTTTTTAAATACTACCCGAAAGTGTCTCAAATCGGTCTGCTGACACACAACATTGTAGTTTATGGATACATCGACAATTTTTTACATCAGACCAATGCCTACAAAGCGCCTGCAATGTTAAAACGTCGCCTCAGTTATTGGAGATACCCCTACATACGTTGCTGAATGGTTCCTTTTTAAATACTACCCGAAAGTGTCTCAAATCGGTCTGCTGGCACACAACATTGTAGTTTATGGATAGATCGACAATTTTTTACATCAGACCAATGCCTACAAAGCGCCTGCAATGTTAAAACGTCGCCTCAGTTATTGGAGATACCCCTACATACGTTGCTGAATGGTTCCTTTTTAAATACTACCCGAAAGTGTCTCAAATCGGTCTGCTGACACACAACATTGTAGTTTATGGATACATCGACAATTTTTTACATCAGACCAATGCCTACAAAGCGCCTGCAATGTTAAAACGTCGCCTCAGTTATTGGAGATACCCCTACATACGTTGCTGAATGGTTCCTTTTTAAATACTACCCGAAAGTGTCTCAAATCGGTCTGCTGGCACACAACATTGTAGTTTATGGATAGATCGACAATTTTTTACATCAGATTAATGCCTACAAAGCGCCTGCAATGTTAAGACGTCGGATCAGTTATTGGAGATACCCCTACATACGTTGCTGAATGGTTCCTTTTTAAATACTACCCGAAAGTGTCTCAAATCGGTCTGCTGGCACACAACATTGTAGTTTATGGATAGATCGACAATTTTTTACATCAGACCAATGCCTACAAAGCGCCTGCAATTTTAAAACGTCGCCTCAGTTATTGGAGATACCCCTACATACGTTGCTGAATGGTTCCTTTTTAAATACTACCCGAAAGTGTCCCAAATCGGTCTGCTGACACACAACACTGTAGTTTATGGATAGATCGACAATTTTTTACATCAGATTAATGCCTACAAAGCGCCTGCAATGTTAAAACGTCGCCTCAGTTATTGGAGATACCCCTACATACGTTGCTGAATGGTTCCTTTTTAAATACTACCCGAAAGTGTCTCAAATCGGTCTGCTGGCACACAACATTGTAGTTTATGGATAGATCGACAATTTTTTACATCAGATTAATGCCTACAAAGCGCCTGCAATGTTAAGACGTCGGATCAGTTATTGGAGATACCCCTACATACGTTGCTGAATGGTTCCTTTTTAAATACTACCCGAAAGTGTCTCAAATCGGTCTGCTGACACACAACATTGTAGTTTATGGATAGATCGACAATTTTTTACATCAGACCAATGCCTACAAAGCGCCTGCAATTTTAAAACGTCGCCTCAGTTATTGGAGATACCCCTACATACGTTGCTGAATGGTTCCTTTTTAAATACTACCCGAAAGTGTCCCAAATCGGTCTGCTGGCACACAACATTGTAGTTTATGGACAGATCGACAATTTTTTACATCAGATTAATGCCTACAAAGCGCCTGCAATGTTAAGACGTCGGATCAGTTATTGGAGATACCCCTACACACGTTGCTGAATGGTTCCTTTTTAAATACTACCCGAAAGTGTCTCAAATCGGTCTGCTGGCACACAACATTGTAGTTTATGGATAGATCGACAATTTTTTACATCAGACCAATGCCTACAAAGCGCCTGCAATGTTAAAACGTCGCCTCAGTTATTGGAGATACCCCTACATACGTTGCTGAATGGTTCCTTTTTAAATACTACCCGAAAGTGTCTCAAATCGGTCTGCTGACACACAACATTGTAGTTTATGGATACATCGACAATTTTTTACATCAGACCAATGCCTACAAAGCGCCTGCAATGTTAAAACGTCGCCTCAGTTATTGGAGATACGCCTACATACGTTGCTGAATGGTTCCTTTTTAAATACTACCCGAAAGTGTCTCAAATCGGTCTGCTGACACACAACATTGTAGTTTATGGATACATCGACAATTTTTTACATCAGACCAATGCCTACAAAGCGCCTGCAATGTTAAAACGTCGCCTCAGTTATTGGAGATACCCCTACATACGTTGCTGAAGGGTTCCTTTTTAAATACTACCCGAAAGTGTCTCAAATCGGTCTGCTGGCACACAACATTGTAGTTTATGGATAGATCGACAATTTTTTACATCAGATTAATGCCTACAAAGCGCCTGCAATGTTAAGACGTCGGATCAGTTATTGGAGATACCCCTACATACGTTGCTGAATGGTTCCTTTTTAAATACTACCCGAAAGTGTCTCAAATCGGTCTGCTGGCACACAACATTGTAGTTTATGGATAGATCGACAATTTTTTACATCAGACCAATGCCTACAAAGCGCCTGCAATTTTAAAACGTCGCCTCAGTTATTGGAGATACCCCTACATACGTTGCTGAATGGTTCCTTTTTAAATACTACCCGAAAGTGTCCCAAATCGGTCTGCTGGCACACAACATTGTAGTTTATGGATAGATCGACAATTTTTTACATCAGATTAATGCCTACAAAGCGCCTGCAATGTTAAGACGTCGGATCAGTTATTGGAGATACCCCTACACACGTTGCTGAATGGTTCCTTTTTAAATACTACCCGAAAGTGTCTCAAATCGGTCTGCTGGCACACAACATTGTAGTTTATGGATAGATCGACAATTTTTTACATCAGACCAATGCCTACAAAGCGCCTGCAATGTTAAAACGTCGCCTCAGTTATTGGAGATACCCCTACATACGTTGCTGAATGGTTCCTTTTTAAATACTACCCGAAAGTGTCTCAAATCGGTCTGCTGACACACAACATTGTAGTTTATGGATACATCGACAATTTTTTACATCAGACCAATGCCTACAAAGCGCCTGCAATGTTAAAACGTCGCCTCAGTTATTGGAGATACCCCTACATACGTTGCTGAATGGTTCCTTTTTAAATACTACCCGAAAGTGTCTCAAATCGGTCTGCTGACACACAACATTGTAGTTTATGGATACATCGACAATTTTTTACATCAGACCAATGCCTACAAAGCGCCTGCAATGTTAAAACGTCGCCTCAGTTATTGGAGATACCCCTACATACGTTGCTGAAGGGTTCCTTTTTAAATACTACCCGAAAGTGTCTCAAATCGGTCTGCTGACACACAACATTGTAGTTTATGGATACATCGACAATTTTTTACATCAGACCAATGCCTACAAAGCGCCTGCAATGTTAAAACGTCGCCTCAGTTATTGGAGATACCCCTACATACGTTGCTGAAGGGTTCCTTTTTAAATACTACCCGAAAGTGTCTCAAATCGGTCTGCTGACACACAACATTGTAGTTTATGGATACATCGACAATTTTTTACATCAGACCAATGCCTACAAAGCGCCTGCAATGTTAAAACGTCGCCTCAGTTATTGGAGATACCCCTACATACGTTGCTGAATGGTTCCTTTTTAAATACTACCCGAAAGTGTCTCAAATCGGTCTGCTGACACACAACATTGTAGTTTATGGATACATCGACAATTTTTTACATCAGACCAATGCCTACAAAGCGCCTGCAATGTTAAAACGTCGCCTCAGTTATTGGAGATACCCCTACATACGTTGCTGAATGGTTCCTTTTTAAATACTACCCGAAAGTGTCTCAAATCGGTCTGCTGGCACACAACATTGTAGTTTATGGATAGATCGACAATTTTTTACATCAGATTAATGCCTACAAAGCGCCTGCAATTTTAAAACGTCGCCTCAGTTATTGGAGATACCCCTACATACGTTGCTGAATGGTTCCTTTTTAAATACTACCCGAAAGTGTCCCAAATCGGTCTGCTGGCACACAACATTGTAGTTTATGGATAGATCGACAATTTTTTACATCAGATTAATGCCTACAAAGCGCCTGCAATGTTAAGACGTCGCCTCAGTTATTGGAGATACCCCTACACACGTTGCTGAATGGTTCCTTTTTAAATACTACCCGAAAGTGTCTCAAATCGGTCTGCTGGCACACAACATTGTAGTTTATGGATAGATCGACAATTTTTTACATCAGACCAATGCCTACAAAGCGCCTGCAATGTTAAAACGTCGCCTCAGTTATTGGAGATACCCCTACATACGTTGCTGAATGGTTCCTTTTTAAATACTACCCGAAAGTGTCTCAAATCGGTCTGCTGACACACAACATTGTAGTTTATGGATACATCGACAATTTTTTACATCAGACCAATGCCTACAAAGCGCCTGCAATGTTAAAACGTCGCCTCAGTTATTGGAGATACCCCTACATACGTTGCTGAATGGTTCCTTTTTAAATACTACCCGAAAGTGTCTCAAATCGGTCTGCTGACACACAACATTGTAGTTTATGGATACATCGACAATTTTTTACATCAGACCAATGCCTACAAAGCGCCTGCAATGTTAAAACGTCGCCTCAGTTATTGGAGATACCCCTACATACGTTGCTGAAGGGTTCCTTTTTAAATACTACCCGAAAGTGTCTCAAATCGGTCTGCTGACACACAACATTGTAGTTTATGGATACATCGACAATTTTTTACATCAGACCAATGCCTACAAAGCGCCTGCAATGTTAAAACGTCGCCTCAGTTATTGGAGATACCCCTACATACGTTGCTGAATGGTTCCTTTTTAAATACTACCCGAAAGTGTCTCAAATCGGTCTGCTGACACACAACATTGTAGTTTATGGATACATCGACAATTTTTTACATCAGACCAATGCCTACAAAGCGCCTGCAATGTTAAAACGTCGCCTCAGTTATTGGAGATACCCCTACATACGTTGCTGAATGGTTCCTTTTTAAATACTACCCGAAAGTGTCTCAAATCGGTCTGCTGGCACACAACATTGTAGTTTATGGATAGATCGACAATTTTTTACATCAGATTAATGCCTACAAAGCGCCTGCAATGTTAAGACGTCGGATCAGTTATTGGAGATACCCCTACATACGTTGCTGAATGGTTCCTTTTTAAATACTACCCGAAAGTGTCTCAAATCGGTCTGCTGGCACACAACATTGTAGTTTATGGATAGATCGACAATTTTTTACATCAGACCAATGCCTACAAAGCGCCTGCAATTTTAAAACGTCGCCTCAGTTATTGGAGATACCCCTACATACGTTGCTGAATGGTTCCTTTTTAAATACTACCCGAAAGTGTCCCAAATCGGTCTGCTGACACACAACACTGTAGTTTATGGATAGATCGACAATTTTTTACATCAGATTAATGCCTACAAAGCGCCTGCAATGTTAAAACGTCGCCTCAGTTATTGGAGATACCCCTACATACGTTGCTGAATGGTTCCTTTTTAAATACTACCCGAAAGTGTCTCAAATCGGTCTGCTGGCACACAACATTGTAGTTTATGGATAGATCGACAATTTTTTACATCAGATTAATGCCTACAAAGCGCCTGCAATGTTAAGACGTCGGATCAGTTATTGGAGATACCCCTACATACGTTGCTGAATGGTTCCTTTTTAAATACTACCCGAAAGTGTCTCAAATCGGTCTGCTGGCACACAACATTGTAGTTTATGGATAGATCGACAATTTTTTACATCAGACCAATGCCTACAAAGCGCCTGCAATTTTAAAACGTCGCCTCAGTTATTGGAGATACCCCTACATACGTTGCTGAATGGTTCCTTTTTAAATACTACCCGAAAGTGTCCCAAATCGGTCTGCTGGCACACAACATTGTAGTTTATGGATAGATCGACAATTTTTTACATCAGATTAATGCCTACAAAGCGCCTGCAATGTTAAGACGTCGGATCAGTTATTGGAGATACCCCTACACACGTTGCTGAATGGTTCCTTTTTAAATACTACCCGAAAGTGTCTCAAATCGGTCTGCTGGCACACAACATTGTAGTTTATGGATAGATCGACAATTTTTTACATCAGACCAATGCCTACAAAGCGCCTGCAATGTTAAAACGTCGCCTCAGTTATTGGAGATACCCCTACATACGTTGCTGAATGGTTCCTTTTTAAATACTACCCGAAAGTGTCTCAAATCGGTCTGCTGACACACAACATTGTAGTTTATGGATACATCGACAATTTTTTACATCAGACCAATGCCTACAAAGCGCCTGCAATGTTAAAACGTCGCCTCAGTTATTGGAGATACCCCTACATACGTTGCTGAATGGTTCCTTTTTAAATACTACCCGAAAGTGTCTCAAATCGGTCTGCTGACACACAACATTGTAGTTTATGGATACATCGACAATTTTTTACATCAGACCAATGCCTACAAAGCGCCTGCAATGTTAAAACGTCGCCTCAGTTATTGGAGATACCCCTACATACGTTGCTGAATGGTTCCTTTTTAAATACTACCCGAAAGTGTCTCAAATCGGTCTGCTGACACACAACATTGTAGTTTATGGATACATCGACAATTTTTTACATCAGACCAATGCCTACAAAGCGCCTGCAATGTTAAAACGTCGCCTCAGTTATTGGAGATACCCCTACATACGTTGCTGAATGGTTCCTTTTTAAATACTACCCGAAAGTGTCTCAAATCGGTCTGCTGACACACAACATTGTAGTTTATGGATACATCGACAATTTTTTACATCAGACCAATGCCTACAAAGCGCCTGCAATGTTAAAACGTCGCCTCAGTTATTGGAGATACCCCTACATACGTTGCTGAATGGTTCCTTTTTAAATACTACCCGAAAGTGTCTCAAATCGGTCTGCTGGCACACAACATTGTAGTTTATGGATAGATCGACAATTTTTTACATCAGATTAATGCCTACAAAGCGCCTGCAATGTTAAGACGTCGGATCAGTTATTGGAGATACCCCTACATACGTTGCTGAATGGTTCCTTTTTAAATACTACCCGAAAGTGTCTCAAATCGGTCTGCTGGCACACAACATTGTAGTTTATGGATAGATCGACAATTTTTTACATCAGACCAATGCCTACAAAGCGCCTGCAATTTTAAAACGTCGCCTCAGTTATTGGAGATACCCCTACATACGTTGCTGAATGGTTCCTTTTTAAATACTACCCGAAAGTGTCCCAAATCGGTCTGCTGACACACAACACTGTAGTTTATGGATAGATCGACAATTTTTTACATCAGATTAATGCCTACAAAGCGCCTGCAATGTTAAAACGTCGCCTCAGTTATTGGAGATACCCCTACATACGTTGCTGAATGGTTCCTTTTTAAATACTACCCGAAAGTGTCTCAAATCGGTCTGCTGGCACACAACATTGTAGTTTATGGATAGATCGACAATTTTTTACATCAGACCAATGCCTACAAAGCGCCTGCAATGTTAAAACGTCGCCTCAGTTATTGGAGATACCCCTACATACGTTGCTGAATGGTTCCTTTTTAAATACTACCCGAAAGTGTCTCAAATCGGTCTGCTGACACACAACATTGTAGTTTATGGATACATCGACAATTTTTTACATCAGACCAATGCCTACAAAGCGCCTGCAATGTTAAAACGTCGCCTCAGTTATTGGAGATACCCCTACATACGTTGCTGAATGGTTCCTTTTTAAATACTACCCGAAAGTGTCTCAAATCGGTCTGCTGGCACACAACATTGTAGTTTATGGATAGATCGACAATTTTTTACATCAGACCAATGCCTACAAAGCGCCTGCAATGTTAAAACGTCGCCTCAGTTATTGGAGATACCCCTACATACGTTGCTGAATGGTTCCTTTTTAAATACTACCCGAAAGTGTCTCAAATCGGTCTGCTGACACACAACATTGTAGTTTATGGATACATCGACAATTTTTTACATCAGACCAATGCCTACAAAGCGCCTGCAATGTTAAAACGTCGCCTCAGTTATTGGAGATACCCCTACATACGTTGCTGAATGGTTCCTTTTTAAATACTACCCGAAAGTGTCTCAAATCGGTCTGCTGGCACACAACATTGTAGTTTATGGATAGATCGACAATTTTTTACATCAGATTAATGCCTACAAAGCGCCTGCAATGTTAAGACGTCGGATCAGTTATTGGAGATACCCCTACATACGTTGCTGAATGGTTCCTTTTTAAATACTACCCGAAAGTGTCTCAAATCGGTCTGATGGCACACAACATTGTAGTTTATGGATAGATCGACAATTTTTTACATCAGACCAATGCCTACAAAGCGCCTGCAATTTTAAAACGTCGCCTCAGTTATTGGAGATACCCCTACATACGTTGCTGAATGGTTCCTTTTTAAATACTACCCGAAAGTGTCCCAAATCGGTCTGCTGGCACACAACATTGTAGTTTATGGATAGATCGACAATTTTTTACATCAGATTAATGCCTACAAAGCGCCTGCAATGTTAAGACGTCGGATCAGTTATTGGAGATACCCCTACACACGTTGCTGAATGGTTCCTTTTTAAATACTACCCGAAAGTGTCTCAAATCGGTCTGCTGGCACACAACATTGTAGTTTATGGATACATCGACAATTTTTTACATCAGACCAATGCCTACAAAGCGCCTGCAATGTTAAAACGTCGCCTCAGTTATTGGAGATACCCCTACATACGTTGCTGAATGGTTCCTTTTTAAATACTACCCGAAAGTGTCTCAAATCGGTCTGCTGACACACAACATTGTAGTTTATGGATACATCGACAATTTTTTACATCAGACCAATGCCTACAAAGCGCCTGCAATGTTAAAACGTCGCCTCAGTTATTGGAGATACCCCTACATACGTTGCTGAATGGTTCCTTTTTAAATACTACCCGAAAGTGTCTCAAATCGGTCTGCTGACACACAACATTGTAGTTTATGGATACATCGACAATTTTTTACATCAGACCAATGCCTACAAAGCGCCTGCAATGTTAAAACGTCGCCTCAGTTATTGGAGATACCCCTACATACGTTGCTGAATGGTTCCTTTTTAAATACTACCCGAAAGTGTCTCAAATCGGTCTGCTGACACACAACATTGTAGTTTATGGATACATCGACAATTTTTTACATCAGACCAATGCCTACAAAGCGCCTGCAATGTTAAAACGTCGCCTCAGTTATTGGAGATACCCCTACATACGTTGCTGAATGGTTCCTTTTTAAATACTACCCGAAAGTGTCCCAAATCGGTCTGCTGACACACAACACTGTAGTTTATGGATAGATCGACAATTTTTTACATCAGATTAATGCCTACAAAGCGCCTGCAATGTTAAAACGTCGCCTCAGTTATTGGAGATACCCCTACATACGTTGCTGAATGGTTCCTTTTTAAATACTACCCGAAAGTGTCTCAAATCGGTCTGCTGGCACACAACATTGTAGTTTATGGATAGATCGACAATTTTTTACATCAGATTAATGCCTACAAAGCGCCTGCAATGTTAAGACGTCGGATCAGTTATTGGAGATACCCCTACATACGTTGCTGAATGGTTCCTTTTTAAATACTACCCGAAAGTGTCTCAAATCGGTCTGCTGGCACACAACATTGTAGTTTATGGATAGATCGACAATTTTTTACATCAGACCAATGCCTACAAAGCGCCTGCAATTTTAAAACGTCGCCTCAGTTATTGGAGATACCCCTACATACGTTGCTGAATGGTTCCTTTTTAAATACTACCCGAAAGTGTCCCAAATCGGTCTGCTGGCACACAACATTGTAGTTTATGGATAGATCGACAATTTTTTACATCAGATTAATGCCTACAAAGCGCCTGCAATGTTAAGACGTCGGATCAGTTATTGGAGATACCCCTACACACGTTGCTGAATGGTTCCTTTTTAAATACTACCCGAAAGTGTCTCAAATCGGTCTGCTGGCACACAACATTGTAGTTTATGGATAGATCGACAATTTTTTACATCAGACCAATGCCTACAAAGCGCCTGCAATGTTAAAACGTCGCCTCAGTTATTGGAGATACCCCTACATACGTTGCTGAATGGTTCCTTTTTAAATACTACCCGAAAGTGTCTCAAATCGGTCTGCTGACACACAACATTGTAGTTTATGGATACATCGACAATTTTTTACATCAGACCAATGCCTACAAAGCGCCTGCAATGTTAAAACGTCGCCTCAGTTATTGGAGATACCCCTACATACGTTGCTGAATGGTTCCTTTTTAAATACTACCCGAAAGTGTCTCAAATCGGTCTGCTGACACACAACATTGTAGTTTATGGATACATCGACAATTTTTTACATCAGACCAATGCCTACAAAGCGCCTGCAATGTTAAAACGTCGCCTCAGTTATTGGAGATACCCCTACATACGTTGCTGAATGGTTCCTTTTTAAATACTACCCGAAAGTGTCTCAAATCGGTCTGCTGACACACAACATTGTAGTTTATGGATACATCGACAATTTTTTACATCAGACCAATGCCTACAAAGCGCCTGCAATGTTAAAACGTCGCCTCAGTTATTGGAGATACCCCTACATACGTTGCTGAATGGTTCCTTTTTAAATACTACCCGAAAGTGTCTCAAATCGGTCTGCTGACACACAACATTGTAGTTTATGGATACATCGACAATTTTTTACATCAGACCAATGCCTACAAAGCGCCTGCAATTTTAAAACGTCGCCTCAGTTATTGGAGATACCCCTACATACGTTGCTGAATGGTTCCTTTTTAAATACTACCCGAAAGTGTCCCAAATCGGTCTGCTGGCACACAACATTGTAGTTTATGGATAGATCGACAATTTTTTACATCAGATTAATGCCTACAAAGCGCCTGCAATGTTAAGACGTCGGATCAGTTATTGGAGATACCCCTACACACGTTGCTGAATGGTTCCTTTTTAAATACTACCCGAAAGTGTCTCAAATCGGTCTGCTGGCACACAACATTGTAGTTTATGGATAGATCGACAATTTTTTACATCAGACCAATGCCTACAAAGCGCCTGCAATGTTAAAACGTCGCCTCAGTTATTGGAGATACCCCTACATACGTTGCTGAATGGTTCCTTTTTAAATACTACCCGAAAGTGTCTCAAATCGGTCTGCTGACACACAACATTGTAGTTTATGGATACATCGACAATTTTTTACATCAGACCAATGCCTACAAAGCGCCTGCAATGTTAAAACGTCGCCTCAGTTATTGGAGATACCCCTACATACGTTGCTGAATGGTTCCTTTTTAAATACTACCCGAAAGTGTCTCAAATCGGTCTGCTGACACACAACATTGTAGTTTATGGATACATCGACAATTTTTTACATCAGACCAATGCCTACAAAGCGCCTGCAATGTTAAAACGTCGCCTCAGTTATTGGAGATACCCCTACATACGTTGCTGAATGGTTCCTTTTTAAATACTACCCGAAAGTGTCTCAAATCGGTCTGCTGACACACAACATTGTAGTTTATGGATACATCGACAATTTTTTACATCAGACCAATGCCTACAAAGCGCCTGCAATTTTAAAACGTCGCCTCAGTTATTGGAGATACCCCTACATACGTTGCTGAATGGTTCCTTTTTAAATACTACCCGAAAGTGTCTCAAATCGGTCTGCTGACACACAACATTGTAGTTTATGGATACATCGACAATTTTTTACATCAGACCAATGCCTACAAAGCGCCTGCAATGTTAAAACGTCGCCTCAGTTATTGGAGATACCCCTACATACGTTGCTGAATGGTTCCTTTTTAAATACTACCCGAAAGTGTCTCAAATCGGTCTGCTGACACACAACATTGTAGTTTATGGATACATCGACAATTTTTTACATCAGACCAATGCCTACAAAGCGCCTGCAATGTTAAAACGTCGCCTCAGTTATTGGAGATACCCCTACATACGTTGCTGAATGGTTCCTTTTTAAATACTACCCGAAAGTGTCTCAAATCGGTCTGCTGACACACAACATTGTAGTTTATGGATACATCGACAATTTTTTACATCAGACCAATGCCTACAAAGCGCCTGCAATGTTAAAACGTCGCCTCAGTTATTGGAGATACCCCTACATACGTTGCTGAATGGTTCCTTTTTAAATACTACCCGAAAGTGTCTCAAATCGGTCTGCTGACACACAACATTGTAGTTTATGGATACATCGACAATTTTTTACATCAGACCAATGCCTACAAAGCGCCTGCAATGTTAAAACGTCGCCTCAGTTATTGGAGATACCCCTACATACGTTGCTGAATGGTTCCTTTTTAAATACTACCCGAAAGTGTCTCAAATCGGTCTGCTGGCACACAACATTGTAGTTTATGGATAGATCGACAATTTTTTACATCAGATTAATGCCTACAAAGCGCCTGCAATGTTAAGACGTCGGATCAGTTATTGGAGATACCCCTACATACGTTGCTGAATGGTTCCTTTTTAAATACTACCCGAAAGTGTCTCAAATCGGTCTGCTGGCACACAACATTGTAGTTTATGGATAGATCGACAATTTTTTACATCAGACCAATGCCTACAAAGCGCCTGCAATTTTAAAACGTCGCCTCAGTTATTGGAGATACCCCTACATACGTTGCTGAATGGTTCCTTTTTAAATACTACCCGAAAGTGTCTCAAATCGGTCTGCTGACACACAACATTGTAGTTTATGGATACATCGACAATTTTTTACATCAGACCAATGCCTACAAAGCGCCTGCAATGTTAAAACGTCGCCTCAGTTATTGGAGATACCCCTACATACGTTGCTGAATGGTTCCTTTTTAAATACTACCCGAAAGTGTCTCAAATCGGTCTGCTGACACACAACATTGTAGTTTATGGATACATCGACAATTTTTTACATCAGACCAATGCCTACAAAGCGCCTGCAATGTTAAAACGTCGCCTCAGTTATTGGAGATACCCCTACATACGTTGCTGAATGGTTCCTTTTTAAATACTACCCGAAAGTGTCCCAAATCGGTCTGCTGACACACAACACTGTAGTTTATGGATAGATCGACAATGTTTTACATCAGATTAATGCCTACAAAGCGCCTGCAATGTTAAAACGTCGCCTCAGTTATTGGAGATACCCCTACATACGTTGCTGAATGGTTCCTTTTTAAATACTACCCGAAAGTGTCTCAAATCGGTCTGCTGGCACACAACATTGTAGTTTATGGATAGATCGACAATTTTTTACATCAGATTAATGCCTACAAAGCGCCTGCAATGTTAAGACGTCGGATCAGTTATTGGAGATACCCCTACATACGTTGCTGAATGGTTCCTTTTTAAATACTACCCGAAAGTGTCTCAAATCGGTCTGCTGGCACACAACATTGTAGTTTATGGATAGATCGACAATTTTTTACATCAGACCAATGCCTACAAAGCGCCTGCAATTTTAAAACGTCGCCTCAGTTATTGGAGATACCCCTACATACGTTGCTGAATGGTTCCTTTTTAAATACTACCCGAAAGTGTCCCAAATCGGTCTGCTGGCACACAACATTGTAGTTTATGGATAGATCGACAATTTTTTACATCAGATTAATGCCTACAAAGCGCCTGCAATGTTAAGACGTCGGATCAGTTATTGGAGATACCCCTACACACGTTGCTGAATGGTTCCTTTTTAAATACTACCCGAAAGTGTCTCAAATCGGTCTGCTGGCACACAACATTGTAGTTTATGGATACATCGACAATTTTTTACATCAGACCAATGCCTACAAAGCGCCTGCAATGTTAAAACGTCGCCTCAGTTATTGGAGATACCCCTACATACGTTGCTGAATGGTTCCTTTTTAAATACTACCCGAAAGTGTCTCAAATCGGTCTGCTGACACACAACATTGTAGTTTATGGATACATCGACAATTTTTTACATCAGACCAATGCCTACAAAGCGCCTGCAATGTTAAAACGTCGCCTCAGTTATTGGAGATACCCCTACATACGTTGCTGAATGGTTCCTTTTTAAATACTACCCGAAAGTGTCTCAAATCGGTCTGCTGACACACAACATTGTAGTTTATGGATACATCGACAATTTTTTACATCAGACCAATGCCTACAAAGCGCCTGCAATGTTAAAACGTCGCCTCAGTTATTGGAGATACCCCTACATACGTTGCTGAATGGTTCCTTTTTAAATACTACCCGAAAGTGTCTCAAATCGGTCTGCTGACACACAACATTGTAGTTTATGGATACATCGACAATTTTTTACATCAGACCAATGCCTACAAAGCGCCTGCAATGTTAAAACGTCGCCTCAGTTATTGGAGATACCCCTACATACGTTGCTGAATGGTTCCTTTTTAAATACTACCCGAAAGTGTCTCAAATCGGTCTGCTGACACACAACATTGTAGTTTATGGATACATCGACAATTTTTTACATCAGACCAATGCCTACAAAGCGCCTGCAATGTTAAAACGTCGCCTCAGTTATTGGAGATACCCCTACATACGTTGCTGAATGGTTCCTTTTTAAATACTACCCGAAAGTGTCTCAAATCGGTCTGCTGGCACACAACATTGTAGTTTATGGATAGATCGACAATTTTTTACATCAGATTAATGCCTACAAAGCGCCTGCAATGTTAAGACGTCGGATCAGTTATTGGAGATACCCCTACATACGTTGCTGAATGGTTCCTTTTTAAATACTACCCGAAAGTGTCTCAAATCGGTCTGCTGGCACACAACATTGTAGTTTATGGATAGATCGACAATTTTTTACATCAGACCAATGCCTACAAAGCGCCTGCAATTTTAAAACGTCGCCTCAGTTATTGGAGATACCCCTACATACGTTGCTGAATGGTTCCTTTTTAAATACTACCCGAAAGTGTCCCAAATCGGTCTGCTGACACACAACACTGTAGTTTATGGATAGATCGACAATTTTTTACATCAGATTAATGCCTACAAAGCGCCTGCAATGTTAAAACGTCGCCTCAGTTATTGGAGATACCCCTACATACGTTGCTGAATGGTTCCTTTTTAAATACTACCCGAAAGTGTCTCAAATCGGTCTGCTGGCACACAACATTGTAGTTTATGGATAGATCGACAATTTTTTACATCAGATTAATGCCTACAAAGCGCCTGCAATGTTAAGACGTCGGATCAGTTATTGGAGATACCCCTACATACGTTGCTGAATGGTTCCTTTTTAAATACTACCCGAAAGTGTCTCAAATCGGTCTGCTGGCACACAACATTGTAGTTTATGGATACATCGACAATTTTTTACATCAGACCAATGCCTACAAAGCGCCTGCAATTTTAAAACGTCGCCTCAGTTATTGGAGATACCCCTACATACGTTGCTGAATGGTTCCTTTTTAAATACTACCCGAAAGTGTCCCAAATCGGTCTGCTGGCACACAACATTGTAGTTTATGGATAGATCGACAATTTTTTACATCAGATTAATGCCTACAAAGCGCCTGCAATGTTAAGACGTCGGATCAGTTATTGGAGATACCCCTACACACGTTGCTGAATGGTTCCTTTTTAAATACTACCCGAAAGTGTCTCAAATCGGTCTGCTGGCACACAACATTGTAGTTTATGGATAGATCGACAATTTTTTACATCAGACCAATGCCTACAAAGCGCCTGCAATGTTAAAACGTCGCCTCAGTTATTGGAGATACCCCTACATACGTTGCTGAATGGTTCCTTTTTAAATACTACCCGAAAGTGTCTCAAATCGGTCTGCTGACACACAACATTGTAGTTTATGGATACATCGACAATTTTTTACATCAGACCAATGCCTACAAAGCGCCTGCAATGTTAAAACGTCGCCTCAGTTATTGGAGATACCCCTACATACGTTGCTGAATGGTTCCTTTTTAAATACTACCCGAAAGTGTCTCAAATCGGTCTGCTGACACACAACATTGTAGTTTATGGATACATCGACAATTTTTTACATCAGACCAATGCCTACAAAGCGCCTGCAATGTTAAAACGTCGCCTCAGTTATTGGAGATACCCCTACATACGTTGCTGAATGGTTCCTTTTTAAATACTACCCGAAAGTGTCTCAAATCGGTCTGCTGACACACAACATTGTAGTTTATGGATACATCGACAATTTTTTACATCAGACCAATGCCTACAAAGCGCCTGCAATGTTAAAACGTCGCCTCAGTTATTGGAGATACCCCTACATACGTTGCTGAATGGTTCCTTTTTAAATACTACCCGAAAGTGTCTCAAATCGGTCTGCTGACACACAACATTGTAGTTTATGGATACATCGACAATTTTTTACATCAGACCAATGCCTACAAAGCGCCTGCAATGTTAAAACGTCGCCTCAGTTATTGGAGATACCCCTACATACGTTGCTGAATGGTTCCTTTTTAAATACTACCCGAAAGTGTCTCAAATCGGTCTGCTGGCACACAACATTGTAGTTTATGGATAGATCGACAATTTTTTACATCAGATTAATGCCTACAAAGCGCCTGCAATGTTAAGACGTCGGATCAGTTATTGGAGATACCCCTACATACGTTGCTGAATGGTTCCTTTTTAAATACTACCCGAAAGTGTCTCAAATCGGTCTGCTGGCACACAACATTGTAGTTTATGGATAGATCGACAATTTTTTACATCAGACCAATGCCTACAAAGCGCCTGCAATTTTAAAACGTCGCCTCAGTTATTGGAGATACCCCTACATACGTTGCTGAATGGTTCCTTTTTAAATACTACCCGAAAGTGTCCCAAATCGGTCTGCTGACACACAACACTGTAGTTTATGGATAGATCGACAATTTTTTACATCAGATTAATGCCTACAAAGCGCCTGCAATGTTAAAACGTCGCCTCAGTTATTGGAGATACCCCTACATACGTTGCTGAATGGTTCCTTTTTAAATACTACCCGAAAGTGTCTCAAATCGGTCTGCTGGCACACAACATTGTAGTTTATGGATAGATCGACAATTTTTTACATCAGGCCAATGCCTACAAAGCGCCTGCAATGTTAAAACGTCGCCTCAGTTATTGGAGATACCCCTACATACGTTGCTGAATGGTTCCTTTTTAAATACTACCCGAAAGTGTCTCAAATCGGTCTGCTGACACACAACATTGTAGTTTATGGATACATCGACAATTTTTTACATCAGACCAATGCCTACAAAGCGCCTGCAATGTTAAAACGTCGCCTCAGTTATTGGAGATACCCCTACATACGTTGCTGAATGGTTCCTTTTTAAATACTACCCGAAAGTGTCTCAAATCGGTCTGCTGGCACACAACATTGTAGTTTATGGATAGATCGACAATTTTTTACATCAGACCAATGCCTACAAAGCGCCTGCAATGTTAAAACGTCGCCTCAGTTATTGGAGATACCCCTACATACGTTGCTGAATGGTTCCTTTTTAAATACTACCCGAAAGTGTCTCAAATCGGTCTGCTGACACACAACATTGTAGTTTATGGATACATCGACAATTTTTTACATCAGACCAATGCCTACAAAGCGCCTGCAATGTTAAAACGTCGCCTCAGTTATTGGAGATACCCCTACATACGTTGCTGAATGGTTCCTTTTTAAATACTACCCGAAAGTGTCTCAAATCGGTCTGCTGGCACACAACATTGTAGTTTATGGATAGATCGACAATTTTTTACATCAGATTAATGCCTACAAAGCGCCTGCAATGTTAAGACGTCGGATCAGTTATTGGAGATACCCCTACATACGTTGCTGAATGGTTCCTTTTTAAATACTACCCGAAAGTGTCTCAAATCGGTCTGCTGGCACACAACATTGTAGTTTATGGATAGATCGACAATTTTTTACATCAGACCAATGCCTACAAAGCGCCTGCAATTTTAAAACGTCGCCTCAGTTATTGGAGATACCCCTACATACGTTGCTGAATGGTTCCTTTTTAAATACTACCCGAAAGTGTCCCAAATCGGTCTGCTGACACACAACACTGTAGTTTATGGATAGATCGACAATTTTTTACATCAGATTAATGCCTACAAAGCGCCTGCAATGTTAAAACGTCGGATCAGTTATTGGAGATACCCCTACATACGTTGCTGAATGGTTCCTTTTTAAATACTACCCGAAAGTGTCTCAAATCGGTCTGCTGGCACACAACATTGTAGTTTATGGATAGATCGACAATTTTTTACATCAGACCAATGCCTACAAAGCGCCTGCAATGTTAAAACGTCGCCTCAGTTATTGGAGATACCCCTACATACGTTGCTGAATGGTTCCTTTTTAAATACTACCCGAAAGTGTCTCAAATCGGTCTGCTGACACACAACATTGTAGTTTATGGATACATCGACAATTTTTTACATCAGACCAATGCCTACAAAGCGCCTGCAATGTTAAAACGTCGCCTCAGTTATTGGAGATACCCCTACATACGTTGCTGAATGGTTCCTTTTTAAATACTACCCGAAAGTGTCTCAAATCGGTCTGCTGGCACACAACATTGTAGTTTATGGATAGATCGACAATTTTTTACATCAGACCAATGCCTACAAAGCGCCTGCAATGTTAAAACGTCGCCTCAGTTATTGGAGATACCCCTACATACGTTGCTGAATGGTTCCTTTTTAAATACTACCCGAAAGTGTCTCAAATCGGTCTGCTGACACACAACATTGTAGTTTATGGATACATCGACAATTTTTTACATCAGACCAATGCCTACAAAGCGCCTGCAATGTTAAAACGTCGCCTCAGTTATTGGAGATACCCCTACATACGTTGCTGAATGGTTCCTTTTTAAATACTACCCGAAAGTGTCTCAAATCGGTCTGCTGGCACACAACATTGTAGTTTATGGATAGATCGACAATTTTTTACATCAGATTAATGCCTACAAAGCGCCTGCAATGTTAAGACGTCGGATCAGTTATTGGAGATACCCCTACATACGTTGCTGAATGGTTCCTTTTTAAATACTACCCGAAAGTGTCTCAAATCGGTCTGCTGGCACACAACATTGTAGTTTATGGATAGATCGACAATTTTTTACATCAGACCAATGCCTACAAAGCGCCTGCAATTTTAAAACGTCGCCTCAGTTATTGGAGATACCCCTACATACGTTGCTGAATGGTTCCTTTTTAAATACTACCCGAAAGTGTCCCAAATCGGTCTGCTGACACACAACACTGTAGTTTATGGATAGATCGACAATTTTTTACATCAGATTAATGCCTACAAAGCGCCTGCAATGTTAAAACGTCGGATCAGTTATTGGAGATACCCCTACATACGTTGCTGAATGGTTCCTTTTTAAATACTACCCGAAAGTGTCTCAAATCGGTCTGCTGGCACACAACATTGTAGTTTATGGATAGATCGACAATTTTTTACATCAGACCAATGCCTACAAAGCGCCTGCAATGTTAAAACGTCGCCTCAGTTATTGGAGATACCCCTACATACGTTGCTGAAAGGTTCCTTTTTAAATACTACCCGAAAGTGTCTCAAATCGGTCTGCTGGCACACAACATTGTAGTTTATGGATAGATCGACAATTTTTTACATCAGACCAATGCCTACAAAGCGCCTGCAATGTTAAAACGTCGCCTCAGTTATTGGAGATACCCCTACATACGTTGCTGAATGGTTCCTTTTTAAATACTACCCGAAAGTGTCTCAAATCGGTCTGCTGACACACAACATTGTAGTTTATGGATACATCGACAATTTTTTACATCAGACCAATGCCTACAAAGCGCCTGCAATGTTAAAACGTCGCCTCAGTTATTGGAGATACCCCTACATACGTTGCTGAATGGTTCCTTTTTAAATACTACCCGAAAGTGTCTCAAATCGGTCTGCTGACACACAACATTGTAGTTTATGGATACATCGACAATTTTTTACATCAGACCAATGCCTACAAAGCGCCTGCAATGTTAAAACGTCGCCTCAGTTATTGGAGATACCCCTACATACGTTGCTGAATGGTTCCTTTTTAAATACTACCCGAAAGTGTCTCAAATCGGTCTGCTGACACACAACATTGTAGTTTATGGATACATCGACAATTTTTTACATCAGACCAATGCCTACAAAGCGCCTGCAATGTTAAAACGTCGCCTCAGTTATTGGAGATACCCCTACATACGTTGCTGAATGGTTCCTTTTTAAATACTACCCGAAAGTGTCTCAAATCGGTCTGCTGGCACACAACATTGTAGTTTATGGATAGATCGACAATTTTTTACATCAGATTAATGCCTACAAAGCGCCTGCAATGTTAAGACGTCGGATCAGTTATTGGAGATACCCCTACATACGTTGCTGAATGGTTCCTTTTTAAATACTACCCGAAAGTGTCTCAAATCGGTCTGCTGACACACAACATTGTAGTTTATGGATACATCGACAATTTTTTACATCAGACCAATGCCTACAAAGCGCCTGCAATGTTAAAACGTCGCCTCAGTTATTGGAGATACCCCTACATACGTTGCTGAATGGTTCCTTTTTAAATACTACCCGAAAGTGTCTCAAATCGGTCTGCTGACACACAACATTGTAGTTTATGGATACATCGACAATTTTTTACATCAGACCAATGCCTACAAAGCGCCTGCAATGTTAAAACGTCGCCTCAGTTATTGGAGATACCCCTACATACGTTGCTGAATGGTTCCTTTTTAAATACTACCCGAAAGTGTCTCAAATCGGTCTGCTGGCACACAACATTGTAGTTTATGGATAGATCGACAATTTTTTACATCAGACCAATGCCTACAAAGCGCCTGCAATTTTAAAACGTCGCCTCAGTTATTGGAGATACCCCTACATACGTTGCTGAATGGTTCCTTTTTAAATACTACCCGAAAGTGTCCCAAATCGGTCTGCTGACACACAACACTGTAGTTTATGGATAGATCGACAATTTTTTACATCAGATTAATGCCTACAAAGCGCCTGCAATGTTAAAACGTCGCCTCAGTTATTGGAGATACCCCTACATACGTTGCTGAATGGTTCCTTTTTAAATACTACCCGAAAGTGTCTCAAATCGGTCTGCTGGCACACAACATTGTAGTTTATGGATAGATCGACAATTTTTTACATCAGACCAATGCCTACAAAGCGCCTGCAATGTTAAAACGTCGCCTCAGTTATTGGAGATACCCCTACATACGTTGCTGAATGGTTCCTTTTTAAATACTACCCGAAAGTGTCTCAAATCGGTCTGCTGGCACACAACATTGTAGTTTATGGATAGATCGACAATTTTTTACATCAGACCAATGCCTACAAAGCGCCTGCAATGTTAAAACGTCGCCTCAGTTATTGGAGATACCCCTACATACGTTGCTGAATGGTTCCTTTTTAAATACTACCCGAAAGTGTCTCAAATCGGTCTGCTGACACACAACATTGTAGTTTATGGATACATCGACAATTTTTTACATCAGACCAATGCCTACAAAGCGCCTGCAATGTTAAAACGTCGCCTCAGTTATTGGAGATACCCCTACATACGTTGCTGAATGGTTCCTTTTTAAATACTACCCGAAAGTGTCTCAAATCGGTCTGCTGACACACAACATTGTAGTTTATGGATACATCGACAATTTTTTACATCAGACCAATGCCTACAAAGCGCCTGCAATGTTAAAACGTCGCCTCAGTTATTGGAGATACCCCTACATACGTTGCTGAATGGTTCCTTTTTAAATACTACCCGAAAGTGTCTCAAATCGGTCTGCTGACACACAACATTGTAGTTTATGGATACATCGACAATTTTTTACATCAGACCAATGCCTACAAAGCGCCTGCAATGTTAAAACGTCGCCTCAGTTATTGGAGATACCCCTACATACGTTGCTGAATGGTTCCTTTTTAAATACTACCCGAAAGTGTCTCAAATCGGTCTGCTGGCACACAACATTGTAGTTTATGGATAGATCGACAATTTTTTACATCAGATTAATGCCTACAAAGCGCCTGCAATGTTAAGACGTCGGATCAGTTATTGGAGATACCCCTACATACGTTGCTGAATGGTTCCTTTTTAAATACTACCCGAAAGTGTCTCAAATCGGTCTGCTGACACACAACATTGTAGTTTATGGATACATCGACAATTTTTTACATCAGACCAATGCCTACAAAGCGCCTGCAATGTTAAAACGTCGCCTCAGTTATTGGAGATACCCCTACATACGTTGCTGAATGGTTCCTTTTTAAATACTACCCGAAAGTGTCTCAAATCGGTCTGCTGACACACAACATTGTAGTTTATGGATACATCGACAATTTTTTACATCAGACCAATGCCTACAAAGCGCCTGCAATGTTAAAACGTCGCCTCAGTTATTGGAGATACCCCTACATACGTTGCTGAATGGTTCCTTTTTAAATACTACCCGAAAGTGTCTCAAATCGGTCTGCTGGCACACAACATTGTAGTTTATGGATAGATCGACAATTTTTTACATCAGACCAATGCCTACAAAGCGCCTGCAATTTTAAAACGTCGCCTCAGTTATTGGAGATACCCCTACATACGTTGCTGAATGGTTCCTTTTTAAATACTACCCGAAAGTGTCCCAAATCGGTCTGCTGACACACAACACTGTAGTTTATGGATAGATCGACAATTTTTTACATCAGATTAATGCCTACAAAGCGCCTGCAATGTTAAAACGTCGCCTCAGTTATTGGAGATACCCCTACATACGTTGCTGAATGGTTCCTTTTTAAATACTACCCGAAAGTGTCTCAAATCGGTCTGCTGGCACACAACATTGTAGTTTATGGATACATCGACAATTTTTTACATCAGACCAATGCCTACAAAGCGCCTGCAATGTTAAAACGTCGCCTCAGTTATTGGAGATACCCCTACATACGTTGCTGAATGGTTCCTTTTTAAATACTACCCGAAAGTGTCTCAAATCGGTCTGCTGACACACAACATTGTAGTTTATGGATACATCGACAATTTTTTACATCAGACCAATGCCTACAAAGCGCCTGCAATGTTAAAACGTCGCCTCAGTTATTGGAGATACCCCTACATACGTTGCTGAATGGTTCCTTTTTAAATACTACCCGAAAGTGTCTCAAATCGGTCTGCTGGCACACAACATTGTAGTTTATGGATAGATCGACAATTTTTTACATCAGACCAATGCCTACAAAGCGCCTGCAATGTTAAAACGTCGCCTCAGTTATTGGAGATACCCCTACATACGTTGCTGAATGGTTCCTTTTTAAATACTACCCGAAAGTGTCTCAAATCGGTCTGCTGACACACAACATTGTAGTTTATGGATACATCGACAATTTTTTACATCAGACCAATGCCTACAAAGCGCCTGCAATGTTAAAACGTCGCCTCAGTTATTGGAGATACCCCTACATACGTTGCTGAATGGTTCCTTTTTAAATACTACCCGAAAGTGTCTCAAATCGGTCTGCTGGCACACAACATTGTAGTTTATGGACAGATCGACAATTTTTTACATCAGATTAATGCCTACAAAGCGCCTGCAATGTTAAGACGTCGGATCAGTTATTGGAGATACCCCTACATACGTTGCTGAATGGTTCCTTTTTAAATACTACCCGAAAGTGTCTCAAATCGGTCTGCTGGCACACAACATTGTAGTTTATGGATAGATCGACAATTTTTTACATCAGACCAATGCCTACAAAGCGCCTGCAATTTTAAAACGTCGCCTCAGTTATTGGAGATACCCCTACATACGTTGCTGAATGGTTCCTTTTTAAATACTACCCGAAAGTGTCCCAAATCGGTCTGCTGACACACAACACTGTAGTTTATGGATAGATCGACAATTTTTTACATCAGATTAATGCCTACAAAGCGCCTGCAATGTTAAAACGTCGGATCAGTTATTGGAGATACCCCTACATACGTTGCTGAATGGTTCCTTTTTAAATACTACCCGAAAGTGTCTCAAATCGGTCTGCTGGCACACAACATTGTAGTTTATGGATAGATCGACAATTTTTTACATCAGATTAATGCCTACAAAGCGCCTGCAATGTTAAGACGTCGGATCAGTTATTGGAGATACCCCTACACACGTTGCTGAATGGTTCCTTTTTAAATACTACCCGAAAGTGTCCCAAATCGGTCTGCTGACACACAACACTGTAGTTTATGGATAGATCGACAATTTTTTACATCAGATTAATGCCTACAAAGCGCCTGCAATGTTAAAACGTCGCCTCAGTTATTGGAGATACCCCTACATACGTTGCTGAATGGTTCCTTTTTAAATACTACCCGAAAGTGTCCCAAATCGGTCTGCTGGCACACAACATTGTAGTTTATGGATAGATCGACAATTTTTTACATCAGATTAATGCCTACAAAGCGCCTGCAATGTTAAGACGTCGGATCAGTTATTGGAGATACCCCTACACACGTTGCTGAATGGTTCCTTTTTAAATACTACCCGAAAGTGTCTCAAATCGGTCTGCTGGCACACAACATTGTAGTTTATGGATAGATCGACAATTTTTTACATCAGATTAATGCCTACAAAGCGCCTGCAATGTTAAGACGTCGGATCAGTTATTGGAGATACCCCTACATACATTGCTGAATGGTTCCTTTTTAAATACTACCCGAAAGTGTCTCAAATCGGTCTGCTGGCACACAACATTGTAGTTTATGGATAGATCGACAATTTTTTACATCAGACCAATGCCTACAAAGCGCCTGCAATTTTAAAACGTCGCCTCAGTTATTGGAGATACCCCTACATACGTTGCTGAATGGTTCCTTTTTAAATACTACCCGAAAGTGTCCCAAATCGGTCTGCTGACACACAACACTGTAGTTTATGGATAGATCGACAATTTTTTACATCAGATTAATGCCTACAAAGCGCCTGCAATGTTAAAACGTCGCCTCAGTTATTGGAGATACCCCTACATACGTTGCTGAATGGTTCCTTTTTAAATACTACCCGAAAGTGTCTCAAATCGGTCTGCTGGCACACAACATTGTAGTTTATGGATAGATCGACAATTTTTTACATCAGACCAATGCCTACAAAGCGCCTGCAATGTTAAAACGTCGCCTCAGTTATTGGAGATACCCCTACATACGTTGCTGAATGGTTCCTTTTTAAATACTACCCGAAAGTGTCTCAAATCGGTCTGCTGACACACAACATTGTAGTTTATGGATACATCGACAATTTTTTACATCAGACCAATGCCTACAAAGCGCCTGCAATGTTAAAACGTCGCCTCAGTTATTGGAGATACCCCTACATACGTTGCTGAATGGTTCCTTTTTAAATACTACCCGAAAGTGTCTCAAATCGGTCTGCTGGCACACAACATTGTAGTTTATGGATAGATCGACAATTTTTTACATCAGACCAATGCCTACAAAGCGCCTGCAATGTTAAAACGTCGCCTCAGTTATTGGAGATACCCCTACATACGTTGCTGAATGGTTCCTTTTTAAATACTACCCGAAAGTGTCTCAAATCGGTCTGCTGACACACAACATTGTAGTTTATGGATACATCGACAATTTTTTACATCAGACCAATGCCTACAAAGCGCCTGCAATGTTAAAACGTCGCCTCAGTTATTGGAGATACCCCTACATACGTTGCTGAATGGTTCCTTTTTAAATACTACCCGAAAGTGTCTCAAATCGGTCTGCTGGCACACAACATTGTAGTTTATGGACAGATCCACAATTTTTTACATCAGATTAATGCCTACAAAGCGCCTGCAATGTTAAGACGTCGGATCAGTTATTGGAGATACCCCTACATACGTTGCTGAATGGTTCCTTTTTAAATACTACCCGAAAGTGTCTCAAATCGGTCTGCTGGCACACAACATTGTAGTTTATGGATAGATCGACAATTTTTTACATCAGACCAATGCCTACAAAGCGCCTGCAATTTTAAAACGTCGCCTCAGTTATTGGAGATACCCCTACATACGTTGCTGAATGGTTCCTTTTTAAATACTACCCGAAAGTGTCCCAAATCGGTCTGCTGACACACAACACTGTAGTTTATGGATAGATCGACAATTTTTTACATCAGATTAATGCCTACAAAGCGCCTGCAATGTTAAAACGTCGCCTCAGTTATTGGAGATACCCCTACATACGTTGCTGAATGGTTCCTTTTTAAATACTACCCGAAAGTGTCTCAAATCGGTCTGCTGGCACACAACATTGTAGTTTATGGATACATCGACAATTTTTTACATCAGACCAATGCCTACAAAGCGCCTGCAATGTTAAAACGTCGCCTCAGTTATTGGAGATACCCCTACATACGTTGCTGAATGGTTCCTTTTTAAATACTACCCGAAAGTGTCTCAAATCGGTCTGCTGACACACAACATTGTAGTTTATGGATACATCGACAATTTTTTACATCAGACCAATGCCTACAAAGCGCCTGCAATGTTAAAACGTCGCCTCAGTTATTGGAGATACCCCTACATACGTTGCTGAATGGTTCCTTTTTAAATACTACCCGAAAGTGTCTCAAATCGGTCTGCTGGCACACAACATTGTAGTTTATGGATAGATCGACAATTTTTTACATCAGACCAATGCCTACAAAGCGCCTGCAATGTTAAAACGTCGCCTCAGTTATTGGAGATACCCCTACATACGTTGCTGAATGGTTCCTTTTTAAATACTACCCGAAAGTGTCTCAAATCGGTCTGCTGACACACAACATTGTAGTTTATGGATACATCGACAATTTTTTACATCAGACCAATGCCTACAAAGCGCCTGCAATGTTAAAACGTCGCCTCAGTTATTGGAGATACCCCTACATACGTTGCTGAATGGTTCCTTTTTAAATACTACCCGAAAGTGTCTCAAATCGGTCTGCTGGCACACAACATTGTAGTTTATGGACAGATCGACAATTTTTTACATCAGATTAATGCCTACAAAGCGCCTGCAATGTTAAGACGTCGGATCAGTTATTGGAGATACCCCTACATACGTTGCTGAATGGTTCCTTTTTAAATACTACCCGAAAGTGTCTCAAATCGGTCTGCTGGCACACAACATTGTAGTTTATGGATAGATCGACAATTTTTTACATCAGACCAATGCCTACAAAGCGCCTGCAATTTTAAAACGTCGCCTCAGTTATTGGAGATACCCCTACATACGTTGCTGAATGGTTCCTTTTTAAATACTACCCGAAAGTGTCCCAAATCGGTCTGCTGACACACAACACTGTAGTTTATGGATAGATCGACAATTTTTTACATCAGATTAATGCCTACAAAGCGCCTGCAATGTTAAAACGTCGGATCAGTTATTGGAGATACCCCTACATACGTTGCTGAATGGTTCCTTTTTAAATACTACCCGAAAGTGTCTCAAATCGGTCTGCTGGCACACAACATTGTAGTTTATGGATAGATCGACAATTTTTTACATCAGATTAATGCCTACAAAGCGCCTGCAATGTTAAGACGTCGGATCAGTTATTGGAGATACCCCTACACACGTTGCTGAATGGTTCCTTTTTAAATACTACCCGAAAGTGTCCCAAATCGGTCTGCTGACACACAACACTGTAGTTTATGGATAGATCGACAATTTTTTACATCAGATTAATGCCTACAAAGCGCCTGCAATGTTAAAACGTCGCCTCAGTTATTGGAGATACCCCTACATACGTTGCTGAATGGTTCCTTTTTAAATACTACCCGAAAGTGTCCCAAATCGGTCTGCTGGCACACAACATTGTAGTTTATGGATAGATCGACAATTTTTTACATCAGATTAATGCCTACAAAGCGCCTGCAATGTTAAGACGTCGGATCAGTTATTGGAGATACCCCTACACACGTTGCTGAATGGTTCCTTTTTAAATACTACCCGAAAGTGTCTCAAATCGGTCTGCTGGCACACAACATTGTAGTTTATGGATAGATCGACAATTTTTTACATCAGATTAATGCCTACAAAGCGCCTGCAATGTTAAGACGTCGGATCAGTTATTGGAGATACCCCTACATACATTGCTGAATGGTTCCTTTTTAAATACTACCCGAAAGTGTCTCAAATCGGTCTGCTGGCACACAACATTGTAGTTTATGGATAGATCGACAATTTTTTACATCAGACCAATGCCTACAAAGCGCCTGCAATTTTAAAACGTCGCCTCAGTTATTGGAGATACCCCTACATACGTTGCTGAATGGTTCCTTTTTAAATACTACCCGAAAGTGTCCCAAATCGGTCTGCTGACACACAACACTGTAGTTTATGGATAGATCGACAATTTTTTACATCAGATTAATGCCTACAAAGCGCCTGCAATGTTAAAACGTCGCCTCAGTTATTGGAGATACCCCTACATACGTTGCTGAATGGTTCCTTTTTAAATACTACCCGAAAGTGTCTCAAATCGGTCTGCTGGCACACAACATTGTAGTTTATGGATAGATCGACAATTTTTTACATCAGACCAATGCCTACAAAGCGCCTGCAATGTTAAAACGTCGCCTCAGTTATTGGAGATACCCCTACATACGTTGCTGAATGGTTCCTTTTTAAATACTACCCGAAAGTGTCTCAAATCGGTCTGCTGACACACAACATTGTAGTTTATGGATACATCGACAATTTTTTACATCAGACCAATGCCTACAAAGCGCCTGCAATGTTAAAACGTCGCCTCAGTTATTGGAGATACCCCTACATACGTTGCTGAATGGTTCCTTTTTAAATACTACCCGAAAGTGTCTCAAATCGGTCTGCTGGCACACAACATTGTAGTTTATGGATAGATCGACAATTTTTTACATCAGACCAATGCCTACAAAGCGCCTGCAATGTTAAAACGTCGCCTCAGTTATTGGAGATACCCCTACATACGTTGCTGAATGGTTCCTTTTTAAATACTACCCGAAAGTGTCTCAAATCGGTCTGCTGACACACAACATTGTAGTTTATGGATACATCGACAATTTTTTACATCAGACCAATGCCTACAAAGCGCCTGCAATGTTAAAACGTCGCCTCAGTTATTGGAGATACCCCTACATACGTTGCTGAATGGTTCCTTTTTAAATACTACCCGAAAGTGTCTCAAATCGGTCTGCTGGCACACAACATTGTAGTTTATGGACAGATCCACAATTTTTTACATCAGATTAATGCCTACAAAGCGCCTGCAATGTTAAGACGTCGGATCAGTTATTGGAGATACCCCTACATACGTTGCTGAATGGTTCCTTTTTAAATACTACCCGAAAGTGTCTCAAATCGGTCTGCTGGCACACAACATTGTAGTTTATGGATAGATCGACAATTTTTTACATCAGACCAATGCCTACAAAGCGCCTGCAATTTTAAAACGTCGCCTCAGTTATTGGAGATACCCCTACATACGTTGCTGAATGGTTCCTTTTTAAATACTACCCGAAAGTGTCCCAAATCGGTCTGCTGACACACAACACTGTAGTTTATGGATAGATCGACAATTTTTTACATCAGATTAATGCCTACAAAGCGCCTGCAATGTTAAAACGTCGGATCAGTTATTGGAGATACCCCTACATACGTTGCTGAATGGTTCCTTTTTAAATACTACCCGAAAGTGTCTCAAATCGGTCTGCTGGCACACAACATTGTAGTTTATGGATAGATCGACAATTTTTTACATCAGATTAATGCCTACAAAGCGCCTGCAATGTTAAGACGTCGGATCAGTTATTGGAGATACCCCTACACACGTTGCTGAATGGTTCCTTTTTAAATACTACCCGAAAGTGTCCCAAATCGGTCTGCTGACACACAACACTGTAGTTTATGGATAGATCGACAATTTTTTACATCAGATTAATGCCTACAAAGCGCCTGCAATGTTAAAACGTCGCCTCAGTTATTGGAGATACCCCTACATACGTTGCTGAATGGTTCCTTTTTAAATACTACCCGAAAGTGTCCCAAATCGGTCTGCTGGCACACAACATTGTAGTTTATGGATAGATCGACAATTTTTTACATCAGATTAATGCCTACAAAGCGCCTGCAATGTTAAGACGTCGGATCAGTTATTGGAGATACCCCTACACACGTTGCTGAATGGTTCCTTTTTAAATACTACCCGAAAGTGTCTCAAATCGGTCTGCTGGCACACAACATTGTAGTTTATGGATAGATCGACAATTTTTTACATCAGATTAATGCCTACAAAGCGCCTGCAATGTTAAGACGTCGGATCAGTTATTGGAGATACCCCTACATACATTGCTGAATGGTTCCTTTTTAAATACTACCCGAAAGTGTCTCAAATCGGTCTGCTGGCACACAACATTGTAGTTTATGGATAGATCGACAATTTTTTACATCAGACCAATGCCTACAAAGCGCCTGCAATTTTAAAACGTCGCCTCAGTTATTGGAGATACCCCTACATACGTTGCTGAATGGTTCCTTTTTAAATACTACCCGAAAGTGTCCCAAATCGGTCTGCTGACACACAACACTGTAGTTTATGGATAGATCGACAATTTTTTACATCAGACTAATGCCTACAAAGCGCCTGCAATGTTAAAACGTCGCCTCAGTTATTGGAGATACCCCTACATACGTTGCTGAATGGTTCCTTTTTAAATACTACCCGAAAGTGTCTCAAATCGGTCTGCTGGCACACAACATTGTAGTTTATGGATAGATCGACAATTTTTTACATCAGACCAATGCCTACAAAGCGCCTGCAATGTTAAAACGTCGCCTCAGTTATTGGAGATACCCCTACATACGTTGCTGAATGGTTCCTTTTTAAATACTACCCGAAAGTGTCTCAAATCGGTCTGCTGACACACAACATTGTAGTTTATGGATACATCGACAATTTTTTACATCAGACCAATGCCTACAAAGCGCCTGCAATGTTAAAACGTCGCCTCAGTTATTGGAGATACCCCTACATACGTTGCTGAATGGTTCCTTTTTAAATACTACCCGAAAGTGTCTCAAATCGGTCTGCTGGCACACAACATTGTAGTTTATGGATAGATCGACAATTTTTTACATCAGACCAATGCCTACAAAGCGCCTGCAATGTTAAAACGTCGCCTCAGTTATTGGAGATACCCCTACATACGTTGCTGAATGGTTCCTTTTTAAATACTACCCGAAAGTGTCTCAAATCGGTCTGCTGACACACAACATTGTAGTTTATGGATACATCGACAATTTTTTACATCAGACCAATGCCTACAAAGCGCCTGCAATGTTAAAACGTCGCCTCAGTTATTGGAGATACCCCTACATACGTTGCTGAATGGTTCCTTTTTAAATACTACCCGAAAGTGTCTCAACTCGGTCTGCTGGCACACAACATTGTAGTTTATGGATAGATCGACAATTTTTTACATCAGATTAATGCCTACAAAGCGCCTGCAATGTTAAGACGTCGGATCAGTTATTGGAGATACCCCTACATACGTTGCTGAATGGTTCCTTTTTAAATACTACCCGAAAGTGTCTCAAATCGGTCTGCTGGCACACAACATTGTAGTTTATGGATAGATCGACAATTTTTTACATCAGACCAATGCCTACAAAGCGCCTGCAATTTTAAAACGTCGCCTCAGTTATTGGAGATACCCCTACATACGTTGCTGAATGGTTCCTTTTTAAATACTACCCGAAAGTGTCCCAAATCGGTCTGCTGACACACAACACTGTAGTTTATGGATAGATCGACAATTTTTTACATCAGATTAATGCCTACAAAGCGCCTGCAATGTTAAAACGTCGCCTCAGTTATTGGAGATACCCCTACATACGTTGCTGAATGGTTCCTTTTTAAATACTACCCGAAAGTGTCTCAAATCGGTCTGCTGGCACACAACATTGTAGTTTATGGATAGATCGACAATTTTTTACATCAGACCAATGCCTACAAAGCGCCTGCAATGTTAAAACGTCGCCTCAGTTATTGGAGATACCCCTACATACGTTGCTGAATGGTTCCTTTTTAAATACTACCCGAAAGTGTCTCAAATCGGTCTGCTGACACACAACATTGTAGTTTATGGATACATCGACAATTTTTTACATCAGACCAATGCCTACAAAGCGCCTGCAATGTTAAAACGTCGCCTCAGTTCTTGGAGATACCCCTACATACGTTGCTGAATGGTTCCTTTTTAAATACTACCCGAAAGTGTCTCAAATCGGTCTGCTGGCACACAACATTGTAGTTTATGGATAGATCGACAATTTTTTACATCAGACCAATGCCTACAAAGCGCCTGCAATGTTAAAACGTCGCCTCAGTTATTGGAGATATCCCTACATACGTTGCTGAATGGTTCCTTTTTAAATACTACCCGAAAGTGTCTCAAATCGGTCTGCTGACACACAACATTGTAGTTTATGGATACATCGACAATTTTTTACAT
The DNA here is from genome assembly GCF_037392515.1 of Haliotis asinina. Taxonomy (NCBI): domain Eukaryota; kingdom Metazoa; phylum Mollusca; class Gastropoda; order Lepetellida; family Haliotidae; genus Haliotis; species Haliotis asinina. The sequence goes on from NC_090289.1 coordinate 20,448,710, forward strand.
CAGACCAATGCCTACAAAGCGCCTGCAATGTTAAAACGTCGCCTCAGTTATTGGAGATACCCCTACATACGTTGCTGAATGGTTCCTTTTTAAATACTACCCGAAAGTGTCTCAAATCGGTCTGCTGGCACACAACATTGTAGTTTATGGATAGATCGACAATTTTTTACATCAGATTAATGCCTACAAAGCGCCTGCAATGTTAAGACGTCGGATCAGTTATTGGAGATACCCCTACATACGTTGCTGAATGGTTCCTTTTTAAATACTACCCGAAAGTGTCTCAAATCGGTCTGCTGGCACACAACATTGTAGTTTATGGATAGATCGACAATTTTTTACATCAGACCAATGCCTACAAAGCGCCTGCAATTTTAAAACGTCGCCTCAGTTATTGGAGATACCCCTACATACGTTGCTGAATGGTTCCTTTTTAAATACTACCCGAAAGTGTCCCAAATCGGTCTGCTGACACACAACACTGTAGTTTATGGATAGATCAACAATTTTTTACATCAGATTAATGCCTACAAAGCGCCTGCAATGTTAAAACGTCGGATCAGTTATTGGAGATACCCCTACATACGTTGCTGAATGGTTCCTTTTTAAATACTACCCGAAAGTGTCTCAAATCGGTCTGCTGGCACACAACATTGTAGTTTATGGATAGATCGACAATTTTTTACATCAGACCAATGCCTACAAAGCGCCTGCAATGTTAAAACGTCGCCTCAGTTATTGGAGATACCCCTACATACGTTGCTGAATGGTTCCTTTTTAAATACTACCCGAAAGTGTCTCAAATCGGTCTGCTGACACACAACATTGTAGTTTATGGATACATCGACAATTTTTTACATCAGACCAATGCCTACAAAGCGCCTGCAATGTTAAAACGTCGCCTCAGTTATTGGAGATACCCCTACATACGTTGCTGAATGGTTCCTTTTTAAATACTACCCGAAAGTGTCTCAAATCGGTCTGCTGGCACACAACATTGTAGTTTATGGATAGATCGACAATTTTTTACATCAGACCAATGCCTACAAAGCGCCTGCAATTTTAAAACGTCGCCTCAGTTATTGGAGATACCCCTACATACGTTGCTGAATGGTTCCTTTTTAAATACTACCCGAAAGTGTCTCAAATCGGTCTGCTGACACACAACATTGTAGTTTATGGATACATCGACAATTTTTTACATCAGACCAATGCCTACAAAGCGCCTGCAATGTTAAAACGTCGCCTCAGTTATTGGAGATACCCCTACATACGTTGCTGAATGGTTCCTTTTTAAATACTACCCGAAAGTGTCTCAAATCGGTCTGCTGGCACACAACATTGTAGTTTATGGATAGATCGACAATTTTTTACATCAGATTAACGCCTACAAAGCGCCTGCAATGTTAAGACGTCGGATCAGTTATTGGAGATACCCCTACATACGTTGCTGAATGGTTCCTTTTTAAATACTACCCGAAAGTGTCTCAAATCGGTCTGCTGGCACACAACATTGTAGTTTATGGATAGATCGACAATTTTTTACATCAGACCAATGCCTACAAAGCGCCTGCAATTTTAAAACGTCGCCTCAGTTATTGGAGATACCCCTACATACGTTGCTGAATGGTTCCTTTTTAAATACTACCCGAAAGTGTCCCAAATCGGTCTGCTGACACACAACACTGTAGTTTATGGATAGATCGACAATTTTTTACATCAGATTAATGCCTACAAAGCGCCTGCAATGTTAAAACGTCGGATCAGTTATTGGAGATACCCCTACATACGTTGCTGAATGGTTCCTTTTTAAATACTACCCGAAAGTGTCTCAAATCGGTCTGCTGGCACACAACATTGTAGTTTATGGATAGATCGACAATTTTTTACATCAGACCAATGCCTACAAAGCGCCTGCAATGTTAAAACGTCGCCTCAGTTATTGGAGATACCCCTACATACGTTGCTGAATGGTTCCTTTTTAAATACTACCCGAAAGTGTCTCAAATCGGTCTGCTGGCACACAACATTGTAGTTTATGGATAGATCGACAATTTTTTACATCAGACCAATGCCTACAAAGCGCCTGCAATGTTAAAACGTCGCCTCAGTTATTGGAGATACCCCTACATACGTTGCTGAATGGTTCCTTTTTAAATACTACCCGAAAGTGTCTCAAATCGGTCTGCTGACACACAACATTGTAGTTTATGGATACATCGACAATTTTTTACATCAGACCAATGCCTACAAAGCGCCTGCAATGTTAAAACGTCGCCTCAGTTATTGGAGATACCCCTACATACGTTGCTGAATGGTTCCTTTTTAAATACTACCCGAAAGTGTCTCAAATCGGTCTGCTGACACACAACATTGTAGTTTATGGATACATCGACAATTTTTTACATCAGACCAATGCCTACAAAGCGCCTGCAATGTTAAAACGTCGCCTCAGTTATTGGAGATACCCCTACATACGTTGCTGAATGGTTCCTTTTTAAATACTACCCGAAAGTGTCTCAAATCGGTCTGCTGACACACAACATTGTAGTTTATGGATACATCGACAATTTTTTACATCAGACCAATGCCTACAAAGCGCCTGCAATGTTAAAACGTCGCCTCAGTTATTGGAGATACCCCTACATACGTTGCTGAATGGTTCCTTTTTAAATACTACCCGAAAGTGTCTCAAATCGGTCTGCTGGCACACAACATTGTAGTTTATGGATAGATCGACAATTTTTTACATCAGATTAATGCCTACAAAGCGCCTGCAATGTTAAGACGTCGGATCAGTTATTGGAGATACCCCTACATACGTTGCTGAATGGTTCCTTTTTAAATACTACCCGAAAGTGTCTCAAATCGGTCTGCTGACACACAACATTGTAGTTTATGGATACATCGACAATTTTTTACATCAGACCAATGCCTACAAAGCGCCTGCAATGTTAAAACGTCGCCTCAGTTATTGGAGATACCCCTACATACGTTGCTGAATGGTTCCTTTTTAAATACTACCCGAAAGTGTCTCAAATCGGTCTGCTGACACACAACATTGTAGTTTATGGATACATCGACAATTTTTTACATCAGACCAATGCCTACAAAGCGCCTGCAATGTTAAAACGTCGCCTCAGTTATTGGAGATACCCCTACATACGTTGCTGAATGGTTCCTTTTTAAATACTACCCGAAAGTGTCTCAAATCGGTCTGCTGGCACACAACATTGTAGTTTATGGATAGATCGACAATTTTTTACATCAGACCAATGCGTACAAAGCGCCTGCAATTTTAAAACGTCGCCTCAGTTATTGGAGATACCCCTACATACGTTGCTGAATGGTTCCTTTTTAAATACTACCCGAAAGTGTCCCAAATCGGTCTGCTGACACACAACACTGTAGTTTATGGATAGATCGACAATTTTTTACATCAGATTAATGCCTACAAAGCGCCTGCAATGTTAAAACGTCGCCTCAGTTATTGGAGATACCCCTACATACGTTGCTGAATGGTTCCTTTTTAAATACTACCCGAAAGTGTCTCAAATCGGTCTGCTGGCACACAACATTGTAGTTTATGGATAGATCGACAATTTTTTACATCAGACCAATGCCTACAAAGCGCCTGCAATGTTAAAACGTCGCCTCAGTTATTGGAGATACCCCTACATACGTTGCTGAATGGTTCCTTTTTAAATACTACCCGAAAGTGTCTCAAATCGGTCTGCTGACACACAACATTGTAGTTTATGGATACATCGACAATTTTTTACATCAGACCAATGCCTACAAAGCGCCTGCAATGTTAAAACGTCGCCTCAGTTATTGGAGATACCCCTACATACGTTGCTGAATGGTTCCTTTTTAAATACTACCCGAAAGTGTCTCAAATCGGTCTGCTGGCACACAACATTGTAGTTTATGGATAGATCGACAATTTTTTACATCAGATTAATGCCTACAAAGCGCCTGCAATGTTAAGACGTCGGATCAGTTATTGGAGATACCCCTACATACGTTGCTGAATGGTTCCTTTTTAAATACTACCCGAAAGTGTCTCAAATCGGTCTGCTGGCACACAACATTGTAGTTTATGGATAGATCGACAATTTTTTACATCAGACCAATGCGTACAAAGCGCCTGCAATTTTAAAACGTCGCCTCAGTTATTGGAGATACCCCTACATACGTTGCTGAATGGTTCCTTTTTAAATACTACCCGAAAGTGTCCCAAATCGGTCTGCTGACACACAACACTGTAGTTTATGGATAGATCGACAATTTTTTACATCAGATTAATGCCTACAAAGCGCCTGCAATGTTAAAACGTCGGATCAGTTATTGGAGATACCACTACATACGTTGCTGAATGGTTCCTTTTTAAATACTACCCGAAAGTGTCTCAAATCGGTCTGCTGGCACACAACATTGTAGTTTATGGATAGATCGACAATTTTTTACATCAGATTAATGCCTACAAAGCGCCTGCAATGTTAAGACGTCGGATCAGTTATTGGAGATACCCCTACACACGTTGCTGAATGGTTCCTTTTTAAATACTACCCGAAAGTGTCCCAAATCGGTCTGCTGACACACAACACTGTAGTTTATGGATAGATCGACAATTTTTTACATCAGATTAATGCCTACAAAGCGCCTGCAATGTTAAAACGTCGCCTCAGTTATTGGAGATACCCCTACATACGTTGCTGAATGGTTCCTTTTTAAATACTACCCGAAAGTGTCCCAAATCGGTCTGCTGGCACACAACATTGTAGTTTATGGATAGATCGACAATTTTTTACATCAGATTAATGCCTACAAAGCGCCTGCAATGTTAAGACGTCGGATCAGTTATTGGAGATACCCCTACACACGTTGCTGAATGGTTCCTTTTTAAATACTACCCGAAAGTGTCTCAAATCGGTCTGCTGGCACACAACATTGTAGTTTATGGATAGATCGACAATTTTTTACATCAGATTAATGCCTACAAAGCGCCTGCAATGTTAAGACGTCGGATCAGTTATTGGAGATACCCCTACATACATTGCTGAATGGTTCCTTTTTAAATACTACCCGAAAGTGTCTCAAATCGGTCTGCTGGCACACAACATTGTAGTTTATGGATAGATCGACAATTTTTTACATCAGACCAATGCCTACAAAGCGCCTGCAATTTTAAAACGTCGCCTCAGTTATTGGAGATACCCCTACATACGTTGCTGAATGGTTCCTTTTTAAATACTACCCGAAAGTGTCCCAAATCGGTCTGCTGACACACAACACTGTAGTTTATGGATAGATCGACAATTTTTTACATCAGATTAATGCCTACAAAGCGCCTGCAATGTTAAAACGTCGCCTCAGTTATTGGAGATACCCCTACATACGTTGCTGAATGGTTCCTTTTTAAATACTACCCGAAAGTGTCTCAAATCGGTCTGCTGGCACACAACATTGTAGTTTATGGATAGATCGACAATTTTTTACATCAGACCAATGCCTACAAAGCGCCTGCAATGTTAAAACGTCGCCTCAGTTATTGGAGATACCCCTACATACGTTGCTGAATGGTTCCTTTTTAAATACTACCCGAAAGTGTCTCAAATCGGTCTGCTGACACACAACATTGTAGTTTATGGATACATCGACAATTTTTTACATCAGACCAATGCCTACAAAGCGCCTGCAATGTTAAAACGTCGCCTCAGTTATTGGAGATACCCCTACATACGTTGCTGAATGGTTCCTTTTTAAATACTACCCGAAAGTGTCTCAAATCGGTCTGCTGGCACACAACATTGTAGTTTATGGATAGATCGACAATTTTTTACATCAGACCAATGCCTACAAAGCGCCTGCAATGTTAAAACGTCGCCTCAGTTATTGGAGATACCCCTACATACGTTGCTGAATGGTTCCTTTTTAAATACTACCCGAAAGTGTCTCAAATCGGTCTGCTGACACACAACATTGTAGTTTATGGATACATCGACAATTTTTTACATCAGACCAATGCCTACAAAGCGCCTGCAATGTTAAAACGTCGCCTCAGTTATTGGAGATACCCCTACATACGTTGCTGAATGGTTCCTTTTTAAATACTACCCGAAAGTGTCTCAAATCGGTCTGCTGGCACACAACATTGTAGTTTATGGATAGATCGACAATTTTTTACATCAGATTAATGCCTACAAAGCGCCTGCAATGTTAAGACGTCGGATCAGTTATTGGAGATACCCCTACATACGTTGCTGAATGGTTCCTTTTTAAATACTACCCGAAAGTGTCTCAAATCGGTCTGCTGGCACACAACATTGTAGTTTATGGATAGATCGACAATTTTTTACATCAGACCAATGCCTACAAAGCGCCTGCAATTTTAAAACGTCGCCTCAGTTATTGGAGATACCCCTACATACGTTGCTGAATGGTTCCTTTTTAAATACTACCCGAAAGTGTCCCAAATCGGTCTGCTGACACACAACACTGTAGTTTATGGATAGATCGACAATTTTTTACATCAGATTAATGCCTACAAAGCGCCTGCAATGTTAAAACGTCGGATCAGTTATTGGAGATACCCCTACATACGTTGCTGAATGGTTCCTTTTTAAATACTACCCGAAAGTGTCTCAAATCGGTCTGCTGGCACACAACATTGTAGTTTATGGATAGATCGACAATTTTTTACATCAGACCAATGCCTACAAAGCGCCTGCAATGTTAAAACGTCGCCTCAGTTATTGGAGATACCCCTACATACGTTGCTGAATGGTTCCTTTTTAAATACTACCCGAAAGTGTCTCAAATCGGTCTGCTGGCACACAACATTGTAGTTTATGGATAGATCGACAATTTTTTACATCAGACCAATGCCTACAAAGCGCCTGCAATGTTAAAACGTCGCCTCAGTTATTGGAGATACCCCTACATACGTTGCTGAATGGTTCCTTTTTAAATACTACCCGAAAGTGTCTCAAATCGGTCTGCTGACACACAACATTGTAGTTTATGGATACATCGACAATTTTTTACATCAGACCAATGCCTACAAAGCGCCTGCAATGTTAAAACGTCGCCTCAGTTATTGGAGATACCCCTACATACGTTGCTGAATGGTTCCTTTTTAAATACTACCCGAAAGTGTCTCAAATCGGTCTGCTGGCACACAACATTGTAGTTTATGGATAGATCGACAATTTTTTACATCAGACCAATGCCTACAAAGCGCCTGCAATGTTAAAACGTCGCCTCAGTTATTGGAGATACCCCTACATACGTTGCTGAATGGTTCCTTTTTAAATACTACCCGAAAGTGTCTCAAATCGGTCTGCTGACACACAACATTGTAGTTTATGGATACATCGACAATTTTTTACATCAGACCAATGCCTACAAAGCGCCTGCAATGTTAAAACGTCGCCTCAGTTATTGGAGATACCCCTACATACGTTGCTGAATGGTTCCTTTTTAAATACTACCCGAAAGTGTCTCAAATCGGTCTGCTGGCACACAACATTGTAGTTTATGGATAGATCGACAATTTTTTACATCAGATTAATGCCTACAAAGCGCCTGCAATGTTAAGACGTCGGATCAGTTATTGGAGATACCCCTACATACGTTGCTGAATGGTTCCTTTTTAAATACTACCCGAAAGTGTCTCAAATCGGTCTGCTGGCACACAACATTGTAGTTTATGGATAGATCGACAATTTTTTACATCAGACCAATGCCTACAAAGCGCCTGCAATTTTAAAACGTCGCCTCAGTTATTGGAGATACCCCTACATACGTTGCTGAATGGTTCCTTTTTAAATACTACCCGAAAGTGTCCCAAATCGGTCTGCTGACACACAACACTGTAGTTTATGGATAGATCGACAATTTTTTACATCAGATTAATGCCTACAAAGCGCCTGCAATGTTAAAACGTCGGATCAGTTATTGGAGATACCCCTACATACGTTGCTGAATGGTTCCTTTTTAAATACTACCCGAAAGTGTCTCAAATCGGTCTGCTGGCACACAACATTGTAGTTTATGGATAGATCGACAATTTTTTACATCAGACCAATGCCTACAAAGCGCCTGCAATGTTAAAACGTCGCCTCAGTTATTGGAGATACCCCTACATACGTTGCTGAATGGTTCCTTTTTAAATACTACCCGAAAGTGTCTCAAATCGGTCTGCTGGCACACAACATTGTAGTTTATGGATAGATCGACAATTTTTTACATCAGACCAATGCCTACAAAGCGCCTGCAATGTTAAAACGTCGCCTCAGTTATTGGAGATACCCCTACATACGTTGCTGAATGGTTCCTTTTTAAATACTACCCGAAAGTGTCTCAAATCGGTCTGCTGACACACAACATTGTAGTTTATGGATACATCGACAATTTTTTACATCAGACCAATGCCTACAAAGCGCCTGCAATGTTAAAACGTCGCCTCAGTTATTGGAGATACCCCTACATACGTTGCTGAATGGTTCCTTTTTAAATACTACCCGAAAGTGTCTCAAATCGGTCTGCTGGCACACAACATTGTAGTTTATGGATAGATCGACAATTTTTTACATCAGACCAATGCCTACAAAGCGCCTGCAATGTTAAAACGTCGCCTCAGTTATTGGAGATACCCCTACATACGTTGCTGAATGGTTCCTTTTTAAATACTACCCGAAAGTGTCTCAAATCGGTCTGCTGACACACAACATTGTAGTTTATGGATACATCGACAATTTTTTACATCAGACCAATGCCTACAAAGCGCCTGCAATGTTAAAACGTCGCCTCAGTTATTGGAGATACCCCTACATACGTTGCTGAATGGTTCCTTTTTAAATACTACCCGAAAGTGTCTCAAATCGGTCTGCTGGCACACAACATTGTAGTTTATGGATAGATCGACAATTTTCTACATCAGATTAATGCCTACAAAGCGCCTGCAATGTTAAGACGTCGGATCAGTTATTGGAGATACCCCTACATACGTTGCTGAATGGTTCCTTTTTAAATACTACCCGAAAGTGTCTCAAATCGGTCTGCTGGCACACAACATTGTAGTTTATGGATAGATCGACAATTTTTTACATCAGACCAATGCCTACAAAGCGCCTGCAATTTTAAAACGTCGCCTCAGTTATTGGAGATACCCCTACATACGTTGCTGAATGGTTCCTTTTTAAATACTACCCGAAAGTGTCCCAAATCGGTCTGCTGACACACAACACTGTAGTTTATGGATAGATCGACAATTTTTTACATCAGATTAATGCCTACAAAGCGCCTGCAATGTTAAAACGTCGGATCAGTTATTGGAGATACCCCTACATACGTTGCTGAATGGTTCCTTTTTAAATACTACCCGAAAGTGTCTCAAATCGGTCTGCTGGCACACAACATTGTAGTTTATGGATAGATCGACAATTTTTTACATCAGACCAATGCCTACAAAGCGCCTGCAATGTTAAAACGTCGCCTCAGTTATTGGAGATACCCCTACATACGTTGCTGAATGGTTCCTTTTTAAATACTACCCGAAAGTGTCTCAAATCGGTCTGCTGGCACACAACATTGTAGTTTATGGATAGATCGACAATTTTTTACATCAGACCAATGCCTACAAAGCGCCTGCAATGTTAAAACGTCGCCTCAGTTATTGGAGATACCCCTACATACGTTGCTGAATGGTTCCTTTTTAAATACTACCCGAAAGTGTCTCAAATCGGTCTGCTGACACACAACATTGTAGTTTATGGATACATCGACAATTTTTTACATCAGACCAATGCCTACAAAGCGCCTGCAATGTTAAAACGTCGCCTCAGTTATTGGAGATACCCCTACATACGTTGCTGAATGGTTCCTTTTTAAATACTACCCGAAAGTGTCTCAAATCGGTCTGCTGACACACAACATTGTAGTTTATGGATACATCGACAATTTTTTACATCAGACCAATGCCTACAAAGCGCCTGCAATGTTAAAACGTCGCCTCAGTTATTGGAGATACCCCTACATACGTTGCTGAATGGTTCCTTTTTAAATACTACCCGAAAGTGTCTCAAATCGGTCTGCTGACACACAACATTGTAGTTTATGGATACATCGACAATTTTTTACATCAGACCAATGCCTACAAAGCGCCTGCAATGTTAAAACGTCGCCTCAGTTATTGGAGATACCCCTACATACGTTGCTGAATGGTTCCTTTTTAAATACTACCCGAAAGTGTCTCAAATCGGTCTGCTGGCACACAACATTGTAGTTTATGGATAGATCGACAATTTTTTACATCAGATTAATGCCTACAAAGCGCCTGCAATGTTAAGACGTCGGATCAGTTATTGGAGATACCCCTACATACGTTGCTGAATGGTTCCTTTTTAAATACTACCCGAAAGTGTCTCAAATCGGTCTGCTGGCACACAACATTGTAGTTTATGGATAGATCGACAATTTTTTACATCAGACCAATGCCTACAAAGCGCCTGCAATTTTAAAACGTCGCCTCAGTTATTGGAGATACCCCTACATACGTTGCTGAATGGTTCCTTTTTAAATACTACCCGAAAGTGTCCCAAATCGGTCTGCTGACACACAACACTGTAGTTTATGGATAGATCGACAATTTTTTACATCAGATTAATGCCTACAAAGCGCCTGCAATGTTAAAACGTCGCCTCAGTTATTGGAGATACCCCTACATACGTTGCTGAATGGTTCCTTTTTAAATACTACCCGAAAGTGTCTCAAATCGGTCTGCTGACACACAACATTGTAGTTTATGGATACATCGACAATTTTTTACATCAGACCAATGCCTACAAAGCGCCTGCAATGTTAAAACGTCGCCTCAGTTATTGGAGATACCCCTACATACGTTGCTGAATGGTTCCTTTTTAAATACTACCCGAAAGTGTCTCAAATCGGTCTGCTGGCACACAACATTGTAGTTTATGGATAGATCGACAATTTTTTACATCAGACCAATGCCTACAAAGCGCCTGCAATGTTAAAACGTCGCCTCAGTTATTGGAGATACCCCTACATACGTTGCTGAATGGTTCCTTTTTAAATACTACCCGAAAGTGTCTCAAATCGGTCTGCTGACACACAACATTGTAGTTTATGGATACATCGACAATTTTTTACATCAGACCAATGCCTACAAAGCGCCTGCAATGTTAAAACGTCGCCTCAGTTATTGGAGATACCCCTACATACGTTGCTGAATGGTTCCTTTTTAAATACTACCCGAAAGTGTCTCAAATCGGTCTGCTGGCACACAACATTCTAGTTTATGGATAGATCGACAATTTTTTACATCAGATTAATGCCTACAAAGCGCCTGCAATGTTAAGACGTCGGATCAGTTATTGGAGATACCCCTACATACGTTGCTGAATGGTTCCTTTTTAAATACTACCCGAAAGTGTCTCAAATCGGTCTGCTGGCACACAACATTGTAGTTTATGGATAGATCGACAATTTTTTACATCAGACCAATGCCTACAAAGCGCCTGCAATTTTAAAACGTCGCCTCAGTTATTGGAGATACCCCTACATACGTTGCTGAATGGTTCCTTTTTAAATACTACCCGAAAGTGTCCCAAATCGGTCTGCTGACACACAACACTGTAGTTTATGGATAGATCGACAATTTTTTACATCAGATTAATGCCTACAAAGCGCCTGCAATGTTAAAACGTCGGATCAGTTATTGGAGATACCCCTACATACGTTGCTGAATGGTTCCTTTTTAAATACTACCCGAAAGTGTCTCAAATCGGTCTGCTGGCACACAACATTGTAGTTTATGGATAGATCGACAATTTTTTACATCAGACCAATGCCTACAAAGCGCCTGCAATGTTAAAACGTCGCCTCAGTTATTGGAGATACCCCTACATACGTTGCTGAATGGTTCCTTTTTAAATACTACCCGAAAGTGTCTCAAATCGGTCTGCTGACACACAACATTGTAGTTTATGGATACATCGACAATTTTTTACATCAGACCAATGCCTACAAAGCGCCTGCAATGTTAAAACGTCGCCTCAGTTATTGGAGATACCCCTACATACGTTGCTGAATGGTTCCTTTTTAAATACTACCCGAAAGTGTCTCAAATCGGTCTGCTGGCACACAACATTGTAGTTTATGGATAGATCGACAATTTTTTACATCAGACCAATGCCTACAAAGCGCCTGCAATGTTAAAACGTCGCCTCAGTTATTGGAGATACCCCTACATACGTTGCTGAATGGTTCCTTTTTAAATACTACCCGAAAGTGTCTCAAATCGGTCTGCTGACACACAACATTGTAGTTTATGGATACATCGACAATTTTTTACATCAGACCAATGCCTACAAAGCGCCTGCAATGTTAAAACGTCGCCTCAGTTATTGGAGATACCCCTACATACGTTGCTGAATGGTTCCTTTTTAAATACTACCCGAAAGTGTCTCAAATCGGTCTGCTGGCACACAACATTGTAGTTTATGGATAGATCGACAATTTTTTACATCAGACCAATGCCTACAAAGCGCCTGCAATGTTAAAACGTCGCCTCAGTTATTGGAGATACCCCTACATACGTTGCTGAATGGTTCCTTTTTAAATACTACCCGAAAGTGTCTCAAATCGGTCTGCTGACACACAACATTGTAGTTTATGGATACATCGACAATTTTTTACATCAGACCAATGCCTACAAAGCGCCTGCAATGTTAAAACGTCGCCTCAGTTATTGGAGATACCCCTACATACGTTGCTGAATGGTTCCTTTTTAAATACTACCCGAAAGTGTCTCAAATCGGTCTGCTGGCACACAACATTGTAGTTTATGGATAGATCGACAATTTTTTACATCAGATTAATGCCTACAAAGCGCCTGCAATGTTAAGACGTCGGATCAGTTATTGGAGATACCCCTACATACGTTGCTGAATGGTTCCTTTTTAAATACTACCCGAAAGTGTCCCAAATCGGTCTGCTGACACACAACACTGTAGTTTATGGATAGATCGACAATTTTTTACATCAGATTAATGCCTACAAAGCGCCTGCAATGTTAAAACGTCGCCTCAGTTATTGGAGATACCCCTACATACGTTGCTGAATGGTTCCTTTTTAAATACTACCCGAAAGTGTCCCAAATCGGTCTGCTGGCACACAACATTGTAGTTTATGGATAGATCGACAATTTTTTACATCAGATTAATGCCTACAAAGCGCCTGCAATGTTAAGACGTCGGATCAGTTATTGGAGATACCCCTACACACGTTGCTGAATGGTTCCTTTTTAAATACTACCCGAAAGTGTCTCAAATCGGTCTGCTGGCACACAACATTGTAGTTTATGGATAGATCGACAATTTTTTACATCAGACCAATGCCTACAAAGCGCCTGCAATGTTAAAACGTCGCCTCAGTTATTGGAGATACCCCTACATACGTTGCTGAATGGTTCCTTTTTAAATACTACCCGAAAGTGTCTCAAATCGGTCTGCTGGCACACAACATTGTAGTTTATGGATAGATCGACAATTTTTTACATCAGATTAATGCCTACAAAGCGCCTGCAATGTTAAGACGTCGGATCAGTTATTGGAGATACCCCTACATACGTTGCTGAATGGTTCCTTTTTAAATACTACCCGAAAGTGTCTCAAATCGGTCTGCTGGCACACAACATTGTAGTTTATGGATAGATCGACAATTTTTTACATCAGACCAATGCCTACAAAGCGCCTGCAATTTTAAAACGTCGCCTCAGTTATTGGAGATACCCCTACATACGTTGCTGAATGGTTCCTTTTTAAATACTACCCGAAAGTGTCCCAAATCGGTCTGCTGACACACAACACTGTAGTTTATGGATAGATCGACAATTTTTTACATCAGATTAATGCCTACAAAGCGCCTGCAATGTTAAAACGTCGGATCAGTTATTGGAGATACCCCTACATACGTTGCTGAATGGTTCCTTTTTAAATACTACCCGAAAGTGTCTCAAATCGGTCTGCTGGCACACAACATTGTAGTTTATGGATAGATCGACAATTTTTTACATCAGACCAATGCCTACAAAGCGCCTGCAATGTTAAAACGTCGCCTCAGTTATTGGAGATACCCCTACATACGTTGCTGAATGGTTCCTTTTTAAATACTACCCGAAAGTGTCTCAAATCGGTCTGCTGGCACACAACATTGTAGTTTATGGATAGATCGACAATTTTTTACATCAGACCAATGCCTACAAAGCGCCTGCAATGTTAAAACGTCGCCTCAGTTATTGGAGATACCCCTACATACGTTGCTGAATGGTTCCTTTTTAAATACTACCCGAAAGTGTCTCAAATCGGTCTGCTGACACACAACATTGTAGTTTATGGATACATCGACAATTTTTTACATCAGACCAATGCCTACAAAGCGCCTGCAATGTTAAAACGTCGCCTCAGTTATTGGAGATACCCCTACATACGTTGCTGAATGGTTCCTTTTTAAATACTACCCGAAAGTGTCTCAAATCGGTCTGCTGGCACACAACATTGTAGTTTATGGATAGATCGACAATTTTTTACATCAGACCAATGCCTACAAAGCGCCTGCAATGTTAAAACGTCGCCTCAGTTATTGGAGATACCCCTACATACGTTGCTGAATGGTTCCTTTTTAAATACTACCCGAAAGTGTCTCAAATCGGTCTGCTGGCACACAACATTGTAGTTTATGGATAGATCGACAATTTTTTACATCAGATTAATGCCTACAAAGCGCCTGCAATGTTAAGACGTCGGATCAGTTATTGGAGATACCCCTACATACGTTGCTGAATGGTTCCTTTTTAAATACTACCCGAAAGTGTCTCAAATCGGTCTGCTGGCACACAACATTGTAGTTTATGGATAGATCGACAATTTTTTACATCAGACCAATGCCTACAAAGCGCCTGCAATTTTAAAACGTCGCCTCAGTTATTGGAGATACCCCTACATACGTTGCTGAATGGTTCCTTTTTAAATACTACCCGAAAGTGTCCCAAATCGGTCTGCTGACACACAACACTGTAGTTTATGGATAGATCGACAATTTTTTACATCAGATTAATGCCTACAAAGCGCCTGCAATGTTAAAACGTCGGATCAGTTATTGGAGATACCCCTACATACGTTGCTGAATGGTTCCTTTTTAAATACTACCCGAAAGTGTCTCAAATCGGTCTGCTGGCACACAACATTGTAGTTTATGGATAGATCGACAATTTTTTACATCAGACCAATGCCTACAAAGCGCCTGCAATGTTAAAACGTCGCCTCAGTTATTGGAGATACCCCTACATACGTTGCTGAATGGTTCCTTTTTAAATACTACCCGAAAGTGTCTCAAATCGGTCTGCTGGCACACAACATTGTAGTTTATGGATAGATCGACAATTTTTTACATCAGACCAATGCCTACAAAGCGCCTGCAATGTTGAAACGTCGCCTCAGTTATTGGAGATACCCCTACATACGTTGCTGAATGGTTCCTTTTTAAATACTACCCGAAAGTGTCTCAAATCGGTCTGCTGACACACAACATTGTAGTTTATGGATACATCGACAATTTTTTACATCAGACCAATGCCTACAAAGCGCCTGCAATGTTGAAACGTCGCCTCAGTTATTGGAGATACCCCTACATACGTTGCTGAATGGTTCCTTTTTAAATACTACCCGAAAGTGTCTCAAATCGGTCTGCTGACACACAACATTGTAGTTTATGGATACATCGACAATTTTTTACATCAGACCAATGCCTACAAAGCGCCTGCAATGTTAAAACGTCGCCTCAGTTATTGGAGATACCCCTACATACGTTGCTGAATGGTTCCTTTTTAAATACTACCCGAAAGTGTCTCAAATCGGTCTGCTGACACACAACATTGTAGTTTATGGATAGATCGACAATTTTTTACATCAGATTAATGCCTACAAAGCGCCTGCAATGTTAAGACGTCGGATCAGTTATTGGAGATACCCCTACATACGTTGCTGAATGGTTCCTTTTTAAATACTACCCGAAAGTGTCTCAAATCGGTCTGCTGGCACACAACATTGTAGTTTATGGATAGATCGACAATTTTTTACATCAGACCAATGCCTACAAAGCGCCTGCAATTTTAAAACGTCGCCTCAGTTATTGGAGATACCCCTACATACGTTGCTGAATGGTTCCTTTTTAAATACTACCCGAAAGTGTCCCAAATCGGTCTGCTGACACACAACACTGTAGTTTATGGATACATCGACAATTTTTTACATCAGATTAATGCCTACAAAGCGCCTGCAATGTTAAAACGTCGCCTCAGTTATTGGAGATACCCCTACATACGTTGCTGAATGGTTCCTTTTTAAATACTACCCGAAAGTGTCTCAAATCGGTCTGCTGGCACACAACATTGTAGTTTATGGATAGATCGACAATTTTTTACATCAGACCAATGCCTACAAAGCGCCTGCAATGTTAAAACGTCGCCTCAGTTATTGGAGATACCCCTACATACGTTGCTGAATGGTTCCTTTTTAAATACTACCCGAAAGTGTCTCAAATCGGTCTGCTGACACACAACATTGTAGTTTATGGATACATCGACAATTTTTTACATCAGACCAATGCCTACAAAGCGCCTGCAATGTTAAAACGTCGCCTCAGTTATTGGAGATACCCCTACATACGTTGCTGAATGGTTCCTTTTTAAATACTACCCGAAAGTGTCTCAAATCGGTCTGCTGGCACACAACATTGTAGTTTATGGATAGATCGACAATTTTTTACATCAGACCAATGCCTACAAAGCGCCTGCAATGTTAAAACGTCGCCTCAGTTATTGGAGATACCCCTACATACGTTGCTGAATGGTTCCTTTTTAAATACTACCCGAAAGTGTCTCAAATCGGTCTGCTGACACACAACATTGTAGTTTATGGATACATCGACAATTTTTTACATCAGACCAATGCCTACAAAGCGCCTGCAATGTTAAAACGTCGCCTCAGTTATTGGAGATACCCCTACATACGTTGCTGAATGGTTCCTTTTTAAATACTACCCGAAAGTGTCTCAAATCGGTCTGCTGGCACACAACATTGTAGTTTATGGATAGATCGACAATTTTTTACATCAGACCAATGCCTACAAAGCGCCTGCAATGTTAAAACGTCGCCTCAGTTATTGGAGATACCCCTACATACGTTGCTGAATGGTTCCTTTTTAAATACTACCCGAAAGTGTCTCAAATCGGTCTGCTGACACACAGCATTGTAGTTTATGGATACATCGACAATTTTTTACATCAGACCAATGCCTACAAAGCGCCTGCAATGTTAAAACGTCGCCTCAGTTATTGGAGATACCCCTACATACGTTGCTGAATGGTTCCTTTTTAAATACTACCCGAAAGTGTCTCAAATCGGTCTGCTGGCACACAACATTGTAGTTTATGGATAGATCGACAATTTTTTACATCAGATTAATGCCTACAAAGCGCCTGCAATGTTAAGACGTCGGATCAGTTATTGGAGATACCCCTACATACGTTGCTGAATGGTTCCTTTTTAAATACTACCCGAAAGTGTCTCAAATCGGTCTGCTGGCACACAACATTGTAGTTTATGGATAGATCGACAATTTTTTACATCAGACCAATGCCTACAAAGCGCCTGCAATTTTAAAACGTCGCCTCAGTTATTGGAGATACCCCTACATACGTTGCTGAATGGTTCCTTTTTAAATACTACCCGAAAGTGTCCCAAATCGGTCTGCTGACACACAACACTGTAGTTTATGGATAGATCGACAATTTTTTACATCAGATTAATGCCTACAAAGCGCCTGCAATGTTAAAACGTCGGATCAGTTATTGGAGATACCCCTACATACGTTGCTGAATGGTTCCTTTTTAAATACTACCCGAAAGTGTCTCAAATCGGTCTGCTGGCACACAACATTGTAGTTTATGGATAGATCGACAATTTTTTACATCAGACCAATGCCTACAAAGCGCCTGCAATGTTAAAACGTCGCCTCAGTTATTGGAGATACCCCTACATACGTTGCTGAATGGTTCCTTTTTAAATACTACCCGAAAGTGTCTCAAATCGGTCTGCTGACACACAACATTGTAGTTTATGGATACATCGACAATTTTTTACATCAGACCAATGCCTACAAAGCGCCTGCAATGTTAAAACGTCGCCTCAGTTATTGGAGATACCCCTACATACGTTGCTGAATGGTTCCTTTTTAAATACTACCCGAAAGTGTCTCAAATCGGTCTGCTGGCACACAACATTGTAGTTTATGGATAGATCGACAATTTTTTACATCAGACCAATGCCTACAAAGCGCCTGCAATGTTAAAACGTCGCCTCAGTTATTGGAGATACCCCTACATACGTTGCTGAATGGTTCCTTTTTAAATACTACCCGAAAGTGTCTCAAATCGGTCTGCTGACACACAACATTGTAGTTTATGGATACATCGACAATTTTTTACATCAGACCAATGCCTACAAAGCGCCTGCAATGTTAAAACGTCGCCTCAGTTATTGGAGATACCCCTACATACGTTGCTGAATGGTTCCTTTTTAAATACTACCCGAAAGTGTCTCAAATCGGTCTGCTGGCACACAACATTGTAGTTTATGGATAGATCGACAATTTTTTACATCAGATTAATGCCTACAAAGCGCCTGCAATGTTAAAACGTCGCCTCAGTTATTGGAGATACCCCTACATACGTTGCTGAATGGTTCCTTTTTAAATACTACCCGAAAGTGTAACAAATCGGTCTGCTGGCACACAACATTGTAGTTTATGGATAGATCGACAATTTTTTACATCAGATTAATGCCTACAAAGCGCCTGCAATGTTAAGACGTCGGATCAGTTATTGGAGATACCCCTACACACGTTGCTGAATGGTTCCTTTTTAAATACTACCCGAAAGTGTCTCAAATCGGTCTGCTGACACACAACATTGTAGTTTATGGATACATCGACAATTTTTTACATCAGACCAATGCCTACAAAGCGCCTGCAATGTTAAAACGTCGCCTCAGTTATTGGAGATACCCCTACATACGTTGCTGAATGGTTCCTTTTTAAATACTACCCGAAAGTGTCTCAAATCGGTCTGCTGGCACACAACATTGTAGTTTATGGATAGATCGACAATTTTTTACATCAGACCAATGCCTACAAAGCGCCTGCAATGTTAAAACGTCGCCTCAGTTATTGGAGATACCCCTACATACGTTGCTGAATGGTTCCTTTTTAAATACTACCCGAAAGTGTCTCAAATCGATCTGCTGACACACAACATTGTAGTTTATGGATACATCGACAATTTTTTACATCAGACCAATGCCTACAAAGCGCCTGCAATGTTAAAACGTCGCCTCAGTTATTGGAGATACCCCTACATACGTTGCTGAATGGTTCCTTTTTAAATACTACCCGAAAGTGTCTCAAATCGGTCTGCTGGCACACAACATTGTAGTTTATGGATAGATCGACAATTTTTTACATCAGATTAATGCCTACAAAGCGCCTGCAATGTTAAGACGTCGGATCAGTTATTGGAGATACCCCTACATACGTTGCTGAATGGTTCCTTTTTAAATACTACCCGAAAGTGTCTCAAATCGGTCTGCTGGCACACAACATTGTAGTTTATGGATAGATCGACAATTTTCTACATCAGACCAATGCCTACAAAGCGCCTGCAATTTTAAAACGTCGCCTCAGTTATTGGAGATACCCCTACATACGTTGCTGAATGGTTCCTTTTTAAATACTACCCGAAAGTGTCCCAAATCGGTCTGCTGACACACAACACTGTAGTTTATGGATAGATCGACAATTTTTTACATCAGATTAATGCCTACAAAGCGCCTGCAATGTTAAAACGTCGGATCAGTTATTGGAGATACCCCTACATACGTTGCTGAATGGTTCCTTTTTAAATACTACCCGAAAGTGTCTCAAATCGGTCTGCTGGCACACAACATTGTAGTTTATGGATAGATCGACAATTTTTTACATCAGACCAATGCCTACAAAGCGCCTGCAATGTTAAAACGTCGCCTCAGTTATTGGAGATACCCCTACATACGTTGCTGAATGGTTCCTTTTTAAATACTACCCGAAAGTGTCTCAAATCGGTCTGCTGACACACAACATTGTAGTTTATGGATACATCGACAATTTTTTACATCAGACCAATGCCTACAAAGCGCCTGCAATGTTAAAACGTCGCCTCAGTTATTGGAGATACCCCTACATACGTTGCTGAATGGTTCCTTTTTAAATACTACCCGAAAGTGTCTCAAATCGGTCTGCTGGCACACAACATTGTAGTTTATGGATAGATCGACAATTTTTTACATCAGACCAATGCCTACAAAGCGCCTGCAATGTTAAAACGTCGCCTCAGTTATTGGAGATACCCCTACATACGTTGCTGAATGTTTCCTTTTTAAATACTACCCGAAAGTGTCTCAAATCGGTCTGCTGACACACAACATTGTAGTTTATGGATACATCGACAATTTTTTACATCAGACCAATGCCTACAAAGCGCCTGCAATGTTAAAACGTCGCCTCAGTTATTGGAGATACCCCTACATACGTTGCTGAATGGTTCCTTTTTAAATACTACCCGAAAGTGTCTCAAATCGGTCTGCTGGCACACAACATTGTAGTTTATGGATAGATCGACAATTTTTTACATCAGATTAATGCCTACAAAGCGCCTGCAATGTTAAGACGTCGGATCAGTTATTGGAGATACCCCTACACACGTTGCTGAATGGTTCCTTTTTAAATACTACCCGAAAGTGTCCCAAATCGGTCTGCTGACACACAACACTGTAGTTTATGGATAGATCGACAATTTTTTACATCAGATTAATGCCTACAAAGCGCCTGCAATGTTAAAACGTCGCCTCAGTTATTGGAGATACCCCTACATACGTTGCTGAATGGTTCCTTTTTAAATACTACCCGAAAGTGTCCCAAATCGGTCTGCTGGCACACAACATTGTAGTTTATGGATAGATCGACAATTTTTTACATCAGATTAATGCCTACAAAGCGCCTGCAATGTTAAGACGTCGCCTCAGTTATTGGAGATACCCCTACACACGTTGCTGAATGGTTCCTTT
Organism: Haliotis asinina; assembly: GCF_037392515.1. Classification (NCBI taxonomy): domain Eukaryota; kingdom Metazoa; phylum Mollusca; class Gastropoda; order Lepetellida; family Haliotidae; genus Haliotis; species Haliotis asinina. The sequence goes on from NC_090289.1 coordinate 20,469,955, forward strand.
TTAAATACTACCCGAAAGTGTCTCAAATCGGTCTGCTGACACACAACATTGTAGTTTATGGATAGATCGACAATTTTTTACATCAGACCAATGCCTACAAAGCGCCTGCAATGTTAAAACGTCGCCTCAGTTATTGGAGATACCCCTACATACGTTGCTGAATGGTTCCTTTTTAAATACTACCCGAAAGTGTCCCAAATCGGTCTGCTGACACACAACACTGTAGTTTATGGATAGATCGACAATTTTTTACATCAGATTAATGCCTACAAAGCGCCTGCAATGTTAAAACGTCGCCTCAGTTATTGGAGATACCCCTACATACGTTGCTGAATGGTTCCTTTTTAAATACTACCCGAAAGTGTCCCAAATCGGTCTGCTGGCACACAACATTGTAGTTTATGGATAGATCGACAATTTTTTACATCAGACCAATGCCTACAAAGCGCCTGCAATGTTAAAACGTCGCCTCAGTTATTGGAGATACCCCTACATACGTTGCTGAATGGTTCCTTTTTAAATACTACCCGAAAGTGTCTCAAATCGGTCTGCTGACACACAACATTGTAGTTTATGGATACATCGACAATTTTTTACATCAGACCAATGCCTACAAAGCGCCTGCAATGTTAAAACGTCGCCTCAGTTATTGGAGATACCCCTACATACGTTGCTGAATGGTTCCTTTTTAAATACTACCCGAAAGTGTCTCAAATCGGTCTGCTGGCACACAACATTGTAGTTTATGGATAGATCGACAATTTTTTACATCAGACCAATGCCTACAAAGCGCCTGCAATTTTAAAACGTCGCCTCAGTTATTGGAGATACCCCTACATACGTTGCTGAATGGTTCCTTTTTAAATACTACCCGAAAGTGTCCCAAATCGGTCTGCTGACACACAACACTGTAGTTTATGGATAGATCGACAATTTTTTACATCAGATTAATGCCTACAAAGCGCCTGCAATGTTAAAACGTCGCCTCAGTTATTGGAGATACCCCTACATACGTTGCTGAATGGTTCCTTTTTAAATACTACCCGAAAGTGTCTCAAATCGGTCTGCTGGCACACAACATTGTAGTTTATGGATAGATCGACAATTTTTTACATCAGACCAATGCCTACAAAGCGCCTGCAATGTTAAAACGTCGCCTCAGTTATTGGAGATACCCCTACATACGTTGCTGAATGGTTCCTTTTTAAATACTACCCGAAAGTGTCTCAAATCGGTCTGCTGGCACACAACATTGTAGTTTATGGATAGATCGACAATTTTTTACATCAGACCAATGCCTACAAAGCGCCTGCAATGTTAAAACGTCGCCTCAGTTATTGGAGATACCCCTACATACGTTGCTGAATGGTTCCTTTTTAAATACTACCCGAAAGTGTCTCAAATCGGTCTGCTGACACACAACATTGTAGTTTATGGATACATCGACAATTTTTTACATCAGACCAATGCCTACAAAGCGCCTGCAATGTTAAAACGTCGCCTCAGTTATTGGAGATACCCCTACATACGTTGCTGAATGGTTCCTTTTTAAATACTACCCGAAAGTGTCTCAAATCGGTCTGCTGACACACAACATTGTAGTTTATGGATACATCGACAATTTTTTACATCAGACCAATGCCTACAAAGCGCCTGCAATGTTAAAACGTCGCCTCAGTTATTGGAGATACCCCTACATACGTTGCTGAATGGTTCCTTTTTAAATACTACCCGAAAGTGTCTCAAATCGGTCTGCTGGCACACAACATTGTAGTTTATGGATAGATCGACAATTTTTTACATCAGACCAATGCCTACAAAGCGCCTGCAATGTTAAAACGTCGCCTCAGTTATTGGAGATACCCCTACATACGTTGCTGAATGGTTCCTTTTTAAATACTACCCGAAAGTGTCTCAAATCGGTCTGCTGACACACAACATTGTAGTTTATGGATACATCGACAATTTTTTACATCAGACCAATGCCTACAAAGCGCCTGCAATGTTAAAACGTCGCCTCAGTTATTGGAGATACCCCTACATACGTTGCTGAATGGTTCCTTTTTAAATACTACCCGAAAGTGTCTCAAATCGGTCTGCTGGCACACAACATTGTAGTTTATGGATAGATCGACAATTTTTTACATCAGATTAATGCCTACAAAGCGCCTGCAATGTTAAGACGTCGGATCAGTTATTGGAGATACCCCTACATACGTTGCTGAATGGTTCCTTTTTAAATACTACCCGAAAGTGTCTCAAATCGGTCTGCTGGCACACAACATTGTAGTTTATGGATAGATCGACAATTTTTTACATCAGACCAATGCCTACAAAGCGCCTGCAATTTTAAAACGTCGCCTCAGTTATTGGAGATACCCCTACATACGTTGCTGAATGGTTCCTTTTTAAATACTACCCGAAAGTGTCCCAAATCGGTCTACTGACACACAACACTGTAGTTTATGGATAGATCGACAATTTTTTACATCAGATTAATGCCTACAAAGCGCCTGCAATGTTAAAACGTCGGATCAGTTATTGGAGATACCCCTACATACGTTGCTGAATGGTTCCTTTTTAAATACTACCCGAAAGTGTCTCAAATCGGTCTGCTGGCACACAACATTGTAGTTTATGGATAGATCGACAATTTTTTACATCAGACCAATGCCTACAAAGCGCCTGCAATGTTAAAACGTCGCCTCAGTTATTGGAGATACCCCTACATACGTTGCTGAATGGTTCCTTTTTAAATACTACCCGAAAGTGTCTCAAATCGGTCTGCTGGCACACAACATTGTAGTTTATGGATAGATCGACAATTTTTTACATCAGACCAATGCCTACAAAGCGCCTGCAATGTTAAAACGTCGCCTCAGTTATTGGAGATACCCCTACATACGTTGCTGAATGGTTCCTTTTTAAATACTACCCGAAAGTGTCTCAAATCGGTCTGCTGACACACAACATTGTAGTTTATGGATACATCGACAATTTTTTACATCAGACCAATGCCTACAAAGCGCCTGCAATGTTAAAACGTCGCCTCAGTTATTGGAGATACCCCTACATACGTTGCTGAATGGTTCCTTTTTAAATACTACCCGAAAGTGTCTCAAATCGGTCTGCTGACACACAACATTGTAGTTTATGGATACATCGACAATTTTTTACATCAGACCAATGCCTACAAAGCGCCTGCAATGTTAAAACGTCGCCTCAGTTATTGGAGATACCCCTACATACGTTGCTGAATGGTTCCTTTTTAAATACTACCCGAAAGTGTCTCAAATCGGTCTGCTGACACACAACATTGTAGTTTATGGATACATCGACAATTTTTTACATCAGACCAATGCCTACAAAGCGCCTGCAATGTTAAAACGTCGCCTCAGTTATTGGAGATACCCCTACATACGTTGCTGAATGGTTCCTTTTTAAATACTACCCGAAAGTGTCTCAAATCGGTCTGCTGGCACACAACATTGTAGTTTATGGATAGATCGACAATTTTTTACATCAGATTAATGCCTACAAAGCGCCTGCAATGTTAAGACGTCGGATCAGTTATTGGAGATACCCCTACATACGTTGCTGAATGGTTCCTTTTTAAATACTACCCGAAAGTGTCTCAAATCGGTCTGCTGGCACACAACATTGTAGTTTATGGATAGATCGACAATTTTTTACATCAGACCAATGCCTACAAAGCGCCTGCAATTTTAAAACGTCGCCTCAGTTATTGGAGATACCCCTACATACGTTGCTGAATGGTTCCTTTTTAAATACTACCCGAAAGTGTCCCAAATCGGTCTGCTGACACACAACACTGTAGTTTATGGATAGATCGACAATTTTTTACATCAGATTAATGCCTACAAAGCGCCTGCAATGTTAAAACGTCGCCTCAGTTATTGGAGATACCCCTACATACGTTGCTGAATGGTTCCTTTTTAAATACTACCCGAAAGTGTCTCAAATCGGTCTGCTGACACACAACATTGTAGTTTATGGATACATCGACAATTTTTTACATCAGACCAATGCCTACAAAGCGCCTGCAATGTTAAAACGTCGCCTCAGTTATTGGAGATACCCCTACATACGTTGCTGAATGGTTCCTTTTTAAATACTACCCGAAAGTGTCTCAAATCGGTCTGCTGGCACACAACATTGTAGTTTATGGATAGATCGACAATTTTTTACATCAGACCAATGCCTACAAAGCGCCTGCAATGTTAAAACGTCGCCTCAGTTATTGGAGATACCCCTACATACGTTGCTGAATGGTTCCTTTTTAAATACTACCCGAAAGTGTCTCAAATCGGTCTGCTGACACACAACATTGTAGTTTATGGATACATCGACAATTTTTTACATCAGACCAATGCCTACAAAGCGCCTGCAATGTTAAAACGTCGCCTCAGTTATTGGAGATACCCCTACATACGTTGCTGAATGGTTCCTTTTTAAATACTACCCGAAAGTGTCTCAAATCGGTCTGCTGGCACACAACATTCTAGTTTATGGATAGATCGACAATTTTTTACATCAGATTAATGCCTACAAAGTGCCTGCAATGTTAAGACGTCGGATCAGTTATTGGAGATACCCCTACATACGTTGCTGAATGGTTCCTTTTTAAATACTACCCGAAAGTGTCTCAAATCGGTCTGCTGGCACACAACATTGTAGTTTATGGATAGATCGACAATTTTTTACATCAGACCAATGCCTACAAAGCGCCTGCAATGTTAAAACGTCGCCTCAGTTATTGGAGATACCCCTACATACGTTGCTGAATGGTTCCTTTTTAAATACTACCCGAAAGTGTCTCAAATCGGTCTGCTGACACACAACATTGTAGTTTATGGATACATCGACAATTTTTTACATCAGACCAATGCCTACAAAGCGCCTGCAATGTTAAAACGTCGCCTCAGTTATTGGAGATACCCCTACATACGTTGCTGAATGGTTCCTTTTTAAATACTACCCGAAAGTGTCTCAAATCGGTCTGCTGGCACACAACATTGTAGTTTATGGATAGATCGACAATTTTTTACATCAGACCAATGCCTACAAAGCGCCTGCAATGTTAAAACGTCGCCTCAGTTATTGGAGATACCCCTACATACGTTGCTGAATGGTTCCTTTTTAAATACTACCCGAAAGTGTCTCAAATCGGTCTGCTGACACACAACATTGTAGTTTATGGATACATCGACAATTTTTTACATCAGACCAATGCCTACAAAGCGCCTGCAATGTTAAAACGTCGCCTCAGTTATTGGAGATACCCCTACATACGTTGCTGAATGGTTCCTTTTTAAATACTACCCGAAAGTGTCTCAAATCGGTCTGCTGGCACACAACATTGTAGTTTATGGATAGATCGACAATTTTTTACATCAGATTAATGCCTACAAAGCGCCTGCAATGTTGAGACGTCGGATCAGTTATTGGAGATACCCCTACATACGTTGCTGAATGGTTCCTTTTTAAATACTACCCGAAAGTGTCCCAAATCGGTCTGCTGACACACAACACTGTAGTTTATGGATAGATCGACAATTTTTTACATCAGATTAATGCCTACAAAGCGCCTGCAATGTTAAAACGTCGCCTCAGTTATTGGAGATACCCCTACATACGTTGCTGAATGGTTCCTTTTTAAATACTACCCGAAAGTGTCCCAAATCGGTCTGCTGGCACACAACATTGTAGTTTATGGATAGATCGACAATTTTTTACATCAGATTAATGCCTACAAAGCGCCTGCAATGTTAAGACGTCGGATCAGTTATTGGAGATACCCCTACACACGTTGCTGAATGGTTCCTTTTTAAATACTACCCGAAAGTGTCTCAAATCGGTCTGCTGGCACACAACATTGTAGTTTATGGATAGATCGACAATTTTTTACATCAGACCAATGCCTACAAAGCGCCTGCAATGTTAAAACGTCGCCTCAGTTATTGGAGATACCCCTACATACGTTGCTGAATGGTTCCTTTTTAAATACTACCCGAAAGTGTCTCAAATCGGTCTGCTGGCACACAACATTGTAGTTTATGGATAGATCGACAATTTTTTACATCAGATTAATGCCTACAAAGCGCCTGCAATGTTAAGACGTCGGATCAGTTATTGGAGATACCCCTACATACGTTGCTGAATGGTTCCTTTTTAAATACTACCCGAAAGTGTCTCAAATCGGTCTGCTGGCACACAACATTGTAGTTTATGGATAGATCGACAATTTTTTACATCAGACCAATGCCTACAAAGCGCCTGCAATTTTAAAACGTCGCCTCAGTTATTGGAGATACCCCTACATACGTTGCTGAATGGTTCCTTTTTAAATACTACCCGAAAGTGTCCCAAATCGGTCTGCTGACACACAACACTGTAGTTTATGGATAGATCGACAATTTTTTACATCAGATTAATGCCTACAAAGCGCCTGCAATGTTAAAACGTCGGATCAGTTATTGGAGATACCCCTACATACGTTGCTGAATGGTTCCTTTTTAAATACTACCCGAAAGTGTCTCAAATCGGTCTGCTGGCACACAACATTGTAGTTTATGGATAGATCGACAATTTTTTACATCAGACCAATGCCTACAAAGCGCCTGCAATGTTAAAACGTCGCCTCAGTTATTGGAGATACCCCTACATACGTTGCTGAATGGTTCCTTTTTAAATACTACCCGAAAGTGTCTCAAATCGGTCTGCTGGCACACAACATTGTAGTTTATGGATAGATCGACAATTTTTTACATCAGACCAATGCCTACAAAGCGCCTGCAATGTTAAAACGTCGCCTCAGTTATTGGAGATACCCCTACATACGTTGCTGAATGGTTCCTTTTTAAATACTACCCGAAAGTGTCTCAAATCGGTCTGCTGACACACAACATTGTAGTTTATGGATACATCGACAATTTTTTACATCAGACCAATGCCTACAAAGCGCCTGCAATGTTAAAACGTCGCCTCAGTTATTGGAGATACCCCTACATACGTTGCTGAATGGTTCCTTTTTAAATACTACCCGAAAGTGTCTCAAATCGGTCTGCTGGCACACAACATTGTAGTTTATGGATAGATCGACAATTTTTTACATCAGACCAATGCCTACAAAGCGCCTGCAATGTTAAAACGTCGCCTCAGTTATTGGAGATACCCCTACATACGTTGCTGAATGGTTCCTTTTTAAATACTACCCGAAAGTGTCTCAAATCGGTCTGCTGGCACACAACATTGTAGTTTATGGATAGATCGACAATTTTTTACATCAGATTAATGCCTACAAAGCGCCTGCAATGTTAAGACGTCGGATCAGTTATTGGAGATACCCCTACATACGTTGCTGAATGGTTCCTTTTTAAATACTACCCGAAAGTGTCTCAAATCGGTCTGCTGGCACACAACATTGTAGTTTATGGATAGATCGACAATTTTTTACATCAGACCAATGCCTACAAAGCGCCTGCAATTTTAAAACGTCGCCTCAGTTATTGGAGATACCCCTACATACGTTGCTGAATGGTTCCTTTTTAAATACTACCCGAAAGTGTCCCAAATCGGTCTGCTGACACACAACACTGTAGTTTATGGATAGATCGACAATTTTTTACATCAGATTAATGCCTACAAAGCGCCTGCAATGTTAAAACGTCGGATCAGTTATTGGAGATACCCCTACATACGTTGCTGAATGGTTCCTTTTTAAATACTACCCGAAAGTGTCTCAAATCGGTCTGCTGGCACACAACATTGTAGTTTATGGATAGATCGACAATTTTTTACATCAGACCAATGCCTACAAAGCGCCTGCAATGTTAAAACGTCGCCTCAGTTATTGGAGATACCCCTACATACGTTGCTGAATGGTTCCTTTTTAAATACTACCCGAAAGTGTCTCAAATCGGTCTGCTGGCACACAACATTGTAGTTTATGGATAGATCGACAATTTTTTACATCAGACCAATGCCTACAAGGCGCCTGCAATGTTAAAACGTCGCCTCAGTTATTGGAGATACCCCTACATACGTTGCTGAATGGTTCCTTTTTAAATACTACCCGAAAGTGTCTCAAATCGGTCTGCTGACACACAACATTGTAGTTTATGGATACATCGACAATTTTTTACATCAGACCAATGCCTACAAAGCGCCTGCAATGTTAAAACGTCGCCTCAGTTATTGGAGATACCCCTACATACGTTGCTGAATGGTTCCTTTTTAAATACTACCCGAAAGTGTCTCAAATCGGTCTGCTGACACACAACATTGTAGTTTATGGATACATCGACAATTTTTTACATCAGACCAATGCCTACAAAGCGCCTGCAATGTTAAAACGTCGCCTCAGTTATTGGAGATACCCCTACATACGTTGCTGAATGGTTCCTTTTTAAATACTACCCGAAAGTGTCTCAAATCGGTCTGCTGGCACACAACATTGTAGTTTATGGATAGATCGACAATTTTTTACATCAGATTAATGCCTACAAAGCGCCTGCAATGTTAAGACGTCGGATCAGTTATTGGAGATACCCCTACATACGTTGCTGAATGGTTCCTTTTTAAATACTACCCGAAAGTGTCTCAAATCGGTCTGCTGGCACACAACATTGTAGTTTATGGATAGATCGACAATTTTTTACATCAGACCAATGCCTACAAAGCGCCTGCAATTTTAAAACGTCGCCTCAGTTATTGGAGATACCCCTACATACGTTGCTGAATGGTTCCTTTTTAAATACTACCCGAAAGTGTCCCAAATCGGTCTGCTGACACACAACACTGTAGTTTATGGATAGATCGACAATTTTTTACATCAGATTAATGCCTACAAAGCGCCTGCAATGTTAAAACGTCGCCTCAGTTATTGGAGATACCCCTACATACGTTGCTGAATGGTTCCTTTTTAAATACTACCCGAAAGTGTCTCAAATCGGTCTGCTGGCACACAACATTGTAGTTTATGGATAGATCGACAATTTTTTACATCAGACCAATGCCTACAAAGCGCCTGCAATGTTAAAACGTCGGATCAGTTATTGGAGATACCCCTACATACGTTGCTGAATGGTTCCTTTTTAAATACTACCCGAAAGTGTCTCAAATCGGTCTGCTGACACACAACATTGTAGTTTATGGATACATCGACAATTTTTTACATCAGACCAATGCCTACAAAGCGCCTGCAATGTTAAAACGTCGCCTCAGTTATTGGAGATACCCCTACATACGTTGCTGAATGGTTCCTTTTTAAATACTACCCGAAAGTGTCTCAAATCGGTCTGCTGGCACACAACATTGTAGTTTATGGATAGATCGACAATTTTTTACATCAGACCAATGCCTACAAAGCGCCTGCAATGTTAAAACGTCGCCTCAGTTATTGGAGATACCCCTACATACGTTGCTGAATGGTTCCTTTTTAAATACTACCCGAAAGTGTCTCAAATCGGTCTGCTGACACACAGCATTGTAGTTTATGGATACATCGACAATTTTTTACATCAGACCAATGCCTACAAAGCGCCTGCAATGTTAAAACGTCGCCTCAGTTATTGGAGATACCCCTACATACGTTGCTGAATGGTTCATTTTTAAATACTACCCGAAAGTGTCTCAAATCGGTCTGCTGGCACACAACATTGTAGTTTATGGATAGATCGACAATTTTTTACATCAGATTAATGCCTACAAAGCGCCTGCAATGTTAAGACGTCGGATCAGTTATTGGAGATACCCCTACATACGTTGCTGAATGGTTCCTTTTTAAATACTACCCGAAAGTGTCTCAAATCGGTCTGCTGGCACACAACATTGTAGTTTATGGATAGATCGACAATTTTTTACATCAGACCAATGCCTACAAAGCGCCTGCAATTTTAAAACGTCGCCTCAGTTATTGGAGATACCCCTACATACGTTGCTGAATGGTTCCTTTTTAAATACTACCCGAAAGTGTCCCAAATCGGTCTGCTGACACACAACACTGTAGTTTATGGATAGATCGACAATTTTTTACATCAGATTAATGCCTACAAAGCGCCTGCAATGTTAAAACGTCGGATCAGTTATTGGAGATACCCCTACATACGTTGCTGAATGGTTCCTTTTTAAATACTACCCGAAAGTGTCTCAAATCGGTCTGCTGACACACAACATTTTAGTTTATGGATACATCGACAATTTTTTACATCAGACCAATGCCTACAAAGCGCCTGCAATGTTAAAACGTCGCCTCAGTTATTGGAGATACCCCTACATACGTTGCTGAATGGTTCCTTTTTAAATACTACCCGAAAGTGTCTCAAATCGGTCTGCTGGCACACAACATTGTAGTTTATGGATAGATCGACAATTTTTTACATCAGACCAATGCCTACAAAGCGCCTGCAATGTTAAAACGTCGCCTCAGTTATTGGAGATACCCCTACATACGTTGCTGAATGGTTCCTTTTTAAATACTACCCGAAAGTGTCTCAAATCGGTCTGCTGACACACAACATTGTAGTTTATGGATACATCGACAATTTTTTACATCAGACCAATGCCTACAAAGCGCCTGCAATGTTAAAACGTCGCCTCAGTTATTGGAGATACCCCTACATACGTTGCTGAATGGTTCCTTTTTAAATACTACCCGAAAGTGTCTCAAATCGGTCTGCTGGCACACAACATTGTAGTTTATGGATAGATCGACAATTTTTTACATCAGATTAATGCCTACAAAGCGCCTGCAATGTTAAGACGTCGGATCAGTTATTGGAGATACCCCTACACACGTTGCTGAATGGTTCCTTTTTAAATACTACCCGAAAGTGTCCCAAATCGGTCTGCTGACACACAACACTGTAGTTTATGGATAGATCGACAATTTTTTACATCAGATTAATGCCTACAAAGCGCCTGCAATGTTAAAACGTCGCCTCAGTTATTGGAGATACCCCTACATACGTTGCTGAATGGTTCCTTTTTAAATACTACCCGAAAGTGTCCCAAATCGGTCTGCTGGCACACAACATTGTAGTTTATGGATAGATCGACAATTTTTTACATCAGATTAATGCCTACAAAGCGCCTGCAATGTTAAGACGTCGGATCAGTTATTGGAGATACCCCTACACACGTTGCTGAATGGTTCCTTTTTAAATACTACCCGAAAGTGTCTCAAATCGGTCTGCTGACACACAACATTGTAGTTTATGGATACATCGACAATTTTTTACATCAGACCAATGCCTACAAAGCGCCTGCAATGTTAAAACGTCGCCTCAGTTATTGGAGATACCCCTACATACGTTGCTGAATGGTTCCTTTTTAAATACTACCCGAAAGTGTCTCAAATCGGTCTGCTGGCACACAACATTGTAGTTTATGGATAGATCGACAATTTTTTACATCAGACCAATGCCTACAAAGCGCCTGCAATGTTAAAACGTCGCCTCAGTTATTGGAGATACCCCTACATACGTTGCTGAATGGTTCCTTTTTAAATACTACCCGAAAGTGTCTCAAATCGATCTGCTGACACACAACATTGTAGTTTATGGATACATCGACAATTTTTTACATCAGACCAATGCCTACAAAGCGCCTGCAATGTTAAAACGTCGCCTCAGTTATTGGAGATACCCCTACATACGTTGCTGAATGGTTCCTTTTTAAATACTACCCGAAAGTGTCTCAAATCGGTCTGCTGGCACACAACATTGTAGTTTATGGATAGATCGACAATTTTTTACATCAGATTAATGCCTACAAAGCGCCTGCAATGTTAAGACGTCGGATCAGTTATTGGAGATACCCCTACACACGTTGCTGAATGGTTCCTTTTTAAATACTACCCGAAAGTGTCTCAAATCGGTCTGCTGACACACAACATTGTAGTTTATGGATACATCGACAATTTTTTACATCAGACCAATGCCTACAAAGCGCCTGCAATGTTAAAACGTCGCCTCAGTTATTGGAGATACCCCTACATACGTTGCTGAATGGTTCCTTTTTAAATACTACCCGAAAGTGTCTCAAATCGGTCTGCTGGCACACAACATTGTAGTTTATGGATAGATCGACAATTTTTTACATCAGACCAATGCCTACAAAGCGCCTGCAATGTTAAAACGTCGCCTCAGTTATTGGAGATACCCCTACATACGTTGCTGAATGGTTCCTTTTTAAATACTACCCGAAAGTGTCTCAAATCGATCTGCTGACACACAACATTGTAGTTTATGGATACATCGACAATTTTTTACATCAGACCAATGCCTACAAAGCGCCTGCAATGTTAAAACGTCGCCTCAGTTATTGGAGATACCCCTACATACGTTGCTGAATGGTTCCTTTTTAAATACTACCCGAAAGTGTCTCAAATCGGTCTGCTGGCACACAACATTGTAGTTTATGGATAGATCGACAATTTTTTACATCAGATTAATGTATACAAAGCGCCTGCAATGTTAAGACGTCGGATCAGTTATTGGAGATACCCCTACATACGTTGCTGAATGGTTCCTTTTTAAATACTACCCGAAAGTGTCTCAAATCGGTCTGCTGGCACACAACATTGTAGTTTATGGATAGATCGACAATTTTCTACATCAGACCAATGCCTACAAAGCGCCTGCAATTTTAAAACGTCGCCTCAGTTATTGGAGATACCCCTACATACGTTGCTGAATGGTTCCTTTTTAAATACTACCCGAAAGTGTCCCAAATCGGTCTGCTGACACACAACACTGTAGTTTATGGATAGATCGACAATTTTTTACATCAGATTAATGCCTACAAAGCGCCTGCAATGTTAAAACGTCGGATCAGTTATTGGAGATACCCCTACATACGTTGCTGAATGGTTCCTTTTTAAATACTACCCGAAAGTGTCTCAAATCGGTCTGCTGGCACACAACATTGTAGTTTATGGATAGATCGACAATTTTTTACATCAGACCAATGCCTACAAAGCGCCTGCAATGTTAAAACGTCGCCTCAGTTATTGGAGATACCCCTACATACGTTGCTGAATGGTTCCTTTTTAAATACTACCCGAAAGTGTCTCAAATCGGTCTGCTGACACACAACATTGTAGTTTATGGATACATCGACAATTTTTTACATCAGACCAATGCCTACAAAGCGCCTGCAATGTTAAAACGTCGCCTCAGTTATTGGAGATACCCCTACATACGTTGCTGAATGGTTCCTTTTTAAATACTACCCGAAAGTGTCTCAAATCGGTCTGCTGACACACAACATTGTAGTTTATGGATACATCGACAATTTTTTACATCAGACCAATGCCTACAAAGCGCCTGCAATGTTAAAACGTCGCCTCAGTTATTGGAGATACCCCTACATACGTTGCTGAATGGTTCCTTTTTAAATACTACCCGAAAGTGTCTCAAATCGGTCTGCTGACACACAACATTGTAGTTTATGGATACATCGACAATTTTTTACATCAGACCAATGCCTACAAAGCGCCTGCAATGTTAAAACGTCGCCTCAGTTATTGGAGATACCCCTACATACGTTGCTGAATGGTTCCTTTTTAAATACTACCCGAAAGTGTCTCAAATCGGTCTGCTGGCACACAACATTGTAGTTTATGGATAGATCGACAATTTTTTACATCAGACCAATGCCTACAAAGCGCCTGCAATGTTAAAACGTCGCCTCAGTTATTGGAGATACCCCTACATACGTTGCTGAATGGTTCCTTTTTAAATACTACCCGAAAGTGTCTCAAATCGGTCTGCTGACACACAACATTGTAGTTTATGGATACATCGACAATTTTTTACATCAGACCAATGCCTACAAAGCGCCTGCAATGTTAAAACGTCGCCTCAGTTATTGGAGATACCCCTACATACGTTGCTGAATGGTTCCTTTTTAAATACTACCCGAAAGTGTCTCAAATCGGTCTGCTGGCACACAACATTGTAGTTTATGGATAGATCGACAATTTTTTACATCAGATTAATGCCTACAAAGCGCCTGCAATGTTAAGACGTCGGATCAGTTATTGGAGATACCCCTACACACGTTGCTGAATGGTTCCTTTTTAAATACTACCCGAAAGTGTCCCAAATCGGTCTGCTGACACACAACACTGTAGTTTATGGATAGATCGACAATTTTTTACATCAGATTAATGCCTACAAAGCGCCTGCAATGTTAAAACGTCGGATCAGTTATTGGAGATACCCCTACATACGTTGCTGAATGGTTCCTTTTTAAATACTACCCGAAAGTGTCTCAAATCGGTCTGCTGGCACACAACATTGTAGTTTATGGATAGATCGACAATTTTTTACATCAGACCAATGCCTACAAAGCGCCTGCAATGTTAAAACGTCGCCTCAGTTATTGGAGATACCCCTACATACGTTGCTGAATGGTTCCTTTTTAAATACTACCCGAAAGTGTCTCAAATCGGTCTGCTGACACACAACATTGTAGTTTATGGATACATCGACAATTTTTTACATCAGACCAATGCCTACAAAGCGCCTGCAATGTTAAAACGTCGCCTCAGTTATTGGAGATACCCCTACATACGTTGCTGAATGGTTCCTTTTTAAATACTACCCGAAAGTGTCTCAAATCGGTCTGCTGGCACACAACATTGTAGTTTATGGATAGATCGACAATTTTTTACATCAGACCAATGCCTACAAAGCGCCTGCAATGTTAAAACGTCGCCTCAGTTATTGGAGATACCCCTACATACGTTGCTGAATGGTTCCTTTTTAAATACTACCCGAAAGTGTCTCAAATCGGTCTGCTGACACACAACATTGTAGTTTATGGATACATCGACAATTTTTTACATCAGACCAATGCCTACAAAGCGCCTGCAATGTTAAAACGTCGCCTCAGTTATTGGAGATACCCCTACATACGTTGCTGAATGGTTCCTTTTTAAATACTACCCGAAAGTGTCTCAAATCGGTCTGCTGGCACACAACATTGTAGTTTATGGATAGATCGACAATTTTTTACATCAGATTAATGCCTACAAAGCGCCTGCAATGTTAAAACGTCGCCTCAGTTATTGGAGATACCCCTACATACGTTGCTGAATGGTTCCTTTTTAAATACTACCCGAAAGTGTCCCAAATCGGTCTGCTGACACACAACACTGTAGTTTATGGATAGATCGACAATTTTTTACATCAGATTAATGCCTACAAAGCGCCTGCAATGTTAAAACGTCGCCTCAGTTATTGGAGATACCCCTACATACGTTGCTGAATGGTTCCTTTTTAAATACTACCCGAAAGTGTCCCAAATCGGTCTGCTGGCACACAACATTGTAGTTTATGGATAGATCGACAATTTTTTACATCAGACCAATGCCTACAAAGCGCCTGCAATGTTAAAACGTCGCCTCAGTTATTGGAGATACCCCTACATACGTTGCTGAATGGTTCCTTTTTAAATACTACCCGAAAGTGTCTCAAATCGGTCTGCTGACACACAACATTGTAGTTTATGGATACATCGACAATTTTTTACATCAGACCAATGCCTACAAAGCGCCTGCAATGTTAAAACGTCGCCTCAGTTATTGGAGATACCCCTACATACGTTGCTGAATGGTTCCTTTTTAAATACTACCCGAAAGTGTCTCAAATCGGTCTGCTGGCACACAACATTGTAGTTTATGGATAGATCGACAATTTTTTACATCAGACCAATGCCTACAAAGCGCCTGCAATTTTAAAACGTCGCCTCAGTTATTGGAGATACCCCTACATACGTTGCTGAATGGTTCCTTTTTAAATACTACCCGAAAGTGTCCCAAATCGGTCTGCTGACACACAACACTGTAGTTTATGGATAGATCGACAATTTTTTACATCAGATTAATGCCTACAAAGCGCCTGCAATGTTAAAACGTCGGATCAGTTATTGGAGATACCCCTACATACGTTGCTGAATGGTTCCTTTTTAAATACTACCCGAAAGTGTCTCAAATCGGTCTGCTGGCACACAACATTGTAGTTTATGGATAGATCGACAATTTTTTACATCAGACCAATGCCTACAAAGCGCCTGCAATGTTAAAACGTCGCCTCAGTTATTGGAGATACCCCTACATACGTTGCTGAATGGTTCCTTTTTAAATACTACCCGAAAGTGTCTCAAATCGGTCTGCTGGCACACAACATTGTAGTTTATGGATACATCGACAATTTTTTACATCAGACCAATGCCTACAAAGCGCCTGCAATGTTAAAACGTCGCCTCAGTTATTGGAGATACCCCTACATACGTTGCTGAATGGTTCCTTTTTAAATACTACCCGAAAGTGTCTCAAATCGGTCTGCTGACACACAACATTGTAGTTTATGGATACATCGACAATTTTTTACATCAGACCAATGCCTACAAAGCGCCTGCAATGTTAAAACGTCGCCTCAGTTATTGGAGATACCCCTACATACGTTGCTGAATGGTTCCTTTTTAAATACTACCCGAAAGTGTCTCAAATCGGTCTGCTGACACACAACATTGTAGTTTATGGATACATCGACAATTTTTTACATCAGACCAATGCCTACAAAGCGCCTGCAATGTTAAAACGTCGCCTCAGTTATTGGAGATACCCCTACATACGTTGCTGAATGGTTCCTTTTTAAATACTACCCGAAAGTGTCTCAAATCGGTCTGCTGGCACACAACATTGTAGTTTATGGATAGATCGACAATTTTTTACATCAGATTAATGCCTACAAAGCGCCTGCAATGTTAAGACGTCGGATCAGTTATTGGAGATACCCCTACATACGTTGCTGAATGGTTCCTTTTTAAATACTACCCGAAAGTGTCTCAAATCGGTCTGCTGGCACACAACATTGTAGTTTATGGATAGATCGACAATTTTTTACATCAGACCAATGCCTACAAAGCGCCTGCAATTTTAAAACGTCGCCTCAGTTATTGGAGATACCCCTACATACGTTGCTGAATGGTTCCTTTTTAAATACTACCCGAAAGTGTCCCAAATCGGTCTGCTGACACACAACACTGTAGTTTATGGATAGATCGACAATTTTTTACATCAGATTAATGCCTACAAAGCGCCTGCAATGTTAAAACGTCGCCTCAGTTATTGGAGATACCCCTACATACGTTGCTGAATGGTTCCTTTTTAAATACTACCCGAAAGTGTCTCAAATCGGTCTGCTGGCACACAACATTGTAGTTTATGGATAGATCGACAATTTTTTACATCAGACCAATGCCTACAAAGCGCCTGCAATGTTAAAACGTCGCCTCAGTTATTGGAGATACCCCTACATACGTTGCTGAATGGTTCCTTTTTAAATACTACCCGAAAATGTCTCAAATCGGTCTGCTGACACACAACATTGTAGTTTATGGATACATCGACAATTTTTTACATCAGACCAATGCCTACAAAGCGCCTGCAATGTTAAAACGTCGCCTCAGTTATTGGAGATACCCCTACATACGTTGCTGAATGGTTCCTTTTTAAATACTACCCGAAAGTGTCTCAAATCGGTCTGCTGGCACACAACATTGTAGTTTATGGATAGATCGACAATTTTTTACATCAGACCAATGCCTACAAAGCGCCTGCAATGTTAAAACGTCGCCTCAGTTATTGGAGATACCCCTACATACGTTGCTGAATGGTTCCTTTTTAAATACTACCCGAAAGTGTCTCAAATCGGTCTGCTGACACACAGCATTGTAGTTTATGGATACATCGACAATTTTTTACATCAGACCAATGCCTACAAAGCGCCTGCAATGTTAAAACGTCGCCTCAGTTATTGGAGATACCCCTACATACGTTGCTGAATGGTTCCTTTTTAAATACTACCCGAAAGTGTCTCAAATCGGTCTGCTGGCACACAACATTGTAGTTTATGGATAGATCGACAATTTTTTACATCAGATTAATGCCTACAAAGCGCCTGCAATGTTAAGACGTCGGATCAGTTATTGGAGATACCCCTACATACGTTGCTGAATGGTTCCTTTTTAAATACTACCCGAAAGTGTCTCAAATCGGTCTGCTGGCACACAACATTGTAGTTTATGGATAGATCGACAATTTTTTACATCAGACCAATGCCTACAAAGCGCCTGCAATTTTAAAACGTCGCCTCGGTTATTGGAGATACCCCTACATACGTTGCTGAATGGTTCCTTTTTAAATACTACCCGAAAGTGTCCCAAATCGGTCTGCTGACACACAACACTGTAGTTTATGGATAGATCGACAATTTTTTACATCAGATTAATGCCTACAAAGCGCCTGCAATGTTAAAACGTCGGATCAGTTATTGGAGATACCCCTACATACGTTGCTGAATGGTTCCTTTTTAAATACTACCCGAAAGTGTCTCAAATCGGTCTGCTGGCACACAACATTGTAGTTTATGGATAGATCGACAATTTTTTACATCAGACCAATGCCTACAAAGCGCCTGCAATGTTAAAACGTCGCCTCAGTTATTGGAGATACCCCTACATACGTTGCTGAATGGTTCCTTTTTAAATACTACCCGAAAGTGTCTCAAATCGGTCTGCTGACACACAACATTTTAGTTTATGGATACATCGACAATTTTTTACATCAGACCAATGCCTACAAAGCGCCTGCAATGTTAAAACGTCGCCTCAGTTATTGGAGATACCCCTACATACGTTGCTGAATGGTTCCTTTTTAAATACTACCCGAAAGTGTCTCAAATCGGTCTGCTGGCACACAACATTGTAGTTTATGGATAGATCGACAATTTTTTACATCAGACCAATGCCTACAAAGCGCCTGCAATGTTAAAACGTCGCCTCAGTTATTGGAGATACCCCTACATACGTTGCTGAATGGTTCCTTTTTAAATACTACCCGAAAGTGTCTCAAATCGGTCTGCTGACACACAACATTGTAGTTTATGGATAGATCGACAATTTTTTACATCAGATTAATGCCTACAAAGCGCCTGCAATGTTAAGACGTCGGATCAGTTATTGGAGATACCCCTACACACGTTGCTGAATGGTTCCTTTTTAAATACTACCCGAAAGTGTCTCAAATCGGTCTGCTGGCACACAACATTGTAGTTTATGGATAGATCGACAATTTTTTACATCAGATTAATGCCTACAAAGCGCCTGCAATGTTAAGACGTCGGATCAGTTATTGGAGATACCCCTACACACGTTGCTGAATGGTTCCTTTTTAAATACTACCCGAAAGTGTCTCAAATCGGTCTGCTGACACACAACATTGTAGTTTATGGATACATCGACAATTTTTTACATCAGACCAATGCCTACAAAGCGCCTGCAATGTTAAAACGTCGCCTCAGTTATTGGAGATACCCCTACATACGTTGCTGAATGGTTCCTTTTTAAATACTACCCGAAAGTGTCTCAAATCGGTCTGCTGGCACACAACATTGTAGTTTATGGATACATCGACAATTTTTTACATCAGACCAATGCCTACAAAGCGCCTGCAATGTTAAAACGTCGCCTCAGTTATTGGAGATACCCCTACATACGTTGCTGAATGGTTCCTTTTTAAATACTACCCGAAAGTGTCTCAAATCGGTCTGCTGACACACAACATTGTAGTTTATGGATACATCGACAATTTTTTACATCAGACCAATGCCTACAAAGCGCCTGCAATGTTAAAACGTCGCCTCAGTTATTGGAGATACCCCTACATACGTTGCTGAATGGTTCCTTTTTAAATACTACCCGAAAGTGTCTCAAATCGGTCTGCTGACACACAACATTGTAGTTTATGGATACATCGACAATTTTTTACATCAGACCAATGCCTACAAAGCGCCTGCAATGTTAAAACGTCGCCTCAGTTATTGGAGATACCCCTACATACGTTGCTGAATGGTTCCTTTTTAAATACTACCCGAAAGTGTCTCAAATCGGTCTGCTGGCACACAACATTGTAGTTTATGGATAGATCGACAATTTTTTACATCAGATTAATGCCTACAAAGCGCCTGCAATGTTAAGACGTCGGATCAGTTATTGGAGATACCCCTACATACGTTGCTGAATGGTTCCTTTTTAAATACTACCCGAAAGTGTCTCAAATCGGTCTGCTGGCACACAACATTGTAGTTTATGGATAGATCGACAATTTTTTACATCAGACCAATGCCTACAAAGCGCCTGCAATGTTAAAACGTCGCCTCAGTTATTGGAGATACCCCTACATACGTTGCTGAATGGTTCCTTTTTAAATACTACCCGAAAGTGTCCCAAATCGGTCTGCTGACACACAACACTGTAGTTTATGGATAGATCGACAATTTTTTACATCAGATTAATGCCTACAAAGCGCCTGCAATGTTAAAACGTCGCCTCAGTTATTGGAGATACCCCTACATACGTTGCTGAATGGTTCCTTTTTAAATACTACCCGAAAGTGTCTCAAATCGGTCTGCTGGCACACAACATTGTAGTTTATGGATAGATCGACAATTTTTTACATCAGACCAATGCCTACAAAGCGCCTGCAATGTTAAAACGTCGCCTCAGTTATTGGAGATACCCCTACATACGTTGCTGAATGGTTCCTTTTTAAATACTACCCGAAAGTGTCTCAAATCGGTCTGCTGACACACAACATTGTAGTTTATGGATACATCGACAATTTTTTACATCAGACCAATGCCTACAAAGCGCCTGCAATGTTAAAACGTCGCCTCAGTTATTGGAGATACCCCTACATACGTTGCTGAATGGTTCCTTTTTAAATACTACCCGAAAGTGTCTCAAATCGGTCTGCTGGCACACAACATTGTAGTTTATGGATAGATCGACAATTTTTTACATCAGACCAATGCCTACAAAGCGCCTGCAATGTTAAAACGTCGCCTCAGTTATTGGAGATACCCCTACATACGTTGCTGAATGGTTCCTTTTTAAATACTACCCGAAAGTGTCTCAAATCGGTCTGCTGACACACAGCATTGTAGTTTATGGATACATCGACAATTTTTTACATCAGACCAATGCCTACAAAGCGCCTGCAATGTTAAAACGTCGCCTCAGTTATTGGAGATACCCCTACATACGTTGCTGAATGGTTCCTTTTTAAATACTACCCGAAAGTGTCCCAAATCGGTCTGCTGGCACACAACATTGTAGTTTATGGATAGATCGACAATTTTTTACATCAGATTAATGCCTACAAAGCGCCTGCAATGTTAAGACGTCGGATCAGTTATTGGAGATACCCCTACATACGTTGCTGAATGGTTCCTTTTTAAATACTACCCGAAAGTGTCTCAAATCGGTCTGCTGGCACACAACATTGTAGTTTATGGATAGATCGACAATTTTTTACATCAGACCAATGCCTACAAAGCGCCTGCAATTTTAAAACGTCGCCTCAGTTATTGGAGATACCCCTACATACGTTGCTGAATGGTTCCTTTTTAAATACTACCCGAAAGTGTCCCAAATCGGTCTGCTGACACACAACACTGTAGTTTATGGATAGATCGACAATTTTTTACATCAGATTAATGCCTACAAAGCGCCTGCAATGTTAAAACGTCGGATCAGTTATTGGAGATACCCCTACATACGTTGCTGAATGGTTCCTTTTTAAATACTACCCGAAAGTGTCTCAAATCGGTCTGCTGGCACACAACATTGTAGTTTATGGATAGATCGACAATTTTTTACATCAGACCAATGCCTACAAAGCGCCTGCAATGTTAAAACGTCGCCTCAGTTATTGGAGATACCCCTACATACGTTGCTGAATGGTTCCTTTTTAAATACTACCCGAAAGTGTCTCAAATCGGTCTGCTGACACACAACATTTTAGTTTATGGATACATCGACAATTTTTTACATCAGACCAATGCCTACAAAGCGCCTGCAATGTTAAAACGTCGCCTCAGTTATTGGAGATACCCCTACATACGTTGCTGAATGGTTCCTTTTTAAATACTACCCGAAAGTGTCTCAAATCGGTCTGCTGGCACACAACATTGTAGTTTATGGATAGATCGACAATTTTTTACATCAGACCAATGCCTACAAAGCGCCTGCAATGTTAAAACGTCGCCTCAGTTATTGGAGATACCCCTACATACGTTGCTGAATGGTTCCTTTTTAAATACTACCCGAAAGTGTCTCAAATCGGTCTGCTGACACACAACATTGTAGTTTATGGATACATCGACAATTTTTTACATCAGACCAATGCCTACAAAGCGCCTGCAATGTTAAAACGTCGCCTCAGTTATTGGAGATACCCCTACATACGTTGCTGAATGGTTCCTTTTTAAATACTACCCGAAAGTGTCTCAAATCGGTCTGCTGGCACACAACATTGTAGTTTATGGATAGATCGACAATTTTTTACATCAGATTAATGCCTACAAAGCGCCTGCAATGTTAAGACGTCGGATCAGTTATTGGAGATACCCCTACACACGTTGCTGAATGGTTCCTTTTTAAATACTACCCGAAAGTGTCCCAAATCGGTCTGCTGACACACAACACTGTAGTTTATGGATAGATCGACAATTTTTTACATCAGATTAATGCCTACAAAGCGCCTGCAATGTTAAAACGTCGCCTCAGTTATTGGAGATACCCCTACATACGTTGCTGAATGGTTCCTTTTTAAATACTACCCGAAAGTGTCCCAAATCGGTCTGCTGGCACACAACATTGTAGTTTATGGATAGATCGACAATTTTTTACATCAGATTAATGCCTACAAAGCGCCTGCAATGTTAAGACGTCGGATCAGTTATTGGAGATACCCCTACACACGTTGCTGAATGGTTCCTTTTTAAATACTACCCGAAAGTGTCTCAAATCGGTCTGCTGACACACAACATTGTAGTTTATGGATACATCGACAATTTTTTACATCAGATCAATGCCTACAAAGCGCCTGCAATGTTAAAACGTCGCCTCAGTTATTGGAGATACCCCTACATACGTTGCTGAATGGTTCCTTTTTAAATACTACCCGAAAGTGTCTCAAATCGGTCTGCTGGCACACAACATTGTAGTTTATGGATAGATCGACAATTTTCTACATCAGACCAATGCCTACAAAGCGCCTGCAATTTTAAAACGTCGCCTCAGTTATTGGAGATACCCCTACATACGTTGCTGAATGGTTCCTTTTTAAATACTACCCGAAAGTGTCCCAAATCGGTCTGCTGACACACAACACTGTAGTTTATGGATAGATCGACAATTTTTTACATCAGATTAATGCCTACAAAGCGCCTGCAATGTTAAAACGTCGGATCAGTTATTGGAGATACCCCTACATACGTTGCTGAATGGTTCCTTTTTAAATACTACCCGAAAGTGTCTCAAATCGGTCTGCTGGCACACAACATTGTAGTTTATGGATAGATCGACAATTTTTTACATCAGACCAATGCCTACAAAGCGCCTGCAATGTTAAAACGTCGCCTCAGTTATTGGAGATACCCCTACATACGTTGCTGAATGGTTCCTTTTTAAATACTACCCGAAAGTGTCTCAAATCGGTCTGCTGACACACAACATTGTAGTTTATGGATACATCGACAATTTTTTACATCAGACCAATGCCTACAAAGCGCCTGCAATGTTAAAACGTCGGCTCAGTTATTGGAGATACCCCTACATACGTTGCTGAATGGTTCCTTTTTAAATACTACCCGAAAGTGTCTCAAATCGGTCTGCTGGCACACAACATTGTAGTTTATGGATAGATCGACAATTTTTTACATCAGACCAATGCCTACAAAGCGCCTGCAATGTTAAAACGTCGCCTCAGTTATTGGAGATACCCCTACATACGTTGCTGAATGGTTCCTTTTTAAATACTACCCGAAAGTGTCTCAAATCGGTCTGCTGACACACAACATTGTAGTTTATGGATACATCGACAATTTTTTACATCAGACCAATGCCTACAAAGCGCCTGCAATGTTAAAACGTCGCCTCAGTTATTGGAGATACCCCTACATACGTTGCTGAATGGTTCCTTTTTAAATACTACCCGAAAGTGTCTCAAATCGGTCTGCTGGCACACAACATTGTAGTTTATGGATAGATCGACAATTTTTTACATCAGATTAATGCCTACAAAGCGCCTGCAATGTTAAGACGTCGGATCAGTTATTGGAGATACCCCTACACACGTTGCTGAATGGTTCCTTTTTAAATACTACCCGAAAGTGTCCCAAATCGGTCTGCTGACACACAACACTGTAGTTTATGGATAGATCGACAATTTTTTACATCAGATTAATGCCTACAAAGCGCCTGCAATGTTAAAACGTCGCCTCAGTTATTGGAGATACCCCTACATACGTTGCTGAATGGTTCCTTTTTAAATACTACCCGAAAGTGTCCCAAATCGGTCTGCTGGCACACAACATTGTAGTTTATGGATAGATCGACAATTTTTTACATCAGATTAATGCCTACAAAGCGCCTGCAATGTTAAGACGTCGGATCAGTTATTGGAGATACCCCTACACACGTTGCTGAATGGTTCCTTTTTAAATACTACCCGAAAGTGTCTCAAATCGGTCTGCTGGCACACAACATTGTAGTTTATGGATAGATCGACAATTTTTTACATCAGACCAATGCCTACAAAGCGCCTGCAATGTTAAAACGTCGCCTCAGTTATTGGAGATACCCCTACATACGTTGCTGAATGGTTCCTTTTTAAATACTACCCGAAAGTGTCCCAAATCGGTCTGCTGACACACAACACTGTAGTTTATGGATAGATCGACAATTTTTTACATCAGATTAATGCCTACAAAGCGCCTGCAATGTTAAAACGTCGCCTCAGTTATTGGAGATACCCCTACATACGTTGCTGAATGGTTCCTTTTTAAATACTACCCGAAAGTGTCCCAAATCGGTCTGCTGGCACACAACATTGTAGTTTATGGATAGATCGACAATTTTTTACATCAGACCAATGCCTACAAAGCGCCTGCAATGTTAAAACGTCGCCTCAGTTATTGGAGATACCCCTACATACGTTGCTGAATGGTTCCTTTTTAAATACTACCCGAAAGTGTCTCAAATCGGTCTGCTGACACACAACATTGTAGTTTATGGATACATCGACAATTTTTTACATCAGACCAATGCCTACAAAGCGCCTGCAATGTTAAAACGTCGCCTCAGTTATTGGAGATACCCCTACATACGTTGCTGAATGGTTCCTTTTTAAATACTACCCGAAAGTGTCTCAAATCGGTCTGCTGGCACACAACATTGTAGTTTATGGATAGATCGACAATTTTTTACATCAGACCAATGCCTACAAAGCGCCTGCAATTTTAAAACGTCGCCTCAGTTATTGGAGATACCCCTACATACGTTGCTGAATGGTTCCTTTTTAAATACTACCCGAAAGTGTCCCAAATCGGTCTGCTGACACACAACACTGTAGTTTATGGATAGATCGACAATTTTTTACATCAGATTAATGCCTACAAAGCGCCTGCAATGTTAAAACGTCGGATCAGTTATTGGAGATACCCCTACATACGTTGCTGAATGGTTCCTTTTTAAATACTACCCGAAAGTGTCTCAAATCGGTCTGCTGGCACACAACATTGTAGTTTATGGATAGATCGACAATTTTTTACATCAGACCAATGCCTACAAAGCGCCTGCAATGTTAAAACGTCGCCTCAGTTATTGGAGATACCCCTACATACGTTGCTGAATGGTTCCTTTTTAAATACTACCCGAAAGTGTCTCAAATCGGTCTGCTGGCACACAACATTGTAGTTTATGGATAGATCGACAATTTTTTACATCAGACCAATGCCTACAAAGCGCCTGCAATGTTAAAACGTCGCCTCAGTTATTGGAGATACCCCTACATACGTTGCTGAATGGTTCCTTTTTAAATACTACCCGAAAGTGTCTCAAATCGGTCTGCTGACACACAACATTGTAGTTTATGGATACATCGACAATTTTTTACATCAGACCAATGCCTACAAAGCGCCTGCAATGTTAAAACGTCGCCTCAGTTATTGGAGATACCCCTACATACGTTGCTGAATGGTTCCTTTTTAAATACTACCCGAAAGTGTCTCAAATCGGTCTGCTGACACACAACATTGTAGTTTATGGATACATCGACAATTTTTTACATCAGACCAATGCCTACAAAGCGCCTGCAATGTTAAAACGTCGCCTCAGTTATTGGAGATACCCCTACATACGTTGCTGAATGGTTCCTTTTTAAATACTACCCGAAAGTGTCTCAAATCGGTCTGCTGGCACACAACATTGTAGTTTATGGATAGATCGACAATTTTTTACATCAGATTAATGCCTACAAAGCGCCTGCAATGTTAAGACGTCGGATCAGTTATTGGAGATACCCCTACATACGTTGCTGAATGGTTCCTTTTTAAATACTACCCGAAAGTGTCTCAAATCGGTCTGCTGGCACACAACATTGTAGTTTATGGATAGATCGACAATTTTTTACATCAGACCAATGCCTACAAAGCGCCTGCAATTTTAAAACGTCGCCTCAGTTATTGGAGATACCCCTACATACGTTGCTGAATGGTTCCTTTTTAAATACTACCCGAAAGTGTCTCAAATCGGTCTGCTGACACACAACACTGTAGTTTATGGATAGATCGACAATTTTTTACATCAGATTAATGCCTACAAAGCGCCTGCAATGTTAAAACGTCGCCTCAGTTATTGGAGATACCCCTACATACGTTGCTGAATGGTTCCTTTTTAAATACTACCCGAAAGTGTCTCAAATCGGTCTGCTGGCACACAACATTGTAGTTTATGGATAGATCGACAATTTTTTACATCAGACCAATGCCTACAAAGCGCCTGCAATGTTAAAACGTCGCCTCAGTTATTGGAGATACCCCTACATACGTTGCTGAATGGTTCCTTTTTAAATACTACCCGAAAGTGTCTCAAATCGGTCTGCTGACACACAACATTGTAGTTTATGGATACATCGACAATTTTTTACATCAGACCAATGCCTACAAAGCGCCTGCAATGTTAAAACGTCGCCTCAGTTATTGGAGATACCCCTACATACGTTGCTGAATGGTTCCTTTTTAAATACTACCCGAAAGTGTCTCAAATCGGTCTGCTGGCACACAACATTGTAGTTTATGGATAGATCGACAATTTTTTACATCAGACCAATGCCTACAAAGCGCCTGCAATGTTAAAACGTCGCCTCAGTTATTGGAGATACCCCTACATACGTTGCTGAATGGTTCCTTTTTAAATACTACCCGAAAGTGTCTCAAATCGGTCTGCTGACACACAGCATTGTAGTTTATGGATACATCGACAATTTTTTACATCAGACCAATGCCTACAAAGCGCCTGCAATGTTAAAACGTCGCCTCAGTTATTGGAGATACCCCTACATACGTTGCTGAATGGTTCCTTTTTAAATACTACCCGAAAGTGTCTCAAATCGGTCTGCTGGCACACAACATTGTAGTTTATGGATAGATCGACAATTTTTTACATCAGATTAATGCCTACAAAGCGCCTGCAATGTTAAGACGTCGGATCAGTTATTGGAGATACCCCTACATACGTTGCTGAATGGTTCCTTTTTAAATACTACCCGAAAGTGTCTCAAATCGGTCTGCTGGCACACAACATTGTAGTTTATGGATAGATCGACAATTTTTTACATCAGACCAATGCCTACAAAGCGCCTGCAATTTTAAAACGTCGCCTCAGTTATTGGAGATACCCCTACATACGTTGCTGAATGGTTCCTTTTTAAATACTACCCGAAAGTGTCCCAAATCGGTCTGCTGACACACAACACTGTAGTTTATGGATAGATCGACAATTTTTTACATCAGATTAATGCCTACAAAGCGCCTGCAATGTTAAAACGTCGGATCAGTTATTGGAGATACCCCTACATACGTTGCTGAATGGTTCCTTTTTAAATACTACCCGAAAGTGTCTCAAATCGGTCTGCTGGCACACAACATTGTAGTTTATGGATAGATCGACAATTTTTTACATCAGACCAATGCCTACAAAGCGCCTGCAATGTTAAAACGTCGCCTCAGTTATTGGAGATACCCCTACATACGTTGCTGAATGGTTCCTTTTTAAATACTACCCGAAAGTGTCTCAAATCGGTCTGCTGACACACAACATTTTAGTTTATGGATACATCGACAATTTTTTACATCAGACCAATGCCTACAAAGCGCCTGCAATGTTAAAACGTCGCCTCAGTTATTGGAGATACCCCTACATACGTTGCTGAATGGTTCCTTTTTAAATACTACCCGAAAGTGTCTCAAATCGGTCTGCTGGCACACAACATTGTAGTTTATGGATAGATCGACAATTTTTTACATCAGACCAATGCCTACAAAGCGCCTGCAATGTTAAAACGTCGCCTCAGTTATTGGAGATACCCCTACATACGTTGCTGAATGGTTCCTTTTTAAATACTACCCGAAAGTGTCTCAAATCGGTCTGCTGACACACAACATTGTAGTTTATGGATAGATCGACAATTTTTTACATCAGATTAATGCCTACAAAGCGCCTGCAATGTTAAGACGTCGGATCAGTTATTGGAGATACCCCTACACACGTTGCTGAATGGTTCCTTTTTAAATACTACCCGAAAGTGTCTCAAATCGGTCTGCTGGCACACAACATTGTAGTTTATGGATAGATCGACAATTTTTTACATCAGATTAATGCCTACAAAGCGCCTGCAATGTTAAGACGTCGGATCAGTTATTGGAGATACCCCTACACACGTTGCTGAATGGTTCCTTTTTAAATACTACCCGAAAGTGTCTCAAATCGGTCTGCTGACACACAACATTGTAGTTTATGGATACATCGACAATTTTTTACATCAGACCAATGCCTACAAAGCGCCTGCAATGTTAAAACGTCGCCTCAGTTATTGGAGATACCCCTACATACGTTGCTGAATGGTTCCTTTTTAAATACTACCCGAAAGTGTCTCAAATCGGTCTGCTGGCACACAACATTGTAGTTTATGGATAGATCGACAATTTTTTACATCAGACCAATGCCTACAAAGCGCCTGCAATGTTAAAACGTCGCCTCAGTTATTGGAGATACCCCTACATACGTTGCTGAATGGTTCCTTTTTAAATACTACCCGAAAGTGTCTCAAATCGGTCTGCTGACACACAACATTGTAGTTTATGGATACATCGACAATTTTTTACATCAGACCAATGCCTACAAAGCGCCTGCAATGTTAAAACGTCGCCTCAGTTATTGGAGATACCCCTACATACGTTGCTGAATGGTTCCTTTTTAAATACTACCCGAAAGTGTCTCAAATCGGTCTGCTGACACACAACATTGTAGTTTATGGATACATCGACAATTTTTTACATCAGACCAATGCCTACAAAGCGCCTGCAATGTTAAAACGTCGCCTCAGTTATTGGAGATACCCCTACATACGTTGCTGAATGGTTCCTTTTTAAATACTACCCGAAAGTGTCTCAAATCGGTCTGCTGGCACACAACATTGTAGTTTATGGATAGATCGACAATTTTTTACATCAGATTAATGCCTACAAAGCGCCTGCAATGTTAAGACGTCGGATCAGTTATTGGAGATACCCCTACATACGTTGCTGAATGGTTCCTTTTTAAATACTACCCGAAAGTGTCTCAAATCGGTCTGCTGGCACACAACATTGTAGTTTATGGATAGATCGACAATTTTTTACATCAGACCAATGCCTACAAAGCGCCTGCAATTTTAAAACGTCGCCTCAGTTATTGGAGATACCCCTACATACGTTGCTGAATGGTTCCTTTTTAAATACTACCCGAAAGTGTCCCAAATCGGTCTGCTGACACACAACACTGTAGTTTATGGATAGATCGACAATTTTTTACATCAGATTAATGCCTACAAAGCGCCTGCAATGTTAAAACGTCGCCTCAGTTATTGGAGATACCCCTACATACGTTGCTGAATGGTTCCTTTTTAAATACTACCCGAAAGTGTCTCAAATCGGTCTGCTGGCACACAACATTGTAGTTTATGGATAGATCGACAATTTTTTACATCAGACCAATGCCTACAAAGCGCCTGCAATGTTAAAACGTCGCCTCAGTTATTGGAGATACCCCTACATACGTTGCTGAATGGTTCCTTTTTAAATACTACCCGAAAGTGTCTCAAATCGGTCTGCTGACACACAACATTGTAGTTTATGGATACATCGACAATTTTTTACATCAGACCAATGCCTACAAAGCGCCTGCAATGTTAAAACGTCGCCTCAGTTATTGGAGATACCCCTACATACGTTGCTGAATGGTTCCTTTTTAAATACTACCCGAAAGTGTCTCAAATCGGTCTGCTGGCACACAACATTGTAGTTTATGGATAGATCGACAATTTTTTACATCAGACCAATGCCTACAAAGCGCCTGCAATGTTAAAACGTCGCCTCAGTTATTGGAGATACCCCTACATACGTTGCTGAATGGTTCCTTTTTAAATACTACCCGAAAGTGTCTCAAATCGGTCTGCTGACACACAGCATTGTAGTTTATGGATACATCGACAATTTTTTACATCAGACCAATGCCTACAAAGCGCCTGCAATGTTAAAACGTCGCCTCAGTTATTGGAGATACCCCTACATACGTTGCTGAATGGTTCCTTTTTAAATACTACCCGAAAGTGTCTCAAATCGGTCTGCTGGCACACAACATTGTAGTTTATGGATAGATCGACAATTTTTTACATCAGATTAATGCCTACAAAGCGCCTGCAATGTTAAGACGTCGGATCAGTTATTGGAGATACCCCTACATACGTTGCTGAATGGTTCCTTTTTAAATACTACCCGAAAGTGTCTCAAATCGGTCTGCTGGCACACAACATTGTAGTTTATGGATAGATCGACAATTTTTTACATCAGACCAATGCCTACAAAGCGCCTGCAATTTTAAAACGTCGCCTCAGTTATTGGAGATACCCCTACATACGTTGCTGAATGGTTCCTTTTTAAATACTACCCGAAAGTGTCCCAAATCGGTCTGCTGACACACAACACTGTAGTTTATGGATAGATCGACAATTTTTTACATCAGATTAATGCCTACAAAGCGCCTGCAATGTTAAAACGTCGGATCAGTTATTGGAGATACCCCTACATACGTTGCTGAATGGTTCCTTTTTAAATACTACCCGAAAGTGTCTCAAATCGGTCTGCTGGCACACAACATTGTAGTTTATGGATAGATCGACAATTTTTTACATCAGACCAATGCCTACAAAGCGACTGCAATGTTAAAACGTCGCCTCAGTTATTGGAGATACCCCTACATACGTTGCTGAATGGTTCCTTTTTAAATACTACCCGAAAGTGTCTCAAATCGGTCTGCTGACACACAACATTTTAGTTTATGGATACATCGACAATTTTTTACATCAGACCAATGCCTACAAAGCGCCTGCAATGTTAAAACGTCGCCTCAGTTATTGGAGATACCCCTACATACGTTGCTGAATGGTTCCTTTTTAAATACTACCCGAAAGTGTCTCAAATCGGTCTGCTGGCACACAACATTGTAGTTTATGGATAGATCGACAATTTTTTACATCAGACCAATGCCTACAAAGCGCCTGCAATGTTAAAACGTCGCCTCAGTTATTGGAGATACCCCTACATACGTTGCTGAATGGTTCCTTTTTAAATACTACCCGAAAGTGTCTCAAATCGGTCTGCTGACACACAACATTGTAGTTTATGGATACATCGACAATTTTTTACATCAGACCAATGCCTACAAAGCGCCTGCAATGTTAAAACGTCGCCTCAGTTATTGGAGATACCCCTACATACGTTGCTGAATGGTTCCTTTTTAAATACTACCCGAAAGTGTCTCAAATCGGTCTGCTGGCACACAACATTGTAGTTTATGGATAGATCGACAATTTTTTACATCAGATTAATGCCTACAAAGCGCCTGCAATGTTAAGACGTCGGATCAGTTATTGGAGATACCCCTACACACGTTGCTGAATGGTTCCTTTTTAAATACTACCCGAAAGTGTCCCAAATCGGTCTGCTGACACACAACACTGTAGTTTATGGATAGATCGACAATTTTTTACATCAGATTAATGCCTACAAAGCGCCTGCAATGTTAAAACGTCGCCTCAGTTATTGGAGATACCCCTACATACGTTGCTGAATGGTTCCTTTTTAAATACTACCCGAAAGTGTCCCAAATCGGTCTGCTGGCACACAACATTGTAGTTTATGGATAGATCGACAATTTTTTACATCAGATTAATGCCTACAAAGCGCCTGCAATGTTAAGACGTCGGATCAGTTATTGGAGATACCCCTACACACGTTGCTGAATGGTTCCTTTTTAAATACTACCCGAAAGTGTCCCAAATCGGTCTGCTGACACACA
The DNA here is from genome assembly GCF_037392515.1 of Haliotis asinina. Classification (NCBI taxonomy): domain Eukaryota; kingdom Metazoa; phylum Mollusca; class Gastropoda; order Lepetellida; family Haliotidae; genus Haliotis; species Haliotis asinina. Next base: position 20,502,508 of record NC_090289.1, read on the forward strand.
ACACTGTAGTTTATGGATAGATCGACAATTTTTTACATCAGATTAATGCCTACAAAGCGCCTGCAATGTTAAAACGTCGCCTCAGTTATTGGAGATACCCCTACATACGTTGCTGAATGGTTCCTTTTTAAATACTACCCGAAAGTGTCCCAAATCGGTCTGCTGGCACACAACATTGTAGTTTATGGATAGATCGACAATTTTTTACATCAGATTAATGCCTACAAAGCGCCTGCAATGTTAAGACGTCGGATCAGTTATTGGAGATACCCCTACACACGTTGCTGAATGGTTCCTTTTTAAATACTACCCGAAAGTGTCTCAAATCGGTCTGCTGACACACAACATTGTAGTTTATGGATACATCGACAATTTTTTACATCAGACCAATGCCTACAAAGCGCCTGCAATGTTAAAACGTCGCCTCAGTTATTGGAGATACCCCTACATACGTTGCTGAATGGTTCCTTTTTAAATACTACCCGAAAGTGTCCCAAATCGGTCTGCTGGCACACAACATTGTAGTTTATGGATAGATCGACAATTTTTTACATCAGATTAATGCCTACAAAGCGCCTGCAATGTTAAGACGTCGGATCAGTTATTGGAGATACCCCTACACACGTTGCTGAATGGTTCCTTTTTAAATACTACCCGAAAGTGTCTCAAATCGGTCTGCTGACACACAACATTGTAGTTTATGGATACATCGACAATTTTTTACATCAGACCAATGCCTACAAAGCGCCTGCAATGTTAAAACGTCGCCTCAGTTATTGGAGATACCCCTACATACGTTGCTGAATGGTTCCTTTTTAAATACTACCCGAAAGTGTCTCAAATCGGTCTGCTGGCACACAACATTGTAGTTTATGGATAGATCGACAATTTTTTACATCAGACCAATGCCTACAAAGCGCCTGCAATGTTAAAACGTCGCCTCAGTTATTGGAGATACCCCTACATACGTTGCTGAATGGTTCCTTTTTAAATACTACCCGAAAGTGTCTCAAATCGATCTGCTGACACACAACATTGTAGTTTATGGATACATCGACAATTTTTTACATCAGACCAATGCCTACAAAGCGCCTGCAATGTTAAAACGTCGCCTCAGTTATTGGAGATACCCCTACATACGTTGCTGAATGGTTCCTTTTTAAATACTACCCGAAAGTGTCTCAAATCGGTCTGCTGGCACACAACATTGTAGTTTATGGATAGATCGACAATTTTTTACATCAGATTAATGCCTACAAAGCGCCTGCAATGTTAAGACGTCGGATCAGTTATTGGAGATACCCCTACATACGTTGCTGAATGGTTCCTTTTTAAATACTACCCGAAAGTGTCTCAAATCGGTCTGCTGGCACACAACATTGTAGTTTATGGATAGATCGACAATTTTCTACATCAGACCAATGCCTACAAAGCGCCTGCAATGTTAAAACGTCGCCTCAGTTATTGGAGATACCCCTACATACGTTGCTGAATGGTTCCTTTTTAAATACTACCCGAAAGTGTCTCAAATCGGTCTGCTGACACACAACATTGTAGTTTATGGATACATCGACAATTTTTTACATCAGACCAATGCCTACAAAGCGCCTGCAATGTTAAAACGTCGCCTCAGTTATTGGAGATACCCCTACATACGTTGCTGAATGGTTCCTTTTTAAATACTACCCGAAAGTGTCTCAAATCGGTCTGCTGACACACAACATTGTAGTTTATGGATACATCGACAATTTTTTACATCAGACCAATGCCTACAAAGCGCCTGCAATGTTAAAACGTCGCCTCAGTTATTGGAGATACCCCTACATACGTTGCTGAATGGTTCCTTTTTAAATACTACCCGAAAGTGTCTCAAATCGGTCTGCTGGCACACAACATTGTAGTTTATGGATAGATCGACAATTTTTTACATCAGATTAATGCCTACAAAGCGCCTGCAATGTTAAGACGTCGGATCAGTTATTGGAGATACCCCTACATACGTTGCTGAATGGTTCCTTTTTAAATACTACCCGAAAGTGTCTCAAATCGGTCTGCTGGCACACAACATTGTAGTTTATGGATAGATCGACAATTTTTTACATCAGACCAATGCCTACAAAGCGCCTGCAATTTTAAAACGTCGCCTCAGTTATTGGAGATACCCCTACATACGTTGCTGAATGGTTCCTTTTTAAATACTACCCGAAAGTGTCCCAAATCGGTCTGCTGACACACAACACTGTAGTTTATGGATAGATCGACAATTTTTTACATCAGATTAATGCCTACAAAGCGCCTGCAATGTTAAAACGTCGCCTCAGTTATTGGAGATACCCCTACATACGTTGCTGAATGGTTCCTTTTTAAATACTACCCGAAAGTGTCTCAAATCGGTCTGCTGGCACACAACATTGTAGTTTATGGATAGATCGACAATTTTTTACATCAGACCAATGCCTACAAAGCGCCTGCAATGTTAAAACGTCGCCTCAGTTATTGGAGATACCCCTACATACGTTGCTGAATGGTTCCTTTTTAAATACTACCCGAAAGTGTCTCAAATCGGTCTGCTGACACACAACATTGTAGTTTATGGATACATCGACAATTTTTTACATCAGACCAATGCCTACAAAGCGCCTGCAATGTTAAAACGTCGCCTCAGTTATTGGAGATACCCCTACATACGTTGCTGAATGGTTCCTTTTTAAATACTACCCGAAAGTGTCTCAAATCGGTCTGCTGGCACACAACATTGTAGTTTATGGATAGATCGACAATTTTTTACATCAGACCAATGCCTACAAAGCGCCTGCAATGTTAAAACGTCGCCTCAGTTATTGGAGATACCCCTACATAGGTTGCTGAATGGTTCCTTTTTAAATACTACCCGAAAGTGTCTCAAATCGGTCTGCTGACACACAGCATTGTAGTTTATGGATACATCGACAATTTTTTACATCAGACCAATGCCTACAAAGCGCCTGCAATGTTAAAACGTCGCCTCAGTTATTGGAGATACCCCTACATACGTTGCTGAATGGTTCCTTTTTAAATACTACCCGAAAGTGTCTCAAATCGGTCTGCTGGCACACAACATTGTAGTTTATGGATAGATCGACAATTTTTTACATCAGATTAATGCCTACAAAGCGCCTGCAATGTTAAGACGTCGGATCAGTTATTGGAGATACCCCTACATACGTTGCTGAATGGTTCCTTTTTAAATACTACCCGAAAGTGTCTCAAATCGGTCTGCTGGCACACAACATTGTAGTTTATGGATAGATCGACAATTTTTTACATCAGACCAATGCCTACAAAGCGCCTGCAATTTTAAAACGTCGCCTCAGTTATTGGAGATACCCCTACATACGTTGCTGAATGGTTCCTTTTTAAATACTACCCGAAAGTGTCCCAAATCGGTCTGCTGACACACAACACTGTAGTTTATGGATAGATCGACAATTTTTTACATCAGATTAATGCCTACAAAGCGCCTGCAATGTTAAAACGTCGGATCAGTTATTGGAGATACCCCTACATACGTTGCTGAATGGTTCCTTTTTAAATACTACCCGAAAGTGTCTCAAATCGGTCTGCTGGCACACAACATTGTAGTTTATGGATAGATCGACAATTTTTTACATCAGACCAATGCCTACAAAGCGCCTGCAATGTTAAAACGTCGCCTCAGTTATTGGAGATACCCCTACATACGTTGCTGAATGGTTCCTTTTTAAATACTACCCGAAAGTGTCTCAAATCGGTCTGCTGACACACAACATTTTAGTTTATGGATACATCGACAATTTTTTACATCAGACCAATGCCTACAAAGCGCCTGCAATGTTAAAACGTCGCCTCAGTTATTGGAGATACCCCTACATACGTTGCTGAATGCTTCCTTTTTAAATACTACCCGAAAGTGTCTCAAATCGGTCTGCTGGCACACAACATTGTAGTTTATGGATAGATCGACAATTTTTTACATCAGACCAATGCCTACAAAGCGCCTGCAATGTTAAAACGTCGCCTCAGTTATTGGAGATACCCCTACATACGTTGCTGAATGGTTCCTTTTTAAATACTACCCGAAAGTGTCTCAAATCGGTCTGCTGACACACAACATTGTAGTTTATGGATAGATCGACAATTTTTTACATCAGATTAATGCCTACAAAGCGCCTGCAATGTTAAGACGTCGGATCAGTTATTGGAGATACCCCTACACACGTTGCTGAATGGTTCCTTTTTAAGTACTACCCGAAAGTGTCTCAAATCGGTCTGCTGGCACACAACATTGTAGTTTATGGATAGATCGACAATTTTTTACATCAGATTAATGCCTACAAAGCGCCTGCAATGTTAAGACGTCGGATCAGTTATTGGAGATACCCCTACACACGTTGCTGAATGGTTCCTTTTTAAATACTACCCGAAAGTGTCTCAAATCGGTCTGCTGACACACAACATTGTAGTTTATGGATACATCGACAATTTTTTACATCAGACCAATGCCTACAAAGCGCCTGCAATGTTAAAACGTCGCCTCAGTTATTGGAGATACCCCTACATACGTTGCTGAATGGTTCCTTTTTAAATACTACCCGAAAGTGTCTCAAATCGGTCTGCTGGCACACAACATTGTAGTTTATGGATAGATCGACAATTTTTTACATCAGACCAATGCCTACAAAGCGCCTGCAATGTTAAAACGTCGCCTCAGTTATTGGAGATACCCCTACATACGTTGCTGAATGGTTCCTTTTTAAATACTACCCGAAAGTGTCTCAAATCGGTCTGCTGACACACAACATTGTAGTTTATGGATACATCGACAATTTTTTACATCAGACCAATGCCTACAAAGCGCCTGCAATGTTAAAACGTCGCCTCAGTTATTGGAGATACCCCTACATACGTTGCTGAATGGTTCCTTTTTAAATACTACCCGAAAGTGTCTCAAATCGGTCTGCTGGCACACAACATTGTAGTTTATGGATAGATCGACAATTTTTTACATCAGATTAATGCCTACAAAGCGCCTGCAATGTTAAGACGTCGGATCAGTTATTGGAGATACCCCTACATACGTTGCTGAATGGTTCCTTTTTAAATACTACCCGAAAGTGTCTCAAATCGGTCTGCTGGCACACAACATTGTAGTTTATGGATAGATCGACAATTTTTTACATCAGATTAATGCCTACAAAGCGCCTGCAATGTTAAGACGTCGGATCAGTTATTGGAGATACCCCTACATACGTTGCTGAATGGTTCCTTTTTAAATACTACCCGAAAGTGTCTCAAATCGGTCTGCTGACACACAACATTGTAGTTTATGGATACATCGACAATTTTTTACATCAGACCAATGCCTACAAAGCGCCTGCAATGTTAAAACGTCGCCTCAGTTATTGGAGATACCCCTACATACGTTGCTGAATGGTTCCTTTTTAAATACTACCCGAAAGTGTCTCAAATCGGTCTGCTGGCACACAACATTGTAGTTTATGGATAGATCGACAATTTTTTACATCAGACCAATGCCTACAAAGCGCCTGCAATGTTAAAACGTCGCCTCAGTTATTGGAGATACCCCTACATACGTTGCTGAATGGTTCCTTTTTAAATACTACCCGAAAGTGTCTCAAATCGGTCTGCTGACACACAGCATTGTAGTTTATGGATACATCGACAATTTTTTACATCAGACCAATGCCTACAAAGCGCCTGCAATGTTAAAACGTCGCCTCAGTTATTGGAGATACCCCTACATACGTTGCTGAATGGTTCCTTTTTAAATACTACCCGAAAGTGTCTCAAATCGGTCTGCTGGCACACAACATTGTAGTTTATGGATAGATCGACAATTTTTTACATCAGATTAATGCCTACAAAGCGCCTGCAATGTTAAGACGTCGGATCAGTTATTGGAGATACCCCTACATACGTTGCTGAATGGTACCTTTTTAAATACTACCCGAAAGTGTCTCAAATCGGTCTGCTGGCACACAACATTGTAGTTTATGGATAGATCGACAATTTTTTACATCAGACCAATGCCTACAAAGCGCCTGCAATTTTAAAACGTCGCCTCAGTTATTGGAGATACCCCTACATACGTTGCTGAATGGTTCCTTTTTAAATACTACCCGAAAGTGTCCCAAATCGGTCTGCTGACACACAACACTGTAGTTTATGGATAGATCGACAATTTTTTACATCAGATTAATGCCTACAAAGCGCCTGCAATGTTAAAACGTCGGATCAGTTATTGGAGATACCCCTACATACGTTGCTGAATGGTTCCTTTTTAAATACTACCCGAAAGTGTCTCAAATCGGTCTGCTGGCACACAACATTGTAGTTTATGGATAGATCGACAATTTTTTACATCAGACCAATGCCTACAAAGCGCCTGCAATGTTAAAACGTCGCCTCAGTTATTGGAGATACCCCTACATACGTTGCTGAATGGTTCCTTTTTAAATACTACCCGAAAGTGTCTCAAATCGGTCTGCTGACACACAACATTGTAGTTTATGGATACATCGACAATTTTTTACATCAGACCAATGCCTACAAAGCGCCTGCAATGTTAAAACGTCGCCTCAGTTATTGGAGATACCCCTACATACGTTGCTGAATGGTTCCTTTTTAAATACTACCCGAAAGTGTCTCAAATCGGTCTGCTGGCACACAACATTGTAGTTTATGGATAGATCGACAATTTTTTACATCAGACCAATGCCTACAAAGCGCCTGCAATGTTAAAACGTCGCCTCAGTTATTGGAGATACCCCTACATACGTTGCTGAATGGTTCCTTTTTAAATACTACCCGAAAGTGTCTCAAATCGGTCTGCTGACACACAACATTGTAGTTTATGGATAGATCGACAATTTTTTACATCAGATTAATGCCTACAAAGCGCCTGCAATGTTAAGACGTCGGATCAGTTATTGGAGATACCCCTACACACGTTGCTGAATGGTTCCTTTTTAAATACTACCCGAAAGTGTCTCAAATCGGTCTGCTGGCACACAACATTGTAGTTTATGGATAGATCGACAATTTTTTACATCAGATTAATGCCTACAAAGCGCCTGCAATGTTAAGACGTCGGATCAGTTATTGGAGATACCCCTACACACGTTGCTGAATGGTTTCTTTTTAAATACTACCCGAAAGTGTCTCAAATCGGTCTGCTGACACACAACATTGTAGTTTATGGATACATCGACAATTTTTTACATCAGACCAATGCCTACAAAGCGCCTGCAATGTTAAAACGTCGCCTCAGTTATTGGAGATACCCCTACATACGTTGCTGAATGGTTCCTTTTTAAATACTACCCGAAAGTGTCTCAAATCGGTCTGCTGGCACACAACATTGTAGTTTATGGATAGATCGACAATTTTTTACATCAGACCAATGCCTACAAAGCGCCTGCAATGTTAAAACGTCGCCTCAGTTATTGGAGATACCCCTACATACGTTGCTGAATGGTTCCTTTTTAAATACTACCCGACAGTGTCTCAAATCGGTCTGCTGACACACAACATTGTAGTTTATGGATACATCGACAATTTTTTACATCAGACCAATGCCTACAAAGCGCCTGCAATGTTAAAACGTCGCCTCAGTTATTGGAGATACCCCTACATACGTTGCTGAATGGTTCCTTTTTAAATACTACCCGAAAGTGTCTCAAATCGGTCTGCTGGCACACAACATTGTAGTTTATGGATAGATCGACAATTTTTTACATCAGATTAATGCCTACAAAGCGCCTGCAATGTTAAGACGTCGGATCAGTTATTGGAGATACCCCTACATACGTTGCTGAATGGTTCCTTTTTAAATACTACCCGAAAGTGTCTCAAATCGGTCTGCTGGCACACAACATTGTAGTTTATGGATAGATCGACAAATTTTTACATCAGATTAATGCCTACAAAGCGCCTGCAATGTTAAGACGTCGCCTCAGTTATTGGAGATACCCCTACATACGTTGCTGAATGGTTCCTTTTTAAATACTACCCGAAAGTGTCTCAAATCGGTCTGCTGGCACACAACATTGTAGTTTATGGATAGATCGACAATTTTTTACATCAGACCAATGCCTACAAAGCGCCTGCAATTTTAAAACGTCGCCTCAGTTATTGGAGATACCCCTACATACGTTGCTGAATGGTTCCTTTTTAAATACTACCCGAAAGTGTCCCAAATCGGTCTGCTGACACACAACACTGTAGTTTATGGATAGATCGACAATTTTTTACATCAGATTAATGCCTACAAAGCGCCTGCAATGTTAAAACGTCGCCTCAGTTATTGGAGATACCCCTACATACGTTGCTGAATGGTTCCTTTTTAAATACTACCCGAAAGTGTCTCAAATCGGTCTGCTGGCACACAACATTGTAGTTTATGGATAGATCGACAATTTTTTACATCAGACCAATGCCTACAAAGCGCCTGCAATGTTAAAACGTCGCCTCAGTTATTGGAGATACCCCTACATACGTTGCTGAATGGTTCCTTTTTAAATACTACCCGAAAGTGTCTCAAATCGGTCTGCTGACACACAACATTTTAGTTTATGGATACATCGACAATTTTTTACATCAGACCAATGCCTACAAAGCGCCTGCAATGTTAAAACGTCGCCTCAGTTATTGGAGATACCCCTACATACGTTGCTGAATGGTTCCTTTTTAAATACTACCCGAAAGTGTCTCAAATCGGTCTGCTGGCACACAACATTGTAGTTTATGGATAGATCGACAATTTTTTACATCAGACCAATGCCTACAAAGCGCCTGCAATGTTAAAACGTCGCCTCAGTTATTGGAGATACCCCTACATACGTTGCTGAATGGTTCCTTTTTAAATACTACCCGAAAGTGTCTCAAATCGGTCTGCTGACACACAACATTGTAGTTTATGGATACATCGACAATTTTTTACATCAGACCAATGCCTACAAAGCGCCTGCAATGTTAAAACGTCGCCTCAGTTATTGGAGATACCCCTACATACGTTGCTGAATGGTTCCTTTTTAAATACTACCCGAAAGTGTCTCAAATCGGTCTGCTGGCACACAACATTGTAGTTTATGGATAGATCGACAATTTTTTACATCAGATTAATGCCTACAAAGCGCCTGCAATGTTAAGACGTCGGATCAGTTATTGGAGATACCCCTACACACGTTGCTGAATGGTTCCTTTTTAAATACTACCCGAAAGTGTCCCAAATCGGTCTGCTGACACACAACACTGTAGTTTATGGATAGATCGACAATTTTTTACATCAGATTAATGCCTACAAAGCGCCTGCAATGTTAAGACGTCGGATCAGTTATTGGAGATACCCCTACATACGTTGCTGAATGGTTCCTTTTTAAATACTACCCGAAAGTGTCTCAAATCGGTCTGCTGGCACACAACATTGTAGTTTATGGATAGATCGACAATTTTTTACATCAGACCAATGCCTACAAAGCGCCTGCAATTTTAAAACGTCGCCTCAGTTATTGGAGATACCCCTACATACGTTGCTGAATGGTTCCTTTTTAAATACTACCCGAAAGTGTCCCAAATCGGTCTGCTGACACACAACACTGTAGTTTATGGATAGATCGACAATTTTTTACATCAGATTAATGCCTACAAAGCGCCTGCAATGTTAAAACGTCGGATCAGTTATTGGAGATACCCCTACATACGTTGCTGAATGGTTCCTTTTTAAATACTACCCGAAAGTGTCTCAAATCGGTCTGCTGGCACACAACATTGTAGTTTATGGATAGATCGACAATTTTTTACATCAGACCAATGCCTACAAAGCGCCTGCAATGTTAAAACGTCGCCTCAGTTATTGGAGATACCCCTACATACGTTGCTGAATGGTTCCTTTTTAAATACTACCCGAAAGTGTCTCAAATCGGTCTGCTGACACACAACATTTTAGTTTATGGATACATCGACAATTTTTTACATCAGACCAATGCCTACAAAGCGCCTGCAATGTTAAAACGTCGCCTCAGTTATTGGAGATACCCCTACATACGTTGCTGAATGGTTCCTTTTTAAATACTACCCGAAAGTGTCTCAAATCGGTCTGCTGGCACACAACATTGTAGTTTATGGATAGATCGACAATTTTTTACATCAGACCAATGCCTACAAAGCGCCTGCAATGTTAAAACGTCGCCTCAGTTATTGGAGATACCCCTACATACGTTGCTGAATGGTTCCTTTTTAAATACTACCCGAAAGTGTCTCAAATCGGTCTGCTGACACACAACATTGTAGTTTATGGATACATCGACAATTTTTTACATCAGACCAATGCCTACAAAGCGCCTGCAATGTTAAAACGTCGCCTCAGTTATTGGAGATACCCCTACATACGTTGCTGAATGGTTCCTTTTTAAATACTACCCGAAAGTGTCTCAAATCGGTCTGCTGGCACACAACATTGTAGTTTATGGATAGATCGACAATTTTTTACATCAGATTAATGCCTACAAAGCGCCTGCAATGTTAAGACGTCGGATCAGTTATTGGAGATACCCCTACACACGTTGCTGAATGGTTCCTTTTTAAATACTACCCGAAAGTGTCCCAAATCGGTCTGCTGACACACAACACTGTAGTTTATGGATAGATCGACAATTTTTTACATCAGATTAATGCCTACAAAGCGCCTGCAATGTTAAAACGTCGCCTCAGTTATTGGAGATACCCCTACATACGTTGCTGAATGGTTCCTTTTTAAATACTACCCGAAAGTGTCCCAAATCGGTCTGCTGGCACACAACATTGTAGTTTATGGATAGATCGACAATTTTTTACATGAGATTAATGCCTACAAAGCGCCTGCAATGTTAAGACGTCGGATCAGTTATTGGAGATACCCCTACACACGTTGCTGAATGGTTCCTTTTTAAATACTACCCGAAAGTGTCTCAAATCGGTCTGCTGACACACAACATTGTAGTTTATGGATACATCGACAATTTTTTACATCAGACCAATGCCTACAAAGCGCCTGCAATGTTAAAACGTCGCCTCAGTTATTGGAGATACCCCTACATACGTTGCTGAATGGTTCCTTTTTAAATACTACCCGAAAGTGTCTCAAATCGGTCTGCTGGCACACAACATTGTAGTTTATGGATAGATCGACAATTTTTTACATCAGACCAATGCCTACAAAGCGCCTGCAATGTTAAAACGTCGCCTCAGTTATTGGAGATACCCCTACATACGTTGCTGAATGGTTCCTTTTTAAATACTACCCGAAAGTGTCTCAAATCGGTCTGCTGACACACAACATTGTAGTTTATGGATACATCGACAATTTTTTACATCAGACCAATGCCTACAAAGCGCCTGCAATGTTAAAACGTCGCCTCAGTTATTGGAGATACCCCTACATACGTTGCTGAATGGTTCCTTTTTAAATACTACCCGAAAGTGTCTCAAATCGGTCTGCTGGCACACAACATTGTAGTTTATGGATAGATCGACAATTTTTTACATCAGATTAATGCCTACAAAGCGCCTGCAATGTTAAGACGTCGGATCAGTTATTGGAGATACCCCTACATACGTTGCTGAATGGTTCCTTTTTAAATACTACCCGAAAGTGTCTCAAATCGGTCTGCTGGCACACAACATTGTAGTTTATGGATAGATCGACAATTTTCTACATCAGACCAATGCCTACAAAGCGCCTGCAATTTTAAAACGTCGCCTCAGTTATTGGAGATACCCCTACATACGTTGCTGAATGGTTCCTTTTTAAATACTACCCGAAAGTGTCCCAAATCGGTCTGCTGACACACAACACTGTAGTTTATGGATAGATCGACAATTTTTTACATCAGATTAATGCCTACAAAGCGCCTGCAATGTTAAAACGTCGGATCAGTTATTGGAGATACCCCTACATACGTTGCTGAATGGTTCCTTTTTAAATACTACCCGAAAGTGTCTCAAATCGGTCTGCTGACACACAACATTGTAGTTTATGGATACATCGACAATTTTTTACATCAGACCAATGCCTACAAAGCGCCTGCAATGTTAAAACGTCGCCTCAGTTATTGGAGATACCCCTACATACGTTGCTGAATGGTTCCTTTTTAAATACTACCCGAAAGTGTCTCAAATCTGTCTGCTGGCACACAACATTGTAGTTTATGGATAGATCGACAATTTTTTACATCAGACCAATGCCTACAAAGCGCCTGCAATGTTAAAACGTCGCCTCAGTTATTGGAGATACCCCTACATACGTTGCTGAATGGTTCCTTTTTAAATACTACCCGAAAGTGTCTCAAATCGGTCTGCTGACACACAACATTGTAGTTTATGGATACATCGACAATTTTTTACATCAGACCAATGCCTACAAAGCGCCTGCAATGTTAAAACGTCGCCTCAGTTATTGGAGATACCCCTACATACGTTGCTGAATGGTTCCTTTTTAAATACTACCCGAAAGTGTCTCAAATCGGTCTGCTGGCACACAACATTGTAGTTTATGGATAGATCGACAATTTTTTACATCAGATTAATGCCTACAAAGCGCCTGCAATGTTAAGACGTCGGATCAGTTATTGGAGATACCCCTACACACGTTGCTGAATGGTTCCTTTTTAAATACTACCCGAAAGTGTCCCAAATCGGTCTGCTGACACACAACACTGTAGTTTATGGATAGATCGACAATTTTTTACATCAGATTAATGCCTACAAAGCGCCTGCAATGTTAAAACGTCGCCTCAGTTATTGGAGATACCCCTACATACGTTGCTGAATGGTTCCTTTTTAAATACTACCCGAAAGTGTCCCAAATCGGTCTGCTGGCACACAACATTGTAGTTTATGGATAGATCGACAATTTTTTACATCAGACCAATGCCTACAAAGCGCCTGCAATGTTAAAACGTCGCCTCAGTTATTGGAGATACCCCTACATACGTTGCTGAATGGTTCCTTTTTAAATACTACCCGAAAGTGTCTCAAATCGGTCTGCTGACACACAACATTGTAGTTTATGGATACATCGACAATTTTTTACATCAGACCAATGCCTACAAAGCGCCTGCAATGTTAAAACGTCGCCTCAGTTATTGGAGATACCCCTACATACGTTGCTGAATGGTTCCTTTTTAAATACTACCCGAAAGTGTCTCAAATCGGTCTGCTGGCACACAACATTGTAGTTTATGGATAGATCGACAATTTTTTACATCAGACCAATGCCTACAAAGCGCCTGCAATGTTAAAACGTCGCCTCAGTTATTGGAGATACCCCTACATACGTTGCTGAATGGTTCCTTTTTAAATACTACCCGAAAGTGTCCCAAATCGGTCTGCTGACACACAACACTGTAGCTTATGGATAGATCGACAATTTTTTACATCAGATTAATGCCTACAAAGCGCCTGCAATGTTAAAACGTCGGATCAGTTATTGGAGATACCCCTACATACGTTGCTGAATGGTTCCTTTTTAAATACTACCCGAAAGTGTCTCAAATCGGTCTGCTGGCACACAACATTGTAGTTTATGGATAGATCGACAATTTTTTACATCAGACCAATGCCTACAAAGCGCCTGCAATGTTAAAACGTCGCCTCAGTTATTGGAGATACCCCTACATACGTTGCTGAATGGTTCCTTTTTAAATACTACCCGAAAGTGTCTCAAATCGGTCTGCTGGCACACAACATTGTAGTTTATGGATAGATCGACAATTTTTTACATCAGACCAATGCCTACAAAGCGCCTGCAATGTTAAAACGTCGCCTCAGTTATTGGAGATACCCCTACATACGTTGCTGAATGGTTCCTTTTTAAATACTACCCGAAAGTGTCTCAAATCGGTCTGCTGACACACAACATTGTAGTTTATGGATACATCGACAATTTTTTACATCAGACCAATGCCTACAAAGCGCCTGCAATGTTAAAACGTCGCCTCAGTTATTGGAGATACCCCTACATACGTTGCTGAATGGTTCCTTTTTAAATACTACCCGAAAGTGTCTCAAATCGGTCTGCTGGCACACAACATTGTAGTTTATGGATAGATCGACAATTTTTTACATCAGATTAATGCCTACAAAGCGCCTGCAATGTTAAGACGTCGGATCAGTTATTGGAGATACCCCTACATACGTTGCTGAATGGTTCCTTTTTAAATACTACCCGAAAGTGTCTCAAATCGGTCTGCTGGCACACAACATTGTAGTTTATGGATAGATCGACAATTTTTTACATCAGACCAATGCCTACAAAGCGCCTGCAATTTTAAAACGTCGCCTCAGTTATTGGAGATACCCCTACATACGTTGCTGAATGGTTCCTTTTTAAATACTACCCGAAAGTGTCCCAAATCGGTCTGCTGACACACAACACTGTAGTTTATGGATAGATCGACAATTTTTTACATCAGATTAATGCCTACAAAGCGCCTGCAATGTTAAAACGTCGCCTCAGTTATTGGAGATACCCCTACATACGTTGCTGAATGGTTCCTTTTTAAATACTACCCGAAAGTGTCTCAAATCGGTCTGCTGGCACACAACATTGTAGTTTATGGATAGATCGACAATTTTTTACATCAGACCAATGCCTACAAAGCGCCTGCAATGTTAAAACGTCGCCTCAGTTATTGGAGATACCCCTACATACGTTGCTGAATGGTTCCTTTTTAAATACTACCCGAAAGTGTCTCAAATCGGTCTGCTGACACACAACATTGTAGTTTATGGATACATCGACAATTTTTTACATCAGACCAATGCCTACAAAGCGCCTGCAATGTTAAAACGTCGCCTCAGTTATTGGAGATACCCCTACATACGTTGCTGAATGGTTCCTTTTTAAATACTACCCGAAAGTGTCTCAAATCGGTCTGCTGGCACACAACATTGTAGTTTATGGATAGATCGACAATTTTTTACATCAGACCAATGCCTACAAAGCGCCTGCAATGTTAAAACGTCGCCTCAGTTATTGGAGATACCCCTACATACGTTGCTGAATGGTTCCTTTTTAAATACTACCCGAAAGTGTCTCAAATCGGTCTGCTGACACACAGCATTGTAGTTTATGGATACATCGACAATTTTTTACATCAGACCAATGCCTACAAAGCGCCTGCAATGTTAAAACGTCGCCTCAGTTATTGGAGATACCCCTACATACGTTGCTGAATGGTTCCTTTTTAAATACTACCCGAAAGTGTCTCAAATCGGTCTGCTGGCACACAACATTGTAGTTTATGGATAGATCGACAATTTTTTACATCAGATTAATGCCTACAAAGCGCCTGCAATGTTAAGACGTCGGATCAGTTATTGGAGATACCCCTACATACGTTGCTGAATGGTTCCTTTTTAAATACTACCCGAAAGTGTCTCAAATCGGTCTGCTGGCACACAACATTGTAGTTTATGGATAGATCGACAATTTTTTACATCAGACCAATGCCTACAAAGCGCCTGCAATTTTAAAACGTCGCCTCAGTTATTGGAGATACCCCTACATACGTTGCTGAATGGTTCCTTTTTAAATACTACCCGAAAGTGTCCCAAATCGGTCTGCTGACACACAACACTGTAGTTTATGGATAGATCGACAATTTTTTACATCAGATTAATGCCTACAAAGCGCCTGCAATGTTAAAACGTCGGATCAGTTATTGGAGATACCCCTACATACGTTGCTGAATGGTTCCTTTTTAAATACTACCCGAAAGTGTCTCAAATCGGTCTGCTGGCACACAACATTGTAGTTTATGGATAGATCGACAATTTTTTACATCAGACCAATGCCTACAAAGCGCCTGCAATGTTAAAACGTCGCCTCAGTTATTGGAGATACCCCTACATACGTTGCTGAATGGTTCCTTTTTAAATACTACCCGAAAGTGTCTCAAATCGGTCTGCTGACACACAACATTTTAGTTTATGGATACATCGACAATTTTTTACATCAGACCAATGCCTACAAAGCGCCTGCAATGTTAAAACGTCGCCTCAGTTATTGGAGATACCCCTACATACGTTGCTGAATGGTTCCTTTTTAAATACTACCCGAAAGTGTCTCAAATCGGTCTGCTGACACACAACATTGTAGTTTATGGATACATCGACAATTTTTTACATCAGACCAATGCCTACAAAGCGCCTGCAATGTTAAAACGTCGCCTCAGTTATTGGAGATACCCCTACATACGTTGCTGAATGGTTCCTTTTTAAATACTACCCGAAAGTGTCTCAAATCGGTCTGCTGACACACAACATTGTAGTTTATGGATAGATCGACAATTTTTTACATCAGATTAATGCCTACAAAGCGCCTGCAATGTTAAGACGTCGGATCAGTTATTGGAGATACCCCTACACACGTTGCTGAATGGTTCCTTTTTAAATACTACCCGAAAGTGTCCCAAATCGGTCTGCTGACACACAACACTGTAGTTTATGGATAGATCGACAATTTTTTACATCAGATTAATGCCTACAAAGCGCCTGCAATGTTAAAACGTCGCCTCAGTTATTGGAGATACCCCTACATACGTTGCTGAATGGTTCCTTTTTAAATACTACCCGAAAGTGTCCCAAATCGGTCTGCTGGCACACAACATTGTAGTTTATGGATAGATCGACAATTTTTTACATCAGATTAATGCCTACAAAGCGCCTGCAATGTTAAGACGTCGGATCAGTTATTGGAGATACCCCTACATACGTTGCTGAATGGTTCCTTTTTAAATACTACCCGAAAGTGTCTCAAATCGGTCTGCTGGCACACAACATTGTAGTTTATGGATAGATCGACAATTTTTTACATCAGACCAATGCCTACAAAGCGCCTGCAATTTTAAAACGTCGCCTCAGTTATTGGAGATACCCCTACATACGTTGCTGAATGGTTCCTTTTTAAATACTACCCGAAAGTGTCCCAAATCGGTCTGCTGACACACAACACTGTAGTTTATGGATAGATCGACAATTTTTTACATCAGATTAATGCCTACAAAGCGCCTGCAATGTTAAAACGTCGGATCAGTTATTGGAGATACCCCTACATACGTTGCTGAATGGTTCCTTTTTAAATACTACCCGAAAGTGTCTCAAATCGGTCTGCTGGCACACAACATTGTAGTTTATGGATAGATCGACAATTTTTTACATCAGACCAATGCCTACAAAGCGCCTGCAATGTTAAAACGTCGCCTCAGTTATTGGAGATACCCCTACATACGTTGCTGAATGGTTCCTTTTTAAATACTACCCGAAAGTGTCTCAAATCGGTCTGCTGACACACAACATTTTAGTTTATGGATACATCGACAATTTTTTACATCAGACCAATGCCTACAAAGCGCCTGCAATGTTAAAACGTCGCCTCAGTTATTGGAGATACCCCTACATACGTTGCTGAATGGTTCCTTTTTAAATACTACCCGAAAGTGTCTCAAATCGGTCTGCTGACACACAACATTGTAGTTTATGGATACATCGACAATTTTTTACATCAGACCAATGCCTACAAAGCGCCTGCAATGTTAAAACGTCGCCTCAGTTATTGGAGATACCCCTACATACGTTGCTGAATGGTTCCTTTTTAAATACTACCCGAAAGTGTCTCAAATCGGTCTGCTGGCACACAACATTGTAGTTTATGGATAGATCGACAATTTTTTACATCAGATTAATGCCTACAAAGCGCCTGCAATGTTAAGACGTCGGATCAGTTATTGGAGATACCCCTACACACGTTGCTGAATGGTTCCTTTTTAAATACTACCCGAAAGTGTCCCAAATCGGTCTGCTGACACACAACACTGTAGTTTATGGATAGATCGACAATTTTTTACATCAGATTAATGCCTACAAAGCGCCTGCAATGTTAAAACGTCGCCTCAGTTATTGGAGATACCCCTACA